>NC_135174.1:24828877-25493877 GCF_041146795.1 Maylandia zebra | reverse complement strand
TTTAAAAAGTATAATAGCAAAAAATAGCAAAAATCATAGCGCAAATTAGCAGAAATAGCAGAATAGTTTAAAATTTGAACGGTGAAAATAGCACAAAAATTGTGGAAGTAGTTAAAGGACGAAAAACGAGCAACTTGAAGAATAATAATAACTAGAAAAATTTGCATTTCCTGCGAAAATGCAGTGTGGATGCTTAAAGCTGAAGCTGTATGCAAAAAGTAGCTGAAAAAGCTGAAAAGTTGCAGAAATTGTAAAAACTTTGCAGAAGCAAAAGAAGTTTGCTAAAATGGAATAACTTAGCAGAACTGCAATATCTTAGAGGAAACATAATACTTGGCAGAAATACAATAGCATAGCAGAATTTAACAGAAATATTGTAACTTACCAGAAACATGATAACTTCTCAAAAATACAAGAATTTAGGAGAAATAGTATAAGATAACAGAAAGAATATATTTAGCCAAAAATACTTAAACATTACAGAAACACTATGATTTAGAAAAATAGTACAACAGAGCAGAAATATTGTGATTTACCAGAGACACTGTGATGAACTATGAATATTGTAATTTTAAATTAAGACTATGTTTTAGCACAAATATTATAATTTGGCAGAAATACTATAATTTAGCAGAAATACTATATTAAGCACAAATCCTATGAAAAGCAGAAATAATATAATTAAGCATAAATACTACATTTAGTAGAAATACTATATTAAGCACAAATCTTATAAAAAGCAGAAATACTATATTAAGCACAAATCCTATAAAAGCAGAAATAGTATATTAAGCACAAATCTTATAAAATAGCAGAAATAGTATGATTTAGCACAATAGTAATAAGTTAAACAGAAAAATTGGAAAAGCAAAATGGACAGCTGAAAAAATGATGAACATGCTGAGGTTCCCTCAAATATACTTGTTAAATGACAAAAATCTGCCAAAAAATTTATGACAGCCACACAATTACAAATATGTACACATGAGGAAACACACATGCACAGAGAGACACACACACAAGATCCAATTCAGTCAACCAGTCTAAATATATTGAATTTGAATCTTACAATGAGATCATCCCATTAAAAGGCTTTCTCTCTCTCTCTCTCTCTCTCTCTCTCTCTCTCTCTCTCTCTCTGTCACACACAAACACACACACACACACACACACACACACACACACACACACACACACACACAAACACACAGAGGGAGAGAGCTGCTGAATTTGAATCCACCAATCAGAGTGGCTGTGTACTTTTTCCCGCCAAAACAGGTGCTTCTGTTTACACACGCAGCACAGAGAGACACAGGATTATTGCAGTCTATTTCTCATAGTGAGGACTCCCCTCAAACAAATGACCATAATTTCCTAACTGTAGGGGCTAGAGCAGTCATTCTTACACCGTTTTGTTCAGAAGAGATGGGGGAATCTTCAAGTGTTGACAATTTATCATTAAAATATGAATTTTTAGAGATATATGACATGGATGACTTGTTGACTTAGAAGCCACGAATTCCCCAATATGCAAATTTGAATACCTGGAGCCCACATACATGATTGGCTGGCTGGGAAGCTGTGCAGGCCCTGATTTGTGGATTTGAATTCCTCAGCCCTCAGATATGATTGGCTGGCTTAGAAGCCATGAAGGCCCCAATATGCAAATTTGAATGCCTCAGGACACATATATGATTGGCTGGGAAACCGTGCAGGCCCTGATTTGAAAATTTGAATGTCTAAGTCCTCACAGAGGATTGGCTGCCTGGGGACCTGGCAGAAATATATAGAAATACTATTATTAAGCATAAATACTACATTTAGTAGAAATACTATGTTTTAGCACAAATACTATAAAAAGAAGAAAAACTATAATTTAGCAGAAATACTATATTAAGCACAAATCCTATAAAAAGCAGAAATACTATAATTTAGAACAAATAGTATAAAAAGCAGAAATACTATAATTTAGCAGAAATACTATGTTAGGCACAAATCCTATAAAAAGCAGAAATACTATAATTTAGCAGAAATACTATGTTAGGCACAAATCCTATAAAAAGCAGAAATACTATAATTTAGCAGAAATACTATATTAGGCATAAATCCTATGAAAAGCAGAAATAGGATGATTAAGCATAAACACTACATTTAGCAGAAATACTATGTTTGAGCAAAAATCCTATAAAAAGCAGAAATACTATATTAGGCACAAATCCCATAAAAAGCAGAAATAGTATGATTAAGCATAAATACTACATTTAGTAGAAATACTATGTTTTAGCACAAATAGTATAAAAAGCAGAAATATTGTAATTTGGCAGAAATACTATATTAGGCACAAATCTTATAAAATAGCAGAAATAGTATTATTTAGCACAATAGTAATAAGTTAAACAGAAAAATTGGAAAAGCAAAATGGACAGCTGAAAAAATGCTGAACATGCTGAGGGTCCCTCAAATATACTTGTTAAATGAAAAAATCAGCAAAAAAATGCACAGGGAGAGAGAAGTAAGTTTCTAGGTCAGCCTGGGAGCTGCTGAATTTGAATCCACCAATCAGAGAGCCTGTGTACTTTTTCCCGCCAAAACATGTGCCTCTTTTTACACACGCAGCACAGAGAGGCACAGGATTATTGCAGCCTATTTCTCATAGTGAGGACTCCCCTCAAACAAATGACCATAATTTCCAAACCGTAGGGGCTAGAGCGGTCATTCTTACACCGTTTTGTTCAGAAGAGATGGGGGAATCTTCCAGTGTTTACAATTTATCATTAAAATATGAATTATTAAAGATATTTGACTTGTAATGCACCATAACTGAGTAGAGCGAAGCAAAAACTGCCTTGACTTGCCCTCAAACAACGCTTTCTAACTCGAAATCTATTTGGAGTATCGATATCATTCTTTCACTGTAAGAGACAGCAGGCTTTGGTGAACAATCATGGAAATTTTCAGGTCTCTGTGGAAATCCAACAAAAAGTTATGACGAGAGAAAAAAGTGGTTCATTTCCACAGTTTGAAATCTGAAGAAATCTGAGCGAAGGACGAATTTCCTACCCTCAAACAAGTCCAACTCATTTCAGAACGGTAATAGGTGAGAAAGAAATTCTTGAATTGTGAGCGTCAGGGGTGTCTGAAGATATTCGGGGACAAGCCTCATGTCTTAACTTTGCTTCGTTAAGGAGATATGACGATTCGAATATGCCTCTCATTACAGAAATCCAGCGGTGATTTTGAACAAGCTCTCCATTCACTTTATATGGAGAGTTTTCTGACCTTGTGTTAGTCTGAGGAGATTTGCAAAAATTCTATAAATCCCACAACAATGATGGTGACATTTTCTGAAAGCCAGCAAAAATACCTACGTTTTGATGTATAATTTGTGGAAGTTGAGTGAAAATTGAGCAAGTAGCAGGAAGTTGTTCGGACATGAAGTGAAAATTGCAAAACCTTCAGTGGCACACTGGAAGCCAAGAGCATAGCAACCATAACAACACATGTATTTTGTGAAAAATCACAATTTTGCAACTCAAAACTTTAAGAGGCATAAAAGTAAAACAGTAAAAGATTTGAAAAAGCTGAATCATACCTGAATAGCCCAATAATTTGTGAACATTTTAAAGTTTGAATGGTTGTTCTAGGTGAAAATATGAGGAAGTAGTTAAGTTTCAAAAACAAGCAAATTTTAGCAGAATTGCTGAAGTTTCCCATTCATTTCAATGGGACAAATTAAAGGAAAAAAGCTTAATATTTTAAAAAGTATAATAGCAAAAAATACCAAAAGTCATAGCGCACATTAGCAGAAATAGAAGAATAGTTTAAAATTTGAACGGTGAAAATCGGCTGAAAATTGTGGAAGTAGTTAAGTGCCAAAAAGTGTACGGAAGCAACTAGAATAATAACTAGAAAAATTTGCATTTCCTGCGAAAATGCAGTGTGGATGCTTAAAGCTGAAGCTGTATGCAAAAAGTAGCTGAAAAAGCTGAAAAGTTGCAGAAATTGTAAAAACTTTGCAGAAGCAAAAGAAGTTTGCTAAAATGGAATAACTTAGCAGAACTGCAATATCTTAGAGGAAACATAATACTTGGCAGAAATACAATAGCATAGCAGAATTTAGCAGAAATATTGTAACTTACCAGAAACATGATAACTTCTCAAAAATACAAGAATTTAGGAGAAATAGTATAAGATAACAGAAAGAATATATTTAGCCAAAAATACTTAAACATTACAGAAACACTATGATTTAGAAAAATAGTACAACAGAGCAGAAATATTGTGATTTACCAGAGACACTGTGATGAACTATGAATATTGTAATTTTAAATTGAGACTATGTTTTAGCACAAATATTATAATTTGGCAGAAATACTATAATTTAGCAGAAATACTATATTAAGCACAAATCCTATAAAAAGCAGAAATGGCATGATTAAGCACAAATACTACATTTAGTAGAAATACTTTGTTTTAGCACAAATCCCATAAAAAGCAGAAATACTGTACTATGATTTAGTAGAAAAACTATAATTAATCAGAAATACTAAATTTAGCAGAAATACTATATTAAGCACAAATACTATGAAAAGCAGAAATAGTATGATTAAGCATAAATACTACATTTAGCAGAAATACTATATTAAGCACAAATCCTATAAAAGCAGAAATAGTATATTAAGCACAAATCTTATAAAATAGCAGAAATGCTATGATTTAGCACAATAGTAATAAGTTAAACAGAAAAATTGGAAAAGCAAAATGGACAGCTGAAAAAATGCTGAACATGCTGAGGGTCCCTCAAATATACTTGTTAAATGACAAAAATCTGCAAAAAAAGTTATTACAGCCACACAATCACAAATATGTACACATGAGGAAACACACATGCACATAGAGACCCACACACAAGATCCAATTCAGTCAACCAGTCTAAATATATTGAATTTAAATCTTAGAATGAGATCATCCCATTAAAAGCCTTTCTCTCTCTCTCTCTCTCTCTCTGTCACACACACACACACACACACACACACACACACACACACACACAGGGAGAGAGAAGTAAGTTTCTAGGTCAGCCTGGGAGCTGGTGAATTTGAATCCACCAATCAGAGAGCCTGTGTACTTTTTCCCGCCAAAACAGGTGCATCTTTTTACACACGCAGCAGAGAGAGGCACAGGATTATTGCAGCCTATTTCTCATAGTTAGGACTCCCCTCAAACAAATGACCGTAATTTCCTAACCGTAGGGGCTAGAACGGTCATTCTTACACCGTTTTGTTCAGAAGAGATGGGGGAATCTTCAAGTGTTGACAATTTAATATTAAAATATGAATTTTTAGAGATATATGACATGGATGACTTGTTGACTTAGAAGCCACGAATTCCCAAATATGCAAATTTGAATGCCTGAGACCACATATGTGATTGGCTGGCTGGGAAGCCGTGCAGGCCCTGATTTGTGGATTTGAATTCCTCAGCCCTCAGATATGATTGGCTGGCTTAGAAGCCACGAAGGCCCCAATATGCAAATTTGAATGCCTCAGGACACTTATTTGATTGGCTGGGAAACTGTGCAGGCCCTGATTTGAAAATTTGAATGTCTCAGTCCTCACAGAGGATTGGCTGCCTGGGGACCTGGCAGAAATATATAGAAATACTATTATTAAGCATAAATACTACATTTAGTAGAAATACTATGTTTTAGCACAAATACTATAAAAAGAAGAAAAACTATAATTTAGCAGAAATACTATATTAAGCACAAATCCTATAAAAAGCAGAAATACTATAATTTAGAACAAATAGTATAAAAAGCAGAAATACTATAATTTAGCAGAAATACTATGTTAGGCACAAATCCTATAAAAAGCAGAAATACTATAATTTAGCAGAAATACTATGTTAGGCACAAATCCTATAAAATAGCAGAAATACTATAATTTAGCAGAAATACTATATTAGGCATAAATCCTATGAAAAGCAGAAATAGTATGATTTAGCAGAAATACTGTATTTAGCACAAGTACCAAAAAGTACCAGAAATACTATGATTTAGCAGAATAGTAATAACTTATTGAAACACAAATGCACAGAGTGACACACAAACACAGGCTCTAATCCAGTCAACCAGTCTAACTATGTTCAATTTAAATCCTACAATGACATGCTGTCAAATAAGGGCAGGGTCCTCTCTCTCCCACTAAACACACACACACACACACACACACACACACACACACACACACACACACACACACACACACACACACACACACACACACAGAGGGAGAGAGGACTAAGTTTCTAGGTCAGCCTGGGAGCTGCTGAATTTGAATCCACCAATCAGAGAGGCTGTTTACGTTTTCCCGCCAAAACAGGAGCATTTTTTTACACACGCAGCACAGAGACATAGACCTGCTTCTTTCAGTTTATTTCACATAGTGAGGATTCCCCTCAAACAAATGACCATAATTTCCTAACCATAGGGGCTAGAGCGGTCATTCTTACACCGTTTTGTTCAGAAGAGATGGGGGAATCTTCAAGTGTTGACAATTTATCATTAAAATATGAATTTTTAGAGATATATGACATGGATGACTTGTTGACTTAGAAGCCACGAATTCCCCAATATGCAAATTTGAATACCTGGAGCCCACATACATGATTGGCTGGCTGGGAAGCTGTGCAGGCCCTGATTTGTGGATTTGAATTCCTCAGCCCTCAGATAGGATTGGCTGGCTTAGAAGCCATGAAGGCCCCAATATGCAAATTTGAATGCCTCAGGACACATATATGATTGGCTGGGAAGCCGTGCAGGCCCTGATTTGAAAATTTGAATTTCTCAGTCCTCACAGAGGATTGGCTGCCTGGGGACCTGGCAGAAATATATAGAAATACTATGATTAAGCATAAATACTACATTTAGTAGAAATACTATGTTTTAGCACAAATACTATAATTTAGCAGAAATACTATATTAAGCACAAATCCTATAAAAAGCAGAAATAGGATGATTAAGCATAAACACTACATTTAGTAGAAATACTATGTTTGAGCAAAAATCCTATAAAAAGCAGAAATACTATATTAGGCACAAATCCCATAAAAAGCAGAAATAGTATGATTAAGCATAAATACTACATTTAGTAGAAATACTATGTTTTAGCACAAATAGTATAAAAAGCAGAAATATTGTAATTTAGCAGAAATACTATATTAGGCACAAATCTTATAAAATAGCAGAAATAGTATTATTTAGCACAATAGTAATAAGTTAAACAGAAAAATTGGAAAAGCAAAATGGACAGCTGAAAAAATGCTGAACATGCTGAGGGTCCCTCAAATATACTTGTTAAATGAAAAAATCAGCAAAAAAATGCACAGGGAGAGAGAAGTAAGTTTCTAGGTCAGCCTGGGAGCTGCTGAATTTGAATCCACCAATCAGAGAGCCTGTGTACTTTTTCCCGCCAAAACATGTGCCTCTTTTTACACACGCAGCACAGAGAGGCACAGGATTATTGCAGCCTATTTCTCATAGTGAGGACTCCCCTCAAACAAATGACCATAATTTCCAAACCGTAGGGGCTAGAGCGGTCATTCTTACACCGTTTTGTTCAGAAGAGATGGGGGAATCTTCCAGTGTTTACAATTTATCATTAAAATATGAATTATTAAAGATATTTGACTTCTAATGCACCATAACTGAGTAGAGCGAAGCAAAAACTGCCTTGACTTGCCCTCAAACAACGCTTTGTGACTTGAAATCTATTTGGAGTATCGATATCATTCTTTCACCGTAAGAGACAGCAGGCTTTGGTGAACAATCATGGAAATTTTCAGGTCTCTGTGGAAATCCAACAAAAAGTTATGACGAGAGAAAAAAGTGGTTCATTTCCACAGTTTGAAATCTGAAGAAATCTGAGCGAAGGACGAATTTCCTACCCTCAAACAAGTCCAACTCATTTCAGAACGGTAATAGGTGAGAAAGAAATTCTTGAATTGTGAGCGTCAGGGGTGTCTGAAGATATTCGGGGACAAGCCTCATGTCTTAACTTTGCTTCGTTAAGGAGATATGACGATTCGAATATGCCTCTCATTACAGAAATCCAGCGGTGATTTTGAACAAGCTCTCCATTCACTTTATATGGAGAGTTTTCTGACCTTGTGTTAGTCTGAGGAGATTTGCAAAAATTCTATAAATCCCACAACAATGATGGTGACATTTTCTGAAAGCCAGCAAAAATACCTACGTTTTGATGTATAATTTGTGGAAGTTGAGTGAAAATTGAGCAAGTAGCAAGAAGTTGTTCGGACATGAAGTGAAAATTGCAAAACCTTCAGTGACACACTGGAAGCCAAGAGCATAGCAACCATAACAACGCATGTATTTTGTGAAAAATCACAATTTTGCAACTCAAAACTTTAAGAGGCATAAAAGTAAAACAGTAAAACATTTGAAAAAGCTGAATCATACCTGAATAGCCCAATAATTTGTGAACAGTTTAAAGTTTGAATGGTTGTTCTAGGTGAAAATATGAGGAAGTAGTTAAGTTTCAAAAACAAGCAAATTTTAGCAGAATTGCAGAAGTTTCCCATTCATTTCAATGGGACAAATTAAAGGAAAAAAGCTTAATATTTTAAAAAGTATAATAGTTAAAAATAGCAAAAATCATAGCGTAAATTAGCAGAAATAGCAGAATAGTTTAAAATTTGAACGGTGAAAATCGGCTGAAAATTGTGGAAGTAGTTAAGTGCCAAAAAGTGTACGGAAGCAACTAGAATAATAATAATAACTAGAAAAATTTGCATTTCCTGCGAAAATGCAGTGTGGATGCTTAAAGCTGAAGCTGTATGCAAAAACTAGCTGAAAAAGCTGAAAAGTTGCAGAAATTGTAAAAACTTTGCAGAAGCAAAAGAAGTTTGCTAAAATGGAATAACTTAGCAGAACTGCAATATCTTAGAGGAAACATAATACTTGGCAGAAATACAATAGCATAGCAGAACTTAGCAGAAATATTGTAACTTACCAGAAACATGATAACTTCTCAAAAATACAAGAATTTAGGAGAAATAGTATAAGATAACAGAAAGAATATATTTAGCCAAAAATACTTAAACATTACAGAAACACTATGATTTAGAAAAATAGTACAACAGAGCAGAAATATTGTGATTTACCAGAGACACTGTGATGAACTATGAATATTGTAATTTTAAATTGAGACTATGTTTTAGCACAAATATTATAATTTGGCAGAAATACTATAATTTAGCAGAAATACTATATTAAGCACAAATCCTATAAAAAGCAGAAATGGTATGATTAAGCACAAATACTACATTTAGTAGAAATACTTTGTTTTAGCACAAATCCCATAAAAAGCAGAAATACTGTACTATGATTTAGTAGAAAAACTATAATTAATCAGAAATACTAAATTTAGCAGAAATACTATATTAAGCACAAATACTATGAAAAGCAGAAATAGTATGATTAAGCATAAATACTACATTTAGCAGAAATACTATATTAAGCACAAATCCTATAAAAGCAGAAATAGTATATTAAGCACAAATCTTATAAAATAGCAGAAACAGTATGATTTAGCACAATAGTAATAAGTTAAACAGAAAAATTGGAAAAGCAAAATGGACAGCTGAAAAAATGCTGAACATGCTGAGGGTCCCTCAAATATACTTGTTAAATGACAAAAATCTGCAAAAAAATTTATTACAGCCACACAATCACAAATATGTACACATGAGGAAACACACATGCACAGAGAGACCCACACACAAGATCCAATTCAGTCAACCAGTCTAAATATATTGAATTTAAATCTTAGAATGAGATCATCCCATTAAAAGCCTCTCTCTCTCTCTCTCTCTCTCTCTCTCTCTCTGTCACAGACACACACACACACACACACACACACACACACACACACACACACACACACACAGGGAGAGAGGACTAAGTTTCTAGGTCAGCCTGGGAACTGCTGAATTTGAATCCACCAATCAGAGAGCCTGTGCACTTTTCCCCACCAAAACAGGTGCATCTGTTTACACACGCAGCAGCACAGAGAGACACAGGATTTTTGCAGTCTATTTCTCATAGTGACGACTCCCTCAAACAAATGACCGTAATTTCCTAACCGTAGGGGCTAGAACGGTCATTCTTACACCGTTTTGTTCAGAAGAGGTGGGGGAATCTTCAAGTGTTGACAATTTAATATTAAAATATGAATTTTTAGAGATATATGACATGGATGACTTGTTGACTTAGAAGCCACGAATTCCCCAATATGCAAATTTGAATGCCTGAGACCACATATGTGATTGGCTGGCTGGGAAGCCGTGCAGGCCCTGATTTGTGGATTTGAATTCCTCAGCCCTCATATATGATTGGCTGGCTTAGAAGCCACGAAGGCCCCAATATGCAAATTTGAATGCCTCAGGACACTTATTTGATTGGCTGGGAAACTGTGCAGGCCCTGATTTGAAAATTTGAATGTCTCAGTCCTCACAGAGGATTGGCTGCCTGGGGACCTGGCAGAAATATATAGAAATACTATTATTAAGCATAAATACTACATTTAGTAGAAATACTATGTTTTAGCACAAATACTATAAAAAGAAGAAAAACTATAATTTAGCAGAAATACTATATTAAGCACAAATCCTATAAAAAGCAGAAATACTATAATTTAGAACAAATAGTATAAAAAGCAGAAATACTATAATTTAGCAGAAATACTATGTTAGGCACAAATCCTATAAAAAGCAGAAATACTATAATTTAGCAGAAATACTATGTTAGGCACAAATCCTATAAAAAGCAGAAATACTATAATTTAGCAGAAATACTATATTAGGCATAAATCCTATGAAAAGCAGAAATACTATGATTTAGCAGAATAGTAATAACTTATTGAAACACAAATGCACAGAGGGACACACAAACACAGGCTCTAATCCAGTCAACCAGTCTAACTATGTTCAATTTAAATCCTACAATGACATGCTGCCAAATAAGGGCAGGGTCCTCTCTCCCCCACTAAACACACACACACACACACACACACACACACACACACACACACACACAGGGAGAGAGGACTAAGTTTCTAGGTCAGCCTGGGAACTGCTGAATTTGAATCCACCAATCAGAGAGGCTGTTTACGTTTTCCCGCCAAAACAGGTGCATCTTTTTACACACGCAGCACAGAGACATAGACCTGCTTCTTTCAGTTTATTTCACATAGTGAGGATTCCCCTCAAACAAATGACCATAATTTCCTAACCATAGCGGCTAGAGCGGTCATTCTTACACCGTTTTGTTCAGAAGAGATGGGGGAATCTTCAAGTGTTGACAATTTATCATTAAAATATGAATTTTTAGAGATATATGACATGGATGACTTGTTGACTTAGAAGCCACGAATTCCCCAATATGCAAATTTGAATACCTGGAGCCCACATACATGATTGGCTGGCTGGGAAGCTGTGCAGGCCCTGATTTGTGGATTTGAATTCCTCAGCCCTCAGATATGATTGGCTGGCTTAGAAGCCATGAAGGCCCCAATATGCAAATTTGAATGCCTCAGGACACATATATGATTGGCTGGGAAACCGTACAGGCCCTGATTTGAAAATTTGAATGTCTCAGTCCTCACAGAGGATTGGCTGCCTGGGGACCTGGCAGAAATATATAGAAATATATAGAAATACTATGATTAAGCATAAATACTACATTTAGTAGAAATACTATGTTTTAGCACAAATACTATAAAAAGCAGAAATACTATAATTTAGCAGAAATACTATATTAAGCACAAATCCTATAAAAAGCAGAAATGGTATGATTAAGCATAAATACTACATTTAGTAGAAATACTTTGTTTTAGCACAAATCCCATAAAAAGCAGAAATACTGTACTATGATTTAGTAGAAAGACTATAATTAATCAGAAATACTAAATTTAGCAGAAATACTATATTAAGCACAAATCCTATGAAAAGCAGAAATAGTATGATTAAGCATAAATACTACATTTAGCAGAAATACTATATTAAGCACAAATCTTATAAAAAGCAGAAATACTATATTAAGCACAAATCCTATAAAAGCAGAAATAGTATATTAAGCACAAATCTTATAAAATAGCAGAAATAGTGTGATTTAGCACAATAGTAATAACTTAAACAGAAAAATTGGAAAAGCAAAATGGACAGCTGAAAAAATGCTGAACATGCTGAGGTTCCCTCAAATATACTTGTTAAATGACAAAAATCAGCAAAAAAATTTATGACTGCCACACAATTACAAATATGTACACATGAGGAAACACACATGCACAGAGAGACCCACACACAAGATCCAATTCAGTCAACCAGTCTAAATATATTGAATTTGAATCTTACAATGGGATCATCCCATTAAAAGGCTTTCTCTCTCTCTCTCTCTCTCTCTGTCACACACACACACACACACACACACACACACACACACACACACACACACACACACACACACACAGGGAGAGAGAAGTAAGTTTCTAGGTCAGCCTGGGAGCTGGTGAATTTGAATCCACCAATCAGAGAGGCTGTGCACTTTTCCCCACCAAAACAGGTGCATCTGTTTACACACGCAGCAGCACAGAGAGACACAGGATTATTGCAGTCTATTTCTCATAGTGACGACTCCTCTCAAACAAATGACCGTAATTTCCTAACCGTAGGGGCTAGAACGGTCATTCTTACACCGTTTTGTTCAGAAGAGATGGGGGAATCTTCAAGTGTTGACAATTTAATATTAAAATATGAATTTTTAGAGATATATGACATGGATGACTTGTTGACTTAGAAGCCACGAATTCCCCAATATGCAAATTTGAATGCCTGAGACCACATATGTGATTGGCTGGCTGGGAAGCCGTGCAGGCCCTGATTTGTGGATTTGAATTCCTCAGCCCTCAGATATGATTGGCTGGCTTAGAAGCCACGAAGGCCCCAATATGCAAATTTGAATGCCTCAGGACACTTATTTGATTGGCTGGGAAACTGTGCAGGCCCTGATTTGAAAATTTGAATGTCTCAGTCCTCACAGAGGATTGGCTGCCTGGGGACTTGGCAGAAATATATAGAAATACTATTATTAAGCATAAATACTACATTTAGTAGAAATACTATGTTTTAGCACAAATACTATAAAAAGCAGAAATACTATAATTTAGCAGAAATACTATATTAAGCACAAATCCTATAAAAAGCAGAAATAGGATGATTAAGCATAAACACTACATTTAGTAGAAATATTATGTTTGAGCAAAAATCCTATAAAAAGCATAAATACTATATTAAGCACAAATCCTATAAAAAGCAGAAATGGTATGATTAAGCATAAATACTACATTTAGTAGAAATACTTTGTTTTAGCACAAATCCCATAAAAAGCAGAAATACTGTACTATGATTTAGTAGAAAGACTATAATTAATCAGAAATACTAAATTTAGCAGAAATACTATATTAAGCACAAATCCTATGAAAAGCAGAAATAGTATGATTAAGCATAAATACTACATTTAGCAGAAATACTATATTAAGCACAAATCTTATAAAAAGCAGAAATACTATATTAAGCACAAATCCTATAAAAGCAGAAATAGTATATTAAGCACAAATCTTATAAAATAGCAGAAATAGTGTGATTTAGCACAATAGTAATAACTTAAACAGAAAAATTGGAAAAGCAAAATGGACAGCTGAAAAAATGCTGAACATGCTGAGGTTCCCTCAAATATACTTGTTAAATGACAAAAATCAGCAAAAAAATTTATGACTGCCACACAATTACAAATATGTACACATGAGGAAACACACATGCACAGAGAGACCCACACACAAGATCCAATTCAGTCAACCAGTCTAAATATATTGAATTTGAATCTTACAATGGGATCATCCCATTAAAAGGCTTTCTCTCTCTCTCTCTCTCTGACACACACACACACACACACACACACACACACACACACACACACACACACACACACAGAGGGAGAGAGCTGCCGAATTTAAATCCACCAATCAGAGTGGCTGTTTACGTTTTCCCGCCAAAACAGGTGCATCTTTTTACACACGCAGCAGCACAGAGAGGCACAGGATTATTGCAGCCTATTTCTCATAGTGAGGACTCCCCTCAAACAAATGACCATAATTTCCTAACCGTAGGGGCTAGAGCGGTCATTCTTACACTGTTTTGTTCAGAAGAGATGGGGGAATCTTCCAGTGTTAACAATTTATCATTAAAATGTGAATTTTTAGAGATATATGACATGGATGACTTGTTGACTTAGAAGCCACGAATTCCCCAATATGCAAATATGAATGCCTGAGACCACATATATGATTGGCTGGCTGGGAAGCCGTGCAGGCCCTGATTTGTGGATTTGAATTCCTCAGCCCTCAGATATGATTGGCTGGCTTAGAAGCCATGAAGGCCCCAATATGCAAATTTGAATGCCTCAGGACACATATATGATTGGCTGGGAAGCCGTGCAGGCCCTGATTTGAAAATTTGAATTTCTCAGTCCTCACAGAGGATTGGCTGCCTGGGGACCTGGCAGAAATATATAGAAATACTATGATTAAGCATAAATACTACATTTAGTAGAAATACTATGTTTTAGCACAAATACTATAAAAAGCAGAAATACTATAATTTAGCAGAAATACTATATTAAGCACAAATCCTATAAAAAGCAGAAATAGGATGATTAAGCATAAACACTACATTTAGTAGAAATACTATGTTTGAGCAAAAATCCTATAAAAAGCAGAAATACTGTATTAGGCACAAATCCCATAAAAAGCAGAAATAGTATGATTAAGCATAAATACTACATTTAGTAGAAATACTATGTTTTAGCACAAATACTATAAAAAGCAGAAATACTATAATTTAGCAGAAATACTATATTAAGCACAAATCCTATAAAAAGCAGAAATAGGATGATTAAGCATAAACACTACATTTAGTAGAAATACTATGTTTGAGCAAAAATCCTATAAAAAGCAGAAATACTATATTAGGCACAAATCCCATAAAAAGCAGAAATAGTATGATTAAGCATAAATACTACATTTAGTAGAAATACTATGTTTTAGCACAAATAGTATAAAAAGCAGAAATATTGTAATTTAGCAGAAATACTATATTAGGCACAAATCTTATAAAATAGCAGAAATAGTATTATTTAGCACAATAGTAATAACTTAAACAGAAAAATTGGAAAAGCAAAATGGACAGCTGAAAAAATGCTGAACATGCTGAGGGTCCCTCAAATATACTTGTTAAATGAAAAAAATCAGCAAAAAAATGCACAGGGAGAGAGAAGTAAGTTTCTAGGTCAGCCTGGGAGCTGCTGAATTTGAATCCACCAATCAGAGAGCCTGTGTACTTTTTCCCGCCAAAACATGTGCCTCTTTTTACACACGCAGCACAGAGAGGCACAGGATTATTGCAGCCTATTTCTCATAGTGAGGACTCCCCTCAAACAAATGACCATAATTTCCAAACCGTAGGGGCTAGAGCGGTCATTCTTACACCGTTTTGTTCAGAAGAGATGGGGGAATCTTCCAGTGTTTACAATTTATCATTAAAATATGAATTATTAAAGATATTTGACTTGTAATGCACCATAACTGAGTAGAGCGAAGCAAAAACTGCCTTGACTTGCCCTCAAACAACGCTTTCTAACTCTAAATCTATTTGGAGTATCGATATCATTCTTTCACCGTAAGAGACAGCAGGCTTTGGTGAACAATCATGGAAATTTTCAGGTCTCTGTGGAAATCCAACAAAAAGTTATGACGAGAGAAAAAAGTGGTTCATTTCCACAGTTTGAAATCTGAAGAAATCTGAGCGAAGGACGAATTTCCTACCCTCAAACAAGTCCAACTCATTTCAGAACGGTAATAGGTGAGAAAGAAATTCTTGAATTGTGAGCGTCAGGGGTGTCTGAAGATATTCGGGGACAAGCCTCATGTCTTAACTTTGCTTCGTTAAGGAGATATGACGATTCGAATATGCCTCTCATTACAGAAATCCAGCGGTGATTTTGAACAAGCTCTCCATTCACTTTATATGGAGAGTTTTCTGACCTTGTGTTAGTCTGAGGAGATTTGCAAAAATTCTATAAATCCCACAACAATGATGGTGACATTTTCTGAAAGCCAGCAAAAATACCTACGTTTTGATGTATAATTTGTGGAAGTTGAGTGAAAATTGAGCAAGTAGCAGGAAGTTGTTCGGACATGAAGTGAAAATTGCAAAACCTTCAGTGGCACACTGGAAGCCAAGAGCATAGCAACCATAACAACACATGTATTTTGTGAAAAATCACAATTTTGCAACTCAAAACTTTAAGAGGCATAAAAGTAAAACAGTAGAAGATTTGAAAAAGCTGAATCATACCTGAATAGCCCAATAATTTGTGAACATTTTAAAATTTGAATGGTTGTTCTAGGTGAAAATATGAGGAAGTAGTTAAGTTTCAAAAACAAGCAAATTTTAGCAGAATTGCTGAAGTTTCCCATTCATTTCAATGGGACAAATTAAAGGAAAAAAGCTTAATATTTTAAAAAGTATAATAGTTAAAAATACCAAAAGTCATAGCGCACATTAGCAGAAGAAGCAGAATAGTTTAAAATTTGAACGGTGAAAATCGGCTGAAAATTGTGGAAGTAGTTAAGTGCCAAAAAGTGTACGGAAGCAACTAGAATAATAATAATAAAGAATAAAGAGAAACAGGAACTCAATAGTGTGGATGCTTAAAGCATCCACACAATAACTAGAAAAATTTGCATTTCCTGCGAAAATGCAGTGTGGATGCTTAAAGCTGAAGCTGTATGCAAAAAGTAGCTGAAAAAGCTGAAAAGTTGCAGAAATTGTAAAAACTTTGCAGAAGCAAAAGAAGTTTGCTAAAATGGAATAACTTAGCAGAACTGCAATATCTTAGAGGAAACATAATACTTGGCAGAGATACAATAGCATAGCAGAATTTAGCAGAAATATTGTAACTTACCAGAAACATGATAACTTCTCAAAAATACAAGAATTTAGGAGAAATAGTATAAGATAACAGAAAGAATATATTTAGCCAAAAATACTTAAACATTACAGAAACACTATGATTTAGAAAAATAGTACAACAGAGCAGAAATATTGTGATTTACCAGAGACACTGTGATGAACTATGAATATTGTAATTTTAAATTGAGACTATGTTTTAGCACAAATATTATAATTTGGCAGAAATACTATAATTTAGCAGAAATACTATATTAAGCACAAATCCTATAAAAAGCAGAAATGGTATGATTAAGCACAAATACTACATTTAGTAGAAATACTTTGTTTTAGCACAAATCCCATAAAAAGCAGAAATACTGTACTATGATTTAGTAGAAAAACTATAATTAATCAGAAATACTAAATTTAGCAGAAATACTATATTAAGCACAAATACTATGAAAAGCAGAAATAGTATGATTAAGCATAAATACTACATTTAGCAGAAATACTATATTAAGCACAAATCTTATAAAAAGCAGAAATACTATATTAAGCACAAATCCTATAAAAGCAGAAATAGTATATTAAGCACAAATCTTATAAAATAGCAGAAATAGTATGATTTAGCACAATAGTAATAAGTTAAACAGAAAAATTGGAAAAGCAAAATGGACAGCTGAAAAAATGCTGAACATGCTGAGGTTCCCTCAAATATACTTGTTAAATGACAAAAATCAGCAAAAAAATTTATGACTGCCACACAATTACAAATATGTACACATGAGGAAACACACATGCACAGAGAGACACACACACAAGATCCAATTCAGTCAACCAGTCTAAATATATTGAATTTGAATCTTACAATGGGATCATCCCATTAAAAGGCTTTCTCTCTCTCTCTCTCTCTCTGTCACACACACACACACACACACACACACACACACACACACACACACACACACACACACACACACACACACACGCACACACAGGGAGAGAGAAGTAAGTTTCTAGGTCAGCCTGGGAGCTGGTGAATTTGAATCCACCAATCAGAGAGGCTGTGCACTTTTCCCCACCAAAACAGGTGCATCTGTTTACACACGCAGCAGCACAGAGAGACACAGGATTTTTGCAGTCTATTTCTCATAGTGACGACTCCCCTCAAACAAATGACCGTAATTTCCTAACCGTAGGGGCTAGAGCGGTCATTCTTACACCGTTTTGTTCAGAAGAGATGGGGGAATCTTCAAGTGTTGACAATTTAATATTAAAATATGAATTTTTAGAGATATATGACATGGATGACTTGTTGACTTAGAAGCCACGAATTCCCCAATATGCAAATTTGAATGCCTGAGACCACATATGTGATTGGCTGGCTGGGAAGCCGTGCAGGCCCTGATTTGTGGATTTGAATTCCTCAGCCCTCAGATATGATTGGCTGGCTTAGAAGCCACGAAGGCCCCAATATGCAAATTTGAATGCCTCAGGACACTTATTTGATTGGCTGGGAAACTGTGCAGGCCCTGATTTGAAAATTTGAATGTCTCAGTCCTCACAGAGGATTGGCTGCCTGGGGACCTGGCAGAAATATATAGAAATACTATTATTAAGCATAAATACTACATTTAGTAGAAATACTATGTTTTAGCACAAATACTATAAAAAGAAGAAAAACTATAATTTAGCAGAAATACTATATTAAGCACAAATCCTATAAAAAGCAGAAATACTATAATTTAGAACAAATAGTATAAAAAGCAGAAATACTATAATTTAGCAGAAATACTATGTTAGGCACAAATCCTATAAAAAGCAGAAATACTATAATTTAGCAGAAATACTATGTTAGGCACAAATCCTATAAAAAGCAGAAATACTATAATTTAGCAGAAATACTATATTAGGCATAAATCCTATGAAAAGCAGAAATAGTATGATTTAGCAGAAATACTGTATTTAGCACAAGTACCGAAAAGTACCAGAAATACTATGATTTAGCAGAATAGTAATAACTTATTGAAACACAAATGCACAGAGGGACACACAAACACAGGCTCTAATCCAGTCAACCAGTCTAACTATGTTCAATTTAAATCCTACAATGACATGCTGCCAAATAAGGGCAGGGTCCTCTCTCTCCCACTAAACACACACACACACACACACACACACACACACACACACACACACACACACACAGGGAGAGAGGACTAAGTTTCTAGGTCAGCCTGGGAGCTGCTGAATTTGAATCCACCAATCAGAGAGGCTGTTTACGTTTTCCCGCCAAAACAGGTGCATCTTTTTACACACGCAGCACAGAGACATAGACCTGCTTCTTTCAGTTTATTTCACATAGTGAGGATTCCCCTCAAACAAATGACCATAATTTCCTAACCATAGGGGCTAGAGCGGTCATTCTTACACCGTTTTGTTCAGAAGAGATGGGGGAATCTTCAAGTGTTGACAATTTATCATTAAAATATGAATTTTTAGAGATATATGACATGGATGACTTGTTGACTTAGAAGCCACGAATTCCCCAATATGCAAATTTGAATACCTGGAGCCCACATACATGATTGGCTGGCTGGGAAGCTGTGCAGGCCCTGATTTGTGGATTTGAATTCCTCAGCCCTCAGATATGATTGGCTGGCTTAGAAGCCATGAAGGCCCCAATATGCAAATTTGAATGCCTCAGGACACATATATGATTGGCTGGGAAACCGTGCAGGCCCTGATTTGAAAATTTGAATTTCTCAGTCCTCACAGAGGATTGGCTGCCTGGGGACCTGGCAGAAATATATAGAAATATATAGAAATACTATGATTAAGCATAAATACTACATTTAGTAGAAATACTATGTTTTAGCACAAATACTATAAAAAGCAGAAATACTATAATTTAGCAGAAATACTATATTAAGCACAAATCTTATAAAAAGCAGAAATAGGATGATTAAGCATAAACACTACATTTAGTAGAAATATTATGTTTGAGCAAAAATCCTATAAAAAGCAGAAATACTATATTAGGCACAAATCCCATAAAAAGCAGAAATAGTATGATTAAGCATAAATACTACATTTAGTAGAAATACCATGTTTTAGCACAAATAGTATAAAAAGCAGAAATACTGTAATTTAGCAGAAATACTATATTAGGCACAAATCTTATAAAATAGCAGAAATAGTATGATTTAGCACAATAGTAATCAGTTAAACAGAAAAATTGGAAAAGCAAAATGGACAGCTGAAAAAATGCTGAACATGCTGAGGGTCCCTCAAATATACTTGTTAAATGAAAAAATCAGCAAAAAAATGCACAGGGAGAGAGAAGTAAGTTTCTAGGTCAGCCTGGGAGCTGCTGAATTTGAATCCACCAATCAGAGAGCCTGTGTACTTTTTCCCGCCAAAACATGTGCCTCTTTTTACACACGCAGCACAGAGAGGCACAGGATTATTGCAGCCTATTTCTCATAGTGAGGACTCCCCTCAAACAAATGACCATAATTCCCAAACCGTAGGGGCTAGAGCGGTCATTCTTACACCGTTTTGTTCAGAAGAGATGGGGGAATCTTCCAGTGTTTACAATTTATCATTAAAATATGAATTATTAAAGATATTTGACTTCTAATGCACCATAACTGAGTAGAGCGAAGCAAAAACTGCCTTGACTTGCCCTCAAACAACGCTTTGTAACTCGAAATCTATTTGGAGTATCGATATCATTCTTTCACCGTAAGAGACAGCAGGCTTTGGTGAACAGTCATGGAAATTTTCAGGTCTCTGTGGAAATCCAAAAAAAAATTATGACGAGAGAAAAAAGTGGTTCATTTCCAGAGTTTTAAATCTGAAGAAATCTGAGCGAAGGACGAATTTCCTACCCTCAAACAAGTCCAACTCATTTCAGAACGGTAATAGGTGAGAAAGAAATTCTTGAATTGTGAGCGTCAGGGGTGTCTGAAGATATTCGGGGACAAGCCTCATGTCTTAAAGTCGCTTCGTTAAGGAGATATGACGATTCGAATATGCCTCTCATTACAGAAATCCAGCGATGATTTTGAACAAGCTCTCCATTGACTTTATATGGAGAGTTTTGAGACCTTGTGTTGGTCTGAGGAGATTTGCAAAAATTCTATAAATCCCACAACAATGATAGTGACATTTTCTGAAAGCCAGCAAAAATACCTACGTTTTGATGTATAATTTGTGGAAGTTGAGTGAAAATTGAGCAAGTAGCAAGAAGTTGTTCGGACATGAAGTGAAAATTGCAAAACCTTCAGTGGCACACTGGAAGCCAAGAGCATAGCAACCATAACAACGCATGTATTTTGTGAAAAATCACAATTTTGCAACTCAAAACTTTAAGAGGCATAAAAGTAAAACAGTAAAACATTTGAAAAAGCTGAATCATACCTGAATAGCCCAATAATTTGTGAACATTTTAAAGTTTGAATGGTTGTTCTAGGTGAAAATATGAGGAAGTAGTTAAGTTTCAAAAACAAGCAAATTTTAGCAGAATTGCAGAAGTTTCCCATTCATTTCAATGGGACAAATTAAAGGAAAAAAGCTTAATATTTTAAAAAGTATAATAGTTAAAAATAGCAAAAATCGTAGCGTAAATTAGCAGAAATAGCAGAATAGTTTAAAATTTGAACGGTGAAAATCGGCTGAAAATTGTGGAAGTAGTTAAGTGCCAAAAAGTGTACGGAAGCAACTAGAATAATAATAATAACTAGAAAAATTTGCATTTCCTGCGAAAATGCAGTGTGGATGCTTAAAGCTGAAGCTGTATGCAAAAAGTAGCTGAAAAAGCTGAAAAGTTGCAGAAATTGTAAAAACTTTGCAGAAGCAAAAGAAGTTTGCTAAAATGGAATAACTTAGCAGAACTGCAATATCTTAGAGGAAACATAATACTTGGCAGAAATACAATAACATAGCAGAATTTAGCAGAAATATTGTAACTTACCAGAAACATGATAACTTCTCAAAAATACAAGAATTTAGGAGAAATAGTATAAGATAACAGAAAGAATATATTTAGCCAAAAATACTTAAACATTACAGAAACACTATGATTTAGAAAAATAGTACAACAGAGCAGAAATATTGTGATTTACCAGAGACACTGTGATGAACTATGAATATTGTAATTTTAAATTGAGACTATGTTTTAGCACAAATATTATAATTTGGCAGAAATACTATAATTTAGCAGAAATACTATATTAAGCACAAATCCTATAAAAAGCAGAAATGGTATGATTAAGCACAAATACTACATTTAGTAGAAATACTTTATTTTAGCACAAATCCCATAAAAAGCAGAAATACTGTACTATGATTTAGTAGAAAAACTATAATTAATCAGAAATACTAAATTTAGCAGAAATACTATATTAAGCACAAATACTATGAAAAGCAGAAATAGTATGATTAAGCATAAATACTACATTTAGCAGAAATACTATATTAAGCACAAATCCTATAAAAGCAGAAATAGTATATTAAGCACAAATCTTATAAAATAGCAGAAACAGTATGATTTAGCACAATAGTAATAAGTTAAACAGAAAAATTGGAAAAGCAAAATGGACAGCTGAAAAAATGCTGAACATGCTGAGGGTCCCTCAAATATACTTGTTAAATGACAAAAATCTGCAAAAAAATTTATTACAGCCACACAATCACAAATATGTACACATGAGGAAACACACATGCACAGAGAGACCCACACACAAGATCCAATTCAGTCAACCAGTCTAAATATATTGAATTTAAATCTTAGAATGAGATCATCCCATTAAAAGCCTTTCTCTCTCTCTCTCTGTCACACACACACACACACACACACACACACACACACACACACACACACACACAGGGAGAGAAAAGTGAGTTTCTAGGTCAGCCTGGGAGCTGCTGAATTTGAATCCACCAATCAGAGAGGCTGTGCACTCTTTCCCTCCAAAACAGGTGCATCCTTTTTACACACGCAGCACAGAGAGACACAGGATCATTGCAGTCTATTTCTCATAATGACGACTCCCCTCAAACAAATGACCATAATTTCCTAACCGTAGGAGCTAGAACGGTCATTCTTACACCGTTTTGTTCAGAAGAGATGGGGGAATCTTCAAGTGTTGACAATTTATCATTAAAATATGAATTTTTAGAGATATATGACACGGATGACTTGTTGACTTAGAAGCCACGAATTCCCCAATATGCAAATTTGAATACCTGGAGCCCACATACATGATTGGCTGGCTGGGAAGCTGTGCAGGCCCTGATTTGTGGATTTGAATTCCTCAGCCCTCAGATATGATTGGCTGGCTTAGAAGCCACGAAGGCCCCAATATGCAAATTTGAATGCCTCAGGACACTTATTTGATTGGCTGGGAAACTGTGCAGGCCCTGATTTGAAAATTTGAATGTCTCAGTCCTCACAGAGGATTGGCTGCCTGGGGACCTGGCAGAAATATATAGAAATACTATTATTAAGCATAAATACTACATTTAGTAGAAATACTATGTTTTAGCACAAATACTATAAAAAAAAGAAAAACTATAATTTAGCAGAAATACTATATTAAGCACAAATCCTATAAAAAGCAGAAATACTATAATTTAGAACAAATAGTATAAAAAGCAGAAATACTATAATTTAGCAGAAATACTATGTTAGGCACAAATCCTATAAAAAGCAGAAATACTATAATTTAGCAGAAATACTATGTTAGGCACAAATCCTATAAAAAGCAGAAATACTATAATTTAGCAGAAATACTATATTAGGCATAAATCCTATGAAAAGCAGAAATAGTATGATTTAGCAGAAATACTGTATTTAGCACAAGTACTGAAAAGTACCAGAAATACTATGATTTAGCAGAATAGTAATAACTTATTGAAACACAAATGCACAGAGGGACACACAAACACAGGCTCTAATCCAGTCAACCAGTCTAACTATGTTCAATTTAAATCCTACAATGACATGCTGCCAAATAAGGGCAGGGTCCTCTCTCTCCCACTAAACACACACACACACACACACACACACACACACACACACACACACACACACACACACACACACAGGGAGAGAGGACTAAGTTTCTAGGTCAGCCTGGGAGCTGCTGAATTTGAATCCACCAATCAGAGAGGCTGTTTACGTTTTCCCGCCAAAACAGGTGCCTCTTTTTACACACGCAGCACAGAGACATAGACCTGCTTCTTTCAGTTTATTTCACATAGTGAGGATTCCCCTCAAACAAATGACCATAATTTCCTAACCATAGGGGCTAGAGCGGTCATTCTTACACCGTTTTGTTCAGAAGAGATGGGGGAATCTTCAAGTGTTGACAATTTATCATTAAAATATGAATTTTTAGAGATATATGACATGGATGACTTGTTGACTTAGAAGCCACGAATTCCCCAATATGCAAATTTGAATACCTGGAGCCCACATACATGATTGGCTGGCTGGGAAGCTGTGCAGGCCCTGATTTGTGGATTTGAATTCCTCAGCCCTCAGATATGATTGGCTGGCTTAGAAGCCATGAAGGCCCCAATATGCAAATTTGAATGCCTCAGGACACATATATGATTGGCTGGGAAGCCGTGCAGGCCCTGATTTGAAAATTTGAATGTCTAAGTCCTCACAGAGGATTGGCTGCCTGGGGACCTGGCAGAAATATATAGAAATACTATGATTAAGCATAAATACTACATTTAGCAGAAATACTATGTTTGAGCAAAAATCCTATAAAAAGCAGAAATACTATATTAGGCACAAATCCCATAAAAAGCAGAAATAGTATGATTAAGCATAAATACTACATTTAGTAGAAATACTATGTTTTAGCACAAATAGTATAAAAAGCAGAAATATTGTAATTTAGCAGAAATACTATATTAGGCACAAATCTTATAAAATAGCAGAAATAGTATTATTTAGCACAATAGTAATAAGTTAAACAGAAAAATTGGAAAAGCAAAATGGACAGCTGAAAAAATGCTGAACATGCTGAGGGTCCCTCAAATATACTTGTTAAATGAAAAAATCAGCAAAAAAAATGCACAGGGAGAGAGAAGTAAGTTTCTAGGTCAGCCTGGGAGCTGCTGAATTTGAATCCACCAATCAGAGAGCCTGTGTACTTTTTCCCGCCAAAACATGTGCCTCTTTTTACACACGCAGCACAGAGAGGCACAGGATTATTGCAGCCTATTTCTCATAGTGAGGACTCCCCTCAAACAAATGACCATAATTTCCAAACCGTAGGGGCTAGAGCGGTCATTCTTACACCGTTTTGTTCAGAAGAGATGGGGGAATCTTCCAGTGTTTACAATTTATCATTAAAATATGAATTATTAAAGATATTTGACTTGTAATGCACCATAACTGAGTAGAGCGAAGCAAAAACTGCCTTGACTTGCCCTCAAACAACGCTTTCTAACTCGAAATCTATTTGGAGTATCGATATCATTCTTTCACCGTAAGAGACAGCAGGCTTTGGTGAACAATCATGGAAATTTTCAGGTCTCTGTGGAAATCCAACAAAAAGTTATGACGAGAGAAAAAAGTGGTTCATTTCCACAGTTTGAAATCTGAAGAAATCTGAGCGAAGGACGAATTTCCTACCCTCAGACAAGTCCAACTCATTTCAGAACGGTAATAGGTGAGAAAGAAATTCTTGAATTGTGAGCGTCAGGGGTGTCTGAAGATATTCGGGGACAAGCCTCATGTCTTAACTTTGCTTCGTTAAGGAGATATGACGATTCGAATATGCCTCTCATTACAGAAATCCAGCGGTGATTTTGAACAAGCTCTCCATTCACTTTATATGGAGAGTTTTCTGACCTTGTGTTAGTCTGAGGAGATTTGCAAAAATTCTATAAATCCCACAACAATGATAGTGACATTTTCTGAAAGCCAGCAAAAATACCTACGTTTTGATGTATAATTTGTGGAAGTTGAGTGAAAATTGAGCAAGTAGCAGGAAGTTGTTCGGACATGAAGTGAAAATTGCAAAACCTTCAGTGGCACACTGGAAGCCAAGAGCATAGCAACCATAACAACACATGTATTTTGTGAAAAATCACAATTTTGCAACTCAAAACTTTAAGAGGCATAAAAGTAAAACAGTAAAAGATTTGAAAAAGCTGAATCATACCTGAATAGCCCAATAATTTGTGAACATTTTAAAGTTTGAATGGTTGTTCTAGGTGAAAATATGAGGAAGTAGTTAAGTTTCAAAAACAAGCAAATTTTAGCAGAATTGCTGAAGTTTCCCATTCATTTCAATGGGACAAATTAAAGGAAAAAAGCTTAATATTTTAAAAAGTATAATAGTTAAAAATAGCAAAAGTCATAGCGCACATTAGCAGAAATAGCAGAATAGTTTAAAATTTGAACGGTGAAAATCGGCTGAAAATTGTGGAAGTAGTTAAGTGCCAAAAAGTGTACGGAAGCAACTAGAATAATAATAAAGAATAAAGAGAAACAGGAACTCAATAGTGTGGATGCTTAAGCATCCACACAATAATAAAGAATAAAGAGAAACAGGAACTCAATAGTGTGGATGCTTAAAGCATCCACACAACTAGAAAAATTTGCATTTCCTGCGAAAATGCAGTGTGGATGCTTAAAGCTGAAGCTGTATGCAAAAAGTAGCTGAAAAAGCTGAAAAGTTGCAGAAATTGTAAAAACTTTGCAGAAGCAAAAGAAGTTTGCTAAAATGGAATAACTTAGTAGAACTGCAATATCTTAGAGGAAACATAATACTTGGCAGAAATAGCATAGCAGAATTTAGCAGAAATATTGTAACTTACCAGAAACATGATAACTTCTCAAAAATACAAGAATTTAGGAGAAATAGTATAAGATAACAGAAAGAATATATTTAGCCAAAAATACTTAAACATTACAGAAACACTATGATTTAGAAAAATAGTACAACAGAGCAGAAATATTGTGATTTACCAGAGACACTGTGATGAACTATGAATATTGTAATTTTAAATTGAGACTATGTTTTAGCACAAATATTATAATTTGGCAGAAATACTATAATTTAGCAGAAATACTATATTAAGCACAAATCCTATAAAAAGCAGAAATGGTATGATTAAGCACAAATACTACATTTAGTAGAAATACTTTGTTTTAGCACAAATCCCATAAAAAGCAGAAATACTGTACTATGATTTAGTAGAAAAACTATAATTAATCAGAAATACTAAATTTAGCAGAAATACTATATTAAGCACAAATACTATGAAAAGCAGAAATAGTATGATTAAGCATAAATACTACATTTAGCAGAAATACTATATTAAGCACAAATCCTATAAAAGCAGAAATAGTATATTAAGCACAAACTTATAAAATAGCAGAAATAGTATGATTTAGCACAATAGTAATAAGTTAAACAGAAAAATTGGAAAAGCAAAATGGACAGCTGAAAAAATGCTGAACATGCTGAGGGTCCCTCAAATATACTTGTTAAATGACAAAAATCTGCAAAAAAAATTATTACAGCCACACAATCACAAATATGTACACATGAGGAAACACACATGCACAGAGAAACCCACAGACAAGATCCAATTCAGTCAACCAGTCTAAATATATTGAATTTAAATCTTAGAATGAGATCATCCCATTAAAAGCCTCTCTCTCTCTCTCTCTCTCTCTCTCTCTGTCACACACACACACACACACACACACACACACACACACACACACACACACACACACACAGGGAGAGAGAAGTAAGTTTCTAGGTCAGCCTGGGAGCTGGTGAATTTGAATCCACCAATCAGAGAGGCTGTGCACTTTTCCCCACCAAAACAGGTGCATCTGTTTACACACGCAGCAGCACAGAGAGACACAGGATTTTTGCAGTCTATTTCTCATAGTGACGACTCCCCTCAAACAAATGACCGTAATTTCCTAACCGTAGGGGCTAGAACGGTCATTCTTACACCGTTTTGTTCAGAAGAGATGGGGGAATCTTCAAGTGTTGACAATTTAATATTAAAATATGAATTTTTAGAGCTATATGACATGGAGGACTTGTTGACTTAGAAGCCACGAATTCCCCAATATGCAAATTTGAATGCCTGAGACCACATATGTGATTGGCTGGCTGGGAAGCCGTGCAGGCCCTGATTTGTGGATTTGAATTCCTCAGCCCTCAGATATGATTGGCTGGCTTAGAAGCCACGAAGGCCCCAATATGCAAATTTGAATGCCTCAGGACACTTATTTGATTGGCTGGGAAACTGTGCAGGCCCTGATTTGAAAATTTGAATGTCTCAGTCCTCACAGAGGATTGGCTGCCTGGGGACCTGGCAGAAATATATAGAAATACTATTATTAAGCATAAATACTACATTTAGTACAAATAGTATAATTTAGAACTAATATTATAAAAAGAAGAAAAACTATAATTTAGCAGAAATACTATATTAAGCACAAATCCTATAAAAAGCAGAAATACTATAATTTAGCAGAAATACTATATTAGGCATAAATCCTATGAAAAGCAGAAATAGTATGATTTAGCAGAAATACTGTATTTAGCACAAGTACCGAAAAGTACCAGAAATACCATGATTTAGCATAATAGTAATAACTTATTGAAACACAAATGCACAGAGAGACACAAAAACACAGGCTCTAATCCAGTCAACCAGTCTAACTATGTTCAATTTAAATCCTACAATGACATGCTGTCAAATAAGGGCAGGGTCCTCTCTCTCCCACTAAACACACACACACACACACACACACACACACACACACACACACACACACACACACACACACAGGGAGAGAGAAGTAAGTTTCTAGGTCAGCCTGGGAGCTGCTGAATTTGAATCCACCAATCAGAGAGGCTGTTTACGTTTTCCCGCCAAAACAGGTGCATCTTTTTACACACGCAGGACAGAGACATAGACCTGCTTCTTTCAGTTTATTTCACATAGTGAGGATTCCCCTCAAACAAATGACCATAATTTCCTAACCATAGGGGCTAGAGCGGTCATTCTTACACCGTTTTGTTCAGAAGAGATGGGGGAATCTTCAAGTGTTGACAATTTATCATTAAAATATGAATTTTTAGAGATATATGACATGGATGACTTGTTGACTTAGAAGCCACGAATTCCCCAATATGCAAATTTGAATACCTGGAGCCCACATACATGATTGGCTGGCTGGGAAGCTGTGCAGGCCCTGATTTGTGGATTTGAATTCCTCAGCCCTCAGATATGATTGGCTGGCTTAGAAGCCATGAAGGCCCCAATATGCAAATTTGAATGCCTCAGGACACATATATGATTGGCTGGGAAGCCGTGCAGGCCCTGATTTGAAAATTTGAATTTCTCAGTCCTCACAGAGGATTGGCTGCCTGGGGACCTGGCAGAAATATATAGAAATACTATGATTAAGCATAAATACTACATTTAGTAGAAATACTATGTTTTAGCACAAATACTATAAAAAGCAGAAATACTATAATTTAGCAGAAATACTATATTAAGCACAAATCCTATAAAAAGCAGAAATAGGATGATTAAGCATAAACACTACATTTAGTAGAAATACTATGTTTGAGCAAAAATCCTATAAAAAGCAGAAATACTATATTAGGCACAAATCTTATAAAATAGCAGAAATAGTATTATTTAGCACAATAGTAATAAGTTAAACAGAAAAATTGGAAAAGCAAAATGGACAGCTGAAAAAATGCTGAACATGCTGAGGGTCCCTCAAATATACTTGTTAAATGAAAAAATCAGCAAAAAAATGCACAGGGAGAGAGAAGTAAGTTTCTAGGTCAGCCTGGGAGCTGCTGAATTTGAATCCACCAATCAGAGAGCCTGTGTACTTTTTCCCGCCAAAACATGTGCCTCTTTTTACACACGCAGCACAGAGAGGCACAGGATTATTGCAGCCTATTTCTCATAGTGAGGACTCCCCTCAAACAAATGACCATAATTTCCAAACCGTAGGGGCTAGAGCGGTCATTCTTACACCGTTTTGTTCAGAAGAGATGGGGGAATCTTCCAGTGTTTACAATTTATCATTAAAATATGAATTATTAAAGATATTTGACTTGTAATGCACCATAACTGAGTAGAGCGAAGCAAAAACTGCCTTGACTTGCCCTCAAACAACGCTTTCTAACTCGAAATCTATTTGGAGTATCGATATCATTCTTTCACCGTAAGAGACAGCAGGCTTTGGTGAACAATCATGGAAATTTTCAGGTCTCTGTGGAAATCCAACAAAAAGTTATGACGAGAGAAAAAAGTGGTTCATTTCCACAGTTTGAAATCTGAAGAAATCTGAGCGAAGGACGAATTTCCTACCCTCAAACAAGTCCAACTCATTTCAGAACGGTAATAGGTGAGAAAGAAATTCTTGAATTGTGAGCGTCAGGGGTGTCTGAAGATATTCGGGGACAAGCCTCATGATTTAACTTTGCTTCGTTAAGGAGATATGACGATTCGAATATGCCTCTCATTACAGAAATCCAGCGGTGATTTTGAACAAGCTCTCCATTCACTTTATATGGAGAGTTTTCTGACCTTGTGTTAGTCTGAGGAGATTTGCAAAAATTCTATAAATCCCACAACAATGATGGTGACATTTTCTGAAAGCCAGCAAAAATACCTACGTTTTGATGTATAATTTGTGGAAGTTGAGTGAAAATTGAGCAAGTAGCAGGAAGTTGTTCGGACATGAAGTGAAAATTGCAAAACCTTCAGTGGCACACTGGAAGCCAAGAGCATAGCAACCATAACAACACATGTATTTTGTGAAAAATCACAATTTTGCAACTCAAAACTTTAAGAGGCATAAAAGTAAAACAGTAAAAGATTTGAAAAAGCTGAATCATACCTGAATAGCCCAATAATTTGTGAACATTTTAAAGTTTGAATGGTTGTTCTAGGTGAAAATATGAGGAAGTAGTTAAGTTTCAAAAACAAGCAAATTTTAGCAGAATTGCTGAAGTTTCCCATTCATTTCAATGGGACAAATTAAAGGAAAAAAGCTTAATATTTTAAAAAGTATAATAGTTAAAAATAGCAAAAGTCATAGCGCACATTAGCAGAAATAGCAGAATAGTTTAAAATTTGAACGGTGAAAATCGGCTGAAAATTGTGGAAGTAGTTAAGTGCCAAAAAGTGTACGGAAGCAACTAGAATAATAACTAGAAAAATTTGCATTTCCTGCGAAAATGCAGTGTGGATGCTTAAAGCTGAAGCTGTATGCAAAAAGTAGCTGAAAAAGCTGAAAAGTTGCAGAAATTGTAAAAACTTTGCAGAAGCAAAAGAAGTTTGCTAAAATGGAATAACTTAGCAGAACTGCAATATCTTAGAGGAAACATAATACTTGGCAGAAATACAATAGCATAGCAGAATTTAGCAGAAATATTGTAACTTACCAGAAACATGATAACTTCTCAAAAATACAAGAATTTAGGAGAAATAGTATAAGATAACAGAAAGAATATATTTAGCCAAAAATACTTAAACATTACAGAAACACTATGATTTAGAAAAATAGTACAACAGAGCAGAAATATTGTGATTTACCAGAGACACTGTGATGAACTATGAATATTGTAATTTTAAATTGAGACTATGTTTTAGCACAAATATTATAATTTGGCAGAAATACTATAATTTAGCAGAAATACTATATTAAGCACAAATCCTATAAAAAGCAGAAATGGTATGATTAAGCACAAATACTACATTTAGTAGAAATACTTTGTTTTAGCACAAATCCCATAAAAAGCAGAAATACTGTACTATGATTTAGTAGAAAAACTATAATTAATCAGAAATACTAAATTTAGCAGAAATACTATATTAAGCACAAATACTATGAAAAGCAGAAATAGTATGATTAAGCATAAATACTACATTTAGCAGAAATACTATATTAAGCACAAATCCTATAAAAGCAGAAATAGTATATTAAGCACAAATCTTATAAAATAGCAGAAATAGTATGATTTAGCACAATAGTAATAAGTTAAACAGAAAAATTGGAAAAGCAAAATGGACAGCTGAAAAAATGCTGAACATGCTGAGGGTCCCTCAAATATACTTGTTAAATGACAAAAATCTGCAAAAAAATTTATTACAGCCACACAATCACAAATATGTACACATGAGGAAACACACATGCACAGAGAGACCCACACACAAGATCCAATTCAGTCAACCAGTCTAAATATATTGAATTTAAATCTTAGAATGAGATCATCCCATTAAAAGCCTTTCTCTCTCTCTCTCTCTCTCTCTCTCTCTCTCTCTCTCTGTCACACACACACACACACACACACACACACACACACACACACACACACACACACACACAGGGAGAGAGAAGTAAGTTTCTAGGTCAGCCTGGGAGCTGGTGAATTTGAATCCACCAATCAGAGAGGCTGTGCACTTTTCCCCACCAAAACAGGTGCATCTGTTTACACACGCAGCAGCACAGAGAGACACAGGATTTTTGCAGTCTATTTCTCATAGTGACGACTCCCCTCAAACAAATGACCGTAATTTCCTAACCGTAGGGGCTAGAACGGTCATTCTTACACCGTTTTGTTCAGAAGAGATGGGGGAATCTTCAAGTGTTGACAATTTAATATTAAAATATGAATTTTTAGAGATATATGACATGGATGACTTGTTGACTTAGAAGCCACGAATTCCCCAATATGCAAATTTGAATACCTGGAGCCCACATACATGATTGGCTGGCTGGGAAGCTGTGCAGGCCCTGATTTGTGGATTTGAATTCCTCAGCCCTCAGATATGATTGGCTGGCTTAGAAGCCATGAAGGCCCCAATATGCAAATTTGAATGCCTCAGGACACATATATGATTGGCTGGGAAGCCGTGCAGGCCCTGATTTGAAAATTTGAATTTCTCAGTCCTCACAGAGGATTGGCTGCCTGGGGACCTGGCAGAAATATATAGAAATACTATGATTAAGCATAAATACTACATTTAGTAGAAATACTATGTTTTAGCACAAATACTATAAAAAGCAGAAATACTATAATTTAGCAGAAATACTATATTAAGCACAAATCCTATAAAAAGCAGAAATAGGATGATTAAGCATAAACACTACATTTAGTAGAAATACTATGTTTGAGCAAAAATCCTATAAAAAGCAGAAATACTATATTAGGTACAAATCTTATAAAAAGCAGAAATACTATATTAGGCACAAATAGTATAAAAAGCAGAAATACTATAATTTAGCAGAAATACTATGTTTGGCACAAATCCTATAAAAATAATAAATACTATAATTTAGCAGGAATACTATATTAGGCACAAATCTTATGAAAAGCAGAAATAGTATGATTTAGCAGAAATACTGTATTTAGCACAAGTACCGAAAAGTACCAGAAATACTATGATTTAGCAGAATAGTAATAACTTACAAAATTACAAATATGGAGGCATATTGAAACACAAATGCACAGAGGGACACACAAACACAGGCTCTAATCCAGTCAACCAGTCTAACTATATTCAATTTAAATCCTACAATGACATGCTGCCAAATAAGGGCAGGGTCCTCTCTCTCCCACTAAACACACACACACACACACACACAGAGGGAGAGAGCTGCCGAATTTAAATCCACCAATCAGAGTGGCTGTTTACGTTTTCCCGCCAAAACAGGTGCATCTTTTTACACACGCAGCAGCACAGAGAGGCACAGGATTATTGCAGCCTATTTCTCATAGTGAGGACTCCCCTCAAACAAATGACCATAATTTCCTAACCATAGGGGCTAGAGCGGTCATTCTTACACCGTTTTGTTCAGAAGAGATGGGGGAATCTTCAAGTGTTGACAATTTATCATTAAAATATGATTTTTTAGAGATATATGACATGGATGACTTGTTGACTTAGAAGCCACGAATTCCCCAATATGCAAATTTGAATACCTGGAGCCCACATACATGATTGGCTGGCTGGGAAGCTGTGCAGGCCCTGATTTGTGGATTTGAATTCCTCAGCCCTCAGATATGATTGGCTGGCTTAGAAGCCATGAAGGCCCCAATATGCAAATTTGAATGCCTCAGGACACATATATGATTGGCTGGGAAGCCGTGCAGGCCCTGATTTGAAAATTTGAATTTCTCAGTCCTCACAGAGGATTGGCTGCCTGGGGACCTGGCAGAAATATATAGAAATACTATGATTAAGCATAAATACTACATTTAGTAGAAATACTATGTTTTAGCACAAATACTATAAAAAGCAGAAATACTATAATTTAGCAGAAATACTATATTAAGCACAAATCCTATAAAAAGCAGAAATAGGATGATTAAGCATAAACACTACATTTAGTAGAAATACTATGTTTGAGCAAAAATCCTATAAAAAGCAGAAATACTATATTAGGCACAAATCCCATAAAAAGCAGAAATAGTATGATTAAGCATAAATACTACATTTAGTAGAAATACTATGTTTTAGCACAAATAGTATAAAAAGCAGAAATATTGTAATTTAGCAGAAATACTATATTAGGCACAAATCTTATAAAATAGCAGAAATAGTATTATTTAGCACAATAGTAATAAGTTAAACAGAAAAATTGGAAAAGCAAAATGGACAGCTGAAAAAATGCTGAACATGCTGAGGGTCCCTCAAATATACTTGTTAAATGAAAAAATCAGCAAAAAAATGCACAGGGAGAGAGAAGTAAGTTTCTAGGTCAGCCTGGGAGCTGCTGAATTTGAATCCACCAATCAGAGAGCCTGTGTACTTTTTCCCGCCAAAACATGTGCCTCTTTTTACACACGCAGCACAGAGAGGCACAGGATTATTGCAGCCTATTTCTCATAGTGAGGACTCCCCTCAAACAAATGACCATAATTTCCAAACCGTAGGGGCTAGAGCGGTCATTCTTACACCGTTTTGTTCAGAAGAGATGGGGGAATCTTCCAGTGTTTACAATTTATCATTAAAATATGAATTATTAAAGATATTTGACTTGTAATGCACCATAACTGAGTAGAGCGAAGCAAAAACTGCCTTGACTTGCCCTCAAACAACGCTTTCTAACTCGAAATCTATTTGGAGTATCGATATCATTCTTTCACCGTAAGAGACAGCAGGCTTTGGTGAACAATCATGGAAATTTTCAGGTCTCTGTGGAAATCCAACAAAAAGTTATGACGAGAGAAAAAAGTGGTTCATTTCCACAGTTTGAAATCTGAAGAAATCTGAGCGAAGGACGAATTTCCTACCCTCAAACAAGTCCAACTCATTTCAGAACGGTAATAGGTGAGAAAGAAATTCTTGAATTGTGAGCGTCAGGGGTGTCTGAAGATATTCGGGGACAAGCCTCATGTCTTAACTTTGCTTCGTTAAGGAGATATGACGATTCGAATATGCCTCTCATTACAGAAATCCAGCGGTGATTTTGAACAAGCTCTCCATTTACTTTATATGGAGAGTTTTCTGACCTTGTGTTAGTCTGAGGAGATTTGCAAAAATTCTATAAATCCCACAACAATGATGGTGACATTTTCTGAAAGCCAGCAAAAATACCTACGTTTTGATGTATAATTTGTGGAAGTTGAGTGAAAATTGAGCAAGTAGCAGGAAGTTGTTCGGACATGAAGTGAAAATTGCAAAACCTTCAGTGGCACACTGGAAGCCAAGAGCATAGCAACCATAACAACACATGTATTTTGTGAAAAATCACAATTTTGCAACTCAAAACTTTAAGAGGCATAAAAGTAAAACAGTAGAAGATTTGAAAAAGCTGAATCATACCTGAATAGCCCAATAATTTGTGAACATTTTAAAATTTGAATGGTTGTTCTAGGTGAAAATATGAGGAAGTAGTTAAGTTTCAAGAACAAGCAAATTTTAGCAGAATTGCTGAAGTTTCCCATTCATTTCAATGGGACAAATTAAAGGAAAAAAGCTTAATATTTTAAAAAGTATAATAGTTAAAAATACCAAAAGTCATAGCGCACATTAGCAGAAGAAGCAGAATAGTTTAAAATTTGAACGGTGAAAATCGGCTGAAAATTGTGGAAGTAGTTAAGTGCCAAAAAGTGTACGGAAGCAACTAGAATAAAGTATAAAGAATAAAGAGAAACAGGAACTCAATAGTGTGGATGCTTAAAGCATCCACACAACTAGAAAGATTTGCATTTCCTGCGAAAATGCAGTGTGGATGCTTTAAAGCTGAAGCTGTATGCAAAAACTAGCTGAAAAAGCTGAAAAGTTGCAGAAATTGTAAAAACTTTGCAGAAGCAAAGGAACTTTGCTAAAATGGAATAACTTAGCAGAACTGCAATATCTTAGAGGAAACATAATACTTGGCAGAAATACAATAGCATAGCAGAACTTAGCAGAAATATTGTAACTTACCAGAAACATGATAACTTCTCAAAAATACAAGAATTTAGGAGAAATAGTATAAGATAACAGAAAGAATATATTTAGCCAAAAATACTTAAGCATTACAGAAACACTATGATTTAGAAAAATAGTACAACAGAGCAGAAATACTGTGATTTACCAGAGACACTGTGATGAACTATGAATATTGTAATTTTAAATCAATACTATGTTTTAGCACAAATACTATAATTTGACAGAAATACTATATTTAGCACAAATCTTATAAAATAGCAGAAATAGTATGATTTAGCACAATAGTAATAACTTAAACAGAAAAATTGGAAAAGCAAAATGGACAGCTGAAAAAATGCTGAACATGCTGAGGGTCCCTCAAATATACTTGTTAAATGAAAAAAATTGGCAAAAAAAAATATAACAGCCACACAATCACAAATATGGACACATATGGAAACACACATGCACAGAGAGAGACACACACAAGATCCAATTCAGTCAACCAGTCTAAATATATTGAATTTGAATCTTACAATGAGATCATCCCATAAAAAGGCTTCCTCTCTCTCTCTCTCTCTCGCTCTCTCTCTCTCGCTCTCTCTCTCTCGCTCTCTCTCTCTCACACACACACACACACACACACACACACACACACACACACACACACACACACACACAGAGAAGTAAGTTCCCTTTCAGTCGATTCACTCGGTACAACACATAAGTATGGGATATCACGCCCTCGCGTGTCCTGGCTGAAGAAACCTTTATTCACGCCTTTACGGCAGATGACGTGTGATGACACGCGCAAGGCCCCGCCCGCACATATAGCCGCTGCCATCACCGTCATCCCTCAGTTCTTACGCTCTTCACCTCGCTGAGAACACCTCTGCTGAGTTGGGCTAGCTAGCTACTGCTAGTTAGCTCCGTTGTCTGCCAACTTGAACCTAGCTTAACTGCCCCTGTTGGTGTTAGCCTCCACCGCCCAGCTGGTGCGTAGGCTGCCCGCGGAGCGCTATTTTCAAGTTTTTCTTGTGCAGCGTTTCGCTTTGCGTTTTGGGAATGGACTCCAAACCGAAGCGAGCAAAGCAGAAATCTTCTGTTCGCCCCTGTCCTCAGGGATGTGGTTTCTCTTTGCATGACAGCGACCAGCACGATGCCTGCCCTGTCTGCCTGGGGATCGTCCACGCTAGGAGAGCGTTGACGGAGCCCGAAGCTTGTGCGTTTTGTCGCCAGCTCCGACGCTCGACCCTGGAAAGACGGGTGACGTTTGTGGAAAGACTGCTGGGACGCTCGGCTGTCGCACGGCATGACCCTCTTCTTTCCGAGTCTGGAGCCCCGGCTTCGTCCGAGTCCGAAGACGAAAATTTTCAGGTCGATGTCCCCGCGATTAGCTGGGCTGACCACATGGAATACGTTGACGGGTTAGCCGATGACGGACCGGAACCATGCAGGAGCGCTGACGGGCTTCAGCCTGGGTTGAAGCCCGCCAGCGCTCCCCAGGAAGACGATGACGTGCTGGACATCGGCCTGGACATCCATGGTTTGTCGGAGGATGAGCAGGAGAGCTCATTGTCGACCCAATATGCCGCCGCTGCTGCGCCGGTCGGCCACGATGACACCTCTCTTTTCTCCCTGTTTCGCCGTGCCGCTGAGAAGCTGCAGGTGGACTGGCCCTCTCCTCCACCAGCTCGGAAGCCGTCGCGGTTTGCGGGTTTTTTCCTTCCACCGGAGCCCGCAACGGCCAAAAACTGCCTCCCCATGTTCCCAGACTTTCTCTGCGAGCTAACAGCGTCATGGGACAAACCTCTGTCTACCCGCGTCACGGTGCCCGGCTATGGACAGTACATGGAATTGGACGGCGCCGAGGGAGCTGGTTTAGCTAACCCACCCCCTATGGAGCCGTCTCTGGCTGCTTATCTGGCCCCGTCCCATAACCATGGTGTCGGTGGCCCCGCAACTCTGCCGTCCAAGCACTGCGGATTCTCGGCCTCGCAGCTGGAGAAGATTTATCGGGCTCAGGCCGGCACCGCTCGAGCCATGAGCTCCGTCACCATGCTCCAGACGTACCAAGCAATGTGCCTGGCGGAGCTTGGATCGCTGGTTCCGGAGGACAGCCCGCTGTCACCTCTTCTTAACGAGGTTAGAGTCACCACGGATTACATCCTCCGTGCGTCTCGCTGTGCAGCGCTCTCCCTGGGCAGAGGGATGGCTTCGACAGTGGTGGCGCAGAGGCACCTGTGGCTGACCCTCTCCGACGTCCCTGATAGAGACAGAGCTGTGTATCTGGACGCACCAGTGTCTGCGGCTGGGTTATTCGGACATTCACTTGAAGCCATTCAGGCTAGATTCGATCTGAGGAAGAAGCAGACGGAAGCTCTGCGCGACATCATCCCCAGACGCCAGCCCCAGCCCAAGCCCACTGCTAGCTCTCACAGGCCCGCCGCTCCTCTGACAGCTGGCAAGAGACCGGCGCCCACTGCTGGAGTGGGAGGGCCGCCGGCGAGAGCACGTACTCCGGCCCGAGCTCCACGCCAGTCGGCCTGGGGCAAAGGCCCTCCCCCGGGCCCCCGACGGGACCCGACGCCCAGGAGGAAGAAGCCTCAACCCTCCTAGCTGTGATTGCGAGTGGGGAAGGGATCCGGCAGCAGGGAGACGCTGCTCTTACCCCTCTGTTGCCGCACAAGAGGTGCCGCTTAAGTTCTGTTCAGGTTGTCAGCCCCAGAAGGCGCTGCACTTCCCTATCGCGGTCTCCCAAGCACATAACCCCTGCACACGGTTCAGATGTGTTGAATGTTCAAGCGACCACATCGAGTGTTCCCGCTGTTTTTCATTGTTATGCCCCGGAAAAGGTGCACCCAACAAAATGTATAAATGTACATGTTCCCATGTTGCAATCAATAAAGAGTGTGGTTTACTCTCAAACAATCTCAAATGCTCAACCTGCAGGCGAAATGAGCCAGGTCAGGCAGGGGATGCAGTCCCCTGCAGACACACTGGGGGGCGACGGCGCCCCGCCGTCAGTGCTGCAGGCCAGCCGGCTGGCTGCTCACTTCCCTCAGTGGCGCGCTTGCGCCCCCTCTCCGTGGGTGCTGCAAACCGTTGCCATGGGTTACCGGTTGCAGTTCCGGGTCAAGCCGCCTCGTTTCCAAAGAGTCGTGAACACGATTGTCAACCCCGAGGCAGCCTTGGTACTCAGAGAGGAAATACAGGCGCTATTACAGAAGAGAGCAATACGGGTGGTCCCCGCTTCGGAGACGGACAAAGGTTGGTACAGCCGTTATTTTGTCATTCCGAAGAAAGGGGGAGGGCTTCGTCCCATCCTCGACCTGCGAGTCTTGAACACGTACCTGCGAACGTACAGGTTCAAGATGCTAACACTCAGACAGCTCCTGAGTGCAGTCGGCCCGGGAGATTGGTTTGCGACAATCGATCTAACAGATGCTTATTTTCATGTCGCTATACACCCGAAACACAGGCAGTTTCTGAGGTTTGCATTCGAGGGCGTAGCCTACGAATACCTAGTGCTGCCGTTCGGGCTGTCGCTCGCTCCCCGCACCTTTACGAAATGTGCCGAGGCAGCGCTAGCGCCCCTCAGGAAGAGGGGCATCCGCATCTTGGCCTACCTGGACGACTGGGCTCTCGTGGCTTGCTCCAGAGAACAGGCGGAGACGCAGCTGTCGCGGGTTCTGTCACACATTCAGACACTGGGGTTCTCTGTGAACTTTCAGAAGAGCTCGCTAATCCCAGGTCAACAGATCGCTTTTCTCGGTCTGGAAATATGCTCTCTTTCCAGCCGCGCACGGTTGTCAGAGCACAGAGTGGCCGCGTTTCATCGCTGCCTCGCTCAATTTCAGCTGGGACGCAGACTGCGTTTCCAGACGATATTGCGCTTGTTGGGCATGATGGCATCTATGATCGCCGTAGTGCCGCTTGGGCTGTTGAAAATGAGAGCGTTTCAACGCTGGACTCTCTCTCACCGTTTGTGTGCTTCGCGTCACCTCCGGAGGAGGCTGCCGGTAACTGCGTCTTGCATGCTAGCTCTCCGTCCTTGGAGGGAGCCCAGGCTACTGCACCAGGGCTCTCGGATTGGGAGGGTGTTGTTTCGCAAGGTGGTGTCCACAGATGCTTCCCTAAGTGGGTGGGGAGCGCTGTGCGAGGGTGCGTCAGTGAGAGGGATCTGGTCCGCGGCTCAGCGCCAGCTGCACATCAACCACTTAGAGCTGTTAGCAGTGTTCTTAGCTCTAAAGCGTTTCCGTCCAGTCCTGCAGGGCCAGCATGTCTTAGTCAGGACGGACAATTCAACAGTGGTGTCTTATATAAACGGGCAGGGAGGAACACGCTCTCTTCCCCTGTTGCAGCTGTCTCGCTCTCTGCTGTTATGGTGCAGTGTTCATTTTCTGACTCTAAGAGCCACCCATGTCCCGGGCCACCTGAACCTGGGGCCGGACCTTCTCTCCAGGGGGGGTCCTCTGGTGAGAGAATGGAGGTTACACCCTTCAATAGTGGCTCAGATTTGGGATCTATTTGGCGAGGCGCAAATAGATCTTTTTGCTTCCAGGGTGAATGCTCACTGCCCCCTGTACTTCTCCATAATCGACCACGATGCACCCTTGGGCTTGGACGCGCTAGCGCACCAATGGCCAGACGTGCTCCTGTATGCATTTCCCCCAGTGGAAATGATATCTCCAATTCTGGAGAGGGTGCGTCGGCATTCCCTCTCTCTGATCCTGGTGGCCCCTTGGTGGCCCGCGAAGTCGTGGTATGCAGAAATAATCAGCCTGCTTGCAGCAAGTCCTTGGCAGCTTCCTCTCCGCAGGGATCTCCTCTCTCAGGCGGGGGGGGAAGTGTTTCATCCGCGCCCGGATCTGTGGCACCTTCATGCTTACCTGCTGAGAGGTTAAACTTGGTTGCTAAGGGTCTGCCACCTAGTGTGGTAGCGACGATTCAGAGCGCCAGGGCCTCGTCTACTAGAGGCTTGTACGCTTACAAATGGCGAGCCTTCGAGCGATGGTGCCAGGACCGCCACACTCTCCCATTTCAGTGCTCTATTGTGGATGTTTTGACATTCCTGCAGGAGCTGTTGGATAAAGGCCTTTCGTTTTCGACGATCAAGGTTTATTTAGCGGCTATATCTGCTTGTCATATCGGTTTTGACGGGGTGACACCAGGTGCGCATCCCCTCGCCGTGCGTTTTCTGAAAGGGGTTCGCCGGCTGAGGCCCGTGCTTAAGTCCAGTGTCCCTGCTTGGGACTTGTCTTTGGTGCTGGAGGCCCTTTGTGGCCCTCCGTTTGAACCCGTTGAGTCGGTAGATATGAAACTTCTTTCGTATAAGACCGCATTACTTCTCGCTTTGGCCTCGGCGAAGCGAGTGGGGGACCTTCATGCGCTGTCTGTGCATCCTGCCTGCACACAGTTTTCTCCTGATGGCCGCAAGGTCGTATTGCGTCCGAATGCCGCCTATCTTCCCAAGGTCATGCCTGCATCTTATAGTTCAATGGAGTTTGAGTTGCTGAGCTTTTGCTCCCCTCCTTTTGAATCTGAGGAGCAGAGGAGGGTGCATTCTCTTTGTCCGGTGCGTGCGCTACGCACCTACATTGAGCGCACTCGGGATGTGCGTTTGTGTGACCAGTTGTTTGTCTGCTTCGCTAATCCGAATAGAGGTAGAGCTCTGTCCAGACAGAGGCTGTCCCACTGGATTGTAGAAGCTATCTCGCTGGCATACAGCACCGGAGGTTTTGCGTTGCCCCACGGGGTGGGAGCTCATTCCACCAGGGGGATGGCGACCTCATGGGCTCTTTTTAGAGGGGTGCCTGTGGCTGATATTTGTGCAGCGGCTAATTGGGCGTCGCCGCACACTTTTGTGCGGTTTTATCGGTTGGACGTTACAGCCCCTTCGATGGCTCATGCTGTCCTTCCTGCTGGGTCTACCACTCACTGAGGATGTGGTGGTCCCGTTCCGGTTCGGTGGCTGCTCTGCGGGGCGTGTATATAGGTCCCATACTTATGTGTTGTACCGAGTGAATCGACTGAAAGGGAACGGTTAGTTATGTCTATAACTTCTGTTCCCTGAAGGAGAGGAACGAGGTACAACACAGGGTGGCCCCACTGAGCAGTTGGCTCGGTGAAGAGCGGCTATCGAACTGAGGGATGACGGTGATGGCAGCGGCTATATGTGCGGGCGGGGCCTTGCGCGTGTCATCACACGTCATCTGCCGTAAAGGCGTGAATAAAGGTTTCTTCAGCCAGGACACGCGAGGGCGTGATATCCCATACTTATGTGTTGTACCTCGTTCCTCTCCTTCAGGGAACAGAAGTTATAGACATAACTAACCGTTTCTAGCTCAGTCAAGCAGCCTTGGAGCTGCTGAATTTGAATCCACCAATCAGAGAGCCTGTGCACTTTTTCCCGCCAAAACAGGTGCATGCAGCACAGAGAGACACAGGATTTTTGCAGTCTATTTCTCATAATGACGACTCCCCTCAAACAAATGACCATAATTTCCTAACTGTAGGGGCTAGAACGGTCATTCTTACACCGTTTTGTTCAGAAGAGATGGGGGAATCTTAAAGTGTTGACAATTTATCATTAAAATATGAATTATTAAAGATAATTGACTTCTAATGCACCATAACTGAGTAGAGCAAAGCAAAAACTGCCTTGACTTGCCCTCAAATAACGCTTTCTAATTCTAAATCTATTTGGAGTATCAATATCATTCTTTCACCGTAAGAGACAGCAGGCTTTGGTGAACAATCATGGAAATTTTCAGGTCTCTGTGGAATTCCATTAAAAAGATATGACGAGAGAAAAAAGTGGTTCATTTCCAGAGTTTGAAATCTGAAGAAATCTGAGCGAAGGACGAATTTCCTACCCTCAAACAAGTCTAACTCATTTCAGAACGGTAATAGGTGAGAAAATAATTCTTGAATTGTGAGCGTCAGGAGTGTCTGAAGATATACTGGGACAAGCCTTATGTCTTAACTTTGCTTCGTTGAGGAGATATGACGATTCGAATATGCCTCTCATTACAGAAATCAAGCGGTGATTTTGAACAAGCTCTCCATTGACTTTCTATGGAGAGTTTTGCGACTTTGTGTTGGTCTGAGGAGATTTGCCAAAATTCTATAAATCCCACAACAATGATAGTGACATTTTCGGAAACCCAGCAAAAATACCTACGTTTTGATGTATAATTTGTGGAAGTTGAGTGAAGATTGAGCAAGTAGCAAGAAGTTGTTCGGACATGAAGAGAAGACTGCAAAACCTTCAGTGGCAGACTGGAAGCCAAGTGCATAGCAACCATAACAACGCATGTATTTTGTGAAAAATCACAATTTTGCAAGTGAAAACTTTAAGAGGCATAAAGGTAAAACGGTAAAAGATTTGAAAAAGCTGAATCATACCTGAATAGCCCAATAATTTGAGAACATTTTAAAGTTTGAATGGTTGTTCTACGTGAAAATATGAGGAAGTAGTTAAGTTTCAGAAACAAGCAAATTTTAGCAGAATTGCAGAAGTTTCCCATTCATTTCAATGGGACAAATTAAGCTTAATATTTTAAAAAGTATAATAGTGAAAAATACCAAAAGACATAGCAGGAATTAGCAGAAATAGCAGAATATTTTAAAATTTGAACGGTGAAAATCGGCTGAAAATTGTGGAAGTAGTTAAGTGCCAAAAAGTGTACGGAAGTCCCAAGAGGAACTCAATAGTGTGGATGCTTAAAGCATCCACACAATAATAACTAGAAAAATTTGCATTTCCTGCAAAAATGCAGTGTGGATGCTTTAAGCTGAAGCTGTCTGCAAAAACTAGCTGAAAAAGCTGAAAAGTTGCAGAAATTGTAAAAACTTTGCAGAAGCAAAAGAAGTTTGCTAAAATGTAATAACTTAGCAGAACTGCAATATCTTAGAGGAAACATAATACTTGGCAGAAATACAATAGCATAGCAGAACTTAGCAGAAATATTGTGATTTACCAGAGACACTGTGATGAACTATGAATATTGTAATTTTAAATTAATACTATGTTTTAGCACAAATACTATAATTTGACAGAAATACTATCATTTGGCAGAAATACTATGTTTCAGCACAAATACTCTGGTTTAGCACAAATATTATAACATAGCATAAATACAATTATATAGCAGAAATGCTATATTTAGAAAGAAAAATATAATATAGTAGAAATAGTATGATTTAGCAGAAATACTGTATTTAGCACAAGTACCAAAAAGTAGCAGAAATACTATGATTTAGCAGAAATACTATGATTGAGCAGAAGTACTAAGATGTAGTAAAAGTACTTTGATTTAACAGAAATACAATTATAGAGGAGTAATACTTTAAAATGGGAGAAATATTGATACACACACACATACACAGAGCCTAAAGGGAAGAGTATTTGTGCCATGGAGTGTTAAGAATGTGAGGTCCATATTAGAAAAGCTGGTAAAATCATAACAGTTTGCAGAATTGTAATAAATGATGAATATGAATTACTGGTCTGTGACAGTGTATTAATTTGTAGGGAAAAAAACATGTTGACCAAGGTGGAATCGAACCCACGATCTTTGGCTTGCAGACCCGTGTCATTACCAACTGCGCCACTGGGAAAGAGAGGAGCCGTCTTGAAAAACAGGGTGATGAGGAGTCAGAATTAGATCGCGGTGAGAGGCGAAAAACGCAGTTTTTTGGAGTTACAAAACGTTGTGTAACTCAAAAACTAGGTGGACTAGAGGCATATTTCTTGTGCTGGGTGAATCAGCGGACTTTGGTGTACTTTGACTGCGATTTTCATTGCGCTTTGTACAACCGTCGCTGAGATATGACGAGAGAGGAAACGGAAGACCTCAGACATGATTGGCTGGCTGGGAAGCCGTGCAGGCCCTGATATGTGATATGTGTCTGAGTTCGCACAGAGGATTGGCTGCCTGGCAGAAATATATAGAAATAGTATGATTAAGCATAAATACTACATTTAGCAGAAATACTATATTAAGCACAAATCCTATAAAAAGCAGAAATAGTATATTAAGCACAAATCCTATAAAAAGCAGAAATACTATATTAAGCACAAATCTTATAAAATAGCAGAAATAGTTTGATTTAGCACAATAGTAATAAGTTAAACAGAAAAATTGGAAAAGCAAAATGGACAGCTGAAAAAATGCTGAACATGCTGAGAGTCCCTCAAATATACTTGTTAAATGAAAAAAATCAGCAAAAAAAATATATAACAGCCACACAATCAGAAATATGTACACAGAAGGAAACACACATGCACAGAGAGACACACACACAAGATCCAATTCAGTCAACCAGTCTAAATATATTGAATTTGAATCTTAGAATGAGATCATCCCATTAAAAGCCTTTCTCTCTCTCTCTCACACACGCACGCACACACACACACACACACACACACACACACACACACACACACACACACACACACACACAGGGAGAGAGAAGTAAGTTTCTAGGTCAGCCTGGGAGCTGCTGAATTTGAATCCACCAATCAGAGTGGCTGTTTACGTTTTCCCGCCAAAACAGGTGCATCTGTTTACACAGGCAGCACAGAGAGGCACAGGATTATTGCAGTCTATTTCTCATAGTGACGACTCCCCTCAAACAAATGACCATAATTTCCTAACCGTAGGGGCTAGAGCGGTCATTCTTACACCGTTTTGTTCAGAAGAGATGGGGGAATCTTCCAGTGTTAACAATTTATCATTAAAATATGAATTATTAAAGATATTTGACTTGTAATGCACCATAACTGAGTAGAGTGAAGCAAAAACTGCCTTGACTTGCCCTCAAACAACGCTTTGTAACTCGAAATCTATTTGGAGCATTGATATCATTCTTTCACCGTAAGAGACAGCAGGCTTTGGTGAACAGTCATGGAAATTTTCAGGTCTCTGTGGAAATCCAACAAAAAGTTATGACGAGAGAAAAAAGTGGTTCATTTCCAGAGTTTGAAATCTGAAGAAATCTGTGCGACGGACGAATTTCCTACCCTCAAACAAGTCCAACTCATTTCAGAACGGTAATAGGTGAGAAAGAAATTCTTGAATTGTGAGCGTCAGGAGTGTCTGAAGATATACCGGGACAAGCCTCATGTCTTAAAGTCGCTTCGTTAAGGAGATATGACGATTCAAATATGCCTCTCATTACAGAAATCCAGCGATGATTTTGAACAAGCTCTCCATTGACTTTCTATGCAGAGTTTTGAGAGTTTGTGTTGGTCTGAGGAGATTTGCCAAAATTCTATAAATCCCACAACAATGATAGTGACATTTGCTGAAAGCCAGCAAAAATACCTACGTTTTGATGTATAATTTGTGGAAGTTGAGTGAAAATTGAGCAAGTAGCAAACAGTTGTTCGGACATGAAGAGAAGACTGCAAAAGCTTCAGTGGCACACTGGAAGCCAAGAGCATAGCAACCATAACAACGCATGTATTTTGTGAAAAATCACAATTGTGCAACTCAAAACTTTAAGAGGCATAAAAGTAAAACGGTAAAAGATTTGAAAAAGCTGAATCACACATGAATAGCCCAATAATTTGTGAACATTTTAAAGTTTGAATGCTTGTTCTACGTGAAAATATGAGGAAGTAGTTAAGTTTCAGAAACAAGCAAATTTTAGCAGAATTGCAGAAGTTTCCCATTCATTTCAATGGGACAAATTAAGCTTAATATTTTAAAAAGTATAATAGTGAAAAATACCAAAAGACATAGCACACATTAGCAGAAATAGCAGAATAGTTTAAAATTTGAACGGTGAAAATCGGCTGAAAATTGCGGAAGTAGTTAAGTGCCAAAAAGTGTACGGAAGTCCCAAGAGGAACTCAATAGTGTGGATGCTTAAAGCATCCACACAACTAGAAAAATTTGCATTTCCTGCGAAAATGCAGTGTGGATGCTTTAAAGCTGAAGCTGTATGCAAAAAGTAGCTGAAAAAGCTGAAAAGTTGCAGAAATTGTAAAAACTTTGCAGAAGCAAAAGAAGTTTGCTAAAATGGAATAACTTAGCAGAACTGCAATATCTTAGAGGAAACATAATACTTGGCAGAGATACAATAGCATAGCAGAATTTAGCAGAAATATTGTAACTTACCAGAAACATGATAACTTCTCAAAAATACAAGAATTTAGGAGAAATAGTATAAGATAACAGAAAGAATATATTTAGCCAAAAATACTTAAACATTACAGAAACACTATGATTTAGAAAAATAGTACAACAGAGCAGAAATATTGTGATTTACCAGAGACACTGTGATGAACTATGAATATTGTAATTTTAAATTGAGACTATGTTTTAGCACAAATATTATAATTTGGCAGAAATACTATAATTTAGCAGAAATACTATATTAAGCACAAATCCTATAAAAAGCAGAAATGGTATGATTAAGCACAAATACTACATTTAGTAGAAATACTTTGTTTTAGCACAAATCCCATAAAAAGCAGAAATACTGTACTATGATTTAGTAGAAAAACTATAATTAATCAGAAATACTAAATTTAGCAGAAATACTATATTAAGCACAAATCTTATAAAAAGCAGAAATACTATATTAAGCACAAATCCTATAAAAGCAGAAATAGTATATTAAGTACAAATCTTATAAAATAGCAGAAATAGTGTGATTTAGCACAATAGTAATAAGTTAAACAGAAAAATTGGAAAAGCAAAATGGACAGCTGAAAAAATGCTGAACATGCTGAGGTTCCCTCAAATATACTTGTTAAATGACAAAAATCAGCAAAAAAATTTATGACTGCCACACAATTACAAATATGTACACATGAGGAAACACACATGCACAGAGAGACACACACACAAGATCCAATTCAGTCAACCAGTCTAAATATATTGAATTTGAATCTTACAATGGGATCATCCCATTAAAAGGCTTTCTCTCTCTCTCTCTCTCTGTCACACACACACACACACACACACACACACACACATGCACACACAGGGAGAGAGAAGTAAGTTTCTAGGTCAGCCTGGGAGCTGCTGAATTTGAATCCACCAATCAGAGAGGCTGTGCACTTTTCCCCACCAAAACAGGTGCATCTGTTTACACACGCAGCAGCACAGAGAGACACAGGATTTTTGCAGTCTATTTCTCATAGTGACGACTCCCCTCAAACAAATGACCGTAATTTCCTAACCGTAGGGGCTAGAACGGTCATTCTTACACCGTTTTGTTCAGAAGAGATGGGGGAATCTTCAAGTGTTGACAATTTAATATTAAAATATGAATTTTTAGAGATATATGACATGGATGACTTGTTGACTTAGAAGCCACGAATTCCCCAATATGCAAATTTGAATGCCTGAGACCACATATGTGATTGGCTGGCTGGGAAGCCGTGCAGGCCCTGATTTGTGGATTTGAATTCCTCAGCCCTCAGATATGATTGGCTGGCTTAGAAGCCACGAAGGCCCCAATATGCAAATTTGAATGCCTCAGGACACTTATTTGATTGGCTGGGAAACTGTGCAGGCCCTGATTTGAAAATTTGAATGTCTCAGTCCTCACAGAGGATTGGCTGCCTGGGGACCTGGCAGAAATATATAGAAATACTATTATTAAGCATAAATACTACATTTAGTAGAAATACTATGTTTTAGCACAAATACTATAAAAAGAAGAAAAACTATAATTTAGCAGAAATACTATATTAAGCACAAATCCTATAAAAAGCAGAAATACTATAATTTAGAACAAATAGTATAAAAAGCAGAAATACTATAATTTAGCAGAAATACTATGTTAGGCACAAATCCTATAAAAAGCAGAAATACTATAATTTAGCAGAAATACTATATTAGGCATAAATCCTATGAAAAGCAGAAATAGGATGATTAAGCATAAACACTATATTTAGCAGAAATACTATGTTTGAGCAAAAATCCTATAAAAAGCAGAAATACTATATTAGGCACAAATCCCATAAAAAGCATAAATACTACATTTAGTAGAAATACTATGTTTTAGCACAAATAGTATAAAAAGCAGAAATATTGTAATTTAGCAGAAATACTATATTAGGCACAAATCTTATAAAATAGCAGAAATAGTATTATTTAGCACAATAGTAATAAGTTAAACAGAAAAATTGGAAAAGCAAAATGGACAGCTGAAAAAATGCTGAACATGCTGAGGGTCCCTCAAATATACTTGTTAAATGAAAAAATCAGCAAAAAAATGCACAGGGAGAGAGAAGTAAGTTTCTAGGTCAGCCTGGGAGCTGCTGAATTTGAATCCACCAATCAGAGAGCCTGTGTACTTTTTCCCGCCAAAACATGTGCCTCTTTTTACACACGCAGCACAGAGAGGCACAGGATTATTGCAGCCTATTTCTCATAGTGAGGACTCCCCTCAAACAAATGACCATAATTTCCAAACCGTAGGGGCTAGAGCGGTCATTCTTACACCGTTTTGTTCAGAAGAGATGGGGGAATCTTCCAGTGTTTACAATTTATCATTAAAATATGAATTATTAAAGATATTTGACTTCTAATGCACCATAACTGAGTAGAGCGAAGCAAAAACTGCCTTGACTTGCCCTCAAACAACGCTTTGTAACTTGAAATCTATTTGGAGTATCGATATCATTCTTTCACCGTAAGAGACAGCAGGCTTTGGTGAACAATCATGGAAATTTTCAGGTCTCTGTGGAAATCCAACAAAAAGTTATGACGAGAGAAAAAAGTGGTTCATTTCCACAGTTTGAAATCTGAAGAAATCTGAGCGAAGGACGAATTTCCTACCCTCAAACAAGTCCAACTCATTTCAGAACGGTAATAGGTGAGAAAGAAATTCTTGAATTGTGAGCGTCAGGGGTGTCTGAAGATATTCGGGGACAAGCCTCATGTCTTAACTTTGCTTCGTTAAGGAGATATGACGATTCGAATATGCCTCTCATTACAGAAATCCAGCGGTGATTTTGAACAAGCTCTCCATTCACTTTATATGGAGAGTTTTCTGACCTTGTGTTAGTCTGAGGAGATTTGCAAAAATTCTATAAATCCCACAACAATGATGGTGACATTTTCTGAAAGCCAGCAAAAATACCTACGTTTTGATGTATAATTTGTGGAAGTTGAGTGAAAATTGAGCAAGTAGCAGGAAGTTGTTCGGACATGAAGTGAAAATTGCAAAACCTTCAGTGGAACACTGGAAGCCAAGAGCATAGCAACCATAACAACACATGTATTTTGTGAAAAATCACAATTTTGCAACTCAAAACTTTAAGAGGCATAAAAGTAAAACAGTAAAAGATTTGAAAAAGCTGAATCATACCTGAATAGCCCAATAATTTGTGAACATTTTAAAGTTTGAATGGTTGTTCTAGGTGAAAATATGAGGAAGTAGTTAAGTTTCAAAAACAAGCAAATTTTAGCAGAATTGCTGAAGTTTCCCATTCATTTCAATGGGACAAATTAAAGGAAAAAAGTGGAATATTTTAAAAAGTATAATAGTTAAAAATAGCAAAAATCATAGCGTAAATTAGCAGAAATAGCAGAATAGTTTAAAATTTGAACGGTGAAAATCGGCTGAAAATTGTGGAAGTAGTTAAGTGCCAAAAAGTGTACGGAAGCAACTAGAATAATAATAATAATAATAAAGAATAAAGAGAAACAGGAACTCAATAGTGTGGATGCTTAAAGCATCCACACAATAAAGAATAAAGAGAAACAGGAACTCAATAGTGTGGATGCTTAAGCATCCACACAATAATAAAGAATAAAGAGAAACAGGAACTCAATAGTGTGGATGCTTAAAGCATCCACACAACTAGAAAGATTTGCATTTCCTGCGAAAATGCAGTGTGGATGCTTTAAAGCTGAAGCTGTATGCAAAAACTAGCTGAAAAAGCTGAAAAGTTGCAGAAATTGTAAAAACTTTGCAGAAGCAAAGGAACTTTGCTAAAATGGAATAACTTAGCAGAACTGCAATATCTTAGAGGAAACATAATACTTGGCAGAAATACAATAGCATAGCAGAACTTAGCAGAAATATTGTAACTTACCAGAAACATGATAACTTCTCAAAAATACAAGAATTTAGGAGAAATAGTATAAGATAACAGAAAGAATATATTTAGCCAAAAATACTTAAGCATTACAGAAACACTATGATTTAGAAAAATAGTACAACAGAGCAGAAATACTGTGATTTACAAGAGACACTGTGATGAACTATGAATATTGTAATTTTAAATCAATACTATGTTTTAGCACAAATACTATAATTTGACAGAAATACTATATTTAGCACAAATCTTATAAAATAGAAGAAATAGTATGATTTAGCACAATAGTAATAACTTAAACAGAAAAATTGGAAAAGCAAAATGGACAGCTGAAAAAATGCTGAACATGCTAAGGCTCCCTCAAATATACTTGTTAAATGAAAAAAATTGGCAAAAAAAAATATAACAGCCACACAATCACAAATATGGACACATATGGAAACACACATGCACAGAGAGAGACACACACAAGATCCAATTCAGTCAACCAGTCTCTCTCTCTCTCTCTCTCTCTCTCTCTCTCTCTCTCTCTCTCTCTCTCACACACACACACACACACACACACACACACACACACAGTTTCTAGCTCAGTCAAGCAGCCTTGGAGCTGCTGAATTTGAATCCACCAATCAGAGAGCCTGTGCACTTTTTCCCGCCAAAACAGGTGCACGCAGCACAGAGAGACACAGGATTTTTGCAGTCTATTTCTCATAATGACGACTCCCCTCAAACAAATGACCATAATTTCCTAACCGTAGGGGCTAGAACGGTCATTCTTACACCGTTTTGTTCAGAAGAGATGGGGGAATCTTAAAGTGTTGACAATTTATCATTAAAATATGAATTATTAAAGATAATTTACTTCTAATGCACCATAACTGAGTAGAGCAAAGCAAAAACTGCCTTGACTTGCCCTCAAACAACGCTTTCTAACTCTAAATCTATTTGGAGTATCAATATCATTCTTTCACCGTAAGAGACAGCAGGCTTTGGTGAACAATCATGGAAATTTTGAGGTCTCTGTGGAAATCCATTAAAAAGATATGACGAGAGAAAAAAGTGGTTCATTTCCAGAGTTTGAAATCTGAAGAAATCTAAGCGAAGGACGAATTTCCTACCCTCAAACAAGTCTAACTCATTTCAGAACGGTAATAGGTGAGAAAATAATTCTTGAATTGTGAGCGTCAGGAGTGTCTGAAGATATACTGGGACAAGCCTTATGTCTTAACTTTGCTTCGTTAAGGAGATATGACGATTCGAATATGCCTCTCATTACAGAAATCCAGCGGTGATTTTGAACAAGCTCTCCATTCACTTTATATGGAGAGTTTTCTGACCTTGTGTTAGTCTGAGGAGATTTGCAAAAATTCTATAAATCCCACAACAATGATGGTGACATTTTCTGAAAGCCAGCAAAAATACCTACGTTTTGATGTATAATTTGTGGAAGTTGAGTGAAAATTGAGCAAGTAGCAGGAAGTTGTTCGGACATGAAGTGAAAATTGCAAAACCTTCAGTGGAACACTGGAAGCCAAGAGCATAGCAACCATAACAACACATGTATTTTGTGAAAAATCACAATTTTGCAACTCAAAACTTTAAGAGGCATAAAAGTAAAACAGTAAAAGATTTGAAAAAGCTGAATCATACCTGAATAGCCCAATAATTTGTGAACATTTTAAAGTTTGAATGGTTGTTCTAGGTGAAAATATGAGGAAGTAGTTAAGTTTCAAAAACAAGCAAATTTTAGCAGAATTGCTGAAGTTTCCCATTCATTTCAATGGGACAAATTAAAGGAAAAAAGTGGAATATTTTAAAAAGTATAATAGTTAAAAATAGCAAAAATCATAGCGTAAATTAGCAGAAATAGCAGAATAGTTTAAAATTTGAACGGTGAAAATCGGCTGAAAATTGTGGAAGTAGTTAAGTGCCAAAAAGTGTACGGAAGCAACTAGAATAATAATAATAATAATAAAGAATAAAGAGAAACAGGAACTCAATAGTGTGGATGCTTAAAGCATCCACACAATAAAGAATAAAGAGAAACAGGAACTCAATAGTGTGGATGCTTAAGCATCCACACAATAATAAAGAATAAAGAGAAACAGGAACTCAATAGTGTGGATGCTTAAAGCATCCACACAACTAGAAAGATTTGCATTTCCTGCGAAAATGCAGTGTGGATGCTTTAAAGCTGAAGCTGTATGCAAAAACTAGCTGAAAAAGCTGAAAAGTTGCAGAAATTGTAAAAACTTTGCAGAAGCAAAGGAACTTTGCTAAAATGGAATAACTTAGCAGAACTGCAATATCTTAGAGGAAACATAATACTTGGCAGAAATACAATAGCATAGCAGAACTTAGCAGAAATATTGTAACTTACCAGAAACATGATAACTTCTCAAAAATACAAGAATTTAGGAGAAATAGTATAAGATAACAGAAAGAATATATTTAGCCAAAAATACTTAAGCATTACAGAAACACTATGATTTAGAAAAATAGTACAACAGAGCAGAAATACTGTGATTTACAAGAGACACTGTGATGAACTATGAATATTGTAATTTTAAATCAATACTATGTTTTAGCACAAATACTATAATTTGACAGAAATACTATATTTAGCACAAATCTTATAAAATAGAAGAAATAGTATGATTTAGCACAATAGTAATAACTTAAACAGAAAAATTGGAAAAGCAAAATGGACAGCTGAAAAAATGCTGAACATGCTAAGGCTCCCTCAAATATACTTGTTAAATGAAAAAAATTGGCAAAAAAAAATATAACAGCCACACAATCACAAATATGGACACATATGGAAACACACATGCACAGAGAGAGACACACACAAGATCCAATTCAGTCAACCAGTCTCTCTCTCTCTCTCTCTCTCTCTCTCTCTCTCTCTCTCTCTCACACACACACACACACACACACACACACACACACACACAGTTTCTAGCTCAGTCAAGCAGCCTTGGAGCTGCTGAATTTGAATCCACCAATCAGAGAGCCTGTGCACTTTTTCCCGCCAAAACAGGTGCACGCAGCACAGAGAGACACAGGATTTTTGCAGTCTATTTCTCATAATGACGACTCCCCTCAAACAAATGACCATAATTTCCTAACCGTAGGGGCTAGAACGGTCATTCTTACACCGTTTTGTTCAGAAGAGATGGGGGAATCTTAAAGTGTTGACAATTTATCATTAAAATATGAATTATTAAAGATAATTTACTTCTAATGCACCATAACTGAGTAGAGCAAAGCAAAAACTGCCTTGACTTGCCCTCAAACAACGCTTTCTAACTCTAAATCTATTTGGAGTATCAATATCATTCTTTCACCGTAAGAGACAGCAGGCTTTGGTGAACAATCATGGAAATTTTGAGGTCTCTGTGGAAATCCATTAAAAAGATATGACGAGAGAAAAAAGTGGTTCATTTCCAGAGTTTGAAATCTGAAGAAATCTAAGCGAAGGACGAATTTCCTACCCTCAAACAAGTCTAACTCATTTCAGAACGGTAATAGGTGAGAAAATAATTCTTGAATTGTGAGCGTCAGGAGTGTCTGAAGATATACTGGGACAAGCCTTATGTCTTAACTTTGCTTCGTTAAGGAGATATGACGATTCGAATATGCCTCTCATTACAGAAATCAAGCGGTGATTTTGAACAAGCTCTCCATTGACTTTCTATGGAGAGTTTTGCGACTTTGTGTTGGTCTGAGGAGATTTGCCAAAATTCTATAAATCCCACAACAATGATAGTGACATTTTCGGAAACCCAGCAAAAATACCTACGTTTTGATGTATAATTTGTGGAAGTTGAGTGAAGATTGAGCAAGTAGCAAGAAGTTGTTCGGACATGAAGAGAAGACTGCAAAACCTTCAGTGGCAGACTGGAAGCCAAGTGCATAGCAACCATAACAACGCATGTATTTTGTGAAAAATCACAATTTTGCAACTGAAAACTTTAAGAGGCATAAAGGTAAAACGGTAAAAGATTTGAAAAAGCTGAATCATACCTGAATAGCCCAATAATTTGAGAACATTTTAAAGTTTGAATGGTTGTTCTACGTGAAAATATGAGGAAGTAGTTAAGTTTCAGAAACAAGCAAATTTTAGCAGAATTGCAGAAGTTTCCCATTCATTTCAATGGGACAAATTAAGCTTAATATTTTAAAAAGTATAATAGTGAAAAATACCAAAAGACATAGCAGGAATTAGCAGAAATAGCAGAATATTTTAAAATTTGAACGGTGAAAATCGGCTGAAAATTGTGGAAGTAGTTAAGTGCCAAAAAGTGTACGGAAGTCCCAAGAGGAACTCAATAGTGTGGATGCTTAAAGCATCCACACAATAATAAAGAATAAAGAGAAACAGGAACTCAATAGTGTGGATGCTTAAAGCATCCACACAACTAGAAAAATTTGCATTTCCTGCGAAAATGCAGTGTGGATGCTTAAAGCTGAAGCTGTATGCAAAAACTAGCTGAAAAAGCTGAAAAGTTGCAGAAATTGTAAAAACTTTGCAGAAGCAAAAGAAGTTTGCTAAAATGGAATAACTTAGCAGAACTGCAATATCTTAGAGGAAACATAATACTTGGCAGAAATACAATAGCATAGCAGAATTTAGCAGAAATATTGTAACTTACCAGAAACATGATAACTTCTCAAAAATACAAGAATTTAGGAGAAATAGTATAAGATAACAGAAAGAATATATTTAGCCAAAAATACTTAAACATTACAGAAACACTATGATTTAGAAAAATAGTACAACAGAGCAGAAATATTGTGATTTACCAGAGACACTGTGATGAACTATGAATATTGTAATTTTAAATTAAGACTATGTTTTAGCACAAATATTATAATTTGGCAGAAATACTATAATTTAGCACAAATACTATAAAAAGCAGAAATACTATAATTTAGCAGAAATACTATATTAAGCACAAACCCTATAAAAAGCAGAAATACTGTACTATGATTTGGTAGAAAAAACTATAATTAATCAGAAATACTATATTTGGCAGAAATACGGTATTTGGCACAAATCTTATAAAATAGCAGAAACAGTATGATTTAGCACAATAGTAATAACTTAAACAGAAAAATTGGAAAAGCAAAATGGACAGCTGAAAAAATGATGAACATGCTGAAGGTCCCTCAAATATACTTGTTAAATGAAAAAAATCAGCAAAAAAATCTATAACAGCCACACAATCACAAATATGTACACATAAGAAAACACACATGCACAGAGAGACACACACACAAGATCCAATTCAGTCAACCAGTCTAAATATATTGAATTTGAATCTTAGAATGAGATCATCCCATTAAAAGCCTTTCTCTCTCTCTCTCTCTCTCTGTCACACACACACACACACACACACACACACACACACACACACACACACACACACACACACACACAGGGAGAGAAAAGTGAGTTTCTAGGTCAGCCTGGGAGCTGCTGAATTTGAATCCACCAATCAGAGAGCCTGTGCACTCTTTCCCTCCAAAACAGGTGCATCCTTTTTACACAGGCAGCACAGAGAGACACAGGATCATTGCAGTCTATTTCTCATAATGACGACTCCCCTCAAACAAATGACCATAATTTCCTAACCGTAGGAGCTAGAACGGTCATTCTTACACCGTTTTGTTCAGAAGAGATGGGGGAATCTTCAAGTGTTGACAATTTATCATTAAAATATGAATTTTTAGAGATATATGACACGGATGACTTGTTGACTTAGAAGCCACGAATTCCCCAATATGCAAATTTGAATAACTGGAGCCCACATACATGATTGGCTGGCTGGGAAGCTGTGCAGGCCCTGATTTGTGGATTTGAATTCCTCAGCCCTCAGATATGATTGGCTGGCTTAGAAGCCATGAAGTCCCCAATATGCAAATTTGAATGCCTCAGGACACTTATATGATTGGCTGGGAAACCGTGCAGGACCTGATTTGAAAATTTGAATGTCTAAGTCCTCACAGAGGATTGGCTGCCTGGGGACCAGGCAGAAATATATAGAAATACTATGATTAAGCATAAATACTACATTTAGTAGAAATACTATGTTTTAGCACAAATCCTATAAAAAGCAGAAATACTATAATTTAGCAGAAATACTATATTAAGCACAAATCCTATAAAAAGCAGAAATAGTATGATTAAGCATAAATACTACATTTAGTAGAAATACTATGTTTTAGCACAAATCCTATAAAAAGCAGAAATACTATAATTTAGCAGAAATACCATATTAAGCACAAATCATATAAAAAGCAGAAATACTATATTAAGCACAAATCCTATTAAAAGCAGAAATACTATATTAAGCACAAATCTTATGAAATAGCAGAAACAGTATGATTTAGCACAATAGTAATAAGTTAAACAGAAAAATTGGAAAAGCAAAATGGACAGCTGAAAAAATGCTGAACATGCTGAGGGTCCCTCAAATATACTTGTTAAATGAAAAAATCAGCATAAAAATGCACAGGGAGAGAGAAGTAAGTTTCTAGGTCAGCCTGGGAGCTGCTGAATTTGAATCCACCAATCAGAGAGCCTGTGTACTTTTTCCCGCCAAAACAGGTGCATCTTTTTACACACGCAGCAGAGAGAGGCACAGGATTATTGCAGCCTATTTCTCATAGTGAGGACTCCCCTCAAACAAATGACCATAATTTCCTAACCGTAGGGGCTAGAGCGGTCATTCTTACACCGTTTTGTTCAGAAGAGATGGGGGAATCTTCCAGTGTTAACAATTTATCATTAAAATGTGAATTTTTAGAGATATACGACATGGATGACTTGTTGACTTAGAAGCCACGAATTCCCCCAATATGCAAATTTGAATACCTGGAGCCCACATACATGATTGGCTGGCTGGGAAGCTGTGCAGGCCCTGATTTGTGGATTTGAATTCCTCAGCCCTCAGATATGATTGGCTGGCTTAGAAGCCATGAAGTCCCCAATATGCAAATTTGAATGCCTCAGGACACATATATGATTGGCTGGGAAACCGTGCAGGCCCTGATTTGAAAATTTGAATGTCTAAGTCCTCACAGAGGATTGGCTGCCTGGGGACCTGGCAGAAATATATAGAAATACTATGATTAAGCATAAATACTACATTTAGTAGAAATACTATGTTTTAGCACAAATACTATAAAAAGCAGAAATACTATAATTTAGCAGAAATACTATATTAAGCACAAATCCTATAAAAAGCAGAAATACTATATTAAGCACAAATTCTATAAAAAGCAGAAATACTATATTAAGCACAAATTCTATAAAAAGCAGAAATAGTATATTAAGCACAAATTCTATAAAAAGCAGAAATACTATATTAAGCACAAATCTTATAAAATAGCAGAAACAGTATGATTTAGCACAATAGTAATAAGTTAAATAGAAAAATTGGAAAAGCAAAATGGACAGCTGAAAAAATGCTGAACATGCTGAGGGTCCCTCAAATATACTTGTTAAATGAAAAAATCAGCAAAAAAATGCACAGGGAGAGAGAAGTAAGTTTCTAGGTCAGCCTGGGAGCTGCTGAATTTGAATCCACCAATCAGAGAGCCTGTGTACTTTTTCCCGCCAAAACATGTGCCTCTTTTTACACATGCAGCACAGAGAGGCACAGGATTATTGCAGCCTATTTCTCATAGTGAGGACTCCCCTCAAACAAATGACCATAATTTCCAAACCGTAGGGGCTAGAGCGGTCATTCTTACACCGTTTTGTTCAGAAGAGATGGGGGAATCTTCCAGTGTTTACAATTTATCATTAAAATATGAATTATTAAAGATATTTGACTTCTAATGCACCATAACTGAGTAGAGCGAAGCAAAAACTGCCTTGACTTGCCCTCAAACAACGCTTTGTGACTTGAAATCTATTTGGAGTATCGATATCATTCTTTCACCGTAAGAGACAGCAGGCTTTGGTGAACAATCATGGAAATTTTCAGGTCTCTGTGGAAATCCAACAAAAAGTTATGACGAGAGAAAAAAGTGGTTCATTTCCACAGTTTGAAATCTGAAGAAATCTGAGCGACGGACGAATTTCCTACCCTCAAACAAGTCCAACTCATTTCAGAACGTTAATAGTTGAGAAAGAAATTCTTGAATTGTGAGCGTCAGGAGTGTCTGAAGATATACCGGGACAAGCCTCATGTCTTAACTTTGCTTCGTTAAGGAGATATGACGATTCGAATATGCCTCTCATTACAGAAATGCAGCGGTGATTTTGAACAAACTCTCCATTGACTTTATATGGAGAGTTTTGAGACCTTGTGTTGGTCTGAGGAGATTTGCCAAAATTCTATAAATCCCACAACAATGATAGTGACATTTTCTGAAAGCCAGCAAAAATACCTACGTTTTGATGTATAATTTGTGGAAGTTGAGTGAAAATTGAGCAAGTAGCAAGAAGTTGTTCGGACATGAAGTGAAAATTGCAAAACCTTTAGTGACACACTGGAAGCCAAGAGCATAGCAACCATAACAACGCATGTATTTTGTGAAAAATCATAATTTTGAAACTCAAAACTTTAAGGGGCATAAAAGTAAAACGGTAAAAGATTTGAAAAAGCTGCTTTATACCTGAATAGCCCAATAATTTGAGAACATTTTAAAGTTTGAATGGTTGTTCTAGGTGAAAGTATGAGGAAGTAGTTAAGTTTCAAAAACAAGCAAAATTTAGCAGAATTTTGGAAGTTTCCCATTCATTTCAATGGGACAAATTAAAGGAAAAAAGCTTAATATTTTAAAAAGTATAATAGCAAAAAATAGCAAAAGTCATAGCAGGAATTAGCAAAAATAGCAGAATAGTTTAAAATTTGAACGGTGAAAATCGGCTGAAAATTGTGGAAGTAGTTAGCGGACGAAAAACGAGCAACTTGAAGAATAATAAAGTATAAAGAGAAACAGGAACTCAATAGTGTGGATGCTTAAAGCATCCACACAATAAAGAATAAAGAGAAACAGGAACTCAATAGTGTGGATGCTTAAAGCATCCACACAATTACTTAAACTGGAGGAATGTCTTAAAGATACAAAAGCCTGTATGCCATTTAATTTCCTGCTTCTTATAAGTATGGTGTAATCAGATCCTTATTCTGGATATTATTACCTTGACCTGCAGTAACACTGAGAGGAATTTGAGTCATTTGCGACCAGGTTGTTTCCTTTAGTACACATATGGAACAAATATTCAGGACTGCTTTCTCACATTTGTGCAATATTGCTAAAATTAGAAACATCCTGTCTTAGAGTGATGCTAAAAAGCTAGTTAATGCATTTATTATTTTTAGAATGACTATTGTAATTCATTATCAGGTTGTCCTAAAAGCACCCTGAAACACCCTTTGTTGATCCAAAATGCTGCATATTTCTTCTTAATTGGGGTTTTGTTGGCTCCCTGTTAAATACATAAATTAGCATAATATAAATAATCATACCAGCTTTTACATACTTTCCTCAGAGATTAATAAAGTATTCTGATTGTGATTCTGAATAAAGAATCAACGTCTCCTCACATAGAAGACCTTGAATAACCTTCAAGACCTTATCGTATGAATTCATCCCAATAAAGCACTTCTCAGACAGTGGGCTTATTTGTGGTTCCTAGGATAATTAAAAGTAGAATGGGTCATGCCAGTCTACAATTGATTAGTAGTTATTATTATTATTATAGTGGTTTTCTCTATATTATTGTAGGGGTTTTATTTTACAATATATAGCACTTTGAGCTGTTGTGATTTGGTGCTATATACATACAATTGACTTGAAACTTGGCTGTAATTTGAAAAAAGGTTTCGACTTGGGTCCCATTCACTTCATGTTACCATCAGTTGTTTCATCCACAGTGACACAAATTTGGTGAATGTCCTTGACTTTCTATGGTCTCTGGTTGTCATGCTGCTGTGAAACTCTCACAAAATGTGTGTAACTTGAGGTTGAAAGGGTGTATTTGGCATACTTTTAAGGTTTATCAAACAAGAGAGCCTGGTTTGCATCCTTCTTGGCACCTTTGCATTTCACATTTTTCTTTTTTCCTTGTTCACCTGTTACTTTGACTTCCACTTACTTGTTATATTTAAGCACAACATTAACTACTTCCTTAGGGTTAGGAAAGGAACACAGTTTAAGTTACAACACACCCTATCACATCAGTAATCTTGCTTGTTTACAAAGGATCACTCACTCTCATTTATGCCATAACCAAGTGTTTCACATGCCAAAGGACGCCTCTTGCATAAATTAGCAACACCAGTGTCTTTTACTAAGCGGTACAATTGATGCCCAGTGGATGAGAACTGGCTAGATCATCTGTGCAGGTGGTCATTAAATCCAGGCTGAATTTTGTCCATTGCTGCCCCTAAACTTTGAAACATTTTTCAAACCACGTTGGCCTTTCAGATGGTCCATTTTCTCACTGGCTGTTTTTAATATACTATTTTAGTAAAGCTTGATTTAAAACTTGATTTGACCCTTTTGAGAGTAAGTAGTGACTTGTTCATTTTGTTACTGTTTGTGATAGTCAGTCTTTAGCTTTTGTTTTAGTGTCATTTCCTATTTTATAATTATTGTACAATTAGGCTATCATTTATCAAGATATATATATATATATATATATATATATATATATATATATATATATATATATATATATATATACAGTATATAGATAGATAGATAGAGAGAATACTTGCTGTTTTCATGGGGCTTTCAGTAGAAAGTATTCCAACTCTTCAGAGCAAAGATGGTAGATTATCCAGGGCGGTCAGGACATTGTTTTTGGAAAGAGTTGTTGGTGTTAAATTTTCATTGTTTTAAACCACTAAAAGCTAATTCCATTTATCTTCATTGTGCTGCACTGGAGACTTAAATCTCTGAGGGAAATAAATCAACAGCATATTACATAAAACCAAAAAAAGAGTGAGAAAAGTTCTGTAGGCAGCACAAGTGATATTCACCAGTCATGGATCAGCTCAGTCTCTCAGCTTATTATCTTAGTTTCTTTTAATCAGCTTGATTTCATATAGATTTTTGTTCATATACACAAAGGACATTTTTCCAGTTTTAAAGGATGCAGAAGTGTGCATTTAGAGGGTAGAGAGGTGGTAAGTCATTTCACTCCTTACAGCAGACACATTTCAAGCACCACACAGAACAGATCATTTTCAAATTTCCTTTCATATTATTGTCGTATTTCTCCAAAACCTCAACTAAACTACTTACGGTTAGAAAAAGTTCAAAGTTGCTTACAGCATTTTTCTGCAGCTTCAATGTCTTGTCTGCCTTAAGTGAATCTTGAATGACTTACATCTCCTCAGAGGACTGATATGCATTGCACATATTCCCTCTCCATGTATGCCTTGTTCCAGGGGCCACCTGACACGGACCTTGTTAATACGGCCGTCGTCTAAGTCTGCGTGCTTCAGTTATTTCCTGCTCATATTCCGAGGTAGGCTTGTGTAGCGTGGGGGGCACACTGGATGCATGCCCTAGTCGGGATTCTAACTTCGGTCTATTATTCCAAATGTAATTTATTCAGTTTAAATTTATTTAAGATTTTCTCAAATCAAAACTATACATCCAGGTTAAAATACATGCATATATGCACACTTAAATATTTTAATAAATGGTTCTGAAGGTTCTGCAGTGTCTTAATTTGACATTGTCATGGATGGGATTCTGTAGACTTCTGTTCCCAAATGCTAACTCGTAGGATGGAGCTAATAAATAAAGAATAAACCTTTATTTTGATGTAGAAGAAGTTTAACAGGCAGCAGAAAACTAAGTCTGTAAATCCAAACAGGTGATACACGAGGGAAAACTTACAGGCAGTCAAAGTATGCAACAAAGCACAGAGGGGAAACAGAGGCTATAAATACACACAATGCAATTAGGGAAATGGGAAATACCAGGTACACAACTGAAACTAATCAGAGATCACCAGAAAAGGGAAGCAAATCTAAATACAATGTGCACGAGATAACAGACTATCAAAATGAAACAGGAAAACCACAACATGGGAACACCTGACTCAGAGACAGAGTAACTAGATATGAGGAACACAGTGAAGGCAGCACAAGGCTGGAAACGCAACAGTCAAACTAAGAATCCACATGAAGTTCACATGGACAAAGTTTCATAGTCAGATGAGGAAAAAAATTGAGCTATTTGGCATAATGACAAAAGGATGTTTGGAGGAATAAAGGTGAGGCTTGTGAGCCTAAGAATACAGTACCGACTCTCAAGCTCTCTATTATGCCAGAAGCATTGGTTAAAATGCAACTTGTTGTAGGGACATTTAACCAAATATTAGTGCGGTATATGTATATATTTGAGCCTGTATATATGGTTTTAGCCCTGCAACAGACTGGCAGTCTCTCCAGGTGTACCCCACCTTTCATAGTATGGCAGCTGGAATAGGCTCCCATGTGACCCTGAATTGGATGAATGGATGGAGACTTTGACGTCGTGTGGATGAGAGAAAATCCCAAATAAATTCAGTCTTTTACACCCAATTCTTCTTTTTTTATAGTCATTAATTTCAAACAAGTTTCAAAAGATTTCTGGCAATTATTTCATGGTTCAGTGTTTACAAGGTTGAAAATGTATGCTGTACAATCAATCCACCCTGGAAAGAGAACAGTTCAACGAAGTAATTAAAAGCCCCCAATTAGCATGTCAGGACCTTGATGAGTAAACTTCTGACCACAACTATAAATGTAGTCCATTTACAAATAATTCAGCAAAATAAACAGGGAAACACACTTTTCTAACAGGACTTTTGTCATGCATTTGTCAGTCTTCATATCTTGAAAGAGAAATGAATGATCTTCCTACTACTGTGTGAGGTGGCAGTAAGAAACAGCTGCACTGCGTTTGGATGTAAGAGCCCCGCACTGAGGATCATGTTTCAGTTCAAGGCGAGATGTAAATGGTTTGCGATAAGCGTGTATGACCATGTGTAATCTTTATGTGTGCGGTTTTGTGTATGCTTGCAGTTAAAAAAAATAGTGCATCATGAACGTGCATCTGCATGTCTTTAGCGTCTCGGTTTGTGTGTCTGGCAGCGCGTCTGTGTATTGTTCTATGCGTGGTCATGTATAAGAGAGGTTAAATGATCACGGCCTGTCTGTCTGAGGTCTGCCTCCCCAAGAGGCCCGTGCTGCTCACTGGAAAAGCTCTCTGACGTGCTTCCTCTGTCTTTCGTTCCCTCTGTCTGTTGCTCTCTCAGGCTGGGAGAACACAAACAGAGGTGCTGCCTTCATGAAGCACAAATCCCCACTTCCTCTGAAACTTCCAGCGCCGCTTTTTTCCTGTCCAAATTCCACAGCCATTAAACTTTCCTGGCAGAAATTCAGAAAACAACTCAGAAGAGAGAAAGATGGAGGGGAGGAGTGGGTGGGAGGGGGAAGGGGGTCACTCCACCCTCCCACACCTCCTTCCCCCCCTCTCCTCCTTTCTCCTCTCCTCTGGATATCAATGATCTGTGCTCCTGCGGACTACCTTAAATAAAGATCTGACTTCATACTTGTTTTCCTTGCTGATCAGGTTTCCTCAAAGTGTCTACTGGTTTTTACAAAGGGTCACGACGAGGTGCCAGAGTGCTGCAGTCCCCCTCCTCCTCTTCCTCAGACATGTCTGTTTCCATCCACCCTCGGAGCTCAGATGATATAAACCATGGTCAGATTAGTCTAAGGTAAATATTCAACTCAAGGCTGTGATCTTTGGGCTTTATTACCGCTGGTGCTTTGGTTCACCAGTGGTAGTTACACAACACAAACAACATGCCCTCCCAGTCAGTGGGACAGCTGACGGAGAGGTGGTGCTACCGTGCTGGACAGCTTCTCACTTTCTCACTTTCTGTTGATGGTGTCAGAGGGAAATTACACAGAGCTTAGGTGACTTTATGGGTGTTTGCAGTGCCACAGCTGGTGTTTAGGAAATAAAAGAAACTGGCATAAAAAAACAACACACACATAAAAATGACAGTTTTAGGTATTTTATTGACTTGTCTTTATTTTGCAAATGTCATGCAAGCTGCAGAACTGCATAAAGGTAAATACCATTGCTGGGAAAAAGGTTGCGACTGGAAAGTTTTACAAAACTCTATATCATTTAAAATGTCCCATATTTAATGGGACAAATCTGAAGTTTAGATTAGGCAACTAAAAGGTCCGGAGAAGATTGTAATTAGTTCAAGCTTGCTACAACCTTTGTTCTCCTGTATGAAAGTAAAATGTGCTACAGACTCACTACCACAAGTTTTACACTCTTATTTTTCTTCTTCTAACACCAGCACACACTACTCCCTGTAAGTGGACTGGAGGTTGCAACTGAATTGTGTGCTGTGAAATCAGCAAATATCTGTATAATTCCCAGGATACCAGGCTGGTATGTCTATGCTAAGGCAGTTGAATTTGAAAAATCCACTCGATGTTTTGCTCTCTGTGTAAAATAAACTAGTTTTCCTGCTTGGTTTTAAGTCTGCAGAGCAAATTAATATAAAACTACTGTCTGCAGGCTCTAGAAGGAAAAATGAAAAGACAGAAGCCTGCCAGAAGTAAATCTGAGTAGAAAATGGTCCCCTTTACTTCTCGCATTTTTTATTTTTGGTAAGACATGAACTTCTCGACAAACTGTAATGCCATAGCCTCTATATAAAAGATGAACACAGCAATACCAGTTGTAAAGTTGCATTTTAAAGTGCTGACGTGAACAAAACCTTTTGCACCCACATATGGCAGACACTGACACTGAAAAAAACACTCAAGACCTTCAGTTTATAGTCATAACAGGAGTTATGTTGCATAACCCGATGTGCCAAGAGGTACACAACCAGTCAAAATGACACCAGTGCATGGCACGTAGCGCCGATTGTGACGCCACTTTTGGTGTACTCTGCTGTTCACAATTGCAGAATTGAGGAGCATATATGAGGTGCAATCCAGCACAAACTTATCAATCATTCCACACTCTGGAGCATAACATACTTTATGGTCTATATACTTTAAATAGAACCATAACTCACAAAATAAACGTCATACTATATTCAGTAAGAAGCTCATCAGGAAAGTATTTGCTGCCAAATCAAACAGGAAGTCAAGTCGTTTTAGGTCTCAAATAAACATATTTTTGCAACCAGAGGAGTCGCCCCCTTCTGGCTCTAGGAAAGAATGCAGGTTTACATCACTTTCCACAAGTACGCACATCTATTACACATCTATTATTCACCTGGTTAAAGGGCAACGTTTACTGTTTGAAAACTACTAAAAGATTTTAGCCAAAGAAATACTGAATATTTATGAAACAGAACAGGAAGCTCACCAGACAGAGCATTAAAAAATGCAACATCCTGTAGTTTTGGTTTCTTCAAGGGATAATACTAATAAGGAAGGCTAGTTTAAACCACAAATCTGTGAAACTGAATGTTTGTCAGATGGTACTGCACGGTGGTGCATGACACATTGAGACACGATCCTCTGTAGTGGTAACTCCAAGGTTAGACACAGAATAAAACCACCGAAGTTACTGTAATAGGAAAAACATGCGCATATAGACGGCAAATGTGGTGCAAGATCATTTTGCTTTGCATTTTGGCAAAAGTGCTGGTTTTATGACAGAGCTCTGTGCTGATGTGTAAACCTAGAGCAAATGAAGGTTTTCTGCTTTTTTTGCACACTGTCCTGATACCTGCCCAAACTCAACTTCAACTTGTTCATACATTTTACTCTAAGGGTCAATTTTACTCAGTTCCATATAAACCTTTACCCAGCAACTCATGCATACTCCAAAACCACCCTTTGTAATGTACCTTGAACTTTCCCTCTATCACTTTCCTCAAGCTTTATCTTCATAACTATCCCAAATCCCCAGAGATTTAGTGGTTAAACCAGCTGCTCAGACTTGTAAAACCAACAGAAGGATTGATGAAGAAAGGAACGTGTGTGTGTGTATGCTTGTGTGACAGAGAGATGGACAGCGAGCAAGCAAGCTCTGAGGCCTGCAGTGAGATAGGAGCCCTGAACTCGCCAGACTAAATGAGAACAATCTGGACTGCTTGTGACTAACCCAGAAAGAAAGAGAGAGTGAGAAAAAGAGCGTGGGAGGGAGCGAGGCAGGGAGAGGACAGGGAATTAAAGAGCTCGTCAAAGAGGAGAAGGATTGACAGGAGGAGGAGAAGAAAGTCTCAGACACCTGTGGCGGAAGCCCTCAGCTCACTGTTCGGCTGGAGACGTCTTGTGAAGCCGAGGAGAGAGGTGACTGACTGCAGAGCTCAGCGCTGGACCGGACCACATCAGACCACGCTGGGCTGGAGCTGCTGTGAACAGCCGCACTGTAATAACTCAGGGGCTGGGGGGCTGAAAGGTGATAGCCTGGCAGGAATTGGTTTACAGCCAAGGCAGTCGACATTTGTGGATGCTGAGACTTCCCCTTCAGACAGAGGCAAACTTAAATGTAATCCATGTAAGGGTAGCTTTCCTGTCTATGAACGTTTGTGTGTACAGACCTGCGGCGAGTCAGGCAATGGAAACTAGATGATGGAAGAGGACAGAGTGATGAAGACTGACTATGGGGCCTTTGAAAGCTGGTGATGATGATGTACTGTATGGAGGTGGCACATTTGGCCACCGGCTTCACCAGGTGTTTTGCAGAAAGGCGAGGGTGTTCAGCAGTCTCCGTGAGAGTTCCTTTCTTCTGTGGGATGGGATTAAGAAATAGGATACAGATCGTTGGTTTCACACCAGCTGGTGCCCAACTTTCTGGCATGTATTTGGTTTATGCACCGCTGTTTTTGATGTGGTGTTAAATGGCCGTAATAATCGAGCAATCTGACAGTAGGAAGTGTTGAGACCTAAAGAGATTATTTCCAAGCTGTAACTACAATAATTAAAATACTTTTCCAAAGACTTCCTGGTATACATTTCTCCTTTTACAGTGCCTAGGTCCAAGATTTTTTTAATAAGTGATTGCCTGTTTTAAAAAAACAAAAACAATCAGGATTTACAAGCTAATGAGTAAGCGTGTTGTTAGTCTTCCGGATCTGAATCTCAGTGGATTTCGGCTGCAATGAGACAAACAATGCACTGTGCTTCCTCTGCTGAAGCACTGTGGGTAGAGATGCAGATGTGCTAAAGAAATGCAAAACCTTTGCCACAGTGTAATGCCATCAGTAAGGTATTGCCTTATTTATATGTATATGTGAAAATGCCCGTCTTTAGCAGGTGTACAGCTCTACTTTTCTGTTTACCCGACACTCAGTGTGGCAAACAAAAAATTATTTCTATCCAGTTCTTTTGTCTGGTGTGCCAAATCGCTGCCTCTGTTCCATAAACTTCATATTTCGTCATATTTCATCATCTCATCAGTGCACTAAAAAGTGTCAAAGTAGTTTTTATATCATCTGAGACACTGTTTAAAACTGAAGAGTTCAGCTTTATAATGTTTTTTAAAAGACTAGAAAGCACTAGAAGGTAAGGGCAGCCACGATGTATTCTTATTGACTGCACTTGTGTTGCTGCTGCCCCGACTGATTCCCTCTGGGTGATGCTGCATGGTGTTTAGAAAGCCATAAGTCAACACTGACCCGTGTCCACAGATGGTCTGCAGTAATGGCTTATGTTGCTTTCAGAGGGGAGGGCGCTAACCTAGCCCAGAGCAAATAGTCAAACAAACACAGAGGTAACCCCCGGGTTGTTTAGGTTAGGCCCAGATAGCCTGCTGATCGGCAAAACAACCTGTCAAACAAGGATCACATGACGGTCAGAGGCTGTGTACCTTGTAACTTGTAACCTCAATAGCTTTACTTGATTGATCCAATTCTGAAAAATGAAAGTTATTATAAATCTCCTCTTCTGTGTTTCAGTTTGACTTACAAAGAAATGATACTCAAAACAAACACAATATTCCTTAGGTTATCTATATATTGTAAAATATAAATAAAGAAAATAGATTCTCCCCACAATCTAAGCATTTAGACTTAACTAATTCAAGTAAAGACTATCATGAGGCTACGGTTTAGCATAACTCTACTGGAGTTTATAAAGTAATTGATATATCAGTAAATATCGTGGATAAGGGAAAGGAGAATGGGGCCTGGGATGCTGCCTTGAGGAATTTCAGAATTCCCATATGTATAGAATCATTCAAAGGTTTGCACACCTACCAACTCAATATATTTCTGAAGATATGAAGACTTAAAATAATGCAAAACCTTTCACTGGGGCAACATTTATACTCATAATTGATGTTGTACACACAACCATTGATTAACAGAAAGAAGAGGCAGATGAAGAAAACCAATTAACAACACTTAGATAAAGAGGCACGGTGACTGATAAGAGTTTTAAAGCCACACGGGGAGGCAGCATTTGCTCTTGAAAGAAAGGAAATGCAGTGTTCAGCATTGGGGTCTTTATTCACAGCTGTAGTAGTTAGTAAACAGCATTCAAAGGTGTTCCCACTTTTTAAAAAAGAAATGCTTTAAATAGGGCATTCCCATTACCGGGCATATTTGTGTATGAATGGAAAGGTTTCCCTGCTGTACATTCCCACAGATACCCTTTCTGCCCCCCTCTTGGGATTGTCTGAAGTTATTGACTCCCACTGGAATCAGAGGGCGTGGGGCTACCAGCAACACACAATGACGCTGGCCAGCTAACAATGGACACACACATATATTGTTATGGTTTGGCCCAACGTTCGTTCCACCCTCCCCATCTCCTCCTCCTGTCCAGTGATGGATTGCTTTCCTCACTCTTGGTGTTTGGCGTGTGCTGTGGCCTCTCTGGACTCCAGCAGACCATTGGAAACTGTCCTGTTTTCCCTCTCTGTGACTCTAAACTTCTAAACAGTCAGCAACTCCACTCATTATCCATGCTATCCACCTACATTCTTCCATTTTTTAACCACATTGTGTTTTTTCTTCATTTGGCAGATAAGCAGGATGGAGTCTGCTGTTGGGTCTGAATGTACTTCCAGACAATACAGAGAAATGGAGCCAAAGTATAAAAAGTATCTTTTTTTTTCCAGTTCAAGAGGTGAAGGAAGAAGCAGGAAGATGTAACAAGAGAGGCATATAGCAGCTAGCTTTTACCCTGCCTGTACCAACATAATCCCATAGACAATTGCCACCCTATTGTTGCACATTCTGCCAACTTGCTAACATACAGACTATCCACTGTCCACATGGGGATGAAGTGTCGGGTCTCACTTTTAAAAAGGCGGAGGTGTCACAGGAAAGCAGATTGCCATCCACTGGGCGTGCAAGAGGTCTGCAGCTGGAGAACGCCTGGTCTGAGAGGCCTAATCCTATAGAGTTTAAGTAGGATTTTGTACATACAGGGTGCGCACACATACCCCAAACATATGGGGACATACTTTTTGGCCTCTACGCAGACATGTTTACAGAATCTTTAGACCCCAGCAATAGGATGTTAAGGGGCTCGCTTTCAATTTTGCCTTCAAATAAAGTGACAGCATAATAGATTTAATCATAAACTTATTTATTTGGTCAGTGTTCTGTTGAATTAAATCCCACAGTTTCAGCTTCTGCATTCATCAGGGACCAAACAGGAAAAATGGTAAACAGCCATTCTCAGGCATTGTATGAGGCACCTGATGGGTTAATCACAAGAGTAATCAAGCCATAATCTGTGCCACCTGCATTGCTACGTGACTTTTCTAGTCTCATTGTAGCATAAACCTAAAGGTTTCTGCAGGTACGTAAACAAATTTCCATCATTTTGGAACAAAAAAGTGAAGTGAAAAAAATAATCAGATGTTCTGTTTGGCTTCCCAGTTTTCTTATTTCAAGATCTCTGGATCTGAGCTAAGAAATTTATGTAAGGGACCAAAAAGATATGTACTTTTTTTTTTTTTTTTTTTTTTTTTGCAGTCTACAACGTTGGTTTAAATCTTATTAAAGCAGCAGTTCTTAAACTGTCAGGCATTTAGCCACTGCAGGTGAGTTTGCTGATGCATTCATGTCAACCTTTTTTCCACTAAAACTTCACATTCATAATTTCTTTATTAATAATGATTGATTAGAACCACGAGGCGTGAGCTTTTTCCTGCTTCTGAAGTGAGACATGCCGGAAAAAGATTAATCTAACATCTAAAATATGTTAAAATATCTAAAATTGAATGAGTCTCTGCAAAATAGTAACATTTTGAATCCTTAAAGGCTTTCTAAGTTACTGATAATCAAAAGAAAATATCAGTGTATCAAATCAGTGTATAGACCTGGTACGTACACTGTTCTGAAACCACATTTAAACCACTGACAAGTAAAGTGAATAACACTCACCATCTTATTACATTGCAATGCTGCTTTGAAACACTGGGTCCTGATGGTCATGTGGATTTTATTTACTACTGATGTGTACCTTACCTAAACATTACTGTAGACCAAACACAAACACCAGCACTCCCCATCGACACAGGCCTCAACCAGTAGGATTCATATCTCACCATTTTAAAAAAAAGTCCGGTCAAGCAAATCTGAGGTAAGGTGGCCCCACTCAAAGGATCTGCTGACAAACTTTCACTGCCAGACACCAGAGGGCCCCTGTCCAAAGACCCCCTGTTTGGTTTTCTTAAAACTACATATGGAACTAACAGAAAATTTAAAGCATCACCAAAGCCAGTAGGCTGTTGTTTCTGGAAACCACATATCCCAGAACCTCAAAATTGAAACGATATGAAAAAAATATAATGTATAAAATAAACAAAAGCAAAATAAAAATGTTCGGGAGTGAAGCGTAATTAGCAATATCCGTTCCAAACTTTTTAAATCTTGCCGCTAACAAATGCCCAACAACCCCCACTACAATAAAAAACATAAAGAATTAACAATGAACTTAAAAAAGAACCTTTGAAAAAAAAAGCAAAAATACTCTGAAATCTAACAGAAAGTAAAGTGAGATATAAGAACTAAGGAAATATACAAAACAATCATAACTGAGTGGTACACTTATGCAAATATGCAGCACCTTTTGTGGAAGATATTACAGTGAATGAATGGTATGCATGAAGCATTACTATCATGAATTTTTTTGCACTCGTGGATGCTTCTGTATGCGTGCATCCATCCCTCTGACTGAGAGCCAAGACGGGCAGATGAAGTGTGGGAGGGTGTGAATGATTCTGACATCATCACCGCCTGCCGTCTCGTCCTCTTCCACTGCCCGCATACTGACAGGTCCTCTATTGTTCCAGCTTTGCGTGGGCTCCCAAGGTTCCCATGTGTTAGAAATCATCCACCCACGTGCTACAGCAGACAGGGGCCCAAGACTGTGAAACTGTATACTGAGAGTCTGTGGGCTGCAGGACAGGGCCCTGATGAAAGACAGTGTGGCTGTGGAGAGAATAACAAACGCCAGGCTCCTACACAGAGCACATTTTGCACACACACGTACCTGCAGAGATGCAGACCAGCCACACACACCCACACATAGATATCCATGCAATACATACACACGTTGTCACGCTACAGGCTCATACAGCCCAGACTTGAGGGCCAATGGGACTTGGAGTATGGGGGTGGGTGGAGAGATGGGTAGCGGGAGAGATGGATGGGTGCTGGTGGATTGGATGGATGAGAAGTTCTTACAAATCCTGGTTCACAACGGCTGAGCTAATTTCTGGTTCTACTCAAAGCTGGTTTGGATTCAGTCCAGACTGAGTGTGCTGGCACAGGTGAACATTCACACTCTTGGCTCACGACACCTCCACAGATCATTAAAATGCAGAGAAGACAGAAGCGGGGAGTATGTATATCTTCAAGTAGAGCTGGGCTCATTATGCGGCTTCATTTACATTTACTAAAATCATCCGCAGACCTATGAGAAAAAACTATTTGTAAGCATTTCTGTTGATTTTAAAAAATTCTGCTTGAGAAACAGATGTTTGGGAAATTTCATCTGAAAGTAAATTTGGCTTAAACATGATGCTTACAGATGTTTTCTGCAACTCTAGACCAGGTCTAAGCTTTTCTAAGATTTCACACTACTGACATTTATTAAAAAACAGGCTCTACCTCGAGCACTTCTAAAAGCCAACTTGTCCAAACACATGCTGTGCTGCTACCATGCTCTTTTGAATGGCATTACCTCACACAGGCTTTCCATTTTTGGATAAAGTCATCTCTTTTATAACAACTGTAGTAGAAAACTGCCATCTTGCTCCTAAAACTCTGCATAGAAACCCAAATCCCTGGAATTTACTGGAGGTAGTAAATGTGCAGCGGATACTCCATAACAGTGCTATTTATTGATCAGCCAGCGAGTGTTTAAATTCTACCTTTTCATGCTGGGACAAAGGACTCTTTCTTCAGACACAATGTAAAAAAATATAAAATATAACAATAGTAAAGAATATATTAAATCAGTTAAAATAAGAGGAGTCAAATGTTTTCATATTATTAGCGATATATTTCCCAGTGGTTATTTTGTCTGAAAAAGTAGTAATAAATGCTACTTCATGTTGTCTCATTGTTCGAGTTTCTTTCTAATATTGTAGAGTCTTTGCCCTACAATATAATGCATATAGAGGCAACTGTAGTTGTGAATTGTTGCAATTTAAATAAAACTGAATTGAAATAAAGTTCAGTTTATCTTGTCATTTATAGCAGTTAATATCTTTTTACCCACCCCTTCAAATACACATTACTGTGTATGCATGTGCAGAATCTTTAGGCAAGGGGGAAGATTTCTGTTTGTTCACTTGCATTTATTACATGATATTTATTAACCCATTATGTTAAAGGAGTATTTGGTTGTGCATGGACAAGCTGTTATTAGTAGTCCTAAGAGGCTAAGGCAGCAACCTTTCCTGTAACCCATCATTTCAATACTTGGAATGTTTTAGACATTAAAGCTGCATCACTATAATTGGTTAGTTTGTTTGTTCTGCTTGGGGGCATTGAAAGCTTTGATAAATGTATTAGCTAAAGATTTCATAATAAAGTAACTTAGGGTTGTTGCAAGCTTTAAGACTTTTCAAGACATAAAATTATTCATTTTTGCTGAAGAAGAGCTTACAGGTCATACCAACCGATATACAAGTGGAACTTTATTAGCAATGCTATAATATTAATATATGTCAGTATAACTCACATAGAAGAATCACATTAAAAGAAGAATAAGTTGGAACTTCTCTTCTTTTTAGCAGCAACTTGAGAAACGGGCCGAAAGGAGTGAAATGAAGGGGAACTTCGCCTAAACGTAATATTTATATTTGTGGGAACGGTCTGGGATTGGGTAGATTATTATCAGCTTTTAACCCGGGTTACAGCTACATGGCTGCAATCTTATCAGTACAGGTGGTTAGAATGTTTGTATGTTTTTATATGAGCTCTAGCAACCTGATTGAAAGTCTTCCTTGGGCCTTGCATCTGATTTTTCTTTTGGCTTTAATCTTTGGAAGTTTCTGTGAGACTATGCTAACACTGGATCTTTAGAGACGCGGGTGTTTTTGTTGTCCTGGGTTTGACTGTCTGGCGGCCCTGTCACCTTTATGACGGCGGTCTGATCCCAGTGCACTCTGGGAGCCCTGGTGTTGATGGATGATTGCTTTGCTGGCCAATGCCACTGCCTCCAGGACCATTTCCCCAGCACTCTTCAAACCCGGGCTGTTTGGATAGGTGACTTGTGAGGTAAGCAGATGAATGGAGACCTCGTCACAATGCCTGAATGAGCTTCTGTGTATGATGGAGAGGGTTGCTGACTGCACCAGAGTTTTAGGGGTTCGAGATGTGGGATTGGCTTACTGTGAAGACAAACTCTACTGTTCTGGAGGGAGAGCAAGAAGCTGCTGATGTATTTGATTGATATGCTTTTCTATGGACCTCTATCCTTTAAAGGCTGGTATGCATTTTATAAGGTTTAGCTGTTAACAAATGAGATTTTATGGCAAGTGGACTCAGGGAAGAACTTTGCTGCAATAATGTGACATAAATATGACTTTGAGACTAGCTTGAAATGAAGTTCCTGGTAGTTTAAAACAAATGGTTCTGAAACTTTAACCCTTATAAAATGTCCAAACACCGAGATCCCATTTCTCCCTGGAAAACCTGATTCATTCACAGAACTCTGAAGTATTTTTGGAAAATTGGAAATAGGGGCTGGGATTTACGGAAGCATGTAAAATGTCTGCAGTTTTCCAGTCATCCAACTCATTGTAGTCTTGAACACTTGCACCCCTTTAGGTTTGCTAAGATGTTTCTCTTCTTGCACAAGAGGCTTCTTCAATTCTAAAAACAAATGTTGGTGAGTACCAGGTATTCAACTCCTAGCGGGGCTTGTACCATTTGGGAGTGCTTAGGGTCGTTGACCCACTATTGGTCAGATAAGATTTAGAAAAAGGCATGGGTCATTACCATGGCGGGGGGTTTAATGTGAAACCACTTGTTGCCCAGCCCATCAAATGGCCTATTGAGGTTGCATGAGGCAAGGTGTGAGTGGGGCCTAAGTGACTCAGAAAGGATCTCAAGGCTACAGCTACACTAATCCAGATAAGTTTGAAAACAGCGTTTTCATCTAAAAATGCTCTGCGTCCACACTATGGTTTTCAATAGTTTCAGAACAGTTGTTCATCCACCCTGAAACGACTGAAACGCTTACGTTCCTGTATTGCGCATGAGTGAAACGTAAGACGATTCGACCTGCGTTATTAATGTCTGCTGTTTATTTACTTTCCAGCTCTTTGAGACGTCGCGGCAAAATGTCGAGGAAGTTTTTTTAATATTTTGACAATGAGTTGGAGTTGTTGCTGCGAGTAACACAAAAGTACAAAGTTGCAAAAGCAAGTGAGAATTAACGAATTTGAAGAAAAGCTATCTGGGGCCTGTACAAACTGATATTAATCTTTAATAGGGCTGTCAAAACTGAGGGCAAACTGCTGTATAATTCCCTCTGCTATCTTAGTTTAGCTGGTCACATGACTACATCATATGACTAAAATGCATCATCGTTTCCGAAAGCCTGCGGTTACGCTGTTCACACTTCGACACGAAAACTGTGTTTTGAAATGTATCCACTTTGGAGAGCGTCTTCAAAGAGCTCAGTTTTCCTTTACCAAAAATGCCGTCTCACTGTGGACGGAAGGCCAAAACAGAGAGAAAAAGATAAACGTATTAGTGTGGACATGGCCCAAGACTGCATCGTAATTGGCTGACCTTTGTTCAACAATGGTCAGTCACGATGGACATAAATGGCATACTTCACTCCTCTTTCAAACCATTTGTTTTCTCAGTCCAAAATGTGAACATCCACATCCTCAAAACATCTTTGCCCTGCACTTAAAGGACAAAGGCTGGTCTTTGTGTGATGGGATAACTCTCCCTATCTCTCTTTCTTACGAATGGCTTCATTACAGCCACCCTTCCACTGAGATCATTTCTGGTTAGGCTTTAGTGGACAGTAGATAGATTATTTGAAGAGTTGTAGGTTCTGTCAGATCTTTGCTGAATATTGTTCCTATTTTTTAATGACACAACTTACTTTTTCACTTTTGTTTAGGCCTGCCACTTCTTTTATCTCCTCAAACCTTTTAAGGGCACATAGCCATCCTGAAATATGCCACTTTTTGGCAAGTAGCTGTGTTATCTTTGGTATTTTTTTGTAGATTCAACTAAAAAATGTGAACAAATTAAGACTATATGTGACAGGCAAAATGGTTCTCATATGTGTAGATACAACACTGGTTCACCCCTTGAGCAAGGTGCCATTTTTTTGCACGAATGATTCATAGGTCGCAGGCAAGTTTCTTAAAAAAATAAGGTACAAGGACTTCACTGAAAAATGAGAGAAAAAGCAGCCAATTTCCAAAGAAAAACAAGAACTATTGCTCAAGACCATTAGAAAAAAAGAAAAAAACAGTCTGTGTCTTTGGAAGGAAAAAAGTCAACAAATGAGGCGTCACTCAAGACTTTTACACAGCGGTGTACTTCTATATGGTCACTGTTCCTAGTTGGTTAGTACTACTCAGTTTAATGTACATTTTATGCTAACTAAACATTTGTTTTATCTTGGAACTTTAATTGAGGAGATAAAATCTGAAGAAACGTGTAAAATGTTTGTCTTCAGTCACATCTTTTTCCTTGCCCAGATGTGTAAATTCAGTTTTTCTGTGAGTTTGAACACACTTTAATAAAGATCAGGTATAGCACTAAATTTATTTGGGTCTAATGAAGGAGATCTTAAACAATGCTCCACTACTAGCCAAGACATCTTGAACACAGGACAGAAGACACAAAGAAGTGGGAGGTTGGTTTTATGAATCTATTTGTAAGGTACTGCCATCATAACTGATTTTTTTTGTTCAGATGCGGTTTGAAAAAGATCAGAGATGTCCTGTAGTGCCAGATCTGAAAATGGAATTTGCGTTTTACTAGTTTTGCAGATGTCTTTGAGCTAAACAGCAAAGCCTCACTCTCCAGGTTTTGTTACTGTGTGGTTTCAGGTGAACAAGGCCTTCTATGTTCTCTTTGCTTAGCAAACACTATGATTGAGTATTCCTCTGTGTGATGATTTTCAGAGCTAAACTGCTTCTGGATTTCTTGGTTTCAAACCAGGCAGGTCAAAAGTACCAAGCAAGGGGAGCCATAGACAAGAATCCCACGACCTTAGGCTCTGGTATCCACTTCGCTTAAGATGCAACATCCAAAAGGAGCCTTTGCAGGAAGTCTCAGATAATTTAACGTTGTGCAGCTCCTCAGTTTTGGCCAGTCTTGACTGATTGTGAAATGGAAATCTGAGATTTATAGCTCCTGTAGGAGTCGCTAATCACCGGAGACAAGGGGCTTGGGAGAGAAGGATGAGCGGAGGCAAGCTGAATCAGTGTCCACTGCTGATTTCGTCCAACTGAGTACACATGAGTCTACATGTAGGGCTTGCTCGCATACCCTCAGGTACAGACTGACAAGCAAACACGCGCTGCTTGTATGCCTCCTTCAACACAACGGCTGTCTTGGGAGGATGTGCGGAAGACGTGCTTACTTCCTCCTCCCGTTCTTGCTGTTTGGTGGTTTTGGTTGTACATGTGTGAGAAGCTAAAAAAAACCAGACACGAACAACAGAGAGGCTGAAACCGAGAAACAGATTAACAATAAGGTTGAAAAGAAGAAGAGGATGTTATATCCACTGCTCCCAGCTACTCCAAGGTAACTTGATGCAGGAGTGCAGAGAAGAAGGCAGCGCAGACATCCAGGAAGAAAGGAGAACAGCCTTGTTACGCTGAGTTTTTCATGGGTCCGTTTCTTTTGACAAACTCCAGTGTGCTGTCATCTTCTGCAGCCCAATGCAGGGAAAGCGATGCACATGTCTGGTTGAAACTCTTACTGTCATATTTAAAAAGATGAGAATTAACAAGACTCAGAGTTTAAAGACAGAAGACTGTCTGCTGAGCATTCCCAAGGTCCTGTTGGACAAGTCTGTCAAAGACAATTAGGCACCAGAATATAACCACAGATATTTCATTTTTTCATTTATATATTAAACATGCAGAGACACATGTTCAGTCAGATGCACCACTTCATTATTATTCCATTGGGATGTTATCTTAAACTCTCACTGCCTCGTGGTTGCACAGCAGCGTCCTTCCTTATCAGCCTATCAAATTTAGTAGAAAGACTCTTTGATGTGACCTGCGAGGTGCCGCCTGGACACAATAACAGTGTGCAGATGGAGCTCATGGACCACATCACAGGGACCAGTAGGAGAAGGACATGCTTTAATTTCTACGGTCACCTCTTGTAGAGCTGACCTTCACACCTCCGGCGATCCATCAAGTGTTTTCCCTCCAAGAACTGCCGGAGGCTATCAGAGCGCTGGGTTTGTAAAATAAACATTTTTCTGTGCAGCACAGGTGAGAGTGCACCGCTTCCTAAAGAATCAAGTTGAGATGATAGTTTAATATTTGCTCACATCTTCACAATTAAACTAACAAGCAAACAAACAAAAAGAAAATTAACATTTTTAAGGCAGTTTACATTCATTTGGAGTCTTGAGTTGGATGTTTGAATAAAAAAGTCAAAGACCCTGCAGCCTCTAAGAGCAAGTAAAAGCTTAGCTGTGTACGTGTTCCCTCAGTGCTTGATAGCAAGCATGCCTGATGTTCGTACTTTGCTACCAGCTTAATCACAGACAACAGTATGATTATTCACAATAACTATAGGGGTTAGTTTTAATTCTGTTTGCCACTCGGTTTCAATTCTCTACCAAGACGTTTGTTATATTTTTTTGCTGTGTTCCTTTTACCTGGGAAGATGAAGGTACTGGGAGTGACATCACAAGTAGTGATAGTATTCAGAAAAGCAATATAGTCAATATAGTTTTTTCTTGCTTCCTAGCAAGCTACAGCTGTTCATCTACCAGTAGCACTGGAGTACAGCACAATGCCCATTTCTTTGTGCTGAAAACTAGTGTATGGCTTATTGAGCAGGTCAAATTAATGCAATGAAGCTATTGACTCAATACCTCCTGGGACCTGCAGTCCATGAGCTCCAGGTAGTGACTGAAAGAATAGGATTGTGTATAGAAATGCTGGAGATTAGTTTCCTCAGAAGTGTGGCTGGGCTCTCCCTGGAGATCTGAGTAGGATGCCTCCTGGATACCTTCTGGGTGAGGTGTTTCTGTCTTGTCCTAGTGGAATGAGGCTCCAGGGAAGACCCAGTAAACACTAAAGGAATTATATCTTTTATCTGGCATAGGAAAGCCTTGGTATCGCCTTGAATGAGCTTGAAGAGGCGGGTAGAGAGACAGAGGTATAGGCTTTTCTGCTTAGACTGACTGGGAACTCTGGATTTCTGACTTCCCACTTAAAATGGAAGTTGTGGACCGATGACAACAGCACAGACATAAACAAGAGGCCCCCAAAAAGAAAGAAACTAATAGAAAATAGAATTAAATTAAAAAAAAAAACCTTATTTGCTATATACAAAAATATTTCTGCTGATCTCCAAAAAGCTAATAAGGACTTGGATTTAAGTTCTGAAATGCATATGAAGATGATAATTAGCTTTAGTATTGCTCTGGTGATATAGTGTGCTTGGCTTTTCACAACAAAATGATCAAAGTCAGTTGGAAAAACATCTGAAATGTCCACTTTACAAAAAATCAACAACACAAAAAAAGAGTCTGTCATGTAACCCTTCTGAATCATTTAGATAATGTTGAATTATAGACAGTGAACTGAATTATGCTTCAATCCAATAACTACTAAATAACTACTAGGCTGTCATCGCCTATATTTTTAAAGGTTTTGAGGTGTGTGCCATCTTTTTTCATTTAGCTGAATGACTCACAATTGGAAATCTGTAAAAATGGAAATGTTGTAGTACAGCTGCATGTTGAATTTGTCCATAAATGCAACATTTTTAGCTTTGTGTTGGTGACGTGGTCTGCTGGAGAGCTCGCTTAAATTCTGCATTTGGCTGAAATCTCTGGTAATCTGTGCTTTTAGTGGCAATACCTTCCGTATGTTGAAAGTTAAGAATATGCCTGTTGAGTGCTGAGGGTGAGGTCAGTGACTGCTTCAAACTCTGACGAATGTTTTCTTATTGCTCTTTGCCCACAGAGAAGGTTGTGTTCAAAGAAGAGGAGTTATTTCAAGAATGTTTCCTGCAACTGAATCTGCTTTTATAATCACAGCAGAGGAGAAATTTCTGGGACACCATCCATCCTTATTTTTGGTGGCTTCAATTTGGTCGACTGTCAGCTGGATGCAGCATTGGAGTGATATTCTTAGAAATGTGTTCTCTCAATTTGCACATCTACAAGTCGTATTATATAAATAAAAATAGAACACGGCGTAGAGGAAAACAGCAGTGTAAGAAAATATGTTTAGACATATTTGTTAAGGTATAGATGAACTGTTCTCCTGCAGATCGAAGAGGAAAGGAAAACCTATTTCATTCTGACTGCTTGGGTGTTTTGGCAAGGCTAAAAATCCCACAATCACAACACCACCAAATTAAATCTAATCCATAAATTTGGCCACCCCAGTGTATTTAAAAGGAACCACCATGGTCAAAAAACAACATTCCAGCTTCATTAGTTTACACTGCTGATATTAATACTATCATTACAATTGGACATGGTTTATTTTGACTGCTATTACCACTAATACAATAATAGACCCTAATAGAGGCTAAGCAATGGGGGGGAAATGGGCACGGGATCGACTTGGAGTAATTCCCCCCCAGCAGCTGCAGCGGGGGGCCCAAAGGGGTCAGACGTACAGTAACACTTGACCCCAACTCTGTGTATGTGTGTGGAACAACCATCCCACCCTCCCACTAACTCCGGTCCCTGCAGACCAGCAAAAAGGGCAGTAACCTCTGAAGGCTTTGTTTGGTTGGCCGGAGTCTGAGCATAGGCCCACCATTGTAAGTCTGAGGACTCCTATGCTCGAGCTCTTGTTTTCTTTGGGAAGCAGGAAATTGGATGACTGGCTACCTGCTACAACAACATCCTGTACTTGAGAAGGCGTCTTTTCACCCATACCCACCTATTATTTCCCTTTTCCATCATACACAAGTGGTCAGCCAGCATTTTTTTTTTCTCCTTCTTTCTTTTTTTCCCTCTCGTCCTCAGGGCCCCGTGCGTGGGTTTGTCTAGGTTCCACTCAGGTTGAGATCAAATTGGCCCCATCCAGATGCTTCCGTTGAAAATAGTGTGTAGGGGCCAAATACTTTAGCTTTTGGAGCTTGACTCCACCTTGTCAGGTTAATGACCCTTTGTGAGCTCACTGGAATGACAGTGATGGTGTGCAAAAATGAATGTTCCTATTCAGACGCTCAAACATACTCACATCTACTTATAGCTCTGCCAGTGCTTTTCAGGTCACTGTAGACCAATCATCGTGATCTGTGTTGGGTCTACGGGAGACCACTTGCCACTATGAAAACATTCTTAAGGATTACCGTGCTATATAGACAGGATCTGTGTGGGCGTTGATGAGAGCTGATTCCAATCTGACCTCAGGGATATCCGACCTGCATTTGCGATATTAATGAAGATAATTATGCCATCATCAGGTGGGACGTTGGAGGTTGCAGGACTGCCCATGGACTACATAATCCTTCTTGATGAGGTTTTCTTGGAGAGACCCTCTTATATTGTAACCGTTTCACTGCACCTGGGACCATGTAACCATTGAGGTCACAATGCACACATATCTGCACATTTACATGAATGCTTTTAGCCTCATTATCAAAATAAATGAATTCATAATTCAGGCTGATATCATGTTGACACAAAATGACTTTGTATGTAGGAGACTGCCTGCTGCTGAAAATAAGGCATGGCATCAGTGTGAATGCACCAAATTACTAAGGCCAAAAGCAACATTAGGGCTGTGTTAGCAGCATTTTTGTGGATTAAACACTTTTATGTGATTGGATTAAACATAAAAAACAGAAACAGCCAGTGTTATTTCTATGTGTATTTCTATGTGAATTGCCATAAATATCCAAAGCATGTGATGTTCATGCTTGCTGTTAATTACCTTGAGTCAAGACTTCTCTTCCGCTTCCAGCTTCCAACACTCATTAGCAACATTAGCCAATGTTAGCTTTTAAATGGAACAATCACTAATGTCAACAAATGACTGGCTCCAAGTGCAACACAGGTTCCAATGCAAATTCCAACACAAACTCTCCAAAAACAAAAACTATCCTGATTTTAGATTTTAGTGAAAAGACAAGTTATGCTGCATTCCGTTTACCTCGGAAGTTTGAGCTGGGAATGACATCACTCACAAGTTGAGCGAGTTCTAATCGCAAAGTTGGAAAAGCTAGCAATAACAGGATTTGTTTTCCTCCTTACCAAGATAAAAAAAAAATTATGCATTACTATCAATACAGCACAAGGCATGTTTTTTTTTTATGTGTGTGTGTGTGTGTGTGTGTGTGTGTGTGTGTGTGTGTGTGTATTTGTGATTGGCCTATTTAGCCAGTCACAAATACACAACAGTGGCTGTGACAGCTAAGTTACAGCTAGCTCAGAAGTTGCCTAACTTTAAGCTTCTTATATACTGGAAATGGTTTGCTAATTGCACGCCGCTTTGCAGCTGACAGCTGGATGCTTGTGGACATTGCAGGCCCTGATTGCCTGGGTAATCCTCTAACATATTTACTACCAGGTCATATGTCAATCAGCTGTATTCCTTGCTGTATTTGGTAGTTGTTGCAATTGCTTGGAAGTTGAGAAAGGTTTCATCAGTGATTATTTCACTCTTAGTCACTTGGAGTGAGGAATGTTATTCAGTTTCTCAGGTCTCCGGTTTCAACGTCACCAGTGTGGATTTCAGTTTCAGTTTCGCTTACTATAGCCGTTATTTATAAAACAGTGGTTGAACGGGCTATCTTGCAAGTTAAATTTAGCCAAGAATTTAAAAAATCTGAAATAAAAGTGCTACAGTAGTAGGCAAAAAAACACAAGTAGGCAGTAGATAGCATTGATAAATTTGATGATCAGGTCAATGTTTTTGTCATAGTAATGCTCAGGTATATAATCTGACATAAAATAGCCCAATACCATAGAACAACACTGTCCTGTGTATATTTAATCAGTGTTCACACAGCTGGCACATATATGCAGCATGCAAACAGGAGCTGCAGGGTGTTGACTTTAGTACACAGTGGCCATGTGGCTCATAACTAATCATGCTTCCTGTTTGTCATGTTAAAAACATTAAAATTAAAAACTGCTCTTCGACTACATGGTCAAAGGACAGGCTTATGAGTTCATTCCTATTTGGTTGCATTATATTGTACACTCACTGATAAACGGACCGATTAAGAATATTGATTGGTGCAGTTTTGTTTGTTAGATTTAGCAAAAAATATTTTTTTTGTGTGCTATTTCTTTAGCCCTTGCACAAGAAGAAGAGTCATCATTTTAAATCATGGTACAAAACACTGATAGTTTAAACAACCACCAATAAGTGCACCACAGTGTTTGATATAGCTACAATATTTCGCTGCATCCATTAAGTGCACACACATGCAAACTATTTAATACTTCTGCTTTCCCCTGCCAACAAAAATAGCAAATGGAAGCAAACTGAACTATCAGTAATTATTTTGCTTTTAGGAATTATAGTCACACATAATAAAACCATCTGCCAAAAATACACATCTACTGTACCTACTGTCCAGTCATAACTCAACTGTTGCAGGTGGAAGAAATTACCAATATGTTTCCCATTTTGCAACAGATGATTTATTTTATTTGCAGAAACAGTCAACATCTGTGTTTTATCAACAACATTCAAATGGTATAAAACATAGTAAAAATGCCTTACTGAAAAGAAAAAACCCCAAAAAACTATATTCTAGGAAAAAGAAACTATCAAAATGAAAAAAAAAGAAAAATCTGATTCGGAGGCACTTAGGCTTTGGCAACACTCGTGCAGTCTGAGTTTTCCCAGGTGGTTGTAGTCAAGCGTCAAAGGCCATGATTACAATACTGGAAGCAAAGGGGAGGACCTCAAACACAATCACATCATGGGCTGATATGTCATCACTAGCCTTAAAGCTGCTGTATGGACTTTGTCACTAATATACAACGATCAGGAGTATCAAGAGTGGGCCTCTTAAATGGAGTATTTATCAAAGTTGTATGAAAATACAGTTCATTATGGACATAAATCAACTATTTACAACAGAAAACAGTGACGGATGCTTGGTGTTTTCTTCTTGGGAATGAAAAAGTCTCTGGAATTATTTGGTTCCTGGAGCCAACTTTCCATAAAATCAAAGGTTGCGTTGGTGTCCAGTTGAGCGCAGGCCTCGTTATTTTTTTTCTTCTTTTTTTTTGTCCGAAGACAATTTTTTAAAAACATCATTCAGAGCTGGGTGAAGCAGCTGAGTCTATGTCGTCATTTTCCAGCTCGTTGGGCGAAGCCGATTGTCCTCCCTTCACTCTCTTCCACTTCATTCGCCGATTCTGGAACCAAACTTTAACCTGTAGTGGAAAAAACACAGGAAATATTAAATTAGCATATAGAATGATGACTCTACAAAGTCGTTAGCATGGATACACTGTTGAGGTAAATTAATGTAGTTAATTGTGGATTAGGGGCAAAATTGCTAAGATGTCAAAGGTTGATTTCACAGCATTCTTTGTCTTTTGTGATCAGTTTTTAGATTTGTATAGATCATTAATTGAAAAGAACAATAGTAGCTCTAGTAGTATAAACACTTAGCACTACAAATAAAGGCTGTGGTCTTAGGACAATACAAATCTAAACCAGATACCCTTCTCACAGTACTTTGAATTTTTCACCACATTTGAACGTGTAACAGGATCACTGTGGCTTTTCTCTCCAGTTTGCAATTTTTAGCAAAATTTACAACACGGTCAGCAAAAAAATAGACAAATAATCCTCCACAAATCTCCCAGCACAGATTATAAATTCACTTGGTTTGCATTGGCCTTGCAGGGAGCACGGCTTGTCAGTACAAAGCACTGAGGCCTGGCTGCAAAATCACTCCAAATGGAGGGAGAGAGTATCGTATAGACAGCAGGTCAGAAAAGTCAACTGTCAGGAAGTCAGCCTACACAGGATGTGAGTTTACTGTACTTGTGGTGTGGACAGTGCTCATCTGTATCTTTGTGCTGTTCAAAAATGAGAATGAGCTCATATTTTAACTATCCAGACATAAATAGCTGCAAAAACACACACTTCCCGAGACCTGGGGAAATTACAGAGAAAAAAATGACAGGAAAAAAAAAAGAAGAGTGAGCATTTGTTAAGTCTGTGACCAAGATAGTTTATTTAAAGCTTTAGAAAATGTCTTACTTAAGCCTTTATCAGTAGGTGTCTAATACAGTTGGTTCCTCAAACAGCTGGGGCCTGTACATTTTAGTTAACATTATTCACAGTGGAGGAAACAATACACTTTGAAGATTATTGTTAGCTGCGGATTTGGTGCGGTAGTGAGTATTTACAACAGAAGAATGGTGTGTGGGATGCTCCATGGCAGAGAGAAATACATGCATTTTAAAGCAAATAAACCTCAAGTTATAACCAGGCTATGCATACGCAGTTATTATGTTTTTAAACTACTTGATTATGTCAATTTGCAGACAAAAGCACAGGTTTATTTCCCTTAAAATTATAAACTAAACTCTCTCAAATAGATTCAAATTAACTCCAACCTGTGTGTGCACAATTCAAGGAAGCCTTAGGTGACCCCTGCACATCCCACTAGAAGTGTCCTCCCCTACAGCTCTGGGATTCAGATAAACCTCAGTCTGTCCATTACTCAGGACTGATTGAAAGGACGGCAAACTGCCAAAGCATGTAGGATGAATTGGAAAGCGCTGTCTGGTTGCAGTGGGAGCCCTGAGCGAAGATGGAACCTGGCTGTGTGTGAATATTTCTGTCCATGTATGTGTGTGTGTTTTTTAGGGATCTGGGAAATAGATTTAGGAGCAGACGGCAGCATGTGTGGTCACTGTGGCACCACGGCCTCATTAGAAGGAGCTGAGAGGGACAGTGGCTTGACAAGCAGAACGGGGTTTGATCCAGCAGCATCGACACATGTTCGCCCGATTTCATCGAGTCTGGAGCTGCCACCCACTCATTAAAGCTGCATGTCATTCTGCTAGAACCACAGAATGAAAACTACTGTGGAAAAAACATGTTCATTGTACTTCAAATGCCTCTGTGTTTATGCATTGGTATTTAGTACAGGGGAAGGACAGACATTAAGGCTTTCCAATATGTTCCAAGATGTTGTATGATGTTGATGTGGAATGATAACATTATGGTTCATCCTGCCCTGCTGGAAATTGTATATCAGGGAAAAGCGTTGTACCTGTCTCTCTGTGAGGTCCAGGTTTACAGCGATCTCGTAGCGACGCAGCCTGGTCAGGTAGTTATGGTGGGTGAACTCTGCCTCCAGTTCTCTCAGCTGCTCCTTGGTGAATGCTGTGCGCTCTTTTCTTGCCTTGCAGCTGGAATCCACCTTAAAGCTGGACTCCTGGATATCTGGAAAGAGAAAGGCATTTCATAGAGTGCGAGCCATTTGCCAGTTTATTCCTTTAAACCAGAGATTCCCAATCAGGTGTCAAAGTGCTCTAATGGGTTTGTCGACAGATGAAAAAAAAAAAAGAACTATTTATGAATTGGGGTTTGAGTGAAGAAATGACTATTAATCAAAAGTCAAAGTAAAGGCATAGCTTTTTTCAGCTGCTCCCAAGGGGTCGCCACAGTGGGTGGATCCACATATTTGATTTGGCACAGATTTTTACACCAGATGCCCTTTCTTATGCAACCCTTCCAAGGATTTGTCTCTCTTCCTAGTTTTGAATTGCAGACCTTTCATGTATTAGGTTATGTGAAAATATTAACCACTACACAAGGGAGCTACTTTCCAGCCAACATAACGGCATAAATCAGTAAAATAGAAGAGTAAGCCTAATGGCCAATAAGAATCGAAACTTTAAAAGATTAAAATTATCAGTAAAAATGAGAAGGTTCTGCGTGTTGGTGTATCTGCCAGTTAATACCTTTAGCTAGCTAAACATTGTGAAAAATAGTTTCAATGGCAAGCTAAGGTTATGAATATTTTCTTAGTTAATAGGATGGCTACCAAATTGAAATTGTTAGTTAAAATGTGGATCATCAAATAGAATTTTAACTTAACATCCTAGATAAATAATAGACTAATATAAGAAATTGGCTATAATTACAAATAATTTTGTGCCCAGACTAAATATTGTACATAGTTTAACAACAATAATAATAATAATAGTTAATATAGCAAGCTAAAATGAATAAATTGAAAATTATAGCTAATTTTCTGCTAAAATCATGAATAACAATAAAGAAATTTGCTAAATATGTGTTAAAAGATTGAAGAGAAAATTATACAGAAACAGCTGAAAGTGCTCAATAAGGAACAGTGGTATACATGAATTCAGATAAGAATATTTGAACATTAAGAAGCTGTGTTGATGGCTTTCTCTATGAGTCTGTTTGGATCAACTTAAAGGGAAAGTCAGGTGACACAAGGAAACCAATGCTTTAAAGCTGTTTGCAGTGAAGGTAATAAATGATCTGTACGATCCCATAATTTTTGTTTAAAACTAAATAAAAATGATCAGCATCCCCTTTCTTCACAAGCAGCTACACATGCAAGTGTGCTACTTGACCTGGAGACCCTTCATTCTCCTATCATTCACAGCTAATCTGATTTAAATTAGCTCCCCACTCATTTTGTGACTGGCCTCTAGTTCGCAATTAAACTGACCTCAAGACCCTTTTCAACCAACAAACCATAACTCCAAAGGCTCTTTAAAGGGTGGCCCCTCATATAGTAAACACTAAAACCAGCACTTTTAAAAGAGACCACCATGACCTGGCCTCACGAGTCGCGTACACCTGCAACCTGCGCATGCCGTGGTTATTTTTTGCTGCTTATTTCCCCTTATTTGTCTGTTCATGAACACATGCTGTAAGTGCAAATGTCTTCCTCTAAACATTCCTTCGCGATTTATGTATGTAAGAGCGTATCAGCACAGGGCAGGGGCCACCAAACCAGCCACAGAGGGCCTAAGTTAGTGGAGGAATGCAGCGGAACATCGTTAAAGCCTCTAACAAAAGAACAAAGGTGCGGATGTGTCCAGGTCGGAGTGCTACGTCGGTGTGGGTGTGTGTGTCAGAACAGTCCCCGTGGGAGTGCTCGGGGCAGATTCACATTAACTCATCTTTACATGACAGCAAACATCAGAAAAAAAGCCTTGAGATATCTCTGTGAATGTGGCAGTCAGAAAACCCACAGCCTAAGATTATTCAAGAAATAATGCGGTTTATACATTTATATATTTCCCTGCATTTCTCACATAGCTTAGAGAAATGGCCAAATTTTAAACCTCATTAACAGGATAAACATATATGAAAGCTGGTTGATTTACCTTTAAGTAAAACCTCTCCTGTGTATTGAAGGGAATGAGTTTCGGTAATAATTGTGCAGGGGTAGAGACACCAGCAGCTGATGTAATCACCAGAAAATGGTTCTAATTTGTCAAAGTGAGAAGTTCTGCTCTGTGCTTGCCAGAGCAGTGTGCCAGAATGTGAAATGGACTGCAGCACCTGGGCCAGATGTGACTGGGCAAACCAGGACATACAGTGTTTGTGCACACGTGTAGTTTTTGTGTACAAACGCCTGATGTGCCATGTGGTTTGTTAGGGAAAAAAAGAAGATTTGTTTTTGTGGTTCAAGAATCAATAACGACGGGCATCCTCAAGTGTGCCGACTTTTGAAATTTCCCAAGACAGGTTTAGCTGCTTTGAACACCTGGCAGGGCACATACTGGCTCTCACCAAACAGGCCCCCAATAAATATCCTGCACAGCCAGAGGCCATAAACTAGCAGGGAGAGGGCTTCTGCACACAGCAGGGTCTCCCAAAGGCAAACAGCATTTGGTGCCTTTCTGGGTGGATGGTGCAAAAGGAGTTTGTCTTCATCAGGACTGAATTAAAGTTGTTGTAAATTAGTGATTGTTTTAAAGCAGAAAACCCCAGGCGAAAACTACTGATCGCAAAAATGTGTGTGCTAAAGTTCAAGACTGAATTTCACAATGTATTAAGACAGTTTATTGGCTAACGTTTATTTTAACCCCTTTAGATAGCGTCTTTAAACTGTTCTCAGTTAATAAATGTTTAATTTCTTATTACAGCACTTTATGAGAATGGTGCTCAAACTTACTAGGCCTTTATTAAAGGAATAACATTTACCAAGAACCTCATTCATCGTCCTAATCCTAATAGAGATTAAGCATATAGTTGCAAACTATTTGTATTCTAAGATATTTTAACCAAAATACTTCATAAGCTTGTGATGCAATGGGCAACAGTATATCTTTCTATCAAGCCAAAGATTTCATGGTTGTACATTTCCAGTAACTGAGCACAGTTTTCTGTTTTTCTATTTTATACCCTTGGCTTATGGTCATGGACCCCTAGGTATGATGTACATTTGTGCAGATCATGCTGCATTTAATCAAAATCAGCAGCTTTAAAAAATATTTTTTTAAAAAACATTTTTACACCTACCTGAAAAATCATTTTTTGCATGTGTAGAATCATTTTGCAGTGCTTTATAGTATACATTTATTGCTTGTTTGTATATGGATGGTTCACAGAAGCAGTTAAATTGTTGAAAAAGCATCAAAATGCATGTAGCAAAACCATCCGAGCTGTTAGAGGAAGTATATTTGCTAACAGTTACTGTGTTAAGTGTTAACACGCTCATTTTGTAATGGTGAAGAACTCCTTTTCATGCATGTCAGACCTTAAAATTTAATATCAAAACCATATTGATTTTAGGGCCAGCAACAGTCAAATGTTTATAACAGCATCCCTGTTAAATATCACAGTGTTATGATGGTCAAATTTTGGATTGCAGTCAATGTCAGATCATATCATTTTGGTTTTAAACATTTGGAAACTTTACCCGAGTGCACCACATTTCCATATCAGAACAAATACACAGAAGCAGACCGTATAGCAGCTGCTATGTATGTGCATGTAATGTGAATGCCTTCAGGACATTTTCCTAATATATGCTCTCCTACCAGCTAGTCAATTCGAAAAAGTGAATGGTTCTTTTCTAAAACCCAGAACTGATGCGGTGGTCAGACATGTTGCATGCACTCAGTGGGAGATTATGTTACGGCTTAACGACAGGAAAATGTCAATGGATAAGAATGTAAGAAGTGGGCTCACAGGAAAGTGATTTTACCAGACGTGGTCTGGCATGTTTTCAGCGTAGAGAGTGGAGGTTACAATAAGGTAAAAAAAAAGGAGGGTGGGTGGAGTGGGCTGGTGTGTGGGGTGCTCCCTCACCTCCTCTTTTTCAATTAGACTCATGTCTGTTGCATGCATTGGTCATGTAGTATTTCCAAATTTGCACGCTTTACAATCAGACATGGTCTGTTATGTTTGGACAGGTCAGGGTTAAATACTGGACACTTTAGATGACACCATCTTTAGCAACATGCACTAGTGTACTTCTCTATGTGGTTTGAATTCAATATTAACATTTCTGGACACTCATCGCTCTTATGAATGCGTTATTTTTGTATTTGTCTTGGTCTTTTAATTCTGTTTTGCGTTCCCCTTTTTTAACTTTTGTTTTAATTTCTTTGATATTTGCCTGGCAAGTGGAGTGTTGGCTATATGAATAACAATTACGCCACACTTGCTTGAGTTCTAATAACAAAATTTCATTTAAATATATATTAAAATGTGTAAAAAGTTACATTTTTTCCAAAGTATGGATGCTCATTTTTCTTTCCTGTAAGACGCATAAATCACTGTGTTTATTACAGGCTAAATTTACCAAAAGCGTCTACAAATGAAATATGAACGCTCCATATGTTCTGGATGTGTTTTTATTTTGCTAGGGTGACAGTCCCCATAATAAAACCTTCACACATTTAGATTCACTTTAAAACTAAATGTTTCCTTTGGCCTGTTGTTCTGCTGCTAATGTTTCGCCTGAAACTTTTAGGATTGGTCTGTCGTCTGTTACTTTTGTGTCCTATTAGCAAGTGTGAAATATGATAGGCGAAATTATCTAAGGGCATTACTTCTTATTGATGTTTGAGCATAAAAATATATTAAGTCATTTTTTGTGGGAATTTTTTTAGGAAATATCTGGAAAGAAAAATTGTATAAAATTAAATTAAATACATTGAAATATCACCAAATACAGTTTTTTTCAACCCTTTTATCCGCTTGAAAAATTCATAGCAGCAATCAATACGCAACAGGATTGTGTTCAGGAGAAAAATACAGCGCAAAATCCCCAAAAGGCCTTTAAACGCTTTCCTCTTCACACCCAACTTCGTTTTTTATCATAATTTTTAATGTCGCCCTGCTATAATAAATCAAAGGTCTTTTTCCAACGGATACAGCAGCAAAATGAAAAGTTCAAATGCCTCATGAATCATCCTTTTGAAAGCGCTGGAACAATAAGAGGATGCAACTGCTACTTAAAGTGTGTCTTGAACACAAAAGTCTCGTCACCTACTCACCTTTTACATAGCGATCGTGTGAGTGTGCTGCTTTAAGGCTGATTTGGTGAGGAAATGCAGAGAATTTGTGTCATTGCCAGCTGTGATACAGGGCGCGGGAGGAATTCTTGACCTTGATGCGTATTTTTTTGATTTTCAGTGAGGTAAGAATGACGTAAATATTGTTTTTAGTTGATCTGTTTTTACACCTGTGCAGTAGTTTGGCATAAAAACTAAAGGAAAACAATTGTGGAAGTGTTTTTTTTTTTTTTAGTCTAAAATTTATCAGAGACCCTAAACACAAAAACAATATATCTGCTTTTTTTTTTTTTAACCACTCCTAAATTTGGCTATTTGCTTTCAAATGCCTGTAGGGATCACTGTTTTTTCTGTTCTCCTATACTTTTAAACCAACACACACCAGGTGGCACCCCTTGATCCCAGCTCGCTGGCTTACCTGTGACATCTCTTTTCCTCTTATTGGAGCTCTTCTTGTCCGAATCGGCCGACGCCACGCTCTGGGGTGAGTATTCTCCCTCCATACACCCGGGCACGGTGCCTGGAAGCCTGTCCCCCCCTACACTGTCCAGCTCAGGCCCTCCAGCCCCACTGCCGCCGCCACCTATTACTGCAGGGGCAACAGGCGGGCAGGCCTCAGGTGCTCTCACACGAGTCTCACATTGGTTGAACTGCCAGTCAGCTCTTTGGTAACCCCCTTGGCTCTCTTGGTACAGTCTGTCATCGCGAGGGTAGGCTGCGTGCGGCGTGCTCGACACCAGGCAGGAGGTGGAGAAATCTGTGTAGGCCAGGAACTCAGGCTTCTGGTGGAGGGAGAACGGGGCCTGTTGGTAGGGCGACTGCAGATTCACCCCTGGGACCCCAGAGTGAGGGTTCCTCATGCAGCCCCAGATGGGGCTGCTGGGATGGGCGCTCCGCATGCAGCTGCTGGCCGGCTGATCCATCGTGATGCAAAAACCCTTCGCACGAGCACAGTCTTTTTCCTGTCGAGGAATTTCAACCTCTCTCAGAAAGTAAGTTAGGACTAGAAATCGATATCTTTGTCACTTTTGAGTAATATCCACTTCAGCTGACTAAATGAACACCATCGTCTCACTGCATCTACTCACTTCTGTCAGAGGCTGTTGACGCTTCCACAGCCCAGAGCACGTGAGGATAGACACCTTCCTGTGACAGCACGTTTCCCTCTCTCTCTGGGAGCGTGCGTGACGTCCTTTGGAGCCTCTGGTCCTGACACACTCTCACACACTTTCCCTTCTGCGTCGCTCTCACACACACCCTCTCTCCTTCCCAGATCTAACCAAGTTGCTGCTCTTCGGGAAAGCGGCATCCACAACTGTATAACTCCCGTTCTCGGGCTGGCTGTTTTCACAACTCTTCTAAGGCATTCTTGACAAGTGAGCCCTCCTCCTTTTTAAACATATAGGTGGGAAAGAGTGGCAAGTTTATGGAGTGTAACGTGAGACTGCAGAGGAGGAGCCCTGCCGGCCACATGTTGGTAGTACCCTCCAACCAACCCTGCCTCATCAAACTATTAATCACAGGGGAAATTTTATATGCACATCTAATGGGCTTTCCAGACGTGGTGCTTTTAAAGGGACATTGTCTGAAAAGTATAAAGCAAGCACCCACCCACATGGGAGCTGGGGGACCCTGACTTATTTCAACTCCTTAGTGCTTTCTGACACCCAATTTAGTTCCTTTTTTGACACCCTTTAGAGGAAAGTTAACCGTAACCCTTTCCCTCTGCACCCCTGATCCTTGCCTGTCCTCTCCAATCTGAAAAGTCTTTCCTTTTTTTCCTCGTGCTGTTTTTATGGCTGTGTAAGTGTGTGTGCACATTACTGCAACACACCTAAATCCACCTGGCTGGACTTATTTAACTTTGAGGTGAAAGGACAACTGGATTTGATATTGACTATTCAAGCGCTCACACCTCCTGAGGTTTTCTCACGTTATTGAAACACAGTATGAAATTTCACCGTCGTATTTTACACATACAATCTAATATTTCCCCTAAGCAAACACTGTGACTGGGAGGGGAGAGGGGGGTCTTTGTCAGTTCATTTTAATTTTGTGATCCTGCATCTCTTACTAAATCTCTCTGAGATGTCAAGCAGCGTCAGCAGCAATTGTTTGCGACACCAATCACATGTAGATTAACCGCATTTGGATGAAGCAAGGATGCAATTATTCAATTTTCTGATCGCTGATTTCTAATCTCTGCATGCTACACATGATAGAAGCCACTTCCCCATGAAGTAATGTCTCTAATACCATTGAAACCTTTTTGGCTAAACCAAATTTTGGATTCAATTTCAGCGTATCTGTTACCCAATAAACCCGCTGAACCGCACTTTACTTAAATGCAGTTTTTCTTCATACTGCTCATATTTGCGAGCTGAGCTGCTTGCCTTCCTCACGCGTCCTTACTCTGGTCTTGACCTCTCATATCGCACCTTGGAAATAAGACAGAGCTGGAAGCTGTGGGAAAAGAAGTGAGAAAATAAACATGTTAATAAAGACACAAGGCACGCTAAAGGAGAACTGATTTGAAGCCGTGAAGAAAAAACAGGAGTTGAAAATGCCCTCTTTCATTTTCTAAATACTAGAAAATAATTTGACCTGCTTTTGAGAACATTTCATTCAGTTGCCGCAAAACAAAAATAATAAGTAAAACGTCATAGCAACAAATAAAAGGTTGGAATGACATTAAATCAGATTAGGAAATGGGCAACAAAACCAGGAGTGGACAAAAGAGAAGAGAGTAAGTGAGACGGAGAAGGAGAGGAAGAAAGGAGAGTGTTTGAGGTCACACACCAAACCCTTTCCATTTAGCCAGCAAATTGTTGAGCCATGAAGCATCCCTCGCTTTTACTGGCAGTCTGAGCCTTGGCCACACCGCAGGGAGCAGGAGTTACTCTACATTTGTGGTCAAAGAAGAGGCCATCTGTGTGTCAGTATAAATTAGTGTGTCTGTGAGTGTGTGTGTGTGCAATGTGAAAATTTACGTCATTAAGAGAGCGCACATGTGCGTGTGTTTCAAGAAGACGACACGCAGGGTATTTTTATGTGTTTCGGTGAATGTGAGAAGCTATGTGTTTGACATTAAAGGATATAGAAATGGTCAGCATAAAATTAATTTGCCTAGAAAGCCATATGAAGTAAAGTCAAGCAAGTAAACATTAGCAGATATCTGCTTATGAATATGTGGATCCAAAAGAGTTATAGCTTTGTTCTATTGACAAATACAATTTGAATTGGTATATGAACAGACCTGCTTAGTAAGAAAAGAGATTTAGGGCCAGATTTATTGACATATTGTGCTTTTGGTTTTGGAAAAGAAAAAAACTGTCTGTTTTTACAAAGACAGCGCAGTCACCAAACCAATGTAAGAGGTGGGAACTCAGAGATTTTTGCACTTTACCCAGTTGCACATGTATTTCTGGGAGTTCTTTTTGTAAGGTGCAAAATATAGAGAGGAGAATATTTAAACTCAAGCACACTGATTTAAAAATGCAATTCACTGCTAATTGTACTGATATTAGAAAAAACCAACCCATCCTATATTTTGTACTTGATATTCAAATGAAGTCACTACACCTGTTTTTAGAAAATACTGCAGCTTTTGTAAACCACACACATGCTTTTCTAAAACTGCACAAAACCTCTAAATTAATGTATGGATAAATAGCTATTACCGTGTTTTCCGCAATATAAGGCGCAAAATCTTTTAAGTTTCTCAAAAATTGCCTTATAATCCAGTGCCCCTTATATATGAATTCTGCTTGTGCTTACTGAACTTGAACCAATTTTATGTGGTACACGGCGCTCAAAAATCTGTCAAAAATGTTTTAGTATGACTTTGGTAAGCTACGGAGCCGCACCGCTTGACATATTGTTGGAGCATTACGGCTGCCGTAGTTAGGAGCCTCACGGAGTAATCTGGGTCCAAGACTCTGTCAATTTCAGGTCCCAAAGTCGAACAACCACTGCGGCATCACTGAGACTTAAAAACTGTCTAAATTCTTTCATCTTTAATAAAATTATCAGCGTTGCTGCTTTACCAGGTGTAACAACTAAGTTTAACATCCAGGCATCCATGAAAACAGAATTTATTAAATTTAACAGTCTGAAGTTAGCAGGAAGTAAGCAGGAAGTTAGCTCGCTAGTTTCCACCTAAACATGATATAGCATGCTCTGACTGAGAGATTTCTGAAAACTAAACAGCAGTGGCGTTTGCAGGGTTACTGAAGTTGGCCTAGCTGGTATATAATGATGTGCTAGGGACACAGTTATGTTAGCATAACATAAACACAGTGAAGCTGGAGGATGAATGCTAACTTTTTTCCACTCGATAAAAGTTAACGGGTTCAGGATGGTTAGGGACAAATGATATCGCATGGCAGGATGTTGTAAACGGACCAAACTTCAGTCAGGAGAACTGAGATAATCCATCCACAATATGAGGTTAGTCATTAATATACTGAAAGAACATGGAAATAGAGCAGCTGCGAGAGAATTCAACATTAATGAATCAATGGTACAGTAGAGGATGAAGCAAGAAGAATAAGTTGAGTCAAATTTGACTAATCTGACTGTTTTGTTTCGCTTAATGCACCCATTATAATCCGGTGCACCTTATGAATGAAAACAGACTTGTTCATCGACAGTGCACCTTATGGTCCGAAAAATATGGTACTAGAATTCATTCAGAAAATTAATGCCATTCATCTTGAATGTAATAAATACATACATGACATTCTTGCCCATGCATACTAGATTTGTGCAATAAGTTGTGATAGAATAAATTTATTTTCAGGGTTGTTCTACATCTGATCTGCCATATCTTGTCACTAACTTTAGGGGTTATAAAGGTCTATGTCAGTATATCAAACACACAAAGGAAAAGTAAAAAGGAAAACAGAACTTACCCTAAAGATAGACTTGATAGGATATAAAAATGTCCCAGTAGCTGTGATAGAGCTCAGAAGAGAACTGCTAAAATCCCCACGCCTCACATACTGTAGCCCAATCTACTACTACATGGACATCTTTGTGAAATTTCAGCTAGGTTTTACCTCACCATCTCCCCAGTGTAACATCCTTCTAATGTCCTATTGAGCTTGTGTGTTAATAGAGCAGGTAATCATCCGGAGAATTTACAGCTTGCTTACTCAATCCAAGCACCCATTCCTCCATCGCCACACGTGACCCAAACGGAGTATTTCCCCTAGTGAAAACACATCTGAAATCTTTGCTGTTGTCTTCTAGATTGGAAAATGCCCCGTGTTTCTAGTCTGCATGTATCCACATCTCCGGCCTTTAAAGCAAAACAAACTTTGTTCTGTGCTCTCAGCAGTGTTTTTGGGTCAGATTTAGAGCTGGAATGGATGAAATTAACTTTTCGTTGCAGAAAAAATTAATGGAATCTTTGTATTATTTCCTGTAGAAGCATAGAGGCAGTGTGAGAGTGCAAGACAGAGCCCAAGAGCCAGTGTCTCTTTTCTAAAATTTCACTACCTAACTTACTTTACAGCTACTCTTGATTTTATTGGAATGAATTGATTTTACTGTTACATTTTGCAATTATAAAAGCCATGCAGTTTATGTTCTATTTTTCCACAAACATACAACTGTCAACTAATATTCGAACAACACAAAAATGGAAAATCAGCTGATTTTTACATTTATTGAAACTGAATCCAATCCTCTTTACTATCACAGTAGTGAGCAACACTGCTAAACTGGGTGTGCAGAAATTTTAGGGGGTTATGCACAATTGAGAAAGTACGTGTGTCCAGCTTTTAAAGACTGACTCCATCAAACAAACTGTCATTTGTTTTGGGCTTTTCAATGGATTTGTCTCCAATAGGAGAACTCTATACCATCACCGGCCTTATCCTCTAAGAAACTGAAGTTTTGTTTATGTTGAAAAATGTTTTACACATTCGATTTAGTAATGCATGTGAACATTTCTTGTAACGTTGTGTTTATTTAAGTGAAGGGGTGAGTTTTTGAGAAGCCTATGAGTCGGTGGACTGAAGTCATAGGCACCACACATTGCAGATAAATGAGCTGGACATGAGTCACATCACCCCTCACCCTGCTGACAACCTGTTTCTGTCAGTCTAGCTCCATGTGTGTGTTTAAGAGTGTGTGTTTGTGCACAACAGAGAAAAACTGAGAGAAGAGAGAGAATAAGAGAAAGCTCGAGTACGCACACGCATGCAGAATTTGTAAAAGACTGCTTTGCTGTCATGTCCCTATAGATGCAAACTTCCATATGAATTGAATATATATGTATGTATGTATGTGTGTATGTGTGTGTGTGTGTGTTTTCATCTGATCCATCTTCATGACACTGGCAGGATTAAAGCCCTCCATCAGTCTCTTGAGTCTGACAGCATGACCTCCTGTGACCTCATGTTCACCTGGGTCTGACTGGACTGTGGGAGCCTTTTCTCGGCTACTGTCTTGAAAAACAAGCGTGGAATGAATATAGTAGAAAGGATTTTGAGTAAAATCTGGTAAAAGTGTATAAAGAAAGGAAACAGCATAATAAGAATAATGTTGAAATAATGTTTCAAATGTTAAAAAAAAAAACACTTAAATGTCTCTGGGTTTGTTTGACTCTGTCTCGTTAAGTAATCTCATGATTAAATAACCATGACACTGAGATATCATCAGTCCAGCTGGGACACATATAGGAGCTGATAAACAAGGGAACACTTGTCTTATTGGAACTAAAGCCAATAACCAAAATCACAACATGAAATCTGCTTTTGTGTAACCACAGAATACAAGAACATGGGTGCTCTGAGGCACGGAGCTTAGGGGTGTCAATAAAGTTCAACATGGCCTGGCTTTTTTGAGTTAGCTGGCTTGACTAAACCTAAAACTCCAGTCAAAGGGAGGAATGGGCATAATGCAATGGTCAACAGTCACAACAGTCAACAGCAACAGTTTTTGTTTTTGCTTCAGGCTGTACACAAAAGACACTTCTAATGCATTTTTTGACTATTCTTCTGTGCAAAACGGACCACGTGTGTGCTTCTTCCAATCAGAGACAGAGACGGAATATTATTGGTGACAAATAGACATTAGACTGCACTTCCAGATGTCTGAAACATCCATGTGCTTTTTGGTGCCAATGGTAGATTTTAAACTGAAATTCTGAACATAATCTTTTATGGAACAGGTCTTGTTGTCAACATTAGCTGAGAGCCCTATGAGCACAGGTAGACAGAGGTGGATTTTATTTTATCCAGAAAAATTATCAATAATCTTTTTGAGTGTAAAATATAACATTTAAACAGTACTAAACTCAGGTTTAATCTTCTTGTGACATTGCCAATCTTTTCCTAATTTAATTGCGATGACCTCAGCAGCCAAACATCCTACCCAAACACCAAGAGAACAACAAATGAAGAATTAATTCAACAAAAAATATTTTATTTATATTTATTTACTCCCTTTTCCACCAGGATATGACTCTTCAGATTAAATATGTTTTACAGCAGTGTCCTGGCCAAGACAAACATCAGCGCGATAGACTGATAACACACACACAGAAATACACACAGAATTAATAAGTATACCAAATGTGCAAGTGATAATGAGTAAAATGGAAAAACAACCAAAATACTAATAAAGCCTACGACATGAGCAAAGGTCGCCGTCTCATTCCAACAAACAGGGATAGTGTTATTCAGGGAAAACATTTCCAGCTTGAAGTAACTGCCTGCAGGTCATTTAAAAATTACATTTTTAGTGGATTTTGCAGCTGAGTCCAGGTGGACCAAGCTGCAAATTTGAATCTCTTTTTCCATATTCAGTGTGGACTTCTGGGACACCAGAAGGACTGAGGTCTTGGGACTGTAGACAATAACTTCCCACACTTTTCTGATGAATGTAGGTCAGTAAGATGGAAGCAAGACAAGAGCAGCCTTATAAACAAGAATGTACCAGTGGCTCAGTCTACAAAATAACAAAACAATATGTATGTACTGTACCAATCAACGGTGAATTTACTCTGGTAGTCACTTCAGCAAAAACTTTGTCCATCATGGTCGAACTTTAAACAGTATTTTAGTTGCTGACCAGGTCATAATCACGTCATCATATTTGGCATGTTAAACATCTTTGGGTATGTGTAGCATCTGTATGTTTAAACTACTGACTGAATTGTTATAGAAACTCATCTAACAAGTACTACTTGTAATTATATTATACAGTTAAATTTCAAATGTTTTTAAATGTAAGTAAACTGTGCTTATTTTTTTTGTATAAACTGCTTTTTATAAGAGCTATTACAAATAGGGAAAATTGAGAAATAGCTGGAAGTGGTTATTCATGCCCAACTTGTTTCAAAAATAATTTGTAATGCACAATAAACTGTACAAACAGCTTCAGGCACAGAGAGATGTGGGTGAAATGGATGGTGTGTTTTATATTCTTAGTTTGCCAACAGCATTACCTAAAGTCATTAGCTGCGCAAGCTAAATGACTGACTGCTATGCTGACAAATGGGCAGGATTTTGTGGTTGCTTAGCCAAAACAGCAGGATGATGTCAGTGCTCCTGGCTGTGAAAATGTCTTAAAATAAAAATAGAACAGTTTTTAGGTCGGTTGAAAAAAAAGGTGATTTCTCTTTCACAATAAAACCTGCTTTAATGATTGTTTTGGCTACATGGCGGCTAAAAGCAACTTGTAAGCTAAGATAAAGTGTGATTCTGCCCACATGCTGAATGTAAGTTCTTTGGGTTATTTTGTTCATGTTATGAACCAATATAACTCCAACAAAAATACCTGGTTCCCTGTCTCCTAAATGTTCCAGTGTGCTTGTGTTCACTAGCTAGAAGCTAGCTAGCTAGCTATGTGTGTACCATCTTTTGCTAAGTAGGCTAGATTAAAACTTTGTCTGTTTAGTAAATAACAGTACTGAGACACAATCAAAGCAACAGGATTGTGGATCATAAAGTGCTTAAAGTAGTCAAGCAGACTCATGAAGCTGCATTGAACTGCTGAATGCAACAGTTTATTAGGAACAGGTGGCATCCTAGCGGTGGGTGTTGTGTTGCTTTTAGTGTTTGTTATTTTTCTGTTCAAATATGGTGGTTTATGCAGCCAAATTTATTTATTTTTGCCTGTTTGTATAGGCGTCATTGATGTGTATTTTTGGATGTGAGTCCATCATTTTTGTTTAAAATAGTATATTCAATTATCTTTTCAACATAATTCGTTTGATCTCTTATAGTTGCACCACCTGGCTTGTGTTTCTGGGTTTTACTTAGACTTCTTTATTACCTTTTATGTTTAATGTAATGATATTTTTTTTTAATCATTTTTGTCAAGTTAACATTTTCCTAATTTTGCATTGTAGCCCACCTGACACAGAAAGTGTGCCAGCCTACACATGAGTGGGATTTAGCTATTTCTATCCATATTTAAGGAAGAAATGCAAACCATTTCTTACACCTATTAAACACCACCTTTGGTCTTCTGCATGATGAATTATCCTTTTCAAAATTATTACCTTTTGACTTCAATATAATATTAAATAAATAAGTCTCACATGGTTGTGGCAACCTGATATTTGAAAACAGCCAAATTGCTGGACAACATTGCCTCAACAGCTTTAATAAATGTTGATTACTTAAAGAACTAATAACTCTTACAAGTGTATTTTATTATGAATTTATGGTCATTTAAAAAGAAGGTTTAGCCACCTGAAATTTTAGTTTTTTAGAGATCGAAATGGAAAAGAATATAATTTTAATGCAAACTAGCATAAACCCCCACATGAATTGAATACATTATTTTAAATGGGGATGATGCACTCAGAATAAACAAAAGTCACTTTTTTTATATTTAACCAGTGGTTATTAAGCAAGCCATATTTGGGCATATTAAAAAAAAAAAAACTTGTCATGCACTCATGTCTGCAATACTGCGCTGCTGCAATTCAGTATGAAGTGACCAAAATATGCACTAGTTTCTATTTTTATTTAGTCATGGATGAACACAGTGCTGATGAAGGTTGCCCTTGGCCCACCCTAGTCCTACAGTAAATCAAATATGGGAAACTGTAATAATAAGACAGATGGAAAAAATGTCATTTTTCAAGCTTTATGCTTTAAGGATTTACTTTTTTTTTGTTTTTTCTAAACCCTTGTAAACTGAATCTCTTTGGAATTTAAACAGTTAATCAGACAGAATTAGATCTTTTCAAATGTCATTTTGGACCCTGAAAAGTTTGTTATGTAAATTAATCATTTGATTAATAGTAAAATGTATTTGATCTGGAGTCATTAGTTAGAAACATGTGTATTTAGGCAGTCAGTAGACTTCACTAGCCGCAGACATTCATCTATTTCACCACTACTAGACACACACACACACACACACACACACACACACACACACACACACACACACACACACAGCCAATGAATTTGGTAATATGTGATTAAGAAATAATGGACATGTTGTAAAGAAAACAGTAACAGTACATGTGACTATGGCACAGTTTAGGTAATGTTTGGCCACAACAGTACAGCTCTCAGCATTTTTGCCATTGCGTTACTGCAAGCACTTGGATCATATTTTAAAGTGAAATCTCTGGATGTCTGACTAACTGACCAATCCATCATAAAAACTATTTTTAGGGTTACGGTTCCAATATTACAGCAATCCCAAGAATAATCTGCAAGCTATCTGGTGATTGCTCCTGAAAATGTAGTGTCTGCAAGACTTACAGCATTTTATATGTGAATGTGTATGTGGGGGAGAGATGGAGGGGGGCAGCCACAGGTGCTAATAATCACATATGATCACATATGATTGGAGTCAGGTGTTGGCAACAGTTTCTTGGTATTGTGGAGGAATATTATAGCTCTCCAAGGCTGTGGACTCTCATCATCTTGCATTGTGAAGTTGTTTACTATTTTTCCACAGTTATACTCCCAGAGAACATACTACAGGTCAAAGCCAGGTTATAGACTAAAGATGATTCCTAAGAGCATTGAGAGCTTAGAAAGCCAATGTGGATCAGCTGTTCAGAAAAAAAGCTTGTTAGCTTGTTTAGATGTGACCCAGAAAGGTGTGACTTTTAGAAGAATGGCTTAGGAAGCTAGTTTGGCAAATGCCAGGACCCCTGCAGTCCCTCTTGAGGGTGGTGAACTCATAAGTGACTGGGAACATGTGCCTTTTTTTGGGCCCAGCTGGGTCTCACTGGTTAAGGTTTGGCTCCAGTGTGGGTGAGGTTAATCTGTCCTTTCTTTATAGGGGCATTCTGAGTCACTTTTAGTCTGGCCCTTGCCCCCAGAGTACTTTTCTTTTCCTTCTGAAGCCCTACAAATTCAAATTGCCCCTGACAGCATAACTCCTGGGCACAGAAACACCTCGGCCACAATAAAGGTGGCAATTTGCCTCTTAGGTGAGGTGTTTAAGGTACGTCCTGGGAGGAGACCCAGGCAGACCCCAGGATATGCTGGAGAGGTTATGCCTCTTGGATCGCTTGGGATTACTTTGGCATCCTCCTGGAAGAAGGTAGTCAGTGACAGGGAGAAAGGTTTGTGCATCTCTGCTAAGACTCATACCTCTCTAACGTGGACTAGTGGAAATGTAGGTGGATGGATAGGTTAGGCACCGACTTGGATGAAAGTGTAAACAACCACACACCATGTGAATCTCATTTTCAATATTAGAAAAGTTTCATTTTGGGGGAAATAAGACCAAAAGGTGACGTCTTTCAATGACAATTTATAAATATTCTCTCCACCTTTTAATTTAGAGCCCAGTAGAATAAAATATTTTGTCCAATTTTGTGAGATTCCTGCACAGTAGCTGGTTTGTTATCAGCTTTTTTTTGTTGTGAAATCCTTGAATTGAGAATGAACTCTGACAAAATGTAGTGGTTTTAACAATAAATTATCCCTCTTGTAGTGTTCTGGAATTTCTTCATTCTAAGTGAACTGACCCCAAACGTGTCTTGTATTTTATTACAGGCCTTTAGCTTCCATGTTGGGTCATTTTACAACAATGAAAACAGCTAATCTTTACCTCACTGACACACCACCACAAAAACTAATTTCCCTGCTGCCACAATATTACCACACACTGTATAATATGAGCAGGACCAGGCTTGGTCAAACACTGGAAGCCAGGCCATTGATTTCATTGGCAAACACAGCAGATTTCTGTTCCAACCACATTCTCGGTCTGCTTTAGACCACAGCATGAATTAATGCTTCGCTCATGGAAAATCAATTGAAGAGTGCTCTCTAGTGGTTTTCAGTCAGAACAGCTGAAATATCCCTGAACCTTCATTTCAGAGTCAGTTTATCTCCTTGTGAGGAGAATTTCAGTGGTATCCTTTTTATTTCAGACAGCGACTAGATTATTGGCTTTCAGACTTTCCATTTATTGTGTATAGAAGCACTTCTTAAACCCTAAATCCCAGTTGTTTGGCTTATTCAACGCCTCCATAAAACACTTGTCATCAGTCTTTTTCTGAAAGGTAGGTGGCGTGCAGCACAGCTTAGCAGCAGGATGCTGTATTATTGCCATGAAAAACAATCAGATACATTCACTTGCTTCCAGCATTGTGTAACTGATGTGCTTTTGTGCTTTGGCTAGAGACAAATAAATCAGTCCAGATTCAAAAAGTAACCTCAGATCCATCATATTTGATAGCGCATACCTAATTTCTGGTTACTTTAGACAGAAGGTCTTACTGCACATTGTGCTGACCTTTGATTTTTCTGCTCAAATTCAACAGAAGAAAGAAGAACTCTCTACAGTGAGGTGCTGGTGATCACTTTAGAAATTTAAGAGCACAAAACAACATAAATCAGACTAAATTCCTGTGGGGTTCAAGGAATACACCTGTTTTTAAGGTGTCTGCAGGGACTCATTCAATCTTCTTGTATGTGTTCAAGTCTGCGTTGCGTGTTCATAGATTACCTTCCTTCTTGTCTGCCTCATTTTGTGTCCAAGCAGCGCAGGGCTGGACTTCCTGCTTTGGGAGCTGGGAGCCTTTGAAGGGGAATGCTGAGCATGCTCTCTGGAGGGTTGTCAGGATCTGCCTCAGCTAACAAACACCTCAAAAGGGAGCAAAGTCACTAGGCCAAACACTTCCTCAATCACCGAGCAAACTCTTTGGGATTTATATTCCCGAGGCATGGCGGCACCAGCTCCCTAATCTTCACAATGGGGAGTTCAGGCTGGGCAGAGGAACAGAGCACATGTCAGCACATGCATATCACACCATGTAGGGGGGACATGTAGGTATTCACAAACACACAAAGAAACCACCCACGCATCCACATGAAAGTTTAAAAAAAAAAGGAATCCCCAGATGTATGAAAAGGAAGGAACATAACCATAATGGGCGTACAGATGGCTGCACGCACACCATTTCCCTTAAGCTTTACAGCAGTGATGTAGGTAAAGACAGGGGAATATACTGAGGTAGGGCAGAAGATGACGAGGGGGTGTCCTCTCTAAATAACACCATATGGTTTGATCCTTTATAGATTTTCTGTTTATATGAATACAGTACTTAGTCCTGTCTCAGAGTGACGCTGAAAAACTAGTTCATGCATTTATTACTTCAAGGCTGGGCTACTGTAATTCATTATTTTCAGGATATCCTAAAAATCCCTGAAAAGGCTTCAGTTAATCCAAAATGCTGCAGCAAGAGTACTGACAGGGACTAGAAATGTGAATGAGAAGAAGTGACCCAAACGCAGGACCAGGTGACCCTGGATCCTCCCTTTTTTATGCTGCAAAAGGCATAGGCTGCTGGGGGATTCCCATGATGCATTGAGTATATCTTCTTCAGTCACCTTTCTAACTATGTGTTCATAGACCTCTCTGCATTGAATCATACTTGTTTGTTATTAATCTCTGTCTCTCTTCCACAGCATGTTTTTATCCTGTCTTCCTTCTCTTACCCCAACCGGTCGCAGCAGATGGCCCCGCCCCTCCCCGAGCCTGGTTCTGCCGGAGTTTTCTTCCTGTTAAAAGGAAGTTTTTCCTTCCCACCATCACCAAAGTGTTTGCTCATAAGGGGTCATATGATTGTTGGGTTTTTCTCTGTATGTATTATTGTAGCGTCTACCTTACGATATAAAGCACCTTGAGGCGACTGTTGTGTTGATTTGGCGCTATATAAATAAAATTGAATTGAATTGAAGTACTGGATACAGATGACTGACACTGAAGACAGAATACTGTTTGTCAATAATACATTTGTACACAGTTGAGGTTCTGGATACGTTTCTGTGTTTGTTAATATATGTGTAATAAATGTGTCATCTGGGATTTTTCTCTTCATGTAAAGGTATTCATGTTTTTTTCTTCTAAAGGATAAGAACACTGGCAACACAGCTACTTTAACATGGTGCCTTAGTGGGAGATTAGCCAGTATTTGTGCTAAATGGAAATTGAGTTTACATAATGCAAGCTCAATTATTTTTTGAAGCTTTTGATAACAAATACTTGAGAGCTGTCATGAAGTGAAAGAGGACAGAGGATGATTCAAACCAGTAGATACTCTGCATGTTAAAGCCTCACAATTCGAGGATGCATAATACCCTATATATACACTAAAATATGTTAAAAAGATATAGTTCCATTATATACTGCAGTGAAAAAGCCTTTTAAACTAAATTCTCTTAAACAACAGACCTAACCCTCCCTTTAACTGCTATTCATTGCCCCATGTCTTTCTTAAGTTTCTGCAGACATCAAATACAAAATGTTCGCCCATGTTAATGTTTCATTTCATATATGAGAACCTTGAATTTTGTTTTATTTTGATTAGTAGGCATTACTTGAAAGACAGTCTTTTAACTTTGTACTTGCTTTAAATGTTTAAAGATTTTACTCTGATAATAGCATTTAGAGTTTTACTTACTGAAATCCTTTATTTTATTTGGTAAAATTTTTTTATTTCCTTGAGCTGGTCTACTTTATTTAACTATTATCTTATAAGATATATTGCAAGAATTTGCTAACTTTGGGATAAATTGTCAACCAAAAACAATCCATTATTCAGTTTAATTCCAGAAACAAAACAATAAACCAATATCCAAAATGTCATAAAAGGCAGCCATTCAAAACAGAGAGAGCACAAGAAGATTTACAGCCACTACAACAAAGGGCAGATGGAACTATTAGTGCAATGATAACTGACTGGAAATGACAAACAGGTGACAAATGAGACGCAGGCGATCATCGAATCAGAAGGCAAAGCTGACAACGATGTAAGAGCGAGCTAACCTTCAAAGTGAAACAGGAAAAATCACCCAAGTCACTAACACAGACCTGATGCTATTAAATAACACACAGGAACCAAAACTAAGACTATGATATATCTGGAAAAGTCATTCTCAACCTTTAAAACTGAGTAAAATGCCTGATATCAATATTAATCCACAAAAGCTTCTGCAACAATAACCTTTTCTCCCAGATATGTATTTACATGTTGAATTATATATGTGCAATCACAGCAGTGGAAATGGTAAAACTAGCCTATTCAGCTGACAAAGACCAAAGCATGTAATGGATTGGCGGAGACAGTATCCACTGTATAATGACAACATGTGAGGACAAAAACTCAATGCTTCAGACAGAGTAATGTTAGCCTTAATGCAATGTCTGCCTCCTCAAAGCCACAGCAGACGACGGTATGATAAGACGCAAAGTGCAGTATCGGCGATGTGAGAAAAATTGCCACTGACAGCCTCCATTATTATAATTACCCAGAGAGTATATAGACCAGTGAAATCCTATCGGGGTTCAGTATGGGGGCAAGCAAGCAGCAGTGGAGGGCATGATATCATGTGTGGTAAAATATGCAGTGCCAGAGCAGGCACAAGAAAACAAATGTCTATATTTAGCTGGCTGATACTTTTACGATGATGAATACTATACCAAGTGAGTCAGCCCTCAGTCAAAAAGGAAAAAAAGGAAGAAGAGGAAGAAGAAAATAAAAAGGATGGGGAGGAAAGGAATTCCAGATGTCAACAGTAAAGTTTGTCCAGCTCCGGTTTGTGGCCGCTGGAGCTTTGTGTACCTGCCCCTGCTAAAGCCATTACCTCTGGTTGCTGCTCCGGGGAGCTGCACAACAAAGCCAGAGAATTCTCGGAAGCCCTTCAATCAAGCGTCGTCCTGACACTGCTGCAGTTCCCTCTCCCAAGAACACACTGTTAATATGACAGGCTGGAAGTGGGGAAGAAGTGGAAGGTGTGTGTCCGTGTTCAGTGGTACTGGATAATGTTGAACATGTATACTTGTGTGTGTGTGTGTGTGTGTTTTTGTCTGTATGTAAGTGTGTAATGTGCAAAATTCTGATCCAAACTAGACATTGCATTGATATCAAATAGTTTTACGATTTGCTACAAGTTGTGGTAACAAACTGCATTAATCAACTGCTCCAACGCTGAGGTTGTTGGGGTGGATGGTGGACCAGTAAAGAGATCGGGATTCACACTCAGATTCCTGTAGGTATGAATAGAAAATTATGTGAAGATTTAAAAAAGGGCTTTGTCTAATCAAGTGAAAAAGCTATATTAATAGTTTTTGCATTTTATTCAGAGAACTAAAATGAATTACTTAGACTTTAAATTACATCTACTCTTTTCCTCTGTTTGTGTGCAAGTATACGTGCGAGCCAGTCAGATTTGTGGTTTCCAAAATCATCATGCTGTCCTCCAAAACCCTGTTTAGCTTACATATCACCTCTATGGATGGACACACTTCATTCCAAGATTTTTAAGTCTTTTTCTTCCCATGGCCATCCTTTAACCACAATCAACCTCCTCTTCCAGTGCAACATCCCCCCTGGAGGGGGAAACTGGTCCCCATCACTTTCACTTTGAATTGAGTTGAACCAGACATGGTCGCTGAGTGTTGTATAATGTGATGATGAAGCCTGGGTGGCTCTCTCGTGTATCTAATCCAACCATGGGCTCTCTTGGGAGCCTTTTCTCTCTCAGAGATATTTTGCAACCACAAAATGAGAGACAACTGCCAAACAAGTTCAAGGAAACGTAATGCTGTGGAGAAGGTTCTGACTGCCAAAAAACATAAATGTGATTGTCTTTACCCTTTTCATTCCTCATATTCACATTTGAGTAGGGCATCCAAAATATTTCTTAACAACATATGAAAAGGGCCTCTTAAACTTTAGAAAGATATAGAACATTTTGGAGTGTGAATGTGAGAATTTTACAATGTTCTGTCAATAAATTTTAACAATAAATACTGCAATAAATAAAATTTTTTAAAAGGAGCTTTGTGACTTTTTATGCTACAGTCTCATTAGGGAAAACAATGGAAGCAGACTATGGCATGACAGAATTAATGCAACCGTGTGCAGCGTACTTGCAATCTTGCCATTTGAAACTGTTGCTTCAAAGACACCGACTAGCTCTACAATCTGTTTTGAGAGTATTTGCAGTCAGTCAAAGTCCTATTGTTTGGATACCCCCAAAAACTAAAAAACCAATTGCAACAATCCTGTTATCTTATTTTTTTCCACTAGTGTAACTCAGCTAATTAGTAAAAAACTCTCAACTAACTAACTTAATGTGTATATATGGTTTTCAAAATAAAAGCCCTTAGATTTTACAGAGATTTTATGCTAGACTGTCAAAATCAAAGGTCCTAGAAGTTAAATAGAGCGCACAATCAGAACCATAAATACTGCAATAAAGTAAATCATTTTATGACTTTCACTAAAACTTCACTCTTTTCAAAGGCTTACAATGTATGCACACTATAAAAATGAGCTAATGTTGCAAAATTACAATTAATGCATTAAAGTGACACTGAATTTTTTTAAAACTTTCAAATGATTGTAATAAAATTATACTGTTGTCACCTTTTGAAATGTGACCTGCTACATTTATTTTGGGCAGACCACAACTTCAGCTGTCTTTCTTTCCTGTCTTTCTGGTTGCTGTGTTTCTGTATCAGAGTGGGAGTGTTTAATTGCAGATTTCTGTCTGCTTTGTTATGTCTGAAAACATTTGTTTTGTTTGTTTGTTTTGTGATATTTAAATCTGTTTATTTAATTTAAATGTATATGAGGGCTGTTTAGCCATACTGACAATGTAAGGACTGTGGAAAGTGGGCCTCACCATGTCTGAAGATTTTATCCAATACTGCCCTCTACCTAATACAGAGGGAGTTTCAGGGAGTTGGACAAAATTGCTTACTTCATTATGACTATTAGTGGTGAATTATTTTTACCATTTTACTGGTTATTTACTCAATTTATTTTACTCACTTACTACTCTCTCTCTCTCTCTCTCTCTCTCTCTCTCTCTCTCTCTCTCTCTCTGTGTATATATGTGTGTATCGATCGATAGATATATAGATATAGCTCGAGAAGATGTGGAGGGTGAAGGTAACAGTGGTCCCAGTGGTAATCTGTGCACTAGGTGCGGTGACTCCCAAGCTAGGCGAGTGGCTCCAGCAGATCCCAGGAACAACATCCGAGATCTCTGTCCAGGAGAGCGCAGTCCTAGGAACAGCAAAGATACTATGCAGGACCCTCAAGCTCCCAGGCCTCTGGTAGAGGTCCCGAGCTTGAAGGATAGACCACCTGCAGGGGTGAGAGGGGAATCTTTTTTTTTTTTTAATATATAATGTATATGTCTGCACGTGTGTACAATATTCATACTTTCCTAATTATAAATTGCAAGCATGCATCATTTTGAATCAGCCAAAGAAAGTGGTCAGTCTTTTATATTTTATTAAAAACGTATGACATAATCTGACTGAGGTCCCCTCAGGTTTACGGAGCTGGATAGTAAATTTCAGCTTATTACTGCAACTTTATTTGGTTCGCTTTCACCGCTTTGAATAATTTCTCAGCCAAAACAGGCAGATGTTTTCAGTAAAAAGCCCTGAAAGCCATTTTATGTTGCTTTCTCACCACCAAAAGGACCCTGGTAGTGGACCCTTGGGAGATGAGTTCAAAAACAAACCTTAAAGAGAGTAAATATGGGCCTTTCATTGATTAGATGGGAAAAACTTCACATGAATCACAGTGAAAGTAAGTACTAAGCTGTTACAGTTTTAGGTTTAAAAGGTCAATCATTTACACTGAAGAGGTTATTCTCTTATGCTGATGTTTGAAGGTTTCTTTATTGTTACGCATTATGACAGTTCATCTGACATATGGAGTTCGGTGGGAAACAATCAGACTCCAGGATTAGCTCCATTAGCAATACCATCAGTTAGCCAGCCAAGTTAGCCATGGATCACACTGTCCATACTTTAGTGTTGTTCACTCACTTCTTATGCGGTGAGGAGTAGGGTGGAATGAGTGTCCTCCACAGTGGTACAGGTCTTGGAAACACATAAAGCCCGTTGATGGGTCCTAATTAGTCTGTATTGGCATTTAGCATCTGCTAAATTTTGCTTATTTTTAGAGCTCAAAGACTTGCCTAAAGCCCTGCTGAGATTGTCATCCAGACGGCCACAGGGTAAAGTGTAACAAGGATGGACAGGCGTCGACAACAGATTTAGGGTGACATAATTAGAAAAAAAAGGTAGAACTGTGCCTCGAAAAGCCTTGAGACCTCACTCCATGGTATCCGGACATACCGGCCTCCACTTAAGAGGTTATTAAATCTATTGTCTAAACAAATCTTTTATATCAAACCTAATAGAGAATATGCACAGTAATTAAAGTTATATGATGTGAATGAATTAGCAAGACATTAATTGTTGGCAGTACAACATTCTGTGGAGATATCGTCTGAATTTCAGGAGCGGGACCACTCCTCCTTCATGCCCCTCTGGCCTCAGCCTATAAAAGCCCCCCTTCTCCAATACCCGGTGTTCTCATTTTCATGCCCCCTTTTATTCTCTCTTCTCTTCTCCTGTCCTCTCCTCTCTTCCTTTCCTCCCTTTATTTCTCGTAGTACAGGGGGTTCTGCCCGGCCCGAGAGCCGTCGCCAGTCCCCTTCAAGGCCTTCCCCAAACCGCAGCACTAATCACACTTCCTCATCCCTCATTGCTCATCGTTACCAAAGGAGTGGTCCCTGCTAGTGAATTGCCTTTTATAAAAATATACACGCTGCATGCAGATCATTTAATTATACACTGAGATTATATTTCTGACAGATATATTTAATTAACACCAAGTTAAGTGGTGTCTTTCCATTCACATCCTTCACTGACCAACACCTTTGTATCCCATCAATGGTTTATATAAACTTTTGTATTCAGATCCATGAAATGAAGCTGGAATCCTGTCCAAGAACAGGAAATCAAAAGGTCAGCCCATTGGTTCACAATCGCTTCAGCGTGTTTAGTGAATTAAATTTAATAACCATTGTTCAGAAGAGTTTTGGATCAAATAAATTTAGATTGAATCACCTTGTAACTGTGCAGCAACTTCTTTAATAGTTGACCCTCTGGCTCAAGACATGGACTTCCTTTCAGTGAACTTTTCATTTTAATGCAACAAAAAAGTTTGTAAAAGTTTGTAGGACCCTGGGGACACTCGTCCTGTCCAGTGCTTTAAGTTGTTCTCGCCAGGTGATTTTACAAGCCCCGTGAAGACAGATCTGACAGGAGAGGACCGGGAAGAGAGAGCACGAGAGATTACGAGAGAGAGAGAGAGAGAGAGAGAGAGATGATAGAGCGCCTTAACATGTGCCAGAGAGGACGGGAGTTCTTCTAGAGGCCAAAGCTGCATGCTGCTAAACCCGAGCCAGAGTAGAGGCTTTGCTGTGACCTCTGTGTTCCCAGCTGCAAGTGAGAGTGATGGCTGGATGTCAAGAAGAGAAAGAATGAGTAGTTAAACCGAAACCACCTTCTCCTCCTCCATCTCCAACTCTGTGCAAGTCAGGTGCACAGCGGAGGCCAGGGATATGCAGATTCATAGGCTGAACCTGAACTGTGTTGTTCTTCCAAACTCCTGTTGACATGCTTGTCTGTGCCAACAGAAACATTGAAGGCTCTCTTTACCTAGACCACGAACATTGTTCCAAATAAGCATTTCGTGAAAAGTAACGAGCAAAAACATGGAGGAAAAAGCAACTGACAACTCTTTCCGGCCAAATGAAACAGGCTCCAGTGTGGCTCTCCAGCCCTCATCCAGCAGCTGGATGCTGAAACCTCTCTCTGATTATGATTGAGACTGGCAGAGGTAATCATGCAACACAATTTGGGAAGCTCTTCTGTATGAATTAAGTTGGAAAAGCAATACCTTCCTACAGTATGTAAGAGAAATGATGGAGTGATAAGACTGACTGGATTCCAGCTGAATCAACAGACTATATATCATATAAAGATTTAGCTTAGCCTTCAAACTACAGGCCCCTACACACCATTACGATTTTAGCCATCTCAGAAGTTTCATTACAAGCTACAACATGGAACATGGATCTGTGAAATTTAGGTAGGACATCAGGTTTGATGCATATCGACTGTGTGATGGTAATTCCTGCTGAATCACGGCCAAGGTGCATGTCTGTGATTCCACCACTATTCGTCTCTTTGCTACACCTCCCTTGGTGCAGCCTTGATAACAGCTGGAAGACACATCATACAAACGGAGAAACAACTTAGCATGAATCTTGTTGTGTTGTGTCTTCTGCTGCCCGCAACACAAGTAGCCTTTTTTCCTTTAAATCCCCCAGTTTTTGTTTTGCATGCATGACTTCCATTTATGTCAATGTGCTGATTCAGTTTTGATGCAGGATAACAGTTCTGGAACCACAACCAAAGAAAACATCACATAATTTGACTTTGATCATAGTTTGTCTGCAGTTTCAATCACATTTGTTTTATACACAATTTATGTTTTTAAATTTAAGTCTCTGCTAAAATAGTTTTTATGATATAAAGAATTACATAAAGTTTGAAATGCACAAAGCTGTGCTCTCTGGTGACTCTCCGGCTCATTGCAGCACACGTGGACTCTTTTCAGCACATTATAACATAAACAATAACAATAAAATTGAGCAGGCCTATGCACAGTTTTCTGCTCTGGTGCATCTGTCCAAGCCCTGCAATCCAGCAAACTGCTGCAGATAATGGATAACAAGAGAAAGAGTAATTAGCCAGCACATACTCTCTCTGTGCTCATTTCTTGAATTACTTTCCCTCCTGGAGCTGAGCTCTAACAAGGCACTGTTCCCACACTAAGATCAATTGAAGTACTAAATTCTGTAATACCTCAATCCAGACTTGAAGAAAAAGATTGTTTAAAATTACATTAACTGTTTCATAGAGACAAAAACAAACCCATCAACTCTAAAAGTTATATTTCATATTAGCCAACTGATGTCAATGTAGGCCTGCCCATCCATGTGAAAATGACAAATCTAGTCTTCATATAGGAAAGTACATAAAATAAATTTTATTCATATGATGTTTTAAAGTCTTTATTGCACACAGGGAGGAAAATGGTAACTGAGGAGGACACTGAGGGGACCCAGCAAAGCTTCACGGGATGTATAGGACGGTCTTCTAGGAAAGGAAGTTCAGGTAAGTCAATATCAGTTAATCCACAGGAAGTTCTTCTGTTTCACCACAAAAGAACTGAACTAGAGTTCTTACTTAGAATTGAGGGGGAACTCTGTCACAGACGGGAGTCTGTCCACTGATTTGTTTCCTGGAGAGGAGGTCGATGGAGGGTGAGCAGGGAAGCAGGGGGAGTGAGGTGAGTGTTCCAAAGCGGGCTTTCAGTAGACGCTGACCAGCTTAATGGAAACAGGTTGGTTCAGGAGGTGAGTATAACACTTCTTCATCCAGCATGGAGAGAACAAACCAGTGCTGAATTATGACAACAGCCTCACAACAACCTGGCCTCCAACCACAGTTTCAGAGATTAGCTGCTTCCGAAAGCTTGACAAAAAAGGTATGTCTTAGATTTAAAGATTTGAATTGATGCAGGTCACTTGAGCGATCACTCACAGTCTTCTATGGCAACAGCAAAGACACAACACATTCTGAAATAAGCTTTGACAACAGGATGATAAAAAGTGACTGGGAAACAGACCCTAATGATCTTGAGAGAGTACAAAGACGCAGTATATTTACCACAGATGCGAGACCATTTAAGTCCTGCATACTATTATGGACCTATTTTGCTGCTCTTGCTTTAATTTTTTTGTTAATTGAAACATTAACCCTGGTTGACATGAGCATCTATCGCTGTAGCCCTAATTTTTGTGACCAAAAAAATAAGGAAAAGCATAATGGGCCCCCTTTAAGAGTTACAACTCTACATGCCAAGCACAATAGTCTTTTCTGTGTCATTTTGATTTGGTTGTGTCAGGTTAATCCCCTTCTGTGTAGTTACGCTGTGTTTTAAATCATTCAAATGTTTTAAGGGGGAACTAAGAACACAAAACCAAATCACAGGGAAAACGCCTTCAACCGATTCATAGGAAACATCGGCGGTTTCTCTTTAATGTCGTAATATTGCTCATGCAAACAATGCCAAATGACACAAATAGCTCCAAACACAACACTCGCCCAACAAGATAAGCTTCCTTATAATGAAGCTCAGCCAACCTGTGGGAACATGAAGTCATACTGTCACATTCCCACGGCTTGAAAAACACAGCTGAGGTATTAAAGTGTGGTTTTGTGGAGTAGAGATATCATTTATCATTTCTCATTATCATTCCATCTGTTGACACTTACAGTTTTATTAACCACACCCACATCTGTTTGGCAGGTGTTGGCACATTAAAAGCTATTATTAGTATAGGCGCTGATTCTGAGCTGGCTTTTCTCTGAAGTGATCTGACGCTTTATTATTCTGCCAGTGAACCTTAACAAGTAGACACAACTTGAAATATTACAAAAGTTCTAAATATCAGGATAAAAAGCAGGAAGTATAACATTATTTATTGTCTTTCATGGGTTTAATAAAAATGTGAACTTGTTTTGCCTTTTTTTTAAAAAAATTGTATCTCTTTTTTTATTCCCTGAAACAAATGGTAAATGGCCTGTATTTATATAGCGCTTTACTTAGTCCCTAAGGACCCCAAAGCGCTTTACATATCCAGTCATCCACCCATTCACACACACATTCACACACTATTCCCTGAAACAACTCAAAGTTATGCATCTGGATATGTTCTTTTATTGTTTTATATTGATAAGTCTAAAGAGTAAATTTTTTGTGTTGGGATTTTTGCTTTTACAAAGCAATCCTGTGCTCTCTCTCAGTTTTAGCTCCTCATTAAGGGAGTTAAAATCCATCACAGCTTTCTTTTTAGGCAACCCTAAAGAAATCAAGCCTTTTCAGTGACTAAAATGACTAGGTTTTTATATATATATATATATATATATATATATATATATATATATATATATATATATATACATACATTTAGCGCCACTTTATTAGGTACGCCTTGCTAGTACCAGGTTTAGCCTTCTTTTGCTTTCAGAACTGCTTGGCGTAGATTCAACAAGGTGATGGAAACATTCAGTGACACAAGTCAAGTCAAGATCTAGTCAAGTGGCTTTATTGTCACTTCAACCATGTACAGTAGTATAGTACAGTGAAACGACAGAACGTTCCTCCAAGACCAAGGTTGCTACATATGACATATAGCAGACAATCAACACTACATAAAGAAAAATACAAAAAATGCAAAAAAAGAAAACAAAGTGCAACACCAGACAGAACAGAATGATGCAGGCACGATAGTTGCTGCTCTATTCTGCAGCAACTATGCACAACAGAGCAGGCTTGCTGCAAATGTATCAACTGCACATCCATGATGTGAATCTCCCGTTCTACCACATCCCAAAGGTGCTCTTTTGGATTGAGATCTGTTGACTATGGAGACTATTTGACTACACTGAACTCATTGTAATGTTCAAGAAACCAGTTTAATTTGATCTGAGCTTTGTGACACGGCATGTTATCCTGTTGGAAGCAGCAATCAGAAGATGATCACACTGTGGTCATAAAGTGGTCATACTTAAACAATACTCAGTTGGTAAAAATGTGTGCCAAGAAGAAATCCCCTGACACCATTACACACTTAATCCACCTTTCTTCATCTTGAGCATGTCCTTATTTCTAAATGCACTGAATTGCTGTTGAACAGGTGTGCCTAATAAATCGAGTGTACTTGAACTAGTTGCGTCATCATACCGTTACTGTTTCCTTGATCCATAACAGATGTTCTAAAAATGTTCTACTGTAATTAGTCAAAGTTTTCAATCATTTCTTTTATGCAAACAGGAGTTTTTACATTGACAATTCCAGCAGATAAGTATGACATACTTGCCTGGTTTAGAACAAGATAAGGCCTGAAACTGTTCCTCCACACAAACATTACTCAAAGATCCCTGATAGCATCACGCTTGTCTACAACCCGCCTCTCTGCTCCCTGTTTTTACTTTAGGATATCTCTAATCTTTTTCTTTTGGCCTATTAGTCATGGTTCACTGCATAACACAACAATGTTGGTTATAGAAATGGAAAATTACAATAAAGTCATGGGATATTATGTCAGGAAACATATTTCCATAAAACAGCTTTCCAACATTTTTACCACACGAACACCAACAGGGCCAGCTCTTGTAAAACTGAAAAGTTGTAGTAGGCTGGGGTCATGAATGAGCCCCCTCCATCTCTTAAAGGTTAGATGTGAACAAGGAGAGTGAAGGAGAGTGCCTCGGACTTTGTGTTTTCTTTATGTTTTCTTCCTTCCTTGTTGTTTTCCTTGTTTTCTTTCACATTCTAAATGAAAGAGGACCGACACTAATACCAACTTTAACCTGAGGTACATGGTATATATGAATATCTTCTGAGTCTATGTGTTATTTGTCTTTCCTTTTTTCTAATCTTTCTATATATAGTCTAAGGTATGACCTGGGTGGGATTTTTCTGATGAGCAGTGATGTTGTTGTCACTGGGAGCAGCCATATTCAACAACCATGACACAATGGCTGCCAGAACATAGCGGTCACGCGATGCTCGGAGTGAACCCCTGTGTTTGTATTTGCTTGTCTCTCCCCATGTGAGGTTGACCCAGATTACACCACCCATGGGTTGCTTTCTCCCTCACATCTGTCTCCAATTGACGGCAAACCAAGCGAGACCATGACCACTCATTATTCAGAGACAACCAGTTACTTACGTGACTTTACACCAGTCCAGTTACGTCATATTTGTTTATGCAGTTTGACAACGAGCCCCTGCTGAGTGGAAAGGCCACATTGTGAAACATTTATTTAAGTTTATTTCCCAAAAATGGGTTCCCTCATGAGTTAGGTTGTCTTGTATAACTAAGACTAATGGCAAGTGTTATGTTGTTAGATCATTAGATTTTGTTTTGGATTTTGTTGTGCTGAGGAGAAACAGAGATTTTACAGCACCTCTCAAGTGAAGTGACTAAGTGATCTGGGCAGGTTGTATTTTTTCTGTCCACAAGTGGGAGCTGTGTCACTGCAGAGCCCACTTCATGTTCAGCCTCTTAGCCTGAAACACATTTACTCCTACCTGCAGAGAAGAAAGTGAAATTTTCAGGTAAAATCCAACACTTTGATCTTCTATCTCCAAAGATGTCATAATTAAATGTATTTAGACAATCCAGTAATTTGATATAGACAGAATGATTGTACTTTAGTATTTGGGAAACAAACTTGCTCCACAGGTACCCTTTGGACTTCTGTACAGATACAAATCCACTGAATTTCATAGAGGACTTAAGCAGACCAGTTGCCTTTTTTTGCACAGCACACAGATGGATTCTTGTAGCTTTTGGACTAGGAGCAGCACAAATTCATCTAGCGAAAAGACTGCAATGTAGCCTGGTCAACCTCTTACAGGACAGTCTCCAGAGCAAACTTGGACATGTTGCATTAGGATATCTTTCACACAAGGCCCAGTCTGTTTCAACACTTGCGAACCTCAGCGCTCCTCGCTGGAGGACAATTTAACATCCGACTCAATAAACAGGAGTCACTTGTGTGTTTGCAAGTGTGCGCAGAGGTGTATATGCAGTTAAGGAGGGAGACGTGTGTTACTGTACGTGTGTGACCGGTGCAGTCTCCCAGCAGTTTTTATCTATTGATTTGTGTTTGTGGACATAAATTTTCGAGTGTATCATCTTCCGTGTCCCACTCTTATTTTCGTCCCCCTTTCTTGTCAGTCTACTGGTTAGTGTTCATGTACATGGATTTATTATTTTCCATTTTTAAAGGGCCAAAAAGTCCACTTTTGGAAGCTGGAGGTATTGAAAGTGGCATTAATCATTTTATTGATTATGTCTATGTAGGCTCTCAGATATTCAGGTCATGGTAGTCTTAAAGATTATCCACACAAGAAGCAATTCATAGCAACATTGTGACCAGAGATCATGCAATCTCAAGTGAGGAGGGATGAAAAAGTGGGTTTGATTAATGACAAGGAGGCAAATAAATTAGAAAGTTACCTAGGTAACCATAGCCTGTAATGCCCACTAGTTGCTGACTGCTGGTGACAAAGTCATGCTTTATGAGCGTCCTACGTGGATGTCCTTTCAAGCATTGGATATGAAGGCAACTGGTATCCCCTAGTGAGGCTGTCACAATGGAGGTCACATGGGTCAAGGTTAATAACTCACACGATGGCAGAGTAGGGCAATATCTCAAAAGGAATTCACACCTTGGCTCTTGTGACCCTTATTAGTCAGTCACATAAGAAAAATTGGTGGTTGCCTGGTGAATGCACTGATTTTTTTTCTGTTTTGTATTGAGGATTACAAGTAGTTACAAAGAGCACATTTGTTGCCAGAGGTTGAGGGTGCTGCACATTCATCCTCTGTGCAAACACTTGGACAGGTTGCTTGGTAAAGGGGCACCTACAGTCACTCTGAGACAGATTGGAAAAGGTTTGCCGGTAATTGGTGTCTAATTAATATAAATGCAAACAGAATACCAAAATGCTGCAATTAATCTAAGTCAGTTTGTGCTGAGGAACACAACTTGTCTGTGATGTGTCTCTTTGCAAAAAGGAAGCTGCCATCTGACTGTATTGTGGCTATATTTCATTATAAATGCCAGGTTTATGTGTTTCTGTGTGATGCTGCAGGACAGCAGGTTAATTGCAGCAACTATGTCACCGGAATGGCTTTGGCTCAGGTGGATGTAGAACAGGTTGTGTACCACTTGGGAGGTCATTGAAGCCATACCTGACTCCTCCAGTCAACATTCTTACTGAGCCCCAAATTGAGTGGTCAAATAAATAGAAAGGAGATATTTACGTCCATTTATTTGTGAAGAATTTGTTTTTAATGTGATTCCAGCTGGACTCTGAAGGTAAGTAGTTATGGTGACTTTCTATGTATGGAGTTGTCAACATTTGGGACTTCCATAGACTTGTAGAAGTTAATTGCCATTTTACCACAAACAGATTACATATATTTTGCAGTTTAACACCATTCACTCGCTATTTTGTTGTTGCTGTTATCCTGCTGTCTTAATGCAACAAAGTTGCTTGAAGAATAGCAATTGACTACAACTACTAGCAATCATTTCAAAAGCAATGAGAATCATTGCACACAGTTGCAATAATTTTATTTGTTCTCTGGTTCCCAACCACTGTTTTCCTGTGACTGTAGCGTCGGGCAGCTCACACGATGAAAGGATGGGTCAGCAACTCTCAACAGTATATCTCGATCAGCTTTTAGAGCTGAGGAACCTAAAATGAAATCTTCAAAAGTGTTTATTTTCATTACTTACACCAACGATTGGTTTGTCTTAGGCTTTAACTGATTTTCTTTCTTAAATTTGTGTTATAAACAGTCATTAAAAAGTACTTCTTTACAGTTAGGCAAAGTAAACAAGTCAGTTAAGGTCATTCAGTAACAGCTACTCTCTCAGGAATAGGTAATAACATCAACTTGGCTAGGTTCAAGCATAGACAACTGGTCAGGGTTCGGTGTTAAATCTATTTAGTTAGGAATAGGTAATATAAGCTACTTTGTTAGCGTTAGCAGAGGATGGTTTGTGTTTGGTTGCTGGGGTCCGTAAACACACACAAATTGATTTCTTTTGCGTGACTATTTTACATTTATCCATGACACCAGGCTGGAGTGACACTTTTGAGCACTTGTGCATCAGATGTGGGACAGTGAACACTTCAAGGCCCGAGGCACGTCTTGTTAAGTTAAGCATCAGTGTTTCTACGCTGCTGTCTCGACCTTCCCTCCCCGCCGCTCATCACTCAGCCGCGGATAACTGGGGAAAATAAAACCAAAGCCCACACCCACACAGCATTCACACCACACTTACAGTTTCGTACACAGACACACATACAGAACCGGATGTTCTCACATCAGCCAATCATAAATGACAGATTCCCCCCCTCCCCGGCTAAATCTCTGTTCTCTACACCATTGAATTTGAATGGGCATGGCAGTCAGGGTCACTGAACACCACTCACCGAAGCATATCCACTGTTTGCCCTGAATTTGACAAATTTTGCAGACATCCCATGCCGATATGATTGACTGAAAGAAAACAAATGCATTCATTTTTAGAGCTGTGGCTTGATAGTCATCTGAGCTTCATTTTTTCAGAGCCTAAGCTTGTGACAGCTTATGCATAATATGCAGCTCAGTTCCAATAAACAGTAAAGTTGAGAAAATAGTAGCATTTACAGTGCAAGCATTCATGAAGTTTGGTATAGGCAAGTCTAGCTCTGCCCTTTGCCTTCTCCGTGCCGTCCCTCTGTTGTACCTACTTTCCGTTTCTTGCTTGCAAAATAAACACACCGCGCCATAGGAATGTTATCCCAAACCTACTAATTTGCCTTGATTACATTAATATTTTTTCGGTTGAAATTGGCCTTTTCCCTTTCCTACTGCCGTTGTTTATTTTCTTTTTCTCCCCTCCCGCTCGACTCCTCCTTCCCTGTATTGCTTTCACTATTAGCACACAATTAAGGGTGATTAGCTGTTAGACAAATGCCCAGTATTTCCTGTGCGAGAGTGTGTGTGTGTGGGTGTTGGGGTGCTTTTATTGTTGTGTTTTTGTAATCATGCAAAAGGAGTCATATATTAAGTGGGTGTATAAAGATCTTTTAATGGGGTTGAGGATTGGAGAGAATGGGCAGTAAATGGCATAAACCTTTGCTGCCTCAAATGAGGTTATTGTACAATTATGTTGTGATCTGTAGTTGTATATTGTCTTTGTATGGACTAAAGTACATCAACGTCATTTTGACATAAAATGTCAGGCTCCTACTAGTTGTGTTTACATAGAGACTTGTGGGATTTAAGACTATTAACTAGTAATCATTGATGTTTTGACATGCACCAAGTCCCCTTATCAAAACTTACTTTGAGGCTACGATGTGTTTGTTTGCTTTTGCAGCATTTGGAAAGATCTGATCCCTCCCTGTTTATCCTCACATCACCCGTTGCACATAGATGGAAAAGTAGACTTGATATGAAAATAGAAGCATCAGCTAGAAAGTCAGGATTTTCACACAGGTCCTTTATAAAGTTAGAAATTTCTCCTCAAATTATTTGTTAGAAAAAAAAACATGACCGTCAAAGGCAGGTCTTTGCTGACCAGATCAGTGTGGATATACATTCAGATTCTTTCAGATTCAAATAAAAGAGTAAGAAAGCGGAGAAGCAGCCACTGCTTGCTATAAGGAAATTATGGCCAAATCATGTTTCAGATGTCAGCTTGACATGCGTCACGATTTTGCGAGGCTATGAATCCCTTTATTGCTGTTTGTGTGGAATGAAAGACCTCCGCTCGCTTGCGGAAGATATTAACAGGTGTTTGTCTGTTTTGTGAATCTGCTGCAGCTGCGTTACGTCCAAAAGGACATTTCTTTAAATTGTGACTCAGATCGTAACGCCGGTGCTTTTCAGGTTTGCCTGAAAGCATATGGTGCTCACAGCCTTGACCGATACCTTATATGCTCAAGTAATCCTAATTTTCCCAGTGATTATTTATACAGATTCAGGATCAAGACCGTGGCTCTTAGTAAAAGCAGACAGCCCATAATTCAACAAGCCGGTTTTACTAATTTTTTTCCCCTCTTATCATAATCCCAGTGAAACCCACATTGATTTATTGTGTTTCAAATTGTGCTTTGCTTTCAGCTATGTCACTGCTTGGAGTAAAAGGGAAAGGTCTTTCAAAGCTTGTCTGCATTCCTCACTAGTATCGCTATCACATGGCTGCGACACAAGGCCAAAGATCATCGTAAAAAGCCCAAAGGAACATCCACTTTATCTTTAACATCAGTTGCATGAAGAGCAAGAAAAATAAAAGCAAAAGCAAACTTGGGACCAGAGTAGAGAATAAATATAATAACAAAAACTTTTCTTTTACAAAGGGTTTGGAGACGTTCTTGTGTCTTTGATGAAGAGGCTGACATTCAAGGCAGGGAGACAACAAAAAAGAAGAAGAAAGAGGAGATGAAGAGAAAAATAGAAGAGCAAGAGATTAAGTTTGCGTTTCGAGCCGAGGCAGCATGCCAACAGAAACTCTGCTCTGTTTTTGTGACACAGATAAACAAAGTTATGCACAACTGTGTTCACTCACATGCGCACATGCAAAAGCGAAACAGCATACACAAATGTAAAGACACTGACACCTACACAGCTCATGCTTTGCTGTATAATTGGATAACGGGGCATGTGTTTATCATTGCAATGTTTTATTAAATATTACTCAACCTAGTACTAACAATTTAATACACAAGCCTAAATATTTGGAAAAATCAATATGGCACACTTTCAAAACCAACAGGGTTGCACAATGGGTGAATTGGTTTCACTCGGCTTCACGATATTTTGTCAAAAAGCGATTAATATCACAAGTAATGTTTGAACAATTGGGGACATGTTTGAAACAACCCTGAAGATTAAAATCAGATTTCAGAGTCGATTTTTTTTTCATTGAAACAGCCATAAACATCCTGATTACATCTATATTTGTACAGCAACACAGTTATGGAAAGAAACGGGGCTTTCTAAGAAGCAACTTTCCATTGTGATTATTGCACTTTCAAAGTGTCACATGCAATACAGTACCACATTTTGCATAGAGAGTTTTAAAATGTACACACTCGTTTGAAGTTTGCATGTGTCTGTGTGTGTTCTCTCTGGGTACTCTGGCTTCCTCCAAAGACATGCAGTTATTTGGGTCAGGTTAACTGGTGATTCTAAATTGCCTATAGGTGTGATTGTGAGTGCAAATGGTTGTCTGTCTCTATATGTTGGCCCTGTGACAGACTGGCAACCTGTCCAGGATGTACCCTGCTTTTAGCCTTACGGTAGCTGGGACAGGCTCCAATCCCCCCTGACCCTGAATTGGATAAACGGAAGAGATGGATGGATGGATGGAGTTTAAATGGTGATTCTAAATTGCCCCATAGGGTAATTGTAATGAGAGGAGACAAAGGTTCAGTAGGGGTTCCAGTGCAGTTCAGGAAAGTGAAAATGAGGACATGACATGTCTTACTTGTTGCAGGTGGAGTAATGGTATAGAGCAACATGGAGAGGGTAGGCGGTCTGGGTGAACAGAGGTAAATCCAGACAGAGGTGATCCAAGAAATCTAAGTAGCCAAGGCAGGGAGGCAGGCAGGTGAGTGAAGTGAGCATGAGCTATGACAGAGAAGCTGCAGAGAAGACCAGTGTCCTAATGAAGGTGAGTGTTGTTAAGGTTTGATTGAGGTGACCAGGTGCATTACTGAAAGAGAACACAAGGTAAGCAGAGATAATCGCTATGATAAATTGAACAAGTGCTGTGGCGGCCTACACTAACACAGGTTAGTTGAAGATCTGGCAAAGAATAGTTGCAAGTGCTGGTTTTAAGCACCAGCAGCTTGATTGTGGAGCAGCACGCTGGAACGCCGTGACTCCGCCCAGAGGTGGAACCACCAGCTCTATGGAAAAATACATGCACTCACCCGGATCATGACAGGAGCTCAAACAACAACTTTGCCCTGAACTCTACAAAAACAAAAGAACTGTTCCTGCACTTTAAGTGATGGAAGTTCACAGCTTCCATTTCCTTAGAGTACATAACAGCAAAGATCTCTTGTGGGCCACCAGTTCATGAGTGATGGCTAATGAAAGTCCTCAGAGGCACCACGTCTTAAGGAGCCTGAAGAAAGCACAACTCCAATAACAGCTGCTGGTCAGTTTGTACAGGTGTACAGCAGTATCTGCCATCACATGATGCATCCCAGCACAGTACTTCAGTTGCACCTCTGAGAACAGGAGGTCGTTCCAGCACATCATAAAAAGAGCCCTCTTGGGAATCACTGGCAGCTGGACATTAACACTGGATGAGATGTATCAGCGGTTAGTAAGTATTTTCAAATCAATTCAATATTATTTATATTGCAAGCACTTGATGACAGCGGGAAGGAAAAACTCCCTTTTAACAGGAAGAAACCAGCAGAAGAGGTTGAGGGACGAGGAGCCGTGCACTTCCAACAGCTAGAGAGGGAGACAGGGCAATGGATGTGGAAGAAAGCTGGAGATTAATGATAATAATCAGGTCAGGTACTTTTTTATACGAAATATTTCTTCTCTTTCTGCATCAAAAGCAGGAAAAATATGGCTACAAAAACAAAGGAAAAGATCTGCTGTTGGTCTAAGCCTATAATTTCACAATCAGCGCTTTCATACTGTTGTGTGAGTAATGTCTTCTGATTCAAAATACTTCAGTTTTTAATTTCAGAAGTACATGATTGCAGTGACACTTCAACAGCTTGCATCATCTATCTGGTTTGTGTTTTAAAATGACAGCTCCAGACGTAGTTCTTCTTTGCCAAAGTCACACAAACAATTTTTTTTCTTTAGCCTCCATCGTTTTGGTTTTGATCATCCAAAATGTCACCACATCCCTCTCACAGCTGTCATCTGATACAGCCAAAAATCTCAACACTGAAGGGGCTTTTTGTTTGACGCCATGCCAGAATCAGACATGCAAATGAGGGAATACGTTAATCCAGGATGATGGCTCTCTGAGTGAAGTAATGACAGAGATGATGCTCGTGTCTATTTACGTTGTCTGCGTGTGCTGTGCGTGTGGAGCTGCATTCAATGATGCCTACAGGGGATTTGCCTATTCAGCTAAATCAAGGAACTCTTATCGCTCCCATTTTGTTATCTCTAACACGGTAATTGCTGACTTCCAATCACGCTTCTTTTCCTTTGATAGGACAACTTTTCCTCCTTAGCGTTGAGTTCATTCTGACTTCCTTTTTGAACTTAGAGCCGCCCCACCTCCTCACCGACACACAAGAAATACCCACAGGAATACAAAGACCCACACCCGTATGCCCTTTGTTCATGCCAAGACTAAAAAGGAAATCATTGGAACACAGGAAAAAAAAATTTATTACAGCATCCACAGTATCACAGAAGCCTTGCTACATTAAGCTCTTACATGAAAGCATCATTAAGCGGATGTAATGTAGCATTAAGGAGAATTTGAACTTCCAAAGGTGATTGATGATACAAGTAAACAGCAGGGATGTGTTCTTACATGACACACTGGATACTGCTATTTAAGGTTTCCAATGTGTTGCATAATGTTTTTTTGGTGTTTTTTTGCTAGAATTGGGGGTATTTAGAAAGATTTAGCCTCAGGGACGGAAAAATAAAGCCAAAGTGGAAGTGATAAAAACTGGCCCCTTGAGGATGACTCTGAAACTCAATTAATTCCCAAAGATTTCCATGTTAAAATGCCCCATGTATTAAAAAGCATGTCTTTTATGTATTTATATATATATGCAGTATGTAATTAGATATTTAAGAGATAGTCAACTGTAGCCTTCATGTTTATTGAGTTGCTCAATGATGCTGCAGTAACACTAGGGAAAACAGTGGCTGAAGACTGGCGGGGCGTGGTTCGTGGCGCGGCTGAAGGGGAGGTTGACACACTGGAGCTGCATTGGCACATCACCCATCTCTTGTATTAAACGCGTCAGGACCTGAGGTGGTTGCTGCTGTGGTGTATGTGTGACTGGGGTTCAAAGATACGGCATCCCAAATAAAGTGTAAGTGTGTGAACTATGTGGTCAGATCCATCATTCCTGTCACAGAGACCAAAATGATCATGGATGTTTGCAATGAACTTGAAGTCTTGTTGCCTTTAAAATTGTTGCTTTGCAGACAGGGTCCAGGTCTGCATCCACTTGCAGTCAGATGCTCTCTTGAAAGCAACTTTGGTGCTGCTCAGTCTGATATAGTTTGTGATAATACAACGAGCAGCTGTGATAAATTTAGGAAAATCACAAATCTGTTGTTATCTACATAAACAGAAATTCACATTAACTACTTACATTCAGAGCCCAATCAGAATGTTATAGATTTGAATCAGAAAAATCAGAAATTCCTCCACAAGCATTTTGATATTGGCTGCAAGAAAATAACATCGGCACTTGGCAGACACTTTTATATAGGAATAGAAATGGAAAACAAACCCTTGGCAACTGGCTGGATCAAGTCCCAAAGAGACATGTTGCAGGGGACTTCTCCAAACTGTCTGAGAGTAGTTGCAATCAGTCAGTGTTTGCATACAATTTGTCTCTGACTAGGTGACATGTGCAATTGCTTTGCAAACAAAAATGATCGCTCTAGAATTTTAGGGTGTTGCATGCTCAGCCTTTGGACAACTGGTCATTGCAGCTATTTGCAATCATTCACCCCCTGTAGTCTGTGGATGGAGCAGCTAACCAAGTCTTATCAAAACCTAATGCTCTACACTATTTTCGAATATGGCGACTTTAAAAAAAAACACAGGGGTAGCAGCCAAATTGAAGATAAAGATAAAGAATTTCAAAGGAATTCTTTATCCTAAAAAACAATCTTTCCTTGTGTTTAAACAAACAGTTTTGTTTGTTTACCAGAACCCTGCATGCAACACACAGGAGTAGAGTAACCAGATGAAAGATGTAAGACTAGAATATGTCAGCGTTAACATTTATGAAGTTTCGAATAGATATCACAGTAGGTGTACTTTTTGACTGACTGACCAAATGAACAAAGACCAAATCTAAAGAGATTTGAAGCAGTATCCACTTATTTAAGTACAATATCATCACAGCACTTGCATCCTTTTCCCAGCAATCATCATTCATTAAATGTCCCACATTTTCATCAACTCCAGTTTACCTCAAGAGATCTGCCATCTGTTATTGCATTCTGATATGAAATCTATAATTACCACGCAGAAAAGAAGGGGAAGAAATACTATATATGTCCGTCAAATGACAAATGGGAAACATTTAGCCTGTATAGGTTTTTGTTTTTAAATTAATATATCAAAACTTCTAATAAGAGAAATAGTAGAATTTCTAACATAAACATTCACTCATTTGTTATGATCTGGTCAATCTACACACCTTCTGTGAAATATCTGCCAATATCATACTTCATTTCATTTTCTCTGTGCACTCCCAAGAGCACACAGTTACAGCCCTGTGGTGCTTGGCTTCCTTCTGTTGAAGGGGGACTGCACCACATGTTGTGTTGCGGTTAACCAAGAGCCAGCCACTTTAAAAGATCCCAAATAGATGCAAACCATCTTGAACTAATCTTCTGTTTGAGGATGAGAGAGACCTGGTGGATTGATTACTCCACCACAGATAGCATCTGTGTAACCTGGGCCGGTTACACGGTGGTAGACCACAGCAACCAGATGCCACTCGAGCATCTGTTGGTGTCTGTTGGAAGCAGCTGTTTTCTGACAAGGCCGCTATATTAGAGAAGTCGGATTTGACTATCAAGGCTAAATAAACACACTTGCAGAGCTATAAATTTAACCGAGTTTTGACAGAGTGAGATTTAATTGCTGTCCGCACCTGAACTGTTTGAGTCATCACAGACGTCACAGTTTGTATTGTGTTATACTGACAGGTGGTGTCATTATACAAAGCGAGGACACACCCATAACACTCAGATTGTTGGAGCACACATGCACTACAGACATTACATTGTAGACATTACCCAATAGCTGTACATGTGAGAATTTAAATGCCCACAAGTGTTTGATCGGATATTAGCTAGTCTTTAGCCTGTAATGATGGATTGCACCAGTATGCAAACAGCACAGCCAGTAGTCCAGTGTATTACGCTCTAGCAAGTGATGTCAACTTCACATCTTGCCCACATAGGTCCCTCATCCAAACACATGAATTATTCTCAGTTGTGCGAACCGTTCTGGAAACAGTTCTAAAGGACAACTGTGGAAAATATTCCAGCCTGATTCTCCTGCATTTTAAGTTCAAGACTTTTCTTTAGCAGTTTGCTTGGAATAGAGATGTATTGGAAACTTCGCTGAACATTCAGGAAGGAATCTGGTCCAATACGTATGAGCACCCAGCTGTTAGGTGTGTAAGCAACAAAATCAAAACAAAGAACTGGTAACTCTGAAGTGGTCCCTTTTACTGTCTCAGTGGGGGCATTTAGCTTGCTATCCAGTCATTGCTTTCACTAGTAAGTTACGCTACCCAAAACATACAGTACTTGTCAACAAGTGGATTTTTTGGCTCACATCTAAAAGGGCATTTTACTCTTTCTCCACTAAGGTCCTTCGGCAAGTGTTTTAAGGAAAGTCAGAGTAATTATATTGGCTTTGTTACACCTGGCGTACAAAAACAATAACACAGGTCCTATTCACATGTTCTTTAAGGCAATTCTTGTGTTTAATAATTAAATTTTAATGTATACTTTATACATTTAATAGTTGAAATGGTTTATTTTTCCAAATGAATTAAAGTTTTCAACAGAATATCAAAAAAACACCAGATTTTATGTATTTTGTTAAAAAGATATCAACAGAAATCGAACTAGTGCTGAGCTGTACTTTATTGTAATACCATTTCATACCACAAGATGGTACACTGAGTTAATGTAACCTTTACTTAACCAGGCAAGTGATTAGGACCACTTATTTTTATTTACAATGGGGGGCAGAAATAGACAACACCTGTTAAGGAATACATCTGAAAAGGTTTCAGAACATATCAACTGGTGAAGAAGCTTTACATACATTTAGCAGTGAGACATAGATTTAAAAACACAGACAAAAAAAACTTTAAAGGCCAAATAACCAATCCAAGTCCCTGGACCATCACTGTCATAAGATACATAACTTTAACAAATTAAAACAAAAGTCAGAATCCTTGACCCATGTGGTCATGCTAGGAGTGTTTTGTTAACACTTTTTGGCTAAACTTGTCCCTTAAAGGGAAGGCTCAGCACAAATCAGTACAAATTTGTTCTGAGTGATTGCCTTCATCACATGGCGAAACATTTCTTTTTTATGAGTGTGAGCTCATCAGGATAGGCACTAGTAAAATGGTTTAATGAGTATGAAAAATGATGTGAATCATATGCTATGTACTTCACAGTCACCAGATCTCAACCCACCCCCTATGGGAAGAGTTTTCCTCTACCATATTCAAAGCCAGTCATCAGTACCGAATCCCAACAAGCATAGCTGAAACTCCGCCGTTATCTCCCTAGTTAAAACTTCTGATGATACAATGAAAAAATATGCACGACAAATGCAGAGATGTTGACATTGTTTCCATGGAGAAACAACCAGTAAAACCAGTTTTTACAGAGGGGGAAACATTGATCATATTTGATATTGATATTTGATATTGAAGTAAGCCAATCCATGTCTTTTTTTTATACAACAAAATTTAGATGGTTATGAAAGGATTGTAATCACAGCCACATTGATATACACTGCGGGGAAGCAGACAATTACTGAAGGAGACCATTTTTAAAAAAATATATAGACATTCATGCCATTTAAATATATATTATGTAGACAAAAATATACCTGCAGGAGCTGCTTGGCTTTGGAAACCCATGCCATTAAGCTCCCAGGGCACAGTTTCTTTGCTGATGTTAAGGCCAGAGGAAGGCTGGAACTCTTAAAGGCTGGAACTTTTAAACACTATTTACACACATTCAGTGACCCTGCTCTCTAACTTCATGTGGGCTGCCAATTTGTGGCTAAAATGCTGTGGTTTCTAAGTGCTTCCACTTTGCAATCATATTGCTTACAGTCGACTAGCTAGGAGACAGACACAGGCTTTTTGCAATGGTGGCATCCTATTACAGTACCACAATGGAAGGCCAATACAACAGTAGATGTGGCATGTTTAGTGTGTACTATAAGGAAATTGAAAACTTTCATTTTGCAAACATTTGTCAGCCAAGACTAACATAACGCTTTTAGCTGTGGCCTTTTCTGTTCTGACAAGCTCAAGCCTATGTTGATTGGACATGGACATGCCCATGTAAAGGACAGAAGCCAAAGATTTCAGTGCAACCAAATACAAACAGAATCGAGCCTGCTTCCAGAGACAATATTCAACTGTGGCCACAAGATGGCAGTAATTTAAGGTTCGATGCAAAGAGTTAAGAAATCATCTTCATAACCGAACATTATTTGAGATTGAAAGAAGTGAAATTGTTTTCACTTTGGTATGTTTTATTTGAGCTCGACTTTTAGATTTCATTGGGCATTGCTTGCCTTGATGCAACACTGATTTCCAGCAAAATTTATATTTCTTAACCTATTTTTCTAGCGGCAAAAGATAGAATCTATTAGTAAAATTTAGAAAATATAGAAGACCTCCCTGTACACTGCCTGCCCAGAACCAAACAACATGGAATATGTATGAACCCCACTTCAACTCACATTTTTTATGTGCTATATTTAAACAAATCACAATTTCTTCAAGTAGTTTACAATTGTTTTATAATTTATACAACATAAACCAGCCTTTGTTCTTAGGTTAGAACAGGGGAAAAATAAAAGAAACTGATATTTCAATGAAATTTTAATGAGTTGGTTTAATGAGTACGTAATGACTAACTGATTAAAAGTTCCAAGTTATTTTCCCAACACAGTCACACAGACATCTGGGCCACCCACAGAAAAACTTTTCTGGCTACACCTCAGCTCTTGGTATCGATGGCAGGGCGTTTTTTTTTCTTGTTTTTTTCTTTTGCATGACATATTAAAAGAAAGAAGGTGGCAGCAGTGGTGATGGAGATGGGAGTTTGGCCACACCACTGGAACAGTTGAGTACACTGAGAACGGTGCCGGAGTGTGATTAGCTTAGCGGCGGCAGTGCTTCGCCAGCTCCAGAGAAGCCAGTTCTCATCTGTCAGTGTGCGTTGTGTATGTTTGTATATGTGGGTGTGAGGGGTGGGGAGGGTGTGAACGAGAGTAAAAAACAGAGAGAGACAATAAGAAAGCGAAAAATAGGTGGGAGATATTGTAAGACAACCACTTGGGATTGGTATGTCTGCCTGCCATTTGAAACTGCAGGGACGTGTGGCCAGGCACCATGGTTTCAGTGTTACACCCAAAACAAACAAACAAAAGACTTTGGGCAGAGTGTGTGTTTGTGTGTCTGTGCAAGTGTGAGAGAGAGAGTGAGAGATTCTAAACCTCTGTGAATTTCACTGTGGCACACACACACACACATCCACTTCTGCAGGATGGATTTCCCTCCCAAGGTAACAATGACACAGTGCTTAGAGAAATCTTGCGGTGTTCCGGTTCATTGTGAATCTCTTGGAAAACCGTTCGTCACATTCCTAACACTCCACATCACATGTCACTGGTTCCAGGGCAAATATAAAATGCAAATATAGCATCTGATGTGCGTGTGTCATATTATAAAAAACCACGGCATAAAGTGACAGAGGGAGGAGTGTGTTGTCATGAGCAAACAGAGGGATGTATAATTGATACCAGAGCCTCCCAATAATGTCACTTTGATCACATTTCTCAGTAATTCAACACTCCACAAGTGTATGTGTAGAAAGTGCGTACCGTACTGGTACCTGCATTTCACATTTTTATTCCAGCCACGTGTATAAATATATATACAGTTCTGTTTTTCTTTCCTTTTTGTTCTAATTTGTGCCTCTTTATGCTCCGGTGGGGCACTGGGACCTCTTCATCCTCTCCAGATTTTTTGTCTGCTAAGGTTTCTGGGGTTAGGTCATATGAAAAACTTATTCCAGGGTTTGCTTCATCTCACATGTTTTCAATCACTTTTTCCTGCAGACCTTGCAGGTTCTGAGGCAGACCTTAACTCCAGGACTCCTCAACCTGGATCAGGCCAGTCACTGGGGAGCAAAGAAATTAGTTGGAATGAAGAAAATGAAGCAAGACTGAGCATGAGAATCCTCGTTTGCACACCCTTGTTAGTCTTATCTAACTCCTCTTGTCCTTTCTTATCCTATTTATAGTCCCCCATTGTCTCCACTTGTATTTGCTTTTCGCATCTCTAATCCTTTCCTCTTCTCCGATCTTCCCTCCTCTCGGCTTGTCCAGCCTTGTCTCCTTTTGTCACATCTCCTGTCCCGTGAGTGTTGTTTCCTCTACTCTTATTTCCCCTTTTTTGTCTAGCTTTCCTCCATTTGATCCTCTCATCTTCAGTTTTTTTTCCACTACAGTTATATCTAGTGGACGTGTTTGCTCATTTCTGAGCCTTATCTGGTTTCCCTGCTCACGTGTCTCTTCTCAAAACACACTGTTTCAGCAGCACCTGATCAAAATCTAACAGTTTTCAGCTGATCAATAACGATCTGTGACCAGCCAACCATCCGCAGATATATTAGGTTTTGTCAAGATCAAATTAGATTATGCTAGGGCCTGATACACACCTATCGACTATATTTAAAAGTTTAACATGGCCATCATTATGTCATCTAGTTGATTAGTCCTGTTATGAAGGAGAGCAATGTTGCTGTTGATCCTCCTGATATTTTGAATCTTGATGGGATAGGAAAAGGTGAATCTGACTGTAAAATCAAAGCACAGTCATATATTAACACTTTGTTACTCAAAGTGTAGCTCTTCCCCAAAGCACACACTGCTTTATTCTCCCTTTTGAAACTAATGGATACCATAATACTCATGCTTAATCTATCATGTTGCATTGCAAAAACTCATCAGGAAAGTTTACTGAGGTCAAAATTCAATGGAGAAGAATTCCATTTTCTCACAGGCTTCTTTACAGCCTGGTGCCTTTTTAAAATCTGAATTAGTAGCCTCAGGAGGAGGCTACTAATTCAAGAACCTGCTGTATTACTTTGTTAGGATTTTTGCTGATTTGCAAACTAATTTATTCAACACAAAATGATGTGCAGTGCCGCTTTTCACATATTGCCATCTGTATGGCGTCACAGGGCTGCACACGAGACTGTAAACCACACCGAGCGTTTTCTGCACTGAATTTCCTGTCGTCCCCTCGGTGCCATACCCTTAAAAAAATCCTGGAAACACTCCTGTACTTTTCCTCTCATATCCCCTCATATCTTCACGTCTCCTTTCGTGTCAACTCCTCTCCTCTGCTCATATCTTTCTGCCGGTTCTCATCTCCTCTCCCATCCTGTCTTCTCCTCCAATCTCCTCATCTGGTTTCCTCTCATCTCATCTCTCTTCCTCTCATCTCCTCTTTTCAAGTTTCATTTTTGTCTCGTCTTGTCCGCTCACATCTCCCCTCATCTTGTTGTCCGCACTTCTCTTTATTAGGTTACAGTGACATGCTAAATTATATGTAGCTGTCACTCTCTCACTGTTGCAGCGGACTGCCGAGTAAAATCTCATGTATTCTCCAAGCAGTGTTTATTGTTTCATCCATTGTTGAGGCCAGAAAGTCTCAAACTCACAAGATAGACAGGACAAGAGCAGGAAAGGGGACGCCAGTCTTTTTTATGCTTTCTTTGTCTTCCAAAAGTAGAAGCAAAAGAGGAAACAGCCTTGTGCTGGTGAGACAAGAAGCATATGCAACCAAGACAAAATTAAACAAAGGGCCTTCCCTTCTCTTCTCAGTGTACTAGAACGAGCTCTATTCCAAAGGATTTCCCTCAACACCACTCTTGGTGTCAACAGCAGGATTCATGGAGGCAAAGTGCGTTCACATGGATCCTGCAGAGAGGAGGGGCGGCCAGGGGTCACCTCAGGTCAGCGGCAGGCACCGCAGGAGGATGTGACTCTGCAGCCTAACAAGGCTTTGCTGATGCGGGCCTTCACATCACATCTGTCAGTGTAACTATTCCTCCTCCTCGCTGGCAAGAGCAAACTACATGCAACATTGAAGCCATGAGGGAGAAACAGTTTCCTGAGGAAGAGACCGGTGTGAAGGCCGACGAGGAACCGAGCTGTGGTTCCTTCTCCTACATTTGTTTTCATTCTCGCTGGGGTCGGAAGTGTTATTTGGGTTAGTATTCGGAGCGGTGGTTTATAAGCATGACTTCTGTACGATGGGAACAGGGAGTCTGGCGGACACATTTCTGAACTTTCTCTACTACTTCAGCTTAATTCGGCTTGAAGTAGAACAATAACATGTCGTCAAATGTAAAGTCACTGCTTGACGTAGATGAATACCACACCACAACTGTTTTTCAAAAACATCTTGGCACTTGGTTGGGCTTTGTCATTTGGACTTCACTTTAACAAATATGACCTAATCACACTTGGGAGAAGCAGCTCTGCATAAAAGAAATAATGCATCACATAAACTGCGGTCATACTTGCCAGGTGTTAAAAATTTGATTTTAATCAATTTGCCTCAGGACACACAACAATATAAGTTACTTTTTGGGGAAAATTCCAGTTTATTAGGAATTGGGTCATATTTTAACAGTTTTGGCAACATCTTTGTAATAATATGCTCTCCAAGTTGGTTTTTGGAGATTTGGACACACAGCGACAACATCACTGCAAAGAAAATCACACAAGAGGCTATCCTTTCCTATTTAACTGCTTGCTTCATACGGAGTTTATTTTGTGTTGATGTTGTGTTCATGTGGTTACAAAGCAAGACGCACACGGTGCTTAGCTTAGCTTTACATAAGAATGAAGGAGGAGCCAACTTGCCCAAGGTGATTAAAATGTACCTGGCAGCACCTTTAAAGCTCGTTATTTAGCACACTATGTCACGCTTGTTTCATCCCTGTATAAATGCAGTCTAACAGTGACAGCTCATGACAAATTAAAGGCTTCATAACCACATAAAAGCAAATAATCACCTTGTTGGTTTTAGACGTTTGTCTGTGCATGCACTTGACATCCTTGATAATGTGCAAATAACTTGATAATGTGACAGGTAGAGGCTAGTTGATTCTCTCTGCTCTTATTTTTATGGACCTTTTGCTGCATGGCATCCCTCTCTTTCTCTCAGGCTAAATATTTACACCCCCCCCCCCAAAAAAAAGGTGTGTAAAATGAAATGAAGTATTATAAATAAATAATATAATGATTTTCAAATGTCACAAATTCATATTCTACTCATGAAAGAACACAGACAACATCGAATGACTGAAATGTAGTATTTTAGGAAAAAATGTTAGTTTAGTTTGAATTTGATGGCATCTCAAAAAGTTGGGACGTGGCCATGTTTACCACTCAGTCTGGTAACTGAGGAGAGCAGCTGCTGGATTGTTGGGAGAGAAATGCTGTCCCTTCCTTGTTTGGTTCTAGCTGACTCATTAGTCCCGGTTCTTCTTCGTCACATTTTTCATTTCATGATGAATCCAAATGTTTTGGGTTGGTGAAAGGTCTGGACTGCAGGCAGGCCAGTTCAGCACTATTATTATGCCATGCTGTTGTATTAGCTGTTGAAATATGCACGGCCTTCTCTGAAGAAGACATCATCGGTTGGGATATATAGGACACAGTATGGAATTTCATATTTGGATTTGTCTCACTACAGTTTTCCACTTTGCCTCAATCATTTTAAAATTAACCTTGGCCCAGAGAAGCGGGTGGCATTTCTGGATCATGTTTATATATGGCTCCTTCTTTGAATGACAGCTCTTCAACCTGCATTTGTGGATGAAACAGTGAACACATAGTGATTTCTAGACGTGTTCTCGGGTCCATGTAGTGGTTTCCAAGCCCCCATCTTGCCCGTTTTTAATGTGATGTCGCCTGAAAAAACCTCAAAACAAATTATACAGCCTCATCTCAAATTTTCTTTGCCCTTTCCAGTGGGACCATCTGCTTCCTGGGTCCAGTACTGTCACAATCGGTGCACCAAGGCACCAGCAATGAGGGAGATTATACCCAAATCTTATTTTGACTAAAACTGCAGTATTTTCCCTGAGATCATACTGACATGATACCCAACAGAGCATATTGGTTTAAATAATGCTATTTTCTGTACATTGTTTCTTATATTGGCTATTTTCAACTTTAATCTTTAAAATCTAGCTTCTAGCTAAACAGTGGTCCCAAAATTCAGGGCTAAAAAATCACTACTCTGTATTACTGTCTGCATGGGCTAGACAGGTCCGTTGGTCATGCTGATAAAGATCCGCTGTTGAGCTGCATAGTACAACAAACATGTACCCCGATAAATGATTGGACGGGGGGAGTTTACCCAAGGCAGTAGACATAAACACAGCAGCCCTCTTGGATGGAGGGAGGTAATTTAGGCATACCACCACCATTAGCCCTATTAGGGTTCAATGCCTGAGAATCCACAGGGCATTCCCCGTTCATGAGGGAAGGGGGAAAAGTACACTGCAATTACATGTGTTCATCAAAATAACAACAGAGGAGGAAATGGGAGAGGAAACCAAGGTGAAGTCTTAGCACTGGAGGTTCTTCTCAGCTGTCTGTAAGTCGGCCACTGAGGTAGGGTTGCACTGGGAAATGCCAGGAGCCGTTGGTGAAGCGTGCTGGCATTTCTGACACTGATCCTCGACTGAGTTAACAGAGATAAGGCATCCTGTCCACTCCCTCTGTGGATCAGACATGCAAACTTTATCCAAGTTCAGTCTAACTCAGCATCGCATTGTCTTTCGCTGTGATGACTGGCTGTGTTTGCAAGCCTTCATATGTGAGGTTTGAGATTTTTTGTTGGATTTTATATCAGATGTTCTATAAATTATATGAGTTTTAAAAAATTTGAATATTTGGCACATCTAAAAAAATCTTCAGGAATTTGGATAACAGTTCAAGTCAGACAAAACCACATCCTCAGGATTTTATCAGCTGTTTTGTAACAAACACAAGTGGGTATAACTGGCCTTTGTGTCCAAATGCCGTGGCTGTGAACCATTAAGTCCTCAGGCTGCTTTGGCGTCTGATGGAGTTGATCCTTGAAGGAGCCAGCCTCGGTCTAAGGACTGTCCAAGCTCCAAATCTGCCATGACTCGGCGCACCCACACAATTGGAACAATTACAGGGGGAGGGAACAAGCAGTGGAATTTCAGAGGCCATGCCATCGTGTAGCAGAGCGAATTTCCTTCAGACTCACTTGGATAGTATCAAAGAGGGAGCGTAATAGTCTGCATTTGTCAAAGCTGATTGGATCTCTGCAAGAGAGCACAAGAGCAATAGTTTCAAATAATTTTGATAAATAGCATCCCAGGCAAAGGTGACATTAGGAAAATTCAGAACCAACATACTGAATCACTCATTGCGACGATGCTTCTGGTGAATGTCGTGCATATAATCTAAATGTTTCACAAAAATGTGACATCTTATTAATTTATGTTTCTTCTTTTTCTCTTGTTCTTTCTGCATCCTCCTCTCTGCGAAGATCCCGTGGTGTAATTATATGAACAGAAAAGGTCACAGCCCTGTTCTTTGTTTCACATTTTTGGTGGGTTTTAAAGAGGTTGTTATGGTTTGCAGATGTCACCCTGCATAGCATTTGGAGGGAGTCATTCCCCGGTGCTGTCAGGCAGGGACCCTCCTTTGCTCCCCTGTCTTCTCGCCTGGGTGTGGTGTCAGGGAGGGCTCTGTCCTGGGAAACCCCACAGGGTGGGTTTGAACATGGCCTCCAAGTGGGGTAAAAACACAAAGTAAGTGCATACACGTGTGTATTCAAACCTGAATGCAAAAGCGCAACATATGGCATGGAGATCACAGTAAATCTACATTCATGTTTGTAAAACAGAGGCTTTCAAATTCATCCTTAATATCAAAGAGGATCTGTTGGTCTGTACTTGAAAAGTACATCCATAAAAAGTCATACACCAACAGAGCAGCTGTTCCAGGCACGTGTTAGTAAATAAATAATGCTAATTTATCATTTGTTGACCACAGCTTCACACCCTGCAGAGCTCCACATCTTCCAAACCTTCTATCTCATCACTGTCACATTATGCTGTGAAAATGACACATTGCATCTTCCCATACATATTTCTCAGATTAACACCACAGCGATGATAGTTTTGAGTTTGGAACTCTGCTACTTTCAGCCTTTGGTGGTAACTGAAAATAAAGATTTTAAGACCTGTGTTCCAAAGTGTTCCAAAACCTGGATCGTTAAGCATTAATGTCGCGTGACACAGCACGGCCCTGTCTAGCAGCAAATCGACCAAAAGAAGCCGGTTGTCTTTTTTTTTGCCTCTGCTAGACTGGGAACATTTATAGCCAGAGTGTATAATCTGTCTGTGGAGTTTGGCTTATACTAACATGGTGCCACAAGCTGAAGAGGTACTTGGTAATGAAGCATTCCTCCTAAGAGAAACTTGGCTTATTTTAACACATTAAGACTGTTTGTTGAATTGCAATAAAGTTTCTAATAAGATGATTAAAGTAAAGTATGTGGTAGCGCAGGTGAACTGTTTGGTCCAAAATAAAAAGCATTTAGGACTAATTAGATACCTCCATCTTCATGCCTAAGATTTTGAGTGACTGATTAACTGAATAACTTGACTTTGTTCACGTTTAGTCTTGGTTTGTAAAATATTTCCAAAAATGAAAGTTCTGCTAATGTTGGATCCTGCTAGACAGCCTCTTTTTTAGTCTCTTAGATCACTAAATATTACCTTTTAATAATTAGCAATAAGAAACAAAAACGTCTTGCTTATAAAGATAATAAATTCATGACAAGACAGCTTAGTGTGAGAGATCATCAGTTTGAGTCTTCCATGAAGCATTTGCCCATGTTCTTTTGTTGCTTTTTTAAAGATTTATTTTAGTCTTTATTAGACAGAATAACATTTTACAGGAAAGCCACTCTGTGTGTTCTTTGGTTACTAAATAGCAGAGGTGGGACCAAGTCATTGTTTTGCAAGTCTCAAGTAAGTCTCAAGTCTTTATCCTCAAGTCTCAAGTCAAGTCTCAAGTAATGTCAGGCAAGTCAGAGTCGAGTCTCAAGTCAATGGTGTAAAAGTCCGAGTCAAGTCACAAGTCTGAAACTTTGAATTTCAAGTCCTTTCGAGTCTTTAAAAAAAAAACAAAACGAAAAAATAATGTTGCAGTTATATGCTAAATGTAAATATTAGACCATGTAATTTTTAAATCTGTGTTTTTCTCAACACATGACAAAATAGTGAACTTAGAAAATATACACAAATTGTGAAATTGCACCTCTTTAAAATGCAGCTCAATTAAACCTAGCTCCAAGAATAATTTTCACCGACAGTTCTGAGATAAGCTGCATGTTATTCTTGGATGCGGTTGTAGGACCGGCTTTAAAATCGCATGACAAAAATATCATACACATTAAAAAAAACTGCATCACCAATGTGGCCTGGACAACATTTGCTAGTTAGATGAAGTCAGCTATCTCATCGTAGCATATTTATAATTACACGGTTCTTGGAGTGAGTGCACACACTCATGAAGTTTAGTAACTTCAGGTCACTGCAACAAGCCCAGGTACAGTTTACCGACGGATGGGTGCAGGACCTTGAAATGCACCGTGTAGAATGAAAGACCATCGTACGTATCATAAGTTTACCAGTCTCACAAATCGTCGTCATAAATACACATTCCTTAACCGTTTATTAATAGGACCTTTGAGCTCAATGGTAATTAATTAGTAGTGGAAATAATTTCTGGTACCCATCACAGAAATGTAGCAGTGACAACAATATTGTATGCTGTAATCGTACTGGGCAATTAGTGATACAAAAAACCTGATTTATCCTGTGAATAAAAGTATGTTTTTGTCAATGTACCATAATAACAGAAGCGAAACGCAATATTGTGTCAGGACAATTCACTATTTATGCACAATAAACAAAGGAGCATAGTGCGACAATTTCTGTTCAGCGCCAGACTTGCTTGTAACCTATATCACTAATTATGTTATGAAAATGACGTATTAACTACTAAAAAACACTGACCTTCGTGTAAATGCTTGGAGCAGACTAACCTGTGAGCTGGAGTGTTCTGGGACGTTATATTTGATCTTTGAATGGCTGCAATCCAGTCGCCTCTTTGTTACTTCGGAAACATGGCTCGAACAATTTCTCTTCAACGACGTAATCCGATAACAACTGATCTCTTTACCCATCGGCTTCCCGTGGCTGTCATGCGACCGGCTATTGCAGTTAATAATACAACGGCTTCTTGACATTTTTGTGTTTCTTTTTATCGCTGTATAACTGATTTTAATTGAAAGCCTGCGTGCGCTAGTACCGCTTGCCACGAGTTCCCAGAATCCTTTGCGGTTCTACCCGTGAATGACGTCACATTTTCAATCTCTATATAATATGCATGTTAAATTTTATATTTGGGGTAAAATATCAAGTCTTTTCAAGTAAACCGGTTCAAGTCCAATTCAAGTCCCAGGTCATTGGTGTAAAAGTCCAAGTCAAGTCACAAGTCTTAGAACATTTTTTCAAGTCAAGTCTAAAGTCATAAAATTAATGACTCGAGTCTGACTCGAGTCCAAGTCATGTGACTCGAGTCCACACCTCTGCTAAATAGATGTGATTACACAGGGCATCTGTGCTTTCTTTGTTGCAAGAAAATGATCAACATTTCTTCCATTTTAAAAGACTGGGCGTCATTGTACAGAGAACCAATGTTAGTATATCCATTCACTGCCATCAACATCAATAATATAAATATTTCTATGGATTGGACTCAGTTTAAAGTGCTTACAGAATGACCGCAGTGAATTTACTTCTGCGCTTGTAAATAGTTTAAAAATATGAACATTCATTTAAATTTAGGTCGGTCATGTCTTCAGGAGAATGATGCACGCTTTAACACCAAGTCGGCAGGGTGATTTTAAATGGCGCTTTGTCAATTCCAGCTCTGGCCTTTAAAGGAAAGCAAATGTTCGTGCACCGCTGCATTATAAATGGATTTGATTTTGAGGAGTACTTAGGCACAGGACCAAACTAGTCTGAAAGGCCAAGGGACTGTAAACTAATATTGGTTTACAACACATGGCCCAGATTTCATAACCGACATTAAGACCCAATCCTAGTGGACACTCGTGTAGAAAAAGGATGATTGATGAACGTAACAGAAGGTGTAAGTTCTATATGTGTGTGTCACTGTGTGAGCACAGTTGTTTGCTGCATTAAAGTCCCTCTGTGCAGTGAACTGCAGGTACCTGTGACAAAATACATCTGTTAATTAAATGAGAAATAAAGCAGTTGAACACTTTAGGAAATGCACTTTCTTATTATGGCAACAGACTTTGCTTTCATGTCTGTTAAACATTAAGCTTCGACCAGTGGCCAGTTAGTCTATCTTAAAATGACTGGAAATGGGAGGAAACTGCTAGTATAGTTCTGTCCATAAAAACCTGCATACAAGTACCTTTTAAGCTCCACTGGTTGTTCGGGGACCTCAAAGTGACAACAAGACCCCAGGAAAGTGAATGCTCACAGCCAAGAAATAGTCAAACAAGATTTTTTGTGCATTTCGAAAGGAGCCAGGTTCTTTTCTTCTTTTGTTTTTGCAAAGGTAACCTGACTATACCTTAATATTATGAGAGCAGTCCAAGCCTGCAATATTTTTTTCAATCTTCTTTTGGTGATTCATTCACTGTAGCTTCAGTTTCCTGTTTTTAGGTGAGAGGAGTTGCTTCCTGTGTGGCGTTCTGCTGCTCTGCCATTCAGAGATTCTCCTCTTCGTACCTTGGTTGTAACAACTGGTTATTTGAGATACTCTTGCCTTTCTATCAGCGCCAGTCAGTGTAGTCATTCTCCTCTGACTACTGAGACCAACCCAGCCATGTATATACAAAGTCACTTAAATCGCCTTTCTTCCCCATTCTGATCCTTGGGTTGAACTTCAGCGGGTCATCCTGACCACATCTAAATGCCCAAATGCATTGAGTTGCTGCCATGTCATTGGCTGATTAGAAATTAACAAGCAGATGAACAGGTGCCACTAATGAAGTGGTTGGTGAGTGTATTTTTACTGTTTCAGCAACAGAGCAAATAAACCCAAATGTTAAGCTATTCCCTTAGAAACTGCCTGCAGAGTAACCTCTCTTTGTTTTACATGTCCTTTATGTAGGGTGCCTCATTACCTTCTCTAATAAAAACTACTTTTCAAACAAAAGCCTGGGTCTTTGATGAACACCAACAAGAAAAGGCTTGTGCCTAAATGCAGACCTTCAAAAGTTCCACAACAAAAGCCATGTAAAGAGACTAAAGTTAAACATTAAGGCTGAGAATCCTAAACTGAAATCTGTGGGAGAATTTTATAAAAGGAAAGAAAAGAAACTGTTAATTATTGATTCTATTTATGCAGTTTAAAAAGTTTATTTTCCGCAGTTATTTTGCCCATAGTGACTTAAAATCATCAAAAGCTCTTCATCCCTTTTTTTAAGCTTGAACAATTGATAAGTCAAAATCTAAAGAAATGGAGGATGACTTAAGACTTTTGCACAGTTTTTTTTAGCATTTCTGTACCTATTAAACCTTTCAAAAGCATTTGTGTTGATTACATTAACCATGTTAGATTTGTATCGAGATACTCAAGCTAGGCCAGTAACCTCAGCAGTAATAACATTATTCTAACAGCACACTTGAAACAAGTCTTTTCTAACAACAAAATAAAAAAAGATCCATGCAACTTACAGCGTTGAAAATCATAACTACAAACTGGTTTTGTTTTGTTTACCTATATTTTAAATAAGTGAAGCTGTGACACAATGTGTGCAGTGGGTAGCTGATGTGATATAACCCCCATGGTAGTGCAGACCGGTATGTTCAGAGGGATGCTCTGCTCCTATTAAAGAGCTGGAAAGAGAAACTAAAGCCAGGCAGTGATCAGTCTTACTTACCTCAATATTAATACTGTTATGCTTTGACTTTTGTTTGAGGCCTTGAACTTAAATTGACCAAACAGAGGAAGTTTGAAATAAGAGTCTGCCACCACTAAATGCCTGCTTCAAATAAATGTCTGTTACCTTCAACAATACTACAAGAAATGCTAAACTGTTATTGTATTCCACTCCTTCTATACTGCCTAATAATCCAGACAATAATACTGTTATTTAGAGGTCACACAGCACGTCTGTGCACCCAGTCTAAAGCTCAGACCTGGCTGTTTGCCAGGCTCTGGTGATAGGTATCGGCATGCTTGTGCTCTGAGTCATTACAGTAGTTCTGTAAATAGCAACCCAACGAAAAGGAAATATCTTAGATCAAATCGGAACATGAGTATTTTTCCCTAAATGCTTCCCCAAACATAGCACACACACACACACACACTCACACACAGCAAAGAAGCAACCACCTACACACAGGCATGCACACTCACACTTTGGTACACTCTGCTTTGTCTTCTGAGGATTAGAGACTTTCTGGGATGACGATGACTCAACTGCTCCGCTGCGAGGATAATGTTAACAAAATAGAACATCTTATCAAACTGGTTCCTTGCTGCTTTACCACTCGCAGAAGAAGAATTGCAGTCTCTCTCTTGACATGTCCCGTTCAAACCTTTGATTTAGATACTAAACCAGATGACCAGAGCACTGGAGTTGCTCGCCATTCCCACACGGTCGATATGTTTCACTCAGATTACCGATTGTCACAACATAAAAATGAAGAAGTGACCGGTGGGGTCTCGTTGCAGCCTTTCTCTACTCTTTGGAAAGTCTCCCACGAAACGAACTGAAGTGCTACAATAACTTCACAACACACTTTCCCACTCCCAGAGGCTACATCCATACTACAGAGTAGCTGTTAATCTTGATGATACAGGATACAACGGCTCCGCTGTGGCTGCATTGCAGACTCAAATCTCTTTCTTACTCTCCATTTCAGTGACACATATCAGATATGTTATTTGTTGTCTTAACTAGGGTTTATTTACACGGGTCCAAACTTTTAGATTTTTAACTCTTTGCTGTACCAAAGCGGAAATGTCATGTTCAAATATGCTTTTGCGTTTCAAAGTGGATTGTCTTAATGGGCAAGAGTTGAGTTTTAGGATCTTTTATTTAATCTACGCTCAGATCAGATGTGCACACAATCTGGAAGATTTATTATTACTATTAGATACAGATATCTCATGATTGTGAGATTTTCCTGACTGATAATATAAATGAGGAAACCACATTAACCTGATTCTTTTCCCCTATTGTAGGATGTTATTAAGAGGCCACATCTGTGCCACAAAATACTTAAAACCAGATGTGTGTTACAATGTCAATACAGCCTGAGTCCTGTGGGCAGCATGTCAGGTTTATGCTGAGTGTGTAAATGTTGCCAGTGACAACTGTGTGCATTGGGAGTGAAGTTGTATGTCATTATATTTCAGCTGGGGTTTTTTGGTCTGATCCAGGAATGTGTAGGAGGCCCTTAATGGTGACATCACCATGCTGTGTATGACTCCCTTGAGTCACGATGTTGACCAAAACCAAGCTGCCTGGTCATGACCTTTTTGCTCTCGAAAACAGAATGATGCAATTACTTCTAAACAGTGGCAACATCCTAAAGTGGGAACATTTTACACAGAGTACAAAGAGAGTGGTTTCCTGAGTAATACCAGTGATTTAAATGTTACTTTATCCGTTCACCCAGTGTCTGTTTAAGCTTTTTGTGACAAGCACACTGACTGTACTCACAATTTATTAGGTACACTTGTGCAACTGCTTGTTTAAGGCAAATACCCAATTATATGTCAGTAACTAAATGCATTTAGCCATGTGGACATGGTCAAGAAGACATGCTGAAGTTCAAAATGAGCATGAGAATGGGGAAGAAAGGCGATTTAAGTGACTTTGAACGTGGCATCGTTTTTGGTGCCAGACTGACTGATCTGAGTATTTTGGAAACTGCTGCTCTACTGGGATTTTTCCATAAAAACATCCCTAGGGTTTAAAGAGGTTAGTCCGAAACAGAGAAAATATGCAGTAAGTGGCTGTTTTTTTTGGGCAAAATGCTTTGTTGTTCTCAGGGATCATTGGAGAATTGGAGAAAGCACTTATACAAAGGAAACAATAACTCAACCACTTGTTACAACCAAGGTATGCAGAAGAGCATCTTCTGAATGCACAAAATATCAAACGCTGACGTAGGAAGCAGAAGACCACATGGGTGCCACTCCTGGCAAGATGTAGATGGGATGCGCTACTGGACACACAAATGGAGTGGCTGGCATGTGTAGATAACTGAGTAATATAATCATTTACTTGACTCTGAATGTTTTATCTTACTGTACAGCTGGTGATTGATTTTGTCCTGGTCCTCTACAGCCTGGGTTAGCTGGTATATGGCACATGAAACAGTTCTCGGCCTGCCGCAGATTGAAGTTAAAGTGAGCCTCCAGTTCACAGTGAATCTTGAAAGTATATGAAACACCAACAAGGTGGAGTTTGAGTCCCACAACACCAGTCTGACCAGAAATTCAGCTGCTGAGAAAAAAAACACACAAGACGTGAAAGGCTAGGCCTGACTAGCTAGATCAAGTTGATCTTTCAAAATAAGTTAAAATCTTCTCTGAGTGTTTTTTCCACTCTAGACCATGTGAAACTGAGAAAGTAAGACAGACTTTAACGATTTATTCTAACTGGCAGAAGTGTCTGTCAGGGCCCGGGCAGGTGTGGTAGTTTTCTGTAATTTTTTCTCTTCGGGTGGAATGGTGGGCAGATCTTGTCTCTTCTCCGCCCTTGGGTGGAGTCGCTGTTCCGTGGCTTAAGATCAACTGGGGAACTGATTCTCTGCCAGTTTGTCCCAAGCATTATGATGGTAAACTGGCAAAACTTGTTGTTTCCTATGCCTTATTGCCCCCTAAAGGATTCAGTCCACTTACCTGTAAAACCCATCTGCCTCACCTTGTGGAACTCTCAGCTCACAGCCAGATTGGATACCCTCCATAACAAGTCTTCTGCTACTTGCCGGTAAATCTTTCTTCTAATACTCGCCTGCCCACTCTCCACCGCATCTGTCAAGCCTTCCCTTGATTCCAGCCTGCCCTCAGACAAATCCTCTCTCAGAAACACTAAAATACTGAATTTTGACACCCCCTCAAGTGAGACATCTAAACTCACAACCCAAAGAAACTATTCAGTCATACCTGCCAACACTACCTCTGTCTCTCCCGCAGAAACCCAAGTCTTGCAAGACTGAACAAGAAGCCGATGACATAAATAAGTAAAGGGGGTTACAACAGGTACGGTGACAGTAACAGCAAAAATATATAAAGATTTTTCTTTATTTATCTTACTCTGAATGAACATTAATTCCAAACATCCTTTAACGGTCTCATTGACAACTACTGTCTGAACCTGGAAAAGCCATAATGGTCATACATAATATGTTCATGTTTAATGGGGAAACAAGACGGTTCAATACATGACAAACAGAAAAGGTTTGAGCTATGAGGAAAGGTAAAATCAAGTGTAACACTAACATCAACACCCTGAGCACATGTGTCTTCAGTGACCACACATGTACTGCTGTGTGCATGCACATGTGTACCGTCGTATACAGTACAGACTCTGCATTGGTGGTCTGCTTGTGCATTAGTGCTGCGGTGGTCTGAACCTCAAGCTGGCTCCGTCCCAGCAGCTCCGAGGCAGACGTGAGCCCCGCTGCCAGCTCCGGCCTCACTGTGGGAAACAGCCTCCATGTTATTGTATGTGCAATGAATTGCTGATGACGCATTTGTTTATGTGCTCGCCTAAATAATGGGAACATTAAATATTTGGTCCGAATAATAATAATCCATTTCCTTGCCACTATAGAAATATGACTAATCACATGGAAATTTAAAAATAAGCAAACAAGCCGTGAAATTATTGTATTTTGTGAAAATGAAGATTTTTCTGCACACACCCTGCGAGGTGAACATTACCTCAGTTTTAAATGCATCACAGAATCCGTCCTTTACACGAGGACAGCCACAGTTTTTGGAAAGTCCGCAATGTTGATGTGAATTTGAAATGTCTGAAATTCAGGACTCTGTCATTTTCGGGAGGTGCATGGAAATTCTGATCAAAATTATGAATCTATGTTTGGCAGCAAAAACAACGTCTGGTATTAATGGATGAATCAAACTGTGTTTGCATGTGTAGCCTTGTAGGCAGCATCTTCACTGGAAACTTCAAACTCCCTTGCAAATCCTCCCATCTAATACACTTTCCTCTAACTGTGAATGTGACCACAGAGCTGTTATTCCCCTGTGACAGATATTCCTCTGTCGAGAACTCTTACACTCTCCCACAATCATTCTCACAAGCTCCTCGCTCCATAAATGTAGAAGGAAAAAAAAATCCAGGACACGTGAAGATCAAACACAGGAATAAAACACTATAAACATCACACGCATGCGAAGGGCTCTTTATGGGTCAGCACATCTTGACTGACAGACAGCATGGTGGCTGGCATGTAAAACGGAGGGAGTTCAGGTCTATTCACTGACTTTCCTGTTTATATGTGGTGGGATTTTTCTTGAGCTGCATTCGGTGGGCGAGCAGGAGGAGTGTTTATAAATGGCTGACTGGTAGAGGGGGGAGGGAAGGGTGTGAGAAGTTTGGAGGAGAGGGGAGGTGAGGAGCTGTGCAAGGTAATTTAAATTCCTGAGGTTTGGCTGTGGCAGCTTTACAAAGATGTGAAGAATAGCAGCTTGGCTTGCAAGGTGTAAGGTTTTTAAAAAGTAAAGCATGCTGGAAGGTAGGAAGCAGGGTACTGTAGTTTGAACAGGATCAGGGTTAGTGACCTGTGGTAACTTTTATTCAGATTGCAAGCACTTTAGAAGAAGACTAACCCCTTTGTTTGGTCATCATAGCAGGCTTAATAGTCCTAGCACTGTCAAATATAACAAGTGTCAAGAAATGCCAGCTCACTTATAGTTGAACGACTGCCATGTCCGCACTAATACGCTTTAGTTTGAAAACTTTTTCTCTCCGTTTTGGCCTTCCGTCCACACTGAGATGGCGTTTTCGGTCAAGGAAAACTGAGCATTTTGAAAACGCTCTCCAAAACACATACATTTGAAAAAACGACACATTTTAGTCAGGTGATGCAGTCATGTGACCAATTAAACTAAGATAGCGGAGGGCATTACACACCAGTTGTTTTGTTTGCTTTCAATTTTGACAGCCATAATAAAGATTAATATCAGTTTGTACTGCTCCAGAGAGCTTTTCTTCAGATTCTTTAACTCTCACTCACTTTTGCAACTTTGTACTTTTGTGTTACTCGCAGCAACAACTCCGCCTCATTGTCAGTCCATTTAAAAAACTCGGTGCTTTTCCTCAACATTTTGCTGCGACGTTTCAAAGAGACGGAAAGTAAATTAACGGCAGACGGCAGGACGAATCGTCTTGTGTTCCACCCATGCGCAGTACAGCTGTTTCACTGTGGACGCACAACTCTGTGAAAACACATGAAAACGATGATGTGGACACAGAGCGTTTTCTACGGAGCCCCTCTGATGACATGGTCCAAAAAATAAATAAATTGTGGCCACAAAATACTACTTCGTGCCCTCGAAATAGTATAACGTGCCCACGAAATGCTAATTTGTGGGCACGAATTGGGTATAACGTGGCAACGAATTACGCATTTGTGGCAACGAAATAAATAATGTGCGCACATCATATTGATACAATTCCTGGACAGCTGCGTAGAGACATAAGCATAAGAGTAGGCTAAACCTATACACCATGGACAAAGACGGCATGATTGAGTTTTATTTTAGGCTGGGAATGAACTACAAATGCATTTTGAAAAGCCTGGCAATGCAAGCAACCATTATTATGGAGAGACATTTAAACAGGATATTGAGAGCCCAGTTGCTTTACAGACGTAAGTACGACCTGGACGCCGGGATAGATTTTATTGTCAACCAACTGCAAGGGGCTGGGAAGGATCACGGTTATCGGTCAAGTGTTTTGTGCCCACAAATTAGCATTTCGTGCCCTCAAAATAGTATTTCGTGGGCACAAATAAGTGTTTCGTGGGCATGTTACACCCATTTCGTGCCCACGAAGTAGTATTTTGTGGCCACAATATATTTATTTTTTGGACCATGTGATCAGAGGGGCTCCGTAGTTTTCAGATATGTACGCTGTTTTCAAATTTATCTGGGCTAGTGTAGATGTAGCCTATGTACAGAAATGACATATTACTGATCCATAGTCTGGCTGTCGTATGGTCCATGCAAGCTACGAGGAACTACAGCAATCTGCTAGTGTTGAAATCAATCACAAGGAGGAGGTGAAAACTCGTCAAGGAGTACACATTTTTCTCTAGTGAACAAGGGTTGCCACAGGTTGCCGACCGGACACTAGGCCTGTATGACTAAGGTCTTAACTGCTTATCAAACTCAGGTGGGATACATCCTGGAGAAGTTGCTAGTCCATTTCAAGCTAACACAGAGAGGCAGACAGCCATTCATGTTTCGCTTTAGTGAAAAAACAGGCAGACCACCTAAGAAATGAAAATTCAGGCACATGAAAATAATAAAATGATGCAGTTTCTTGTTTCAGGTTCTCTCAGGGTCAGTGGAAAGTAACTCGATATCTTACATTTAGTAAAACTACATCTGCAGTAATACTATTTAAGGAAAAAGTACTTGTTACAAGTGTAGCCCCATAGCTGCTGTTGTTTGACTGAAAGTAAAAAAAGTAAGCGCAATACATTTTGTGTAAAACACAGTATCAGTTGACAAAATACTAATCACATGAAAACATCCAGAGCCGAACCACACAGAACATTTCCTACAGATTTCCTCCTTCACAGATGTTAAGTATTTGTTTTCTCTGCAGATGGTATTTATCAGTACATAGGAGTGAAACAAGTCATCTTGTATATGTTTCTCATGCATCACTGCTGATCAGCCTACATCATTTCACAGACCAGATTCTGATAAAATACTACAAGTCACATTCTCATCCCCAGAGAAAAAAACCTTACTCATGACTGAGACGGCCTGAAGACCAACCTGACGCACCGACGCGGAGCAAACAAAAAAAAAGCTTCATTTATCAAGCTTGGCTCGCTTTACATGAAAGCATTTTCACAATTTCATTCCTTGGCTTTTACTTTTAGTTGATAAATATAATGGAATTTGGATTTTTCTGCTCCAGAGAGGAAAAAAGAAGGGGACGCGAAGAGAAGAGCACTCAGGTTAAGACCTATCCTGCCAGACATTACTAATGAACTCAGCTGTCTGGGGACTTGCAATAGCAGCCTGCCTTCCGGCATTCTTATCATCACCCACACAAAACCTCCCCACCAATCAAACTGGATTCTGGAAAGGAAGTTGAAAATGTCAAAGGCTATTAATTCTGCTGCGGCCGCTTTGTCTGCCTCTCAGAATACTAATGGACAAGCAAGAGAGGGCCAACCCTCTTTTTTATGTTCGATTACAAGGAAAGTGAAAATCTTTTAAAGACAAGTGTGCTACAACTCACTGCCTAAGGGAAGTGAGAACCATGTAAAACCCTGTTATTTTAAGATTCAGCCTAAGACCACCTACACAATAAGGCATTCACATTTTTTAAAAGCATGTTGTTGGCACTGGTTAAGCCGCGTTTCCTCTTTAATAGTAATGATATCCTGTTCAGCACACTTTCTTTCAAAGGATTCAGGTAAAGCATGGGTGGGACCTTCCGTTTCATGACATATTTTGTCAAAGTGATGACTTTTCTTTGTGCCTCTGCATATAAAGGGGCTAAAGTATACTCTTTAATGCACTTCCTACAGGCACAGGACCTTTACAGGAACTGCATGTTTCATTTGAAGCTGAGACACTGTCTTAACAGTTATCCTTGCTCAAAGCAGGTTATGCCCCACTATTATCATTATTACTTTGTCATTGCTCCAGCAAACAAAGCCTTACATGCTCTCGGGGTTAAAGACATCTAGGGCACTTTGTGGCCACGTTTGTGCTGCACATGACAGCAAGTATGTTCCTTGAGCTTTTCACAGAACAATTGTTCCCATACCACTCACTCACTCACTCACTCACTCACTCACTCACATACTGCAAGCAAACATGTTTGTTAGATATAGCATGGTTTGAACCCTTTCCAATGTCAGCCCTATCTATGTCAAGTGCAATTTTGCTTTGTTACGTCTATAAACCCAATGAGAAACCCTGCAAAACACATGTGATGAACAGCCTGTTATACTTTACTAACCACACTGTTTAAAAAATTTCATCTGGATTACACAGTCTGTATTATATCTACATCAATCAGTACTTTTTAAACATTTTAATCAAATGTATGTATTCTTTAAAGATGCCTCTTTTAAAATGAGTCTGCAATGTGAACTCATTACTATTCCTGTCAGTCTCACCAAGTATGAACACCGAGCCATTTTATATCTATTGTTTACTAACAAATGGTTCTTATCAAGTGATCTTAAATTAATGCCAGATAAAATAAAACTGCACTGACATCCGTCGAGAGACTTCCTCAGATCTAATCTTTTGGCTGCCACTATGGCAGCTTTTTGGAGCAAGAACTGAACAAATTAGGATGAAAGGATTGAGTGACAAAACTAGCTTGGTTACCAAGCTGCATCCATGAACAGGGACACATATCTTTTAATTTCCAGTAACAGACAACAAAATTGAAGCATAAACTTTTTGAACAGCTAGTCATATTATCTGCCAGATAATTGCGTCAATAATGCTCCAAAAGGAACCAACTCAATGGCATTGAGGTTCAATTTGATAAGTCCAATTAGTAAGGACAGATACCGGGTTCAGTTATCTGTGTTAGTACATCTATCGAATCAAGCTGGGCATTTTAAAATGGGAGTATGGGGAGTTACTTTATTTTGGAGCCAAGTGGCCATTAAATGGAACTGCAGTTTTTGGTGCTAGCACATTGATTTTAATTTTTTAGCTGCTACTGACTAGTACAGAGCATAAAGTCAAGAGGTTACTGGTCTCAATCATATCAGTAACTACCAGCCTATTAAATACAAGGAAGATAATTAAAATCCACATATAAAAGGCTCAGCCACCAGGATTGAACTCTAGAATTTTCTTTGCTGCGAGGCAAAAACTCTAAGCTGCTTAGCTGAATAATATCCATCCACCCATTCGCTTCATTGAATAATATCCAATGAATATGAAATATAATTAATTGAAATGCCCAGTCCTTGTTAGGTTTAAGCATAACTAATTAGAATATATCGCTTTATGAGAGTAGAAAAATGACTCTTACAAAATGTATTCAAATGGAACTCTAAGCAGTCTTTTAGAAGCGTCCATATGCAAATAGCTTGGAATAAGACCTGCCTCACTTTTATTTTATAACCCACTGCATAACAGTTCACACACCTAAGGACAATTTGTATCTTTTAGATGTGAATAAGTGCATCAAAGCAGCAACCTCCAGGGCTGAAAAATGAAACCTTCATGCTAGAGCCAATTTCCTCTAATGACCACTGTTCCGACGACTCCCATCTAAAATGCCCAGCTCCAACCATGAAATTAACATGTTCGTCATGTGATAACAGGAGAAGGGAGAGCATTTTGATTGACAGCTGTGTCAAAATAGGCAGCCAACCGCTGCCTGCTTAACCTCATCTCTGCCAATCCCAGTCATTGAAGTGGACCTCCCAAACATGTTATGCATTATGGAGTGAATAATATGGTCTTATGTGAGGCATATCCCATCCAGGAAGTTTTGGAGGCTGAAATTACACAACCTTGAAAAAGTGTTTTGGTTTTTTTTTCCACACTTAAATGTTTCAGATCACACAAATTTTAATATGGGACAAAAATAACCTGAGTAAATATAAAATGCAGTTTTGAAATTAATTAATTAAGTGAAAAATGGCTCTTAAAAATCTACCATATGGGAAAAATTAATTGCCCACTAATCAAGTGTTTGTGGTAACTTAGTGTTTTGGCTCTCTTTCCTTTTCTGAAGAATTTTTGAGCATGAATGGGCCGTTTTTTAAGTTCATCTCGGATTTAAGCCCAGACTTTGAGAAAGCCAATCCAAAAAGTTTTTTGTTTTTTTTTTTAATTCAGAAATGGATTTGCTGGTGTGTTTCAGATCATTGTCCTGCTGCATAATCTAAGTGTGATAGAGCTTCAGGGCATTAACTGATACCCAGACATTCTTCTTCAAGATTTCTGGCAGGGAATCCACAATCCATCAAGTATGGCAAGTCATCCAGGTCCTGAAGCAGCGGAGCAGACACATACTATCATAGGGCCACCATGTTTGACCGTTGGTATGATCTTAATAAAATGCTGTCTTAGTTTTACAACACCTGCAGCAGGATTCAAACTTTCCACAAAGTTCAGCTGTTGGTTTGTCAGTCCACAGAATAGTCTGAAAAGTTCAGGAGATCACTGAGGTGTTTGGTATTTGTTAGCAAGTATGAGGCAAACATTTGGTTTTATTTGTTTTGTTTTTTTTGGTCAGCAGTGGCGATCACCTTGCTCTCCCATTGATGCAATTTTTTTGTCCAGTCCCTTACTGATTCGTGAACACCGACCTTAACTGAGGCAAGTGAAGACTTTAGTTCTTTAGATGTTGTTCTAGTATGTTTCGTGATGTCCTTGTTGACTTGTCAGTGTGTTTGGGGGGCATTTTTGATATTCAGGCCACTCCTGGGAAGGTTTGCCACTGTTCCAGGTTTTCTCGATATGTAAATGATGGCTCTCAGTGTGGGCCACTAAAGTCCCAAAGCCTTTGAAATGGCCTTGTAACCCTTTCCAGACTGAGAGATGTCAATTACTTTGTTTCTTAACTCTTCTATCCTTTCTTTAGGTTGAGCCATCATGTATTGGTTTTTGAGATCTCTAACCCTACATAACTTTATCAGACAAGCTCTTAAAGGATTTCTTGATTGAGCAGATCTGGCAGGGAGTTGCATGAAGAAGGCATTGATTGCGCCTTATAGTTTGTTGATGCAGCTTACTAGCCTAGCTTCCCAAGCTTTCTTACGCTAGCTGATAACTTAATTGTCTCTTCCAAATATGGCCAACTTCTAGTTCCAAAAATCCACCATAACCATGGCCAAAATGCTGAAGTTGAAACTTCAAAAGACAGAGTCCAAAAACAGATGTATGATATCAAGGTGTTTTTGCATGCAGGTTATGTGTTTGATGCCCTGGGATTGGGAGCAATGCCCCTTGTGGTCAAACACCGCCTGTAGCTGTGTTTACTTTGGACTGTATGAGGAGCCATCCATGCCTGCTTTTTTGTTTTTGAGGTTTTTAATGCCCATAAAGACAGAAAATTGTGTATGTTTTCTTTTCAGTGTGTCCAAAAACCACCAGCTTTCCCAGCTATCTCTGATTTGAGGACAAAAGCATTTCTGTTTTAAAAATGTTTTCATTGCCATTCAGAATCAGCCGCACTCATCACTACATATTGGAAATATTGGCAGGAACATCTAAGACCAATGATAGTGAAATAATACTGTTGATGCTGAGTTGGAAAGCAAACAGATAGATGATGAAACAGGAAATCTTTGTGCATGTGTGTTCCTCTTTCAGCAGCTTTTGATCTGAAATCTGACATCTTCATGCCAATTTAAAGTTGTTTCCCCTCCTCCAGTCTCTGTGGTTGTGTTGAAAACAAAAATCATCTGTTTAAGTGGCTGTCCTCCTCTGGGCCATGTGGCCAAGACTGAAGGTTTGGGAGCTGGTGACTAAGGCAAGATGTAATGCTTGGCACAAGGACACGCGTTCTCTTTTTTATTCCTCCCACAAATTCCCCCACTTTGGGGTGTGCAGAAGGATCAACAGGATAAGGTGCAAACTGTTCTGTGTGATCTAAAATGTTAGAACTTGGCTCATGAGCTTTTTCCCCCCCCTTACTATCCCTTTTCTCTATTATCTTTGTATGGAGTAATAGAAAAGCAAAGAGCTTATAAACCTCGCTTATTGCTCTTTTTCTTCCCCGGAGTCCCTCATTGAGCCTGTTGCTTGGAAGCTGGACAGACTGAGAATGATGGCAGCGTGCTCACCAGACCTTAGAGCATCTTAAAATGGACATATGTGTGGGATCTTTGTTTGAGCATGGGACCAGCTGGGCGCGGTAGCGTAGGTGTTCAAAGACAACCAGGGGGTATCAGTGAAGTCATCTCTGACAGTAAAAATCAAGTTTCAGTTGAAAGAAATAACAGGTCAGATGCAGGGGCAAGCAAGTTGGATCGACATGTTTTACCTCATTTACTCCACACTCTGTTCCGATGATCTCATTTCCTCCAGGGCATCCCACTGGACGTACCATCTTGGATGCTGACCAACCACTTGGGCCTGAATGATAGGGTGTGATCTGAATGGGTAGATCCGTGAGTGTTTTGCACATCATTGTCCCACAGAAAGGACCATTACCAGGACCTTTTTCTTTTAGTCCAAGCCAGACTTGACCACAGCAGGCTTTCTTCTGTTCCTGTGCATCTGTTTTAGGTCAGGTGAAGGTGCCACTCCACATAAGTTTCAGTTCATTCCAACAGCTTGTTTTTTTTGATAGACCGACAGATTTACTAGAAATATACCGAGTCCAGTATCCATCCATGCATCCATCAATTTTCTTCCACTTATTCAATTTTAGGGTTGCATAGGGGCTCAAGTATATCCCATATCTGTCAAAGCACTTGAACGAACTTCATAACAATCTTTTTTGACTTAATAGCAAAGAAAACTTCTAACCTTTCATTGTTAGCGTCCTTTATATTACGTTAGCTCTCCTGCTGGCAGCCCATGCACTGCTGCTGATGCTTGGCATAGTAAACACAGAGCAACAGATTATAAAGCGCCTTATGATTTGGTGCTATACAAATAAAATTGAACTGAAATGTAATTAATTTGTTACCAACAATTTCCATTAAAATTATCTTTTTTTATTTTAACCAGTATTTTTACAGTGTAGCTTCTATATTTGTCTACTGTAAATTAATGTATTTTCCTTTTTTTGGACATATGATGATAACAACATTTTAGAATATTAATTCTTTTTTAAAATTGTCTAGAAGACAGGAAATGACATTAGCATTAAACTATGGATTCTACTCACCTAAACCTGAATTCTGTATTTTTCTGATCCCAACAGATATCCCTGATAAACATGCACAGCTTGCTCACTCATTTGCTGCTATATCCATTGAGGACACAGGCTGAGACACCACAGCTAACAGCTACTGCTCTTATTCTTCTTTGAAGTATTCATTAAAAAAAAAAAAAAAAAAAAAGTACAGCAGGAATTTAAAGGAGTATTTGAAATTTTCTCTTTCAAGAAAAAAATAACATGGTTTGGAGTCAGTGCAGTCAATATATATAGTGATGATACCTAGTTCATCTAGAAGGACTGGAGTAGGGCAACCGAGAGGCTGTTTTGGATGTCTGTGCTCATGCTGCTGTGGGTTTTTTTCTGGGTGTTGTGGGATTGTTTCCAGAGCTCTTGAATGCTTCACTGCAGCTCAGTGTATGGAGGCATCACACCACTGTGACAGGCCTTTGTGAGCCAGTGGAACAGATTAAAACCCTGCTCCGCCCAAGTAGAGAAGCAATCAAAATAAATTTGAGGGGAAAAAAGTAAAAAGTGAGCACCTCTGTCTCATCCTCTCTCCTTCAGTCTGTCCTTCTGTTTCTTATATCTCTGAACTTTACCATCTGTTACCTGACACACACATTGGCCTTCAGCCACAAAGCACCATTTTCAAGACCAGGACAATAGCTCGCCCTATGAAGAACTTCTGAATGCACAGGGTGGCACGGCCGTGAGGTTACAGTCAGCTATTGTTGGCCAGCACAATACAGAAGCACATCCTTCTTTTGATTGTATTGTGGCACTTGCGCTCTAAACAGCCATTCTAGTGCTATTCCATGCACGAGGTGATTTCCGCTTGCAGGGTATCGGCTTTCAGGTTATTGATGTCTCGTTTTGTTACTGGTGGCTTTCACGCAGCGGGTCAATGGGGGTTTTTTGGAACAGGTTGTCCTGTTAGTGTGTGAGAATGTGTCTGGGGAGGAAATTCTACAGAAACATAGGATGTAGTCATCTTTTCACCTTTATCCTGTAGCTCATTTCTCTTTCACTCCCTTTTGTTTTTCCTGTCTGCCTGTGGGAAGATAGCATTTTTTTTTTGTTTGAAACTTTAAGAGCTTATCTCTTTTCATCAATAAACACGCTACAGTCTGCTGGAGGATAGGGCAGAACGATTTCTGGGCTAGGTAGGATGTAGTGTGTTGAATTCGTTGTAATGTTTGTAGAGGTGCAAGAATAAATATAAAGAAACATGGTGTCTAACCAGATGCCTACTTTGGATGTTATCGCCTCAGCCTGCAATAAAACAGAGGAAGGTTTGAATCATTGTTGACCAGGATCTGCTGTGTGCTTCCTTTAACACACGTATTAAATAAATTGTGAAAATTAGAAACATCCCCCGCTCAGTGATGCTGAAAAACAAGTCGTGCATTAGTCGTTTTGAGGCTAAACTTCTAGGTTGTTCTTAAAGCTCTCTAAAGTTCTGTTGTTCTGTCTATTATCCCGGGAAAAGTACAGTATTTTCCTGTAATAATTATAGAAATTAAGTAAATTACAGAAAGGGCAGTGTAAAAATGACAGTAATTTTAGGGCAGCAACTCATGTGCTCTGAACGAAAACAGTCAAGCCTACATTGTCTTTAGTATAACTCTCTTTTGATGACGCCGGGTAAAAGTATTTTAAGCTATCTTTGTTAAGAGCTGGTTAAACACAACAAAGACATCCATCAGAACATGGGTTCTTTTGCGTGTGTTTCTAACCACAAGTCTGCTTTCTAAGCTGTAAGCAGACACAACATCACTAGAAACAAGTTGAACATGCTTTTGACTGGAATTAATGTTGTGAAATGGCCCATTTGTTTTTATTTTCCCACTTCAACATCATTAAAAGTATCTACTAGAGTCCATGGGTCACAGGCATGAGACATTAACTGAAAACGTTAACTGGATTTTCTTCCACAATGGACAGTTTCTTTCCATATGTGCTTGTGGTTATACTTGTTCTTGTAAAACACGCCATTCATGTACGTGTAACCCTTGGATTACAGACTGCTCCAGACCAAAGCCTTTTTCTTCAAATTAGATCAAAGTTAGTATTTCAATCCAAGGAATGACTTCTAATCTGTGACATGGCCAAACAGTTTCTGGTGTTTACTTGGGTGGTGGCATAAATATGCAAAGTCTGGATCAAATTAGAAAAATATATTTGAAAATATTTGGAAATTCATGTGGAATCGCTCAAATAACAAATCTCGTGGAGAGTCGCATGGCTTTTCGGCTGCTTGACAGATTTGGTAGTCAGCGTTTCATGTCTGGTTGTCCTAAACATATTTTCAAAATATTTGTAAACCTAAATCACTTCAAGTACTTTAACAGACCTGCTGCATGCCATCTACTGAAAAGAGTCTTGATGGCATAAGGAGAATATTGGACTTGGCACACACTCACATATATACACATGGACGCGCGCACACACACACACACACACACACACACACACACACACACACACACACAGTCTGAGAACCAGCTGGCCTTGGTAACCTCTGGCAGCATGGCACTGTGACTTCGGCCTTGTAGCACTGACCCCCAGCCAGTCAGAGACGACTCGGGGAGCCACAGGGACCAAAAATTAAAAATGGGGGGCTTCCCATGAGCCCACTTGTAGTCCCTAATTAAACAGAATTGCATTCCTTTTCCTGGGATAAGGCTGGAAAAGGGGAACATTTTAAGGAAAGCCAATCTTCCCCCCTTTAAGTTTGTTTTCCCACAAAGCATGGATAAGAAGCTGGGAGGCTATTCCATTTTTGAATTCGCAGACAAAATATTTAGTCTTCCAAAGCATGAGCAACAGCATTATCTGCTGGGGCTGCACTGTTGTTGAATCATTAATAATCAGAGTTTCTTAATTTGGCCATGTGTCTGAGTGCACAGCCAGGCCATGTGGTTTGTTTGCTTAATAAACACAAAGGGAGAGGGAGCTGGTTTTATCCTTTAATCTCGCTCAACAGAGGCCCAGTGTCTTGACATTACTGAGCTTCTGAAAGACACAGCCATCAATTAAGAAACAATAAGGAGCTCTGAATGACCTCTTAAGAGAGTCATTCAGTCTATATGTATCAGTATAGACAGGCTTGTCTTGTCAGATTGAGACATTTTTGATGTGGAGAATACAGCCCAGCAACATGGATAAAAATGAATTCTGTGAGGTTAAAAAAAATAGTCTAGTGAAGCCCAAAGATAAGCTTTCTAACTGTCCATCTTAGCTTTTTAAGAGAAGATGTACTTTATTCATCCTCAAAATTGGGAAGTTACTGTGTCACATCAGACACACAAAAGTCTGTTTTTTTAATGGGACATTTAAAGGAAGGTTTATGAGACATTTTGAAATTCTGGGTTAGTCATATTGCTGGGAGTCTTGTTTCTAGTTTTATCTGTTTGGTTGTGAATTCTCAGTTATCCTGGCATTTTGTGTTTTTGGCTCTGGACTTTAGTACCATTTGTATTTGTTCCCTCTGTGTTTCCTGTTTCCGGTCCCCCAGGTTTAGATCATACATGTGTCATATGTGTTACTATCCTCACTTCCTGTTTTATTTTGGTAGTTATTTGTCCCTAGTGTCTCATCTTTAGTCTTACTTCCCCCTCCTGTCTCATTAACTTTGATTATCTGAACCTGCATCTTGTTACCCTCCTGTGTCCAATTCCCTTATTACCTCTTTATGTATAAATCGTGCTGTCCCAGCCCCTCCTCCTCATCTCGGTCTCTCCCAGTATTTTTTCCTATGTATGTGCTCAGAGGTTTCTGTTTGGAGCTTTATTATTTTACTTTTGTTACAACTGCAACAGAAAATAGCTCAGAAATGTAAAATATACTCTAAAGAACGAGCTTAATGTACAAAAAGTTAATCAAATATTAATATGATGCAATAAGGTGGTTAAATCTAAAGTGAAGACTGGGTTTGTGATGAAGGATTTTCTTTATCTGTGAATGTGGCAGCAGAAAATGATGTGTAATCCATATGTCACAAGTGTGGCACAGATCTCACTATGAAACCATAACAATTATAATGCATATATGTAGCCACCATGACCCATTGGTTCATGTTCCTTAGAGAAAACATTAAAAAAACCCTCACTTTATAAAGTTTTCCATTTTTCAAGCAGTTAAAGCATCTCTCACTCAGAATTTGTCATCATATACTCATTTGTTCAACCTGGCTGCACCAGCTGCTTCAGGTTACAATAATCGAAAGACCGAGCACAACCAGCAGAAACAACACTACATCGCAGTGCTTGAGCCTTCAAATGCAAAGCCCAAAACATGATGTCATTGTTCACAAGTGCATCTTTTATGTGATTCTCACAAATAGAGAAACTTTATTCGTTGCAATTAGTGTAATTTGAACACCAAGTGAATGTAGACTTCTTTTTGAGATATCACGTTTGATCAAGTTGTTTAAAACTTAATGTGCCACTCGGTTAGTTGAGAATAATGACTCCTCTGTGGTGCCGTATGAAAAAGTCACTTTTTCGAATTTCTGTGATTTATTTGCTCTTGAGCTTACTTCAAGTGTGTGTGTGTGTGTGTGTGTGTGTGTGTGTGTGTGTGTGTGTGTGTGTGTGTGTGTGTGTGTGTGTGTCTGCTTGTAAAAACTGTGATGTGATCATCAATTAAATCTGCTTGGAAAAAATAAAGACCAAAACAGCCACGATTTGTTATCATTTGCATATAAATTGAAAGCTTTTTCTTGGCATCTGCCATCGAATACATTTCAAGGGAAATCGCTTGAGAGGTTGAGTCCAAAAGGTGAAACTGCAGGTGGGGAATATATATATATATTTTTTTTTATATGAAGGAAAGGGGAAAAGATTTAGTAACGCTCACACATCCAGCATTTCAAATGAGCCGAAACATCACTGGGGAGCAAGTGAAAGACTGAAAAGGTGAGCTGAACACTATTGTACCATTTACTCAATTAGAAGCTGGAGCTGCACCAATCTAAACACTGGCGTGATGACAAAGTGATCACAGATTCTTGACAAGAGAACTTCCAGTGTTTGACCTGCATATGAGTTTGCTTTGGCTGATGCTCATGGCTTGTTGCCTCTCAAAAAAGTTCTGGGATCTCTAAATCTTCTTTTCTCATTACACTTTATACAGCACTTGCACCCCCTGTATCTACATGCACACTCTGACATGTACACACGTGTTGGCTGCTGGAGAGAATAACATTCAGAGAGAGCTTGGTAAGCTGATAATGTTTTCTCATGGATAAAAAGCAGTTGGAATCTGTAGTTTTGGTGGAAGTTATGTTGTAATTTACATAATCTTGCTGTACAAACACTACAGGCCAAGAATTGTGTTGCAGTAACACCAAAAAAAGCTACATCTAACAACCTCTATCCATCAAATTATTGCTGCTTATCTGGGGCTGAGGGGGCAGCAGTCTAACGAAAAACGCTTCCCAGCTGCCACCTACGGTTTTTCAAGGAGCTCACCAATGTGTTCCCAATCCGATCAACAGACATTTTTTCTCCACTGCATCCTGGCTCTGCCCAAAGTTCTTGTAATAGGAACAGGACATGCACAAAAGACCTCACCTAAGAGGTATTTAAGACACCCTGGTCACATGCACAAACAACCTCAACTGGCTCCTTTCAGTGTGTTTGTTTAAGCTTTCTTTGTGCAGTGGAGTGCTCACATGTCTGCTGGACATGATCACACTTGACCTTGCTGGAATTTTTTAGGACTTCTCAGTGTTAATGACTTTTAAAAGTGCTTTGCACTACAAGTGTACTTGATCTACCTCACATGCATGGCCAACTATGTCTCATGTAAACTCCAAAGAAAGGGCCCAGTCAACATGAAGGTCCGAACTAGGGACCTTCTTGCTTTGTAGTAACAGTGCAAACCATTGTACTACTGTGGCACCTCAGGCCTTAAGCCACATATACACTGGAAGTGATTCACTTGTTGCACATTGCTTTGAAACTGCCAGATGGTTGTATGACATTCCTGGCTATGGTTGCCTCAGTGACCCTCTAATGTATTAGATAGCAGGTCATTTATCCACCAATGATATTCTTCACCCTCACTGGAAGTCTCTTCAGTCGCTTGCCTGAAGGTTTATTGCGAGTCACACCCACTTTGGATCGCCAGCAGTTATTTCACCCATAGTCACAAATCGCCAAGTATCATTCACTTTCTTCTGGTCGCCATGTCACTGCGAATCGCTTCAAGTGTGTAGGCAGCTTTTACTCAACTATAACTGTTCAATTTTCCCCCCTTGTTGGATTTGTTTGAAAATTTAAGCCAGTATAGCTTAGAACAGCAATATGCTTTTCCCATTAAAAAAATAATATATGGGCTGTGGTCACTCTGACAGGTGTGCTTAATTCCTCTAAACTGAGTTATTTAATTGGATTTTAGTTTGTAAAAATTCCAGTATTTCATTTTGTTAAAGTTTTTAAATGAAACCACAGAAAGAAGGTGGACACGACCACCATGACATCATCCACTCATTTCCAAAGTCCAGTTTTGAAGCCTCAATGAGCATTTTACCTTCATCATAAAAGAATGTATTTTTTATGAGGAGGGGCAGGTCTCACTCAACAACCTGTCAAAAACTAATTGTTAGCCAATGAGGATAGCAATCTGTTTCTCTGTCTCTTTCCCCCAGTACGACCTGAAAAGAGTGGCTGAGCCCTACCTCATCAGTGAAGTATTTGCTGGGGTCAAGTCAGAGAGCCGTTTTGTTTTCTTCCAGAGAGTCGTTTCCCAGTAGACTTATATAGGACTGGAAGTCTTTTTGCAGCTTTTGCCATCCATTGGCCTTCAGACTAAGTGGCTTTATTTATCTGACCCAGAAGTTATATCCATGGATTATGTCTATGATCTCAGCATCCTAACCTAGTGTTAAGTCTGTCATCAAAATGTGAGAACTTTTAGTTTCAAAAAGATGAAATGAAAATGTGTCACAGTGGGTTCATCCATCTTTTATATACAGCTTATGGGTTTTGTTTTTTGATTTTTTTTTTTTTAAATCTACAAGGCTCAATTTCCTTAAAGGGAAAGGCTCGACCAGTAACAAGAATAGTGTTGCACTTTAGCTATCAGCCTCAGTCAACAGTTTACCAATACTGCAGGCCGGGTTGTTGCACGATGAACAAGTGCTCGACTCAGATTATTGACCTTTGATCATTCAAAGCAGCCCTAATATTAACATCAGCATGCCAGCAATCAAAATATATATATATATATATATATATATATATATATATATATATATATATATTAGGGGTGTAACGATACTCATATCGATATTGAACCGTTCGATACAGTGCTTTCGGTTCGGTACGCATATGTATCGAACAATACAAAATTTTAAATTTATTTTATCAACTTTCCTTCTGACGATGCTGTCTGTGTTGAGCGCTGAGTGGATCTGCGCTCGACAGTGCAGCCTAGGCGGAGTAGTCGAACGCAGATTCACTGAGCGCAGGGCAAGCTAGCCAGACAGAAGTTAAGCTCTCCTTGCAACATGGCAAATTGAACCTCCCCCACCCTCATTCAGATCTGGCGTTTGGAACTATTTTGGTTTTCATGTGACGTATGACCCTGAAGGTAAGCCCGTCATGGACTAAAGTAAAACAGTATGTTGGATGTGCCACGCAATGCTCAATTACATGGGTGGGAGCTAGTGTGTTAGCGCAGTTAGCTCATTAACGTGTTGGCCGTCCAGCCCCACGCACGGGGCGATCCGCGGTAGCTCGTTAACGGAGATTTGCCGTGTTGTGGCGTTAACGTCATTTCAACGAGATTAACCTGAAAGCACTAGTGGGAACACAACGAATATGACTGCACATTTACGCCGACAAACAACAAGCACGCATGCTACAAACTTTACCCGAGTCATTTAGACAGCCGTTAGCACATGATTCTCCTTATGGGGGCCTGATATGTTTAATATGCTGCTTAGAATATAGCCCATAAGAAGCGTATAGTATAGCTTTTATTTTGGAAAGAGCCATTTCTCTGTAATAAACTCTCTTTTCCAAAGATGAGTGATTCCTCAATCAGATACAGGGCTCGCAAAATCGCCTGCCCGACGTCCCGGGGCTAGCGATTTTTCCAGTCGGGTTACCAAAATCTATCTCTGCCCTGCCCATCGGGCTATCATAGGAAGGAAAAATATATGTCAATGCTTTTTCATTCTTTCGGAAATGTCATCATTGGCATCGGTGAGCCACTGTCAATATGTGACATATTGAAATCGCGTTTGAATTTGCGCTTGTTTTTTGCTTTCACTTTGCAATCGCACGAACTGTGTATAGAGATTGGTGAGTGATGATAATTTGCGCACCAATTCCTCTGACATCGTCTTATCAATCGTTAGCTTACTATGCAAACATGACAAGTGAAATCTCCCGCAGCAAGCTTAAACATGTGAGAGGTTGATCGCGCAGAGAATCGCTGAGCTTATGTGAGTGCGTGTGTAAAAGCAGCAGCATATATATTTTAGTTCTGCTGAGCCAAATAAGACAGGTCAGGGAGAAGAAGTGACAGTCAAAGAAAAGCTTACCACAAAACGGAAAAGTTATGACAAATCAGACTATAAGGCAAAAAGAAAGTGCAGCTTTATGGTTTCATGGACAAAAGAATTTCTGTGGCTGCAATACGACAAGCTAAATAACCAGGGCTGCACATAAGTGGTCCACAGGTGCGCATTCGCTGTCAAAATAAAAAACGCGCACAAGATAAGAAGTTGCAACGCGTGTTTGCGTACATAAGATTTTCAGGAGGAGGACAGACATTTGTTTAGAACTCTTAAAGATGTCGAAGAAGCAAGCTCCTTTAAGCAATTACTGTGATGTTCCTCCACCTCCAAAGAAATGTCAGGAGTCCGAACCACAAAAGAAGCGCGTATTCTCGGAAAAGTAGTTGCAGGAGGTGAGCTGGCTTCAAACAAATGATGAACGCACAGAGATGTGGTGCAAAATGTGCCATGAAAATTTAGTAAATGACAAATTAAAAAGGCATGAACATTTTTTTTGTATCGAAAAAATATCGAACCGTGACACCAAAGTATCGAACCGAACCGTGAATTTTGTGTATCATTGCACCCCTAATATATATATATATATATATATATATATATATATATATATCCACACCTTCAGCTACTATTATTCATAAGGAGTTAGCACATCAGTTAGCTTTGCATTTGTAATTTGGAAAATATAGTCTCCAAGGGAGTGTCTACTTTTGCTAATAAAGTAATGAAGAATTAAGAAATGAGACAAGACTTATTTTTGAGGGTTACTAAAATTGTGTTTGATTACGTTGGGAACATCATTGATGTAGTGAAGTAGGACATACAGAGGATGCAATGGAGAGTGTGAGATGGAGGCAGATGATCCAGTGTGGTGGTCCCTAAAGGGAGCAGCAGAAAAGGAGAAGGAAACATGAATATCTCTATTGCTAGTTCCAAATTCATTAAATAATATGAACAAAAAACAAAAATATCAGTGTTTAGTAAATGAAATATCAGGTGATCGTTTGGCGTTATCACCTAGGGACCATCAGACTACATGTCTGCCTGCAGATTGATGCCTCTAGCATGGTCCAGAAAAACTATAAAAGGATTGCAATTCACAGAGAAATAAACCAAAAAAATATGAAGTGTTTGGACATGCTGGATGCTGTTTTGGGCCAAAGTCCAGCATGTCAAACCACCTCATAATTTTTGCTTCACTGTTTGCATTTATACCACCACAGCTGTGCCTTGGCTTCAGTGTGAATAAATTAACAATATCACCACCACTTTTTCATTGTCTATCCTTTGGCATATTTCTTTAATGATGTGGGTCCAAAATAGCCCCATTTGTGTGGAAACACAAGGAAGTTGAGCCTATGCTGAAATAATTCTTCACTCAGTGGCAACAGAACGGCACACATGCACACGCATATACAAACATGTGGTTACACATAGGTGAACATAAATACACAGACACACGGATTAGAAAGCGGAGGACGCCTAACCACACTTGGGCAAGTTCGACTGTTTATTCACCGCAGGGGTGGGTCGTGGAGAACAAACACAGCCTCAGACACGGAAAAATGTGATTCAGGTGTGTGGGAAGTAAAGGTACTGTATATAAGGTGCAGCACAACATTAGTATGACATGCGTAGTGGAAATATTTACGAGCGGATGAGAAAGAAACAAATCAGACATAATGTCCTGGGTGTTGTCTTGGAGCATGAAGACAAACAATGGAGAGGATCAAATGGCATTTAAACCTTCAAGAGCCAACATGGTCATCATTTACAGATACTCAGAGCTGGCTGCTACTTCAATGCGCTGCTTAGATCCCTCTCAGAGTTTGATACACAGACCTGAGCTGCTGTTGGAGTATTTACTTGACATCAGTGGGTGTGAAGTGACATTGTTTATGTGCAGTCTTATGTAGCATGACATCAGCTACATCTGTAAAAGCTGGCTTTTTGTGGCCGTGATTGCAAAAATGAAGCAGCAACAGCTGATGTGCCAGACTCCCACAGCGTGAAGCCATGTGCCATTTTCCTGAGAGCCCCCACCAACACCGCCCTCGCTACAGTCCTTCCAGCATTAAAGAGCCTCTTTAACCCCAGTAATCATTTTAAGATGTCAAAAAAGGAGCACTGTGTTTCTGAGAAAAGTATGTATCACAACTGATGTCTGCAGCCTTCTAATGGATGTTAAGCTGAAATGATAAAGGGGCTAGTTCAAAGCAAAACACTCCCCTTCTACCTTGAAATCTTTAAAAGCCCCCCTCAAAGAGTGTGTAAGCATCCCAACTGGGCACCACCCTTAAATAAATTTGGCTCCACAGCCAACGACTGCCAAGAAAGTAATTGATGGTGGCTGACCAGTTATACTTTGAATGCAAACACTTTGGGGAGGATTGTGATGGTTCAACAGCATTTCTAAGAAGAACTCTCGGTCACTGGGCAGTTTACTGGCTCTCTGCGAGCAATGAGGAAGGTGAAGCAGAAGGCTGACATGTAATGCACACTGACAAAAACCCCTGGTTTTCATTTGGACAAACATTTACTGCATTTTCCGCTATTAAGTCTCAGAACAACAGCGAATCAACCTAAAGCCCCTATACTGAAGCCACAGACTTAGCATCATACCCACTGAAACAAAGCGCTGCCCTTCGCTGATGCATACTGTCTTGGACAGACTATGCACAAGGGATGGACTGTAAAGCTTTGTAACACAGCTTGCATGAATTAAGCTAGAGCACCTTGGAAGCGAAGCTAAACGCGCCATCTGTCAGAAAGAAATAATTCTCAGAAAACATAAACGTTGCAGGTACATACAAACAGCCAGCAACAAGCGTGACAGGCGCTCCAAATATTTAGGCTATATGTCCATGTACTCTACCGTAGGTACATGTCCATTGTTCCTCTGTGTGCATGTATGTATTTAAACATGCATGTACTTTAATTCATCCCCATGTTGCTATGCTGGCACAGGGAGACAGCTGAAGAATCTGCTCCCAAAAATTATCTGCTTCATCTCTCTTAGCCTCCATCCATCAGTCAGCTGTCAGAATTAGCAACCTCAAACTGACCTTAATATGTTCCCACAATCTCCCCTGTGGTGCTGCCTTTAAAACCTTGATAGATAAACAAGTATGTTCTTCCAGGTTTCATTTTTTTTAAATGGCAGAAAAGTTGCTATAACAAATAAATGTAATTATAATGATCTATCAGTCCTCTTCATGCCGGCTTCTTCTTTTCCTCTTGTAAATGATAAATGGACTCGTTCTTATAAAGTGCTTTTCTACTCAGCTTCCTAATTCACCCATTCATACAAGCACTTCTTTTTATGCTCTAAGAGGCATACATATTTATACTCCGATGGATGGATCGGGGAACAACTTGGGATGAGTATCTTTCCCAAGGATATTTGGCATGCCGACTGGAGGCATCAAACCAATGTTCCGATTAGCAGATGACCACCAGAGCTACAGCCACCCCGACACAGGTAAGTCTTTATTACTTGCTTGTGTTTGGTGGAAGGACTCTTTTTGGGTCCCATCCCTCTGGATCCACGCACCTGGAAGTGATCAGCTCACCTGTTCCTGATGATTTTGTTTGCAACCACTATTTAAGTTGACGGTTGATTTTCAGTCTTTGCTGAATTGCTAAACTACTCCCAAATGACCATATCTGGAAACCTCCAGGTGTCCTAACCACCTTAAATGAATAATTTGAATACAGTGATTTGCCTCACAGTGGGAGCTGTATTTCTCTAGGGTCTCTCAAGGCAAGTTGGCCTTGGGGCTGGGACTGGACTAAGAACAAATCATAAAACCCTAATGAAATTGAAATCTTTGTGCTGCATGACCTCAGAAGTGGGAATCCTGGGCCCCTTTCCCATGCCAGACCTAGAAAGAGGGCTTACAGATGAGTCTGTTTGCCAGGTCTGGATTCATGGGCATGCTGGGCACAGCCTAAAGAAATTATATGAATCCACTGCCCTGTATCCTACAAAAATATCCATCTAAAACTATAAATCCCAGATATCTGATTTATTAGCAGCAAATTACTCAAGGTACATGTTGGTATACTGAATGACAGGATCACAGTTTTTCTATTTGTACTTGCTGATGTACTGTATGTGTCATAGGGGCACCCATACATCTCATTCCATGGTGGCTTCACCTGGGTAGTCTAAGGAGCTTAGAAAGAAAGAAATTGGACTTCTTTAAGTTTCATGAAGATATTTCACCTGTCATTCAAGAGGTCCAAGAGGCTTTTTGATGACAAGCTCAGAATAAAGCTCACAATTGAATAACTGAACTAAATTAGTGTCTTGGTTGGATATAACTTCTATCTATCCAAGCTCCTTAGATTACCATGACCTGAATCATTGAGAAGCTATTTCAACTGGGAGTTTGCCATTGCCATTTGTTTGTGTTGAAGTGGCTCAGACTATGAAACCCAGCATCACTGGCTAACAACTTGTGACTAATAAGTTCGCCAATAAGTTATACTAGATAGTTCTCCTTTCTGACTCAAGTGATCACAAGTTACACATAGACTTCCATTCAGTTCAGTTTTATTTATATAATGCCAAATCACAACGGTTGCTTCAAGGCACTTTAATACAACTGAAAGGGGTTTTTTTTTTTTTTTTTATAGCTCCAGACGTCTTGGACGTAGATTTAAGCCACTCCTGACTTGACCTTTCAGGCCTTAAAGCTACATTTATTTTATCTCATCTATCTATTTTCATTCCAAATGGTAGAGATCGACTCTACCAAAGCTTGTAATGGCAACTAGTAACCAAATGTGATCTACAAACAGATCAGTAATGAGAAAATAGCTCTATTTGTAGATGGTCATTTATTACCAGTATCCTATTGGGTGTCCTACAAGGTTAGGTGTTCACCAAGTTATGAAAACTTATGTCTGGGTTTTTTATGGTGTTGGTAGTGCTTTACAAAACAGTTTTTAGTTTTTTGGTATTTTTAAAATTTTTACTGCAAGTAAGAAACAAAAGGAGGCACTGTCACACATATTTAAAGTTAACAGAAAACTGTTTGCTTTTTTCCCGAAGGTGAGGCTGTCTCTCTGTCTCCCTATTATGGGTGGGGTTTTTTTGGTTTTGTTTTTTTGTTTTGTTTTTTACCATTTTCTGATTGTTTGTGGACTGAACAATTACACCTGGACAGCCCACCCAAGTGAAGTGTCTGTATGGGAAACATTTCAGGGGTTTTGTCATTTAAAGAGGCAGTAGAAGCAAAGCATTCTGGCAGATTAAATGTGGAGTAGGTGGACAGATGTGAGAGATCAGATAAACACTGGCAGACTCAAAGAATTGAATTGATCCATCTGTACAACATATGCATGAGTGTGGTTTCCCTCTGAAACAAGGGAAACAAAATGAGGAGATCTTAACAGATAAGAAAAACACAATTGCAGAGAAAACTTTCTTCAACCCCCTGATGAGGGTCTCCTCCATGTCTCCGAGGGCTGACAGACTCAACATGCCCTTATTTAGAGAGTCGGGGGATGAGGAGTGTGTGAGGCTGGGTGATAGAGAGGATGAAAAGATGGTGGGGCAGGAGTATGAGGGATGTATAGATAGTGAAGGTTTATTGGTTCGGCCTTAACCCAAGGCCTCTCCCAGGTTGTACGACTGTCCCAAAGGATCTGAGCAATGCAAAACCCAGAGATGGAGCCCTACGATAAGGCCTCTGAGACTCCGCCCTTTCCCGCTATCTTCGTTTATAAACACCACAAGGGGGGTAAATAGGGGCACAGACTTCAAACACACACACACACTCCCTTCTCTTCTCACCGTACACCATCTGCATTCCTCTAATGCCCAGGGGATGGGTTTATTCCCTTTTCCTCACACGGTTGCGTATGCTTTGCACATGTTTGCTATAGACCTCAGTACACACAGAGACACCTTGACACACAAACACAGGCGCACTCGAAAGCAAACTCACACTGTAATCTCAGATTTGATAGATGTATGAGGCCCTCTTTAAGTGTACAACATGTGTGCCATATGATGCTACGGCCCCAAAGCGGGATGATTCAATCATGGTTTGAGTATATGCTGACAACTCTATAGTCGCTGTCCATTTAGAATAGCTCTGTGACATCAGATTTTTACTGCAGTGATGAGGTCTGGGCCCTCCGCGGACCGCTGTGATGCTTTCCCCACATCTGACTTGCATTTGTTTACATTCATTTATCAAAGCATTTGTTGTAGCTGATTTATTTGCATGAACATTTTTGTTTGTCCCAAAGGAGGTCTTGAACTAAAAGTTTGGAGTTCATCAACAAATACTTAAGCCAAGCAACATTTATATGAGACGTCCACAGAGGCTGGTAGAAAATTATGTCTTGGCTTGTCAGCAAGATTAATCAACAAGACTTTTAGAGCTTTTTTTCTTGGATAGATTTTCGAGAGTTTTAAGATATAATGTTCCTAATCTGTTAAATTTTTCGAATGCTATGGTAACCATTGCAGTAATGAAATTCAAAGCAACTTTAAACCTCAGGACATCTAACAGCTGTTTCTCCTGTTGGCAAATGCTGGAAAGAGAGGCTTAGTGCAATATTAGCAGAAATGTTATAAGCAATAGACATGGCACTAAAATGATCCGGAACAGAAATCGATGGGAGAATTCTGTAACGGCAAACATGGCAGTCAGCACCACCCTCCAACCGACAGCTAATCTGTTAACAGTTCAAATACATTTGAAAGTCACTGCATAGAAACTGCATTTTCATTTCTGTGCTTAATCAGCACACTGACAACGTTGGATTTTGCTTTTTGTGGATTAACAAGCATATAGGAAAAATAAACGTTAATTGTTTAGGCTTTTAAAAAAATAGAAAGCAAACTATTATATTAAAATCTTCCACGTAGAAGTTGCAGTATGATGTGATGCTCGAACTCAGCAGGCTGTCCATATCCAAATCATCTGTTTGAAACTTGAATATGAATGATAAAGAGTGGGCTTGTACTCATGACTTTTCTCATAATATTGGAATTGATGCTGATGAGTTTTCGACATCTTTGCATCATCGAACTTTAATTAAACTTTAAATTAAACCATTTGTCTCATCTGGCTTTTTGTGTGCTTATTTTTTGGAAATCCTGCCTAAATGTTAAATATTAGTGATGAGCAGCTCTGTAATGAGAAGTTTGTTTTCTTTATTTTTTATTAAAAGAACTCAGGGTGGTTTTTTTAGTTGATTGCTCATTAAATATGAAATTATCCTTGAAAAAATAACATGGCTGCTGTCTGTTGAATTTGTAAGGGTGTCATTCACTTTAGTTTAGATTATTTAACCACTTTTTGCTGATGTGAAGGTTATCAGAATGGAAATAATATAACTCCTCTTTTGGCAATGAGGTGGCTCAGAGGTCCATAAACAGAATTCCTTATATGGGGATAAAGGCGTAGTTTATAAGGCGGTTTTGCTTACTGACAAAGACATACTTATCTTTTAATAGTTCTAACGCTTGAAATATATTTTTATCTGTAAAAACGTTCAAATTTTAACTAGAAAAGGGATTAATGGAACATTAGGTTTATGTCTAAACCTCTGTCTTCATTACCACTCTCTCCACTTTACCTCAAGGTAAACTTATTTCCTTATCTGGAAAAACTGGGGTGTGGCAGTATGCCGATAATAAGCAGATTGTGGTGATTTAGAATTAGTCTTATTTACTACAGCAGTAAATTTACTAAAATTTTCTGATGCATATGTGAATAGGTTTGTATGCATTTTTTTTTCATAACGACAAAAGGCTCTCATACTAACAATGCAGGTGACTGTGGCAGGCATAGCAATGAAATACATCCTCTAGGGCTGCAGGAGCACAAGGGGAAAGGATTGGAGTTCAGACTCTTATCCTGAGAGTTAAACAGAGTGTATCAGTACAACCTGGATATTTATTTATCCACACAGATGTTAAGAAAAAAGTGACAACAACTGAAAGTAATTTACCCAGGCTGAAGTGAAAATAACAAACAGAACTAAGCTATCTTCCCCAAAAGAGGTGAAAACAAACAAAAACACCTCAACGTAACTCCCTGAAATACACAAAACAAAGAGTGCAAAAGAAAAAAGTTTCAATTCACTCCTTATTTTTCAAGGCGATTTTTAATAAAAGTGGAAAACTATGTTATGTATTATAGAAGTCTGGCAATGCCAACCAAATTATTAGCACTAGGCTGGCAAAAAATTGAGTATTTTCCATAAGAAACGCAAAATAAATTACAATGGATTTGAAGATGCTGTTGCTGCTGTCACTACTAGAGGAACCATGCAGACAAATGGATCTGCTACAGGCCACATAAGGCTGGAAGGGAACTATGATTCTGGCGATGATAACTCAATTCTTCCATGGAAAAGGCAGAGGGTGAACATCCTCTGCTCCATGTGTCTGTTGGAGCTGGCTGCACATTCACGGCTATTATATTACAGCTGTACCTGCTTGCCTTGCATCCCCCAGATGAAAGTGGTTAGGACAGCCCAATTAGGAAATTATGCTTGATGTTTCTAATCAGGCACTCGGCTAGAACAAAGAGGAGACTCACCCTGGCCCGTGGGGCTCGAACACGCGGATGTGGCCGTAGCTGTGTGTGTGTTTATATGCATGTGAAACCTGGATGAGCCCCAGTCCCTTACTGAAATGAAGAACATTAGTTCAATCACTCTGCTCGAGCAGATATACAACACAACTCCCCAGTGCCTCCCTATTTTTCCCCACAATAATTACAAATCTGAAGTTAAATGTGGTCTTTATTAACTAACTGCAGATTACACTTTAAGTATGACTAAATATCACAGTCATGGTTCTTGTTAGTTGTCCACGAGGACCCCTCTACTTACTAAACAGCCCTAATGAAATAGAAAATCTCACATCCAACCACAAGCTGAGCTGCCCTCCTTTTATGGACTGAAGTTCAACCATAGTGTGCCACGGTTTCCTTTCACCCGAGTTCAGGCAAGAGAAAGGGGTAGTTTAAAAAAGCCCTCAAACCCCAACTGTTGTTTTAACCATTTAGGAGATTTTGACCACAAGCCAGGGTGCTGTAACAGTATCCACTTTTATGTGCTCGTAAAGCCGTTCTTTTCACACCACAGTGCAGCCTGTTTGTAAAAACACAAAAGCTTTTGAAGTATTTTTATCAATATGGTATGAAGTCCAAGTGCAGCATACAGTACATATGTCTGGAGATCGAATCTTTTGTGTCGTAATTGCTGTTTTTAATATGAAATGTGTAGAACTGGAAGGGGTTTTCCTGCATAAAGAGCTTATTAGTGCAGCTAAAGCATAAGCATTGTAATATTTAGTAAAACTGTTTCATTTACTCAAGCTTCAGATGCACTCGCATTCAGATTTTTGCCAAAAAACGTACTCGAAGACAGTGTTTGCATTGTTTGCATGCGTAGTCACCCCCAATAAGGCCATCCTAGGCCAGGAAGAAATGATGGGGATCACAGGCAAAAGTCAAGCAAACACCTTTTCTTTTAGTTTGCATTAGCTGACTCGTGAGCATAGCACAAATATTTCCACAGAGCGCAGAAACAACAAACAGGATTAAACACGTTCTTCAAGGCTGTGATTCCACTGCAGTTGGCCTGTAACATGTAAATGTCTTCCTGGGATTCGTGTTGTTGTAACCACATTGGGAAACCTTGAATAAATTGACTACAGTGCGCAGCGCTGGAAACAAACTGAGCAGATAGAAAGGCGAGGTTGTCCATGGGTCACGTTATGAACATGGGGGTCACTGCTAATATTCTCTGTGGGGGAGATCACTTTGCTCCAGAGGGGACAAAATCCTGGCAAACAGCCACGGCACGTCAGTTTGTCATTGTTTCACCTCCATGTTCACTATTCCAAAGCAGAGACCTGCGACTAAAAAAACAACTCAGAACCAGGTTAAAAGTACGTACTACATTAAAACAACTCTGCCGTCAAGTTAGGTGAAATATCACAGCAATTCAGTCCTCACCTTCTGGCTGCTTTTTCATTGTTTTTAATGAGTTTCTGCTTTTTTCATATCTGTCAGTGCTCTCCCTATCTCTCTCTCTCTCTCTCCCCAGAGGGCAATGCGTTGTTCTAATGAAACTGTTAAAATTGACTTTGGAAGTACATTAAAGGAAGGGGTGGACAACTTTTAACGGGGCTTCTGCCAAGATGAACAAAGTAAGTCAGCTGCCCCGTTGGAAGATGAGCTAAAACACATCAGGAAACACACAGTCCATCTCCTCTCTGCAGACACGCAGTATTTATCTCCTCTCTCTCCCTCTTTTTCCACGGTCTCATTCCAAGATTGTTTTTTTCTTATTTGTGAATTCTAGTCATGCTAATAGAACAGCTAAAAACAGTTCACCGCTTTATCAGTTTTCCTCAAATATTCATGGTCCAGTCTGTCGATTAATCACTGAAAAACTGAAATGCAAGCCAGGCAGCTTTTTTTATTCTTCACAGAAATCGTTCCATTTACCAATACTAGTAAACTTAATGTATTCCTACTAGTTTGATCAGACAGCTGTGACAATAGGCTGGTTTATTCAGTTCTGTTGTTTTGTTTCCCATCTTATAAGTCAGAAATGCTGGTAGGAACTCATTTTTGCTAGGAGAACTAACAGTATCAATGATACATGCCAGCTAACACAAGAACGTGTCTTCTGTGTCCTAATAGTAAAGGTCAAATAAATACATTTGACAGTGCTTTGTGGCAACTGTCTATTTCCTTTTAAGCCCAAATGCAGAATAGGTTCAGTACAGATGCAGAACACCCATCATAAACACCTGCTGTGCTACATAACTGTGCAAAGGCAATATTTGGTATGGCTACTTTTATTTGTACTCATTTTAGCTTAGATAACCTGTACCACTGTTAAAGGGAAATGGGTGCAGTAATTTATTGAAACATGCAAACACACATGGAAATGCAGAAAGTCATGAAAGTCAATAGTTGGTATGAATACCGTCAGTCTTCAACACAGCCTGAACTCTTTTCAGGCAAATCTTCTAGGAATTTCTTCAAGTGGTTTTGAGGAATAGTTGCTTCTTGAAAGATATTCAAAGCCGTTCTTTGGATGTTGGCTGCCCTTTGTTCTGTTCTCTGTTAAAATGATCCCACACTGCTTGAAAAACGTTGAGGTCTGGATTTTGGGAAGGCCAATCCAAGGATGTGACTTTCAGAAATTTTGTAGATGGTTCTTTAGGTCTGCCACTTCTTTTGTCTCCATTTGGCCTGTTTCCTCAATTTTTTGGGACACACGAGATATGCCAAGTCTTAAGCTAACGGCTCTTTGGGAGTCATCTTGTTGGTGCAAAAGTACTAATTTATGCCTGTTAGAGTGTGTTATCTTTGGCATTTTTCATAAATTCAAGAACTGGGAAGAATTCATGTCTAGCTACAGGCTGTAAGTAACGACAGGTGCCAAAAGATAAAATTACATTGTAAATTAGTTCTTTGCCAAGTTGATTGTTATGTGTAGACACATCCATTGAGTGTGTTTTGTATGCTTAAGTGATTCATAGGTCAGTGGTAAGTGGCTTAACAGACAAACAAACACTCCTCTGAAAATGGTCATGTATATAAATTGGAATGAAACTGAGTGAAAAAGCAGTCGATGGTCAAAATGGAGAAAAGGAAGCGACAGATTAAAGCTGTGCGGGGGCCAACTGAAATATCAGTTGACTTCGTCATCTGCTCGATCAACACTAGAAAGTACTGTTTGCATCTTAGCGTGCACAGTCTGGTCTGAATATAATAGAGTTAGTCCAAAGTCAGTCCTTCCAGTCCATAATACAAGGTTAGAACAAGTAGCAGGCCTTAAAGGAAATGTTCTCTCATGGTTTGAATCATATTTCTCTGAGAGGTCGTTCTCTGTCATGATGGGAAAATATTCCTCTTCATCTGCCCTTTTCCGCTGTGGTGTGCCCCAGGGCTCAGTACTGGGTCCTGTGTTGTTTTCTCTGTACATGTTGCCTTTGGGCTCCATTTTTGAAAAACACAATGTCTCTTTTCACTGCTATGCTGATGATATTCAAATCTACCTCCACTTGACTGGGGATGTTTCATCTTCACTACATCCTCTGTTTGATTGTCTGAGGGATGTCAAAGACTGGTTATCACGTAACTCTTACTTTAAATGAAAAGAAGACAGAAATTATTGTTTTTGATAGGAATATGCCTCTGGGAAAACTGACTGGTACACTCGGGCCTGTTGCTAATCACCTTACTGATGCTGCTAGGAATCTTGGAGTTTTCATGGACAGTTGCTTCAAACTAGATAAACAGGTTTCTACTGTGGTAAAAACCAGCTTCCACCAACTACGCCTAATTTCTAAGGCTAAACCTTATATACCACGCAAAGATCTGGAGAAACTCATTCATGCGTTCATCACTTCAAGACTAGACTAATGTAATTCTCTCTACTTGGGCCTCCAATCTTCCCTCCTCCAGCGATTGCAGTTGGTCCAAAATGCCTCAGCACGTCTCTTAACTGGCACTAGAAAGTACGATTCTATCACCCCTGTTCTAGCCAACTTACATTGGCTTCCTATTAAATATCGAATTGATTTTAAAATTTTATTGTTTACTTATAAAATCCTAAATAATATGGCACCTAATTACCTAGCTGATCTCCTCTGTCTGTATAGCCCTAAGAGAGCACTAAGATCATCGGGCCAACTGCTCTTAGTGCAACCTAGGTCTCGGCTGAAGACCAGAGGAGGTGCCTTTGCCGTTGCCGCACCCAGGTTATGGAATAGTCTTCCTCTTCATATTCGCGCATCAGATTCTATTCAATCTTTTAAATCACGTCTAAAAACGTACTTGTTTAACCTGCCATTCAAGGCTAATTAGGGTAATTTACATCTGGCTTTGCATTTAGATTATGTAATTATTTTATATTCTATATCTGTAATTTATATTTTATATTGTGATTTTTATCTGTATCATGGTTTTAATGGAAAGCACTTTGGTGTACTTCGGTCTTAAAAATGTGCTATATAAATAAATTTTGATTTTTGATTTGATCCTAACAGGGCTGTCAAATGACATTGTCAGGCCAGGATGAGATCAATAATGATTAATTATTGTTGCTAAAGATTCTAATTGTTTAGCACAATAAAAATCAAAAGAAGAGTGAAAAGAAATTATAGTAAATGCCAGGAGAACTTCTTGCACTGAGCTGAAATTAATGCAAATAAACGAAATAAAAAAAAAAAAAATCCCATTGTTTACACCAAAAACCAATTTGATTCTTCCTGTTAGTTTGGATTTAAATGTTACATAAAGTTAAAGATCATGGGAACAATTCAGAGACAGACAGGTGTGTTCCTTATGACCAAAACGGATTAGAAATTTGAACTAGGCCCAACTATGGACTACAGCTGCGTGCACCGTAACTTTAAACCTTAACACTATAAATGAGCCACTTCTATGTCCAGTATCCAGATACATTTATTTATTATAAAATTTACCTATAATGCATTTATAACTAAGCAAGAACAGATCCATAGAGGCTAAAACTGTTTCATACCAGGCTGTAAAATAAAATTGGCTTTTTAACATGGCAGCCTATGGGGATTGACTCTTTTAGAGCCAGCCTCTAGTGGTAAGTGGATGAACTGCAGTTTTGCTACTTTGGTGTTTTGTACATCGACACTGTAAATTGTGTTTTACAACATTGCCTCATACACATACCTTTAAGATACCCAGACTCTTCTTTACAATTTGGAACATGCTATATCAATTTATCACCGGTATCACCGGGTCCATTTGTAGTTGGAGCTCGCCAATACACTAAACTATACAGATGATAAACATGCCAGACATAATTCCTGAACAGCAGCCCTTCAGTTTTGGCATTGCAGAGCATTTTCATATACACGGGAAGAAGCTCCAACATACTGCAGTATTTCGATTGTCAAAATAACCTAGGATTTGCATTCTTCACAAAAAAACCTCCCACTTTCTTCCAAAGTTTTCTTCTCAAAGAAACACGGAGGTCCATTGAATGAAGTCTGAGTCATGAGGCTTAAAGGCCAGCCGACCTCTCCCAGGTGCCTTGTATGAGCGCAGCGAGCAATAGGGTGAGTGTGATGATGTTATGGGATTATTTTTATAGAGCTGCTGCATGAGGACACTTTGCCTGTGTTGCCATGAATTATTCCACCCCCATCGGTGTTGTTAGAGAACTCAGTGCTGCATTGTGTGTGTGTGTCTGTGGGGGGGGGGCTGCTCTATTTTTCGTGTAGGAGATTAAACGCATGTTGCCGTTTTTATATGAAGCGTTGCCTTAGATGTACATTGGGTTGCCAGGGCCTCGTCCTCAGTGAGCTGTTTAAATTCACCACAGAGCTGCCTGCTCCCACACTAGACACCGCCACCACCACCACCGCCGCCATGCACACGCTCATGTACCAGCGTGAAATGTGCCACACACATTTGTCTTTCCCTGCATGAAAAGCTCTTTGGCCAGGTTTGCCTGCCTGCCAGGCTGTTCTATGAGAACTTAGACAACTGAATGCAGTGACTTGGGATGAAGACCACCAGGAAAGTGGATGATGAAAACTGCCAGAGGAGTATAAAAGTTGCCAGATTTGCTAGCCTGTCAGCTCAGTGCCAAAGTACTAAAGGTCCCACAGTGACAGCACACCCACATGCAGGTATTTCAGTGCTTTACTGGAGACTGAAGCCCTTTGTTTTCCAGTTTTCCACAACAAAGTCTTTAAACCCTAAAAGACATCAATGTCATGCTTCAACACAACATCATTCTGCGATCCTAGACCAACTGCGGACAGGTGAAATTGCTTGAAAAATGGGGATAGTCAGAAAGCAAGCTCAAGGGAAAGCCCTCGTTTTCCCTGCATCATTAAACTAAAATACGTCTTGGGTAACATAACAGCTTTCACTACCACAGAGCAGTGCGCCTGCCATGTCTGGCACTGGCCTTAAAAGTGTGCATCACTATTTCCCAGCGCATTAATAGTCACAACATCCTGATTGGGTGAGAATTAAAAATGCCAGTTAAAGCCAACAGTCGGTTTGCATTAAGTATACCGATGCAGACTCCTGTTATGATTCCTCACTCAGTCTCCACAAGAAATGCTTAGAAGATATAAGGTTACAACAAACTAAATCTCCACGCGATGGAACAAATTTGCTCCCATATGCATTCACTCACTGGCATTAAGTGGCCTTACTTGTTGGTGGAAATACAGATTTCTAACCAGTAAGTTCTAATAATTCCAAACATTAGATTTGTGGCAGAAGGTTTTGATATAATAAGTACTCTGGTAAGTGTCCAGTAATTTTGACCCGATAGCTTACCAACCAAACCATAAATCCACTTCTTATTTCTAATTCATTGAAACTGATGTAGCGTCCCAACACGGTTCTGCCATCATGGTCTGAAATACTTCTCCCTAATGCATACCTAGCTTTATCATCCATTTTACTCTAAACGCAGTTTTTCCTGTGTAGAAGAAAGTTTGGTTCTATCCCAAGCCATTTTACCTAGCGATTCAGGAAAATCATGAGTGCCAAAGTGATAGCAACGGAGACTAAAAATGTCAATTCAAGCACAATGATTGAACAAGCAGTTGAAACTTCAATATGACACTGTTATCTCATTTACAGTCATTGTATTTTACAGTATACAGGCACTGGATAAGCTAGCTAAAGCTGCATTATTTTTATTTTGACTAGGTACGACTTTTATACTATCTGCGCTCCAATCGGTCTGCAGGAAACGATTCAGTTACAGCCCAGGTGGTTTTAAAAATAGCTTTTAATCTGAATCAGTCAGGCTATACCAGTCCAGGCCCAGGGAAGTAATTTTATTTCTAATAGCAGTGTCCCCACATCAGCAGGGTAACGGCTATGCATGTTATGCTTTCTGTGCTCACATTGATCTCATTTTAATTTGGCAAAACTCCCAATAAAGCTGTTCTTTAGTACATATTTTCCTGTTTTTGTCGTCAGATGACTATACAGGTATGAAATGGTAAAACAAGCGCCTATCACTAAGACGAAGGTTTACTTTAAATCATTTCCAAAGCATTTTTCTTCATTTCTAGAATCCCAGTTTTAAAGCTGGCAAAATCACCATTAATGTTAGTTAAAATTAGTCATAACTGCTATATTTATATGTTGTATGACCTGCTGAATTAGAAGGTTTTAAATGACAAAATCCTGGTTAGTTATCACAACTCTCTGAGAGAAGGATGGAGGTAAAACACAGTTGTGTTCAGAACAAAGAAGTACAAGTCACTCAGCATCTGAACATTTAACAAGATAAAAACAAGATAAGTGAATTTCTGACTTGAGAAGTCAGAAATAAAAACACTAAATTTACTTTTTCTGTTCAGGAATGAGAGTAAACAGCTATAATTTGGCATCTTAGTCAAAAATAATAACGTGCTTTACAAATTTGTTATTTTGCTTTTTTTGTAAAACGGCAAATGTGAAAAATCAGACAAGAAGAATAATTATATTTTAGCATTTAAAATCTAATATTGATTAAAGAGCCTGTGGACACGGGTGGATTAACTATTACAGAAATATAAACTGTTGAACCTTTCTGTCATTTTAGATTATATTTAGCAGATTTAAATAAATTGTTCCATCTTTTCCGTCAACTCTTTGCATCTTTATTTCAAATTCTCACTTCAAACCCGTTTATAGTTGATGGTAATTTTAAAAACTTTTATACTTAGTTTCCAAGTTTATAAAATCAATGTTTTATTACAGTTTAGCTGTGACTGTTGATATTTTTGCAGCTATGACCCAGTAAATGTCAGCGCTAAAGTTTCTTAACTGACCTTTGCATTTAAATGTCAGCGAGTCAGTGAGAATGTCAGCAAGCTCATTTTTAGCTCGTTAGTCTCTAAAGACCCTGTGAAATCATTACCACTTTTCATTTAATATTTTAACCACTTAGCCTGTGGTTACACAGACACAGAGAGAGACAATATAATGTTTTCCACAGGTTTCAGAAGCTCTTTTAAGTTCTTAATGGAAATATCTCTTGCACATTATTCCTAACCTTGGATGTTTTAGCATCACTGAAAGCAGAAGTTGGTTTAACCATTATTTTCTTAAGGAAGGAACATCGTCTATGCTTACCTGAAATCTCAGTACTTGTGTGACTCTATTTGTGTATTTGTGACTCTACGGTTAGTAAGGAAGACAATCACAGTCCAATATGCGACACAAACAAATGTAAAGTGGAAACCCAAAGCCTCCAGAGCACACTATGAGAATGCACTTTTCAGAGAAGGAAACATCTTGTGACTAGTAGTAAAACATGAAATGAACAACAGATGCTGAAATTTTTCATCCAGGGAGGAGGAGTGCACGGACTATACTACAAGGTTGATGAAATCTAAATGCGCAATATGCTTTTAAATAGTGTAGCAATGCACAAATAATTTTACAAGCGTTTTCTTTTAACATATGTCTGGATGGGAGGTTTAGAAAAAATGTAGTATTGAACTGAATCCATTTTAAGTATTAAGAAAAATTTGCTGTGGACCTTCAGATGTAGGTTGTGTAATAGACCCCCCTTTTTTTTAAAGCAGACACTTTGATGTGATTAATGATGGCTGTATTTCTCTTAGAGGAGGTTCTGCTTTTGTACATGTTGGTTCACTGTCAAGGCTTCCTGGGACACTTAATGGAACAGAGCCATCATCAATTCCTGTGGTTTCCTTTCTGTAACAAGGTAAGGAAATAATGTCTGCTGTGGAGAAGGTCAATTTTAATGTAACTTTATAACCTCCGCCAAGAAGGTTTGCTTATTTCTTAGGATTAATCAAAAAGTTATGGATGGATTTGCATGAAAAGTTTACCAGAGGTGGAATTTGTCTCAACCTAGATGTGATTAGCTTTACATCCAGATCTATAGGGATCTTTTTTAAAAGAATAAAGGGCAAAGGCGGACATGTCTCAACTTTCAGAAATCAAATCAAATCGAAATACGAAAACCTGGGAGACAATTTCTGAATGTTTTCTAGGTAATATCACCAAATAATCTGGATCCAGGAACTAATGCATTGTTCTTGCATGGTGCAAAGGGAATTTTCGAGCCATTGAATTGCTTTTGTTAAAATAAATTAACGACAGATGACTCTGCAGGAGCCGATTTGTTCTTTTCTTCTTTTCTTCTATTAACCATCTTAAGAAAAATGTTTAGAAGTGACTTTTTAATGTTCAATATTAGAAAAAAAGTTGTTAAAGCATCAAACTAAAGATGGATTACTCTGTTTCTACTGATTGTTGTGGTGGTTATTTTCTGTGTTGGATCACTTATGACAGTATTTAATAAGAGCCCCTAGAAAAACACTAATTGCATCAAATGGCAGATTGTCATGTCACACTGATCTAAATGTTTTGTAATGGAGTTATGTCAACACTGAGCTTAAGCTAAGCTGCAGACACTCAACAGGACTCGGCAACAAAGCTACACAGAAGAAAGTCACATTGAACGAATTATTAACTCCTCCACGCAAAAAATACCCCATAGACAACTCCCATAAACACGGCTGAGCATTGATTACATATCATAAAGTCTTACAGTATTCTGTGTAGTCACAGCAGTGCTTTGGAGATTCTCATGTCTTAAAACTGTTGGCGAAACGGTTCGTATTCCTCTTTCTCCCTCCACTTGCGTTCCACTGGACCAAAATTTGCAAAACCTTAGCTGATTTACTGAGTGTCAGACAAGTCGTGATCTCTGGCCTTTACAGACAGCCAGTGGCAGTAAAACACACTCCCCATATGTAACCCACCTCCTCCGCTAATGAAGCCCATAAACCAGACTGTTTGACAAGCAGCAAACACAGCTGAGAGAGCAGGCCGGGTTTTAATCGGGCCTCTGGAGGGAGACCCACACCTACAGGGAGAGGACCCTGGGACACGCTGACATACATCAGGCGCGACAGGGAGGCCCGAGGCCCCGTGCAAGGCTTGAACGGGGACCGTCCCTGAGGTCCTCGGCTGCGCAGGTGTGTGACGGAGACACGGGGAGAGGGGTTAGAGTCAGGCTTCGGTAAACGCAACTGTTCGGGATGGGAAATGGTCTGTGCTGTTGTTTTCCCTTACCCGAGTCAGGTCGGGAAAGTGAAAAGAGTTATGTCATCTCTAATCGTAATCAGTAACCGGTGGCGTTCGCATGACCTTTAAGATGTTATGTTTTTGGCTTTTTATTAATATAACAAACACCCAAACCTTCAAAGTTATTTTAGATGGCTTTTGAGGCCAGCTGTGATATATTACTCTTTTAATACATTTGTCTTTTCACTTGTTATTTTATTACTTTTATCATTTTCTGCTTTACGACTCCTTTGTTTAATTGCTATGATACCAAACTAAACTTTACTACCAAAACATGGCAAGCAGAGAACCATTTGAGAGCAGACCAGAAAAAGTCATTATGCATGTTTATTTAAATAAACTCATTTCATTTAATACGCTCTGACCTCTATTACGCTGATACCACCTCAGGGCTGTTTGTTCCCCATTTGGCTCCTGATGCCAAATCACTTTATAAACCGGACTCAAAATGTGGGAGATTTTCAAAGTTAAGACTTTTAGTCCTCCTGTTATGAAAGATTAATCAATTTCAACAAAAAAAAAGAAAAGAAAGAAAAAACAGAGCGGAGACTTCCACTGGAAAATAAAGCAACAGATGCTGAACCACTCCGAGACGCAGCCTGCCAACTGAGGGTTTAGCAGAATGATTCCCCGGCCATTTTTTCCCCTGATCTTGCAAGGAAAATAAAATCTCTCCTTGGCTGCAGATTAAGCATAAACGGAGGGAGGTCAACCTTGCTGATGCCTTTTCATCATAATTTATACTCCATCTGCCGACTCAATCAGCACCTCAGAGACACCCAGCTCTATTTGTCCACAGAGCCATTATTCCTAATGGATATTGCAGCACATTTCAATGACCGCCATAAAAAGTACACACATTATGCATCTATCTGACCCATCACGAGTTCACCCTTTAATGGGTACGTGCACGGATACAAGAGGAGTCAGATGGCACTGTATTTCTGAAGAAGTAAATACAAAAAAGGGACATTAACTTGCAAAAACAGTTTTTCCTTTCTCCCTTTGGTGATCTAAGGTTTCGACACAACAGCCCCGTTTGGATGCGGCTCTGTTGTTATTCACAAGAGGATGCATGTTTTTAATGGCACAAACATCAGTGGAATCCTACAGCCTTTCGCCTTCCCCCTCTCTCACTGACTTGTAACGTGAAGTCAAATGTTTGCAGTATAGTTCTGGCAAAGGAATCTCATGTATTATTTCAACTTTATCTACAGTGTTGTGTCACCACAGCGGTACGTAATGCAAAAAAATGGGTAATTACAGCTAAGGTTTGTTAAATTATGCTAATGCTGTCCTTTGGGTTTTTGTGATTTTGAAGAAAAGCGCCTTTGGGCAATGAAATCTCTCAGAAAATATTTGGATTGCAGCTGGTTTGAAAGCAAAAACATCCTCCCAGCAGAGGCACATTTCTAATGCAGAACAAGCTCGGGAGCAACGTAGGAGTTTTCTTTTACAGTAAAACCAGATACCCATCTGTCGTGCTGCAGCCCCGTATCAAGAGCAGAAGACGTTGCTTTGACAGAAATCTTGTCAAGAAGCAGGTTTTTTTGGTAGAAAACTCTGGCATTTATTAGCAAGTTTAAAAAAAATCTAACATGAGGCAGTTCAGCCAAACCAAAGTAATAAAAATAATAAAAGAATACCACCTGCACAGGTAAGTGAAACACAAATAAAACTAAATCTAAATAAACAACAAATCATAACCTGATTTCTGCTGACATGCACCTGAAAGAAGGCAACATCAAGTATATAAACTGTGCATCCATATATCAAACAGCATGTCAGTGACTGCAGAAAACCCCTCCCTTATTCTCCCCTACTGACCCTGCATGTCTCAAAGGCCTTTTTATTGTCAGTTCTGCAATATGCACATAATATACACAGGATTGAAATATCGTTATTCTGACCCATGGTACGCAACAAGAAATGAATCATGAATAAAACAGAGAAATATAAGAATACACATTAAAGGTATTAATAAATAAAGTATACACAATTTATTAAGGCCTACATATATTTTTGCAGTCTAGGTAAAAGAAAAAAAAAAAGTAGAGGTACAAGAATTATTAAACCCGGTTTGTTCGCTTATCTGATTGTCCTCATGTCTTCAAATTAGATGCCAGGGGGATAAAACAAAACAGAATGACCACTAAAACAGTACAAATCAGTTTTCATAACTTAATATTATAAAACTGCTTGTATAATAATGATAATAGCTGACAATGTTCAGAAACCGGGAGAAGTGAGAAGAACTGGTCCATTTATAGCATAATTTAAAAAATGAGTAGCTGATATTTATTTCATCCTTTAAGCCAAAATAATATAAAGTGAACTGCAAGAAGCCATCAAAATAAAATGAGTGGAAAATATGCAGGCTGAAGCTATTCTCTGTTTAAAATATACAGTTTTATAATGAGTAAGCTCCTCAGTAGCTATAATACATTTAGTCTGGCTGTACGAATGCGCTTCTAATTCAAAATACAGACTGCACACACACACACACACGGCCTACATTTACCAAAAAACATCCATCCACATCCACCCCAGCAGCTGTGGCAATAAATATAATTTTTAGTGATTTTGTCAAAATGAATGACAATTACTGCAGCTTTCATGATGAAACTATGACACCAGCAGCATGAGAATTTGTGTTTTATATATTTATTTATGTAAAACTTTGCAGTTGTGACCTCTGTCAGTCTAAAAAAACTTCTCAAATTCAAATTCAAATTTTTATTTGTCACATACACAGTCATACACAGTATGATATGTAGTGAAATGCTTGGACAACTGCTCGTGACCTAAAGAAAACAAAAAAGGAAAAGGCTATGAATAAGAAAGGAAATAAATATGAAAAATTAAAAAGGGTAAATTTAACTAGGAAGGAATAAAATATAAATTAAGGTTAAAAATGAAATAACTGTACAACACAAATTAGAATGAAGGGTAAATTTAACTGGGAAGAATAAGATAAAGATAAATATATAAATTAAAGTTGAAAATAAAATAACTGTACAACAAAATACACAATACACAATATAGAACTATATAAGAATGTATGAAGAAATCTAAATATAAATAAATATATACACAATAACAGCAGCTGTTCTCCCAGACAAAGTCGTTCAGAGCTTTACTTTTACTTTACTTACTTACCTAGACATATAAAGTGAGCTACACAATGCATTGTGGTGAAAGACTTCAGACAGCTCCAGAGCTGTTTTTTGTTTTGTTTTTTTTTACCAAGTTATTACTAGTTTCTAAAGTCAGTGCTGTTTTAAAGGCTGTTTTTCTCTTCAGAATGCTGGTCTCATATTTCTTATTTGTTTAGCTCTTTGTCTATCCATTAAAATAAGTTTGTTCAATCTTTAGATTTGCATATATGGTCGAAATCTGAGGACAGTAAACAAAAAAAAATTCTGAATAAAAGAAGTACTCTACTCTGTCTGCAGCAAGTGGCTGTTTTCTTATAGTCCATCTTTTTGTTTGCATTTGCTGGAAAAGCTGTGATTGTCTGTTAAAGTTCTGAGTAGGCCTTTACAGACTCAGTGGGACATTTGCCTTTTCATCTGTCGAGTGCATGGTCTGTTTCCTCACAAACCCAGTTTTACAGCCAGAGTCCAATTGGCCCGTGCAGGCGCATACCATGCCAGTGCCTTTATAAGAACCGAGTGTGAGTGTGTGCAAGAGTACGTCTGGAGTTTCGAAAGCCATTAAACTGGCTAATTGTTTGTCGAGTTATTTACTTTTAATCCCATCCCTCCCGTTTATGACGAATCGCAGCTGTGGAGGCAGTAAAGACAGATTTCGGTCCCAGCAGCGCGCCTGTCCATGCCAGGTGATCAAATACTGCTCAAGTCATGGGAAAAATAAAATACAATCAGTGGCAGGTTACAGGTCACAAATAAATGCACAAATAAAATCAAAAGAAGATGTTAAAAGAATTTTTCTTTCTTCTTCTTTTTATTTTTCTGCCTCCATCTCACCCTGTCTCTAGCATCACGCTATCCATCTGCATGTCCACCTTTGCTACACGAGTCAAGCTTCTTCCCTTTCTCTTAAAAAGATTTCTCCAAGTTTTGAAAACTAGTACTTTTAACTGGGTTACAAAATTTGGGGAAATCTTTCAAAGTAACCACGAAAACCAGTCTGACCAGTGTTTGGATATTTAGATGATTGATATCTGTGCTAATTCTTCCTGTTCCATGAGCTGATCATTGTTTACAAAAGCAGTTAAAATTTAATTGTATTTTCTTTTTCAAATTTACTTTTTCAATAGTTTTCAGAGAATCTCTCAAGATTTTGCAATTGCATTTTGGTTAAGGAGGAGACGTGGCACCCCACACATTTAAAGATGCTGAATGTCCCTCCCCTCCCTCAAAGCAGCCAAACCCCAAAACGTATGCGCTAAACACATTGTTGAGATTAAGGATGGCTTCTACTGTGTTTAGATGAGCATATCTACTCATTATCATTCTTAATATAGGAATAGGTAATATAGAAATGAAATTCATAAGTGTACTTCTCATAATATTCTTGAATTTGCATGCCATATTTTTAGTGCTCATGAGATGATGAACAGAGAGAGTGATCTGGACTGAGCTGTTAATGAACATGCAATGTTGTGTAACTTTGTGCATATGTAATGTAAATATTTTATAGTTTTATTTTATAGTTTTATCAGTCACATCCAGAGATGGGCAGTAACTTTGTAATCCAATTACTCTTTTCATGTAATGAGTAAAGTAATGAAATACCGGTGCAAAAAAAGTAATTAGATTACAGTTACTTTCCCATAAGCACATTGCGTTACTACGATACTAAACCGTGATTTTGTTTGTGAGAGTGTCTCGTGACAATGACGTACGAGCGTGTGACGTTCGTAGTAACAGATGTGTGCAGATCAACAATGGATAATATGGCGTGCGGGAGGGAGTACGACCATGCAGGTTTAAAGCTTGGAAGTACTGACATTAGTTTGAGTTTGGTTCCGTAAAAAGTGACAAAAACTTTAGCATCTGCTGTACATTCTGAGTGGGAAGAAAACTTCTTTCTATAGCGAAAACTTAAACTTCAAATCTGAGCAGGCACCTAGCACGCCGTCATGGGAATGTGAAATTCACAGAGAAACAACCGGATCCTCTCACTGACATGACCGCTGCAGCATCAGGCAAACCTCCGCCCGCCCAACTCCTGCTAAACAGGTGACAATAGATTCAAGAGTGGCAGGACTCAGTGTTGCTGAATCTTTGATTTTATTTGTTTTTTGCTGCGTTTTACTTGCATCTATTTGAAAGAGTGAGTGTAAACACAAAACATTATTTTATTTTATATGCTTGAATATGCAGAAAATAGGTTTAAATGTTCAACAATTTCTTCAAGTCAAAGACAGTTGCATAGGATTAAATTTTTGCTTAATGCAATGTGCATAAAATTAGAAGATTAAAACTAATAAAACAATTTTTAAAAAATAGACTTTTTCACATGATTCAATTATATATGATGGATTATGCAGAAAAACTAGAATTGGGCTGAAAATTCTATTGGTTCATTACGTATTCAGGTTGTATATCATGTTTTTTTTAAAGTAACTAAGTAGTAAAGTAACTAATTACTTTTGAAAATAAGTAATCAGTAAAGTAACAGGATTACTTTCTTGTAGAAGTAATCAGAAATTAGTAACTAATTACTGTTTTTAAGTAACTGGACCAACACTGGTCACATCTGATTAAACTCAGGTGGTTTTTAATGTTCAAAATGAAAATTTCTTATTTGGAGCAAATGTTAAGCAGGGCCAAAGGAAAATCATTGCACAGTGTCATGTTATTTCCACCCCAGTATCTTAATATATAAATGCAGTTTTTAAAAAATATTTTTGATTTACCCCTCACCTCTCAAAGCATGAAAAGGAGAAATGTTCTCTGTCCCAAAGCGCCAGTTTGGATAGACAGTTTAGCTGCATTCAAACCTGACTACAGAACAATAGCTACATGCAGTTCATATAAGGAAGCCAGAAAGCATCCAGTGCCAGGAATCTTGTCCCCTGTCTTCAAAGTCTGTATATTTATATGTAGACATCTGTTTATAGGGATAAGTAATAGTGCCACTACACTTGGCTATCTGTTTTAAAATCTTGTTTTACCGCAGACTATTTCCATTCAGGCAGTGTTTTCTTCTATAAGAGTGTAGATTGACCAAATATGCTCTTCTCTTTGATCTATTACCCCTTGATTGGCTCACATGCTGCTCCTCTCTCTAGTTGCTGTCAGATGTGACATTTGATACTGCATAGGCCGTCTCACAGGATCTCCTGCTTTCTAATGACTAAACATGGCGTCACGTGCTAAGCCCCTCCATGGCTGTGGAACATCTTAGTGAGTGACGTGATGGAGCTCAGCTTAAAGAGGATGTGAGACGAGACGAAGGAGGAGGAGAGCCATTTAGGGGCTGACTTGCTGGCGACTCTGGCAGGAACAGGAGGCACCTGCACAGAGTCATGAGACAGCCCGCCTGGGGCCCCGATAGAGACTTATGGGTGCTGTCACGGGTCCAGGGCCGTGTCCTTGCTGTCACGCTGCATGATGGAGCCCAGAGCGATGCTTTAGAATCACGTTGTCTATCACACAGACAGGCACACTCCCTCACAGAGCAGCCAAAGTGGGGCTTTTTATGCCTTTCGGCCTCAGTTAAATTACTCTAAAAGACAAGCTAAGAAGGGGGAAAGGCGAGGAGATTTACCCATTGAGACCAATACCTATTAACAGCTAATAGAAATCACTAGGGCTGTATAGAACATTTACAAATCATTAGTAAGATTGAGTTTCTAGGTTGTAACAATGACTTTGGTTTGGATTTAAGCACCTCAAACATTATGTGTTGTGCTTTTTCCTCTTAAGGCCGCATGAAGACCCTTATCAACTGGAAATTTTGACCTCTAACCTTTTCAGAAACCTTTACACCTGAGCAAACATTAATGTACTATTAATATTCAGACCTGCACCTGTCCTTTTATTAAAGACTTAATATTTCTAATAGCAGAGGATTCCACAGGTATAAATCTCATTACCTATTTGTCTTACTCTATTCTGGGCCTCGGTGCAGCCCACTATAAATATTTTTCTGTCTAAAATAATTAGTTCAATGTTCTTCTCATTGGTTGAATCAAAAGGTTTGAATGGCTTGTTGAATGGAACTAGATACCTTAGCTGACCATATTAGGGATATCTCCTCTCACTGACTTTATACGGAGTCAAGGTAAAACTGTCCGAAACCTGGCCGAGTTTGTGTTCACAGGGACTACTTACACTGTTGATCTGATTATTTGAGACCATGTTTAAAATCATTTAGATATTTAGTTTGCACTAACTTGCCATTTTATCACATTCAGCTACTCATTAATGTAATCTAATTAGCAAATCACAGTGCAAAAACTCACTGTATCTAGTCACGTAGACATGGTCAAGACAACCTGCTGAGGTTCAAACCAACCATCAGAATGGGAAGAAATGTGATTTAAGGGATTTTGAGGCATAGTTGTCAGTACTAGGGATGGGTATCGTTTAGGTTTTATCCGATACCGATGCCAAACCGGACTTTTGAAACAGTGCCGGTGCTTAAACGGTGCTTGAACCGGTGCTTAAAGAATGGAGAACACAAACTTTGTCCAAAAACCTCTCATGTTCAGCTGTTTTCCACTTTTTCTTTGGTCATTTTAGCCTTTCTGGCCAGGGTGAAGGGAGTATCTGCCATCAAACAAGAAGACAGCCGCATGTAACTACGACGGTGTTTGCTAGTGCACCTTACGTGCATTAATTTAATAACGTGGTTAGCCTACTCAACGTAAATTACACACGAACAACATTAAGCTGTTCGTCAGAGAAGAACGGCTGCTGCTGCCATCATCATCCATCATCATTTCTGCTCCACTGGCAGGGCTAGGGGCCAGGACTCTCCTCTTCGGGTTGGGGGATGTTGCTAACTCCGGGTCCGATAACAGGCACCACACCCGCAGTAGGTGTACCGGTGTGAGGTCTCGCAGCAAGCTATCAAATACGGCGCATTTCTCGGCTTTTAAAAAAACGCTATACGTCGCCAGGTGTTTCATCAGATTCGAGGTACCGGATACCGGTACACTTCTCTAGTCAGTACTATATCAAAAACTGCAGATCTACTGGGTTGTTCTCACACTTACTTGGCTTTATAGAGATTTGTCTGAAAAAGGAAAAAAGTAAGTAGCAATTCTCTGGGCCAAAAGGCTTTTTGATGCCACAGCTCTGAGGAGCATGGCCAGACTGCTTTGTGCTGTTAAGAAATCAACAGCAACTCAAACACTTGTTGCCAAGGTAGGTTTCAGAAAAACATCCCTGAAATCACAATACATTGAACCATGAAGTAGACGGGCAAAAGCAGGAGAAGACCAGATGGGTGTTATTCCTCCCAGCTAAGAACAGGAAAATGAGACTACCGTTCACACAGGATCACCAAGTGTGATGTCGCCTGGTCTGATGAGTCTCTGTTTCTGCTCCCATATTTTGATGCTAGGGTCACAATTTGCAGCAAACAACATGAAAGCATTGAGCCATCCTGCCTTACAGCAACTGTTCAGTCTGGTGGAGGATGTTTTCTTGGCACATTCTGGGCCCATTAGTACCAGCTAAGCATCATTTAACACCATAGCAACACCACAGCTTACATGACTATTGATGCTGACCATGTCCATCCATCTTCTGATCACTACCGTTTCTAGTAGGAAATGATTTAAAACTGTTTCTTTGTTTGTTTGTTGTTGTTTTTTAACATGAAAATGAGTTCACTGCACTCAAATGGCATCAGATTCACACTGTGGATGTGCTGCTAACAAATCTGTGAAACTGTGTGATGATGTCATGTCAACATGAACCACAATCTCTGAGCAATGTCTCCTGTACCTTGTTGAATCTATTCCATAAAGAATTAAAGCAGTGCTGATGGAGGTGGTACTAGCAAGTTGTATAATGCAGAAAATGAGGAAAATACCAACAGGCCTCCTAACTGTAGTGGCAAATTTGATGTTTATTACTTTCTTGATATGCATTTATTGCCACAGACTTGGTGGGTTGAAGGAAAAATTAGATTATTAATGACTTTATTTTCTGCTCTTTTACCACTCTGTGAAATTCTCGCAAACCCTCTGCAAAGTGAAACTTGTGAAAACTGATAAGCAATGACGTGTGTTTATAGATGACTAGAAAATTTTAGATACACAAACTCCCTTTGGGTGCAAAACTTTTTACAGCCTCATAACCCAATGCTGATGAGTGAACTTGCCGTGATATTAAATCCCACGGAGTTCAAAGACGCTACAGTTGTTTGATGAAGAAAACACACTTAATAAATCCCATTCATCAATCAAGCATCTGCTTCTGCCCAGTTGTGCGGTCAGAAGGAATTCCAGGCATGTGGAGTGTGGTTTTAAGGAGTGCCACCTCTTCAGTTTTACTCAACAACACAATGCTGTTGACTCCCTCTGTGATCCAACGTGACTCTTTGGGATGGCTACGTGAAACCCCTGGAGACACCGAGAGTCCATTGCATTCTCCTTTAATTAATCAGACTGAGGTGAGATCAAGCAGCCTGCACCACTCCCACTGTAGGGTGGGGGAAAATACTGGAGCTGGGGAATTTTACTGCTTGTTTGGTTTTTGCAGCAGGAAGGGAATTGATGTTTGTTTTCTCTGCTTATGATTATCTTTTTCATTTAGATTTTTTAATAAGGTGATAAGGGATGATAGCCAAACGCACACTAATCTGTGTCCTTCCCTGCTGTCTTTATAAACACAGAGCTTTATTGGTCCAGATGCATGCATTTAAAAAGCTTGGGAATCTACAGCCGAGTCTGTCAAATTCAACACCTGCATTTCAGTCCCCCATAAAAACACTTTGTTTCACTCCCAGCGGTGATTTAAGGGCACGTTAGACTCCATCGCATCCCCTTAGCATCAAACTGCAGGTTTCGCCGGCTCGCTCACATCCCGAGGGTCATCTGTGTTTATTAAAATGATCACCGGCGTCATGGACTGACAGGAATCGTATGATTACGTCATGAAAAATGTCGAAAAATGTTCAAAGAGGCTGGCGAGAATCAAGAAGAAATTCAAACTGATTATATAAATATTTGGTCTGAATTGTTTTAAACCAATTCCATGTAGATCATTAAGCGTTCAAAGCTGTCATTTTTCATTTAATGAACAACAGAATCAGATTTAAAAAGACGTCAGAGCTGATTTCACATCATTTGAACACTTTGTTATTTCAGCTGTAATTCTCCTAAATAGCTTGACTGTTATTATAATTCTCAGCTGTAATATTTGTCTATTAAAAACAAACACTTATTGACATGTAGAAACTTTGCAGCATGCGAATGATTATTCTGTTCATGAACAAACTCATATAGCACTTTCTACTGAGCTCTCGTTGTATTTCACATCCTACATTAACACCTGTGTGACTCCCTGTAAGACTGAGGATGCATGTGCCTCTATTTCTCCTATATCAGCAGACTTATGCGCCCGAGATGTGCACTAAAACTTTAAATGAAAAACCTGTTGACATGTCCTCGGGGACAGCAGGAGAGCTTGTGGGACTGCGGCTCTCTTCGGTTCAGCTGGCCCGATGGCTAACGGGCTGCCATGAGGTGTTTAATGGCTGTGTGAAGTTCCCACAGGGGGATGGCTGCTGGGAACATGGATGAATCCGGCCCTCTCACTCCCTCCTGCTCCACAAACACAGCTCCAGCTCAGTGATGGATGAAACAGGCCGGAGCCTACCTCTCCTTTATTTATGGGAGCAGCAAGTGCTCTCCCCATTGCAGTGAATGCCATTATATGCAGGGGGAGAAGGGAAAAAGGTAAAAAAAAAGAAAAAGAGAAAAGACATCTGACATTGAAATGAGCTACAAGCTTGTAACAGTTCTTCTGGACATGGGAAGTTTTCACAGTTTGTAATATGGACATACCAGAAGTGGAAGTGAGGCAGACCACCAGAACTAGCCTGAGCTCCTCTGCTCTTCCAATCATGTTCTTTGCCCTCCACGGGTTGCTAATCCCTGATTGGGTTGCTGAATATACATTGGGCATTTGGTTGATGGGAGACTTAAGTGTGAAGATTACACTCATACGTGAAAGCTGAAATGCTAGATCTAAACAGCTGCCAACTGTACTTTTTTTCAGTTAGTGAGTGAGCATTCATTTGTTAACTGATAGTGTATTAACCCTGATTCTGGATCCTAGCTCCTACTGTGTTCATGAAATTGTTGTTTTAATGTGTTGCAATGCTTTTTCCTGAATAGAATAGAATAGAATAGAATAGAATAGAATAGAATAGAATAGCCCTTTACTAGTGCTCCACACAAACTGTGTTGGAATAAAATATGAATAGTAGACAGCAGGAATAAATAGAATCGAATCTGGATGTGTAAGAGTGGCCTGAGTGATGGGGGTTACTCTGACCATGGCTCAGATTGGGGGATGAGTGGACAGAAGCTGTTAGTGAGTCTGGAGGTGTTGGACCCGATTGACCTGAGGCGCCAGCCAGAGGGCAGCGGATCAAACAGGTGGTGTGCAGGGTGCAAGGGGTCACCTGTGTTGGCCCTGGTTTTCCTGAGGCAGGAGGATCTTGCGATGGCCTCCAGGGGTGGCAGAGGGCGACCAATGGCTTTTTTGGGAGTGTTAATTACCTTCCTGTTCTCAGTAGTGGTCCCTGTGTACCAAACATCCAGGCAGTAGGAGAGCATCTCCACTGAGGAGTGGTAGTCCAGGTTATTCTTATCAGGACATGGAGGAAGTGCAGAGAACTTCTTTACCAAGGCATTGGTGTTGTGGGTCCAGGTGAGATCGGCAAAGATGTGAGTGCCCAGAAACCTGAAGGTGAAGACATATTCCATCCATCCATTATGAGTTCTTTTGTTTTAAGGATGTTTGCATTCTGGTTATTTTCTGCACCAGTGGGACAAATTGAGCCCAACCACGGTGGTGTGACTGGCATATGTGACAGTGACATTGGTTGGGTGAGTTGGTGTAGAGTCTTAGGTGTGCAGGGCGTAAAGTTGGGGGCTGAGAACACAGTCCTGCTGGGATCTAGAGCTGAATGACAGGGGCAAGTCGGACTGATTGAGGCTGATCGATCAGTGTAGTTTTGCGTCTTCAACTGCAGATATGTGCATTTTAGTTTTTTAGAAATCTCTCAGTCAGAATATGGTATATCCTCTTTAGATAGAAACTAGCAAGTTAACTTCCTACTAACTTCTAAATCTGTTAAACCTTGTAAAACCTCTTTTTTTTATATAGATACCACGATGTTGAACTTTATTATAACACCTGGGAGAGCAGCCACACTTTATTAAAGAAAAAAACAATCTTGGCTGTTTTTTAACTCTCAGCGATGCCACAGTGTTTGAGTTTGATGTCACACTTAAGAATGGATAGCTGGCATGCTAACTGCTATCATGAATATGGTTATGTTAGATCAGCTGCAGTATTTGTCCAAACTTTTTTCAGGAAGTGTTTTCTTATAATAGAACTTACGGTAATACTGTTTAATAAAGAGCATCGGCATAACATTGTGCTGAACATTGGGGGAGTCAAGATCTCTGTCTAAATAAATAAATCTGGGTAAATTCCCAGATGTTTAAACATGCAACTATTTTGCTGCTAATAACTGAAATGAGTAAAGAAAATCAACAGATAATTGCATTGGGGGGGGGAGTTATATTGGTTGGGTCTGATTATTGGGGGGGTCATAACCCCCCTTCAAGGTATCCCAAACTGTTAAAAAATGCTTGATTTCAGACAGTTGCTTCTACCCATGGCGCTGTATGATAGGTACGTGTCCTTTATATGGTCACACAGCTTTGGATAGGAGCACAAGAGGCAGCCAATCAGAAGAAAGTTTGCCTAGCGGGAGAGGAAAGAGAATTAACACACCTTGTTTCAGACAGTGGATGAGAAACTGCATCAAGTCCCAGTATGGGATAAGCATGGATTATTTTCAACTTCAAATCATGCAAAGCTACTCTAGTGGAGTCCACTGTATGTTCAGTCCACTGTAAATCACAGCTACAGGTATAGTGGGTTCCCCCATTTTTGTCTACCTAGTTCACCGTTATTTTTAAGGCCAGCACTAATAAAATGACTCACCAACAGTTGAATATGAGTAGCAGATTAACCAGTAGTACCACTTCAAGTCAGGTCTGGTGGCTGAAATGTATGGCGTGGTCCTGTTTACCCTAAAGAAAGATGATTCACTGTGGGAGGAGGAAAGGAAGAAGAAAAGAAGAATGTTTACTATTGTAATAAATGGTGATTTCTATAGTATGTGTTTCTCAATCTTGGGATTGTCCACATACCTCTGGCCAAGACGAGTGTTGTGATAGTCCTGGGTGGCGCCTGTGACTTCAGCTGTTTCAGATCTGGAGGCTGATGGCGGGGGTCTGGAAACAACTTTAAAGGGCTAAACAATATTGCGCACAAGTGCTTCCCTGCTTCTGGAATTCTTCTTGTTTTCAGCATTAGTGGCCTATAAGTTTACAAAACACTTCAAATTAATCAGACAAGTATGATTGGAATTGTAAATTGTAGTGCACTTGTTTTTGTATTTTTCCTTTTAGTTTCAGTTCAACACTTCCATAAGTGTTTCATCGCCATCCAGACTGAGAGTGATTTTAAACCAGACAAAGAATACATCATTTATATTGCCTCGATTGGAGGGAAAACACAGTGTCTGCACTGGGTGATTAACTGTTGACGCTCTAGCAATCAGGTTTTATTTATCGGGGATATTTCTGAACGTGCACTTCTCCTAGCCAAGTGCTGCAAAATATGATCGATCGAGCCATAAAACTCTCATCTCCATTAACGTAGAGGTTTTTTAAGAAGGTATTTGGCTTTGCAGTCTTCTAGTCATATACCATTTAACATTCAATGTCCATCTCTCTAAATTTATTAGAGCAGAAATTGCTCAATATCTAGAGGTAAAATAGTGCAGCGACTTCCGAGTTTCCCTCCAAAGTCAACGATATGGTGCAGAGATTTTTTGCATTTAATGACTGACCCGCTATACACGGTAGTAGGAGAGGGTTTTGTTATGCGTTTAATTATCTATGTTCTTCCAGGTCGCGTGTCCACAAAAGATCCCGGAGGCATCTGCTGGTTAAATTATGTCTCTTTTCAGTGGAGGCAGAAAACACAGTGTCAGCCCAGTGCTTCTTCCTGCTGTCTCAGATATGCTGACTAAGGGAGCGATCGCAACACACTGTGATAACAGCATGAAACCAACCAGGCCTTTTTGAGCAACTGTTAAATTTAGGCATGTGAGTTTGGCTGAACAAAATCGAGAGAGAGAGAAAAATAAACAGGGAAACGGGCCCTCGCTGTTTTGTTGAAACAATAGCACCACATCATTATAGATGTTCTCAGGAACAGTGACAGTATATCATCTTCAACAGGGGGAAAAAACAAGCAGCATTTTATTTGTGAGTTCTGTCCCACGCTTCTACTGATCTCAGTGAGAATTTGGAGATGATGCAAACATTTTAATGCTTAAAGTGGAAAAGTTCTCAGCAGATACACAGATGGTAGACCGTGAGTCATAAGAAGAGACACTTTCTCATAGAACAGTTCTATAAACAATTAGCCTTAGCTGTCATAACAGTAATAATCCTGCCCACGCCCCGGTATCAGCCTGCTCTGCTCTCACACCACACATTTGCCTTTTCCATGAGAAAAGCAAATGCAAAATGTGATAGTCGTGCCCAGCTATCAATTATGTTGTTGTCAAGCACAGAGATGACTTTTTCTCAGGGAACATTACTTTATAGCAGCGTGTGGGTTGACAGATCCTCCCAGAATAGGCTAATGGGCATCATTATTCACCACATAATGGGAGCGTACGTTCAGAAACCTTCTTTGCAACCTGGGTCAAGTTTGGGACACTGAATCCGGCCTGGAGTTCCAGAGGCTCTTTGACATCTGATAAGGGCTGGAGCTCTGAATTGATCCTGATCTTAAACTCTCCTAAGCTGGGTAGATTGTGGAGATATCGGTCTTAGGCTCTCCTGGGTCTTGCACCCATGGCTATACGGATAGGAAACAATTTCCACTGCACTTGGAGCTGATTGCATTGAGCCCGTCCAAAGGGGTCAGAATAAAGTAGAAAATAACTGACGCCTGATTAATCAGCAACAGGCCTCAAATATAAAACAGCTTCCATCTGGGGCAAAAAAAAGGAATATACTGGCTGTTTATGTATCGGAGAAATGCTATCAAGTTTAGGGAGAAAGATGCTACGCTGCAGTGTTATGCTACTGCCCCAAAATAACCTCCTCAGATGAGGAACTATGACACAAACATACAAACAAGCATAAAGGCACCAGCATGTCTGTGGAAGTAGCCATAAAGCCTTGAGGGAAAGAAAACTCCAGTTTGTTGATCTGGGAAGGAGAATATGCCACTGTTTACTTCTCAATCCTGCAGACTCTATTTTGCAATGCCAGTGAACTGAGCACGGTGTCTGCGGCTTTTCAAGATAGGCTGCATTACATACGATACCCTCCGCAAGGGAGAGTCGATAAATTACTGTCTGTGCCATTATAATTCAAACAGCATAAAGATGCCATCAGCCAGCTTCTGTCCAGAGAGGTTTGTCATGATCAGAATTAGATTAAAAATTTATGAGTATAAAAAACAGGGAGGGTACCGGGAGGGAAGGATCACTAGTCACGGTCTGCTTGGCACTACCACATTAGTACAATCAGCATCACTGCGGTTAGCAATGATGACATCAACAAAATTGGTTTGATTCACTCATCTGTATGGATTCAAAATACAACGGGAGGTTTTGGTTAGAGACTGACTACTGCCTGTCATAAATCTGTTTCTCATGGGCTCCATAATCCCCGACATGCCATGTCTACCACCCCCACAAATACTTTGCTCCTGTTTTAAAATCATCCACAGCACATTTAATTGTTTCTGTGCGCCCTTAAAGGAGAAAAGCTTTAATGCCTCTGCTGATTTTAGTTTTTGCACAAATGTCTGCTAAATTAGCTCGCCTTATTGAAAACACACTTTGGCTGAAGTGCTTTGGGTGACCACCAGCTTTATGTGAGCGTGTGCTCGCACAAGGGTTGATGTGATTAAAAAAAAAAAGACAGCATTTGTCATTACCCAATAAATGGATATGGTTCACTCAGACACCACATGGTGATGTGGTTGCCAATAGGACCTCATGAATGCCTGAAAATAAAGCTGACATTTTCAAAATACACATTTTATGCCCCACCCGGGGATGGCTTTGTCCAGACCTGGGTGATAATCTTTGGAAAATGACCAGCTGAAAGGGGTATGGGAATAAAGTTAGCTCATATCTTGTTAACCAAATATATTAAACTTGTGAAATGTGAATTTGTTGCAACTGCTAAAATGTCTTGAACAAACTGTTTGTGGTTTTCTTGTGTCAGAGTTCATTTGAAAACAATGCATTACACTTGAGCTGGTAATCTGTACTTTATTTGTATGTCTAAACGCAGAAAACTAAGAAAAACTCCTACTTCCTGAACTTCTAGTTCAACATGGGGGTGCTGAAGATAATCCAGAAGAAAAGGGGGCCTATGGAGCTTTAGTCCAAAAATGGGGATTTTATTGGGTAAACATTTTTCCTCTGGCATTGCCAGCTATAAGTTGTGATAGGGGCTGACGACAGAGAGTCGTGTGAAAAAGAATTTTACAGGACTATGGAGGACTTTTTGCACAAACTCCAAAACATACCCAAGAGCTACATCTCAAAAACTACAGGCCTCAGTTAGCATGCTAATTATTAAAGTTCACATAAGAGCAATCGGAAATTAGAAAAAGACTGAAGTAAGGTTTTTTTGTAGACGTTGCCAAGGGAAAGCCTGGCAGCATGGCTTAGGTTTGCAAAGTTACATATAAATAAACCACAAGATGTCTGGAATATTGTCCTTTGGACAGACAATACCAAAGTGGAGATGTTTCGCCATAATGCAAAACAAACTGCTCATACTAGCTGATAATGAAACGGCTGAAAAAGAAAAGAATCAAGGTCAAAGTGCAGACCCCAACATGAGTGAAATGCTGTGGTGGGACCTTAAGAGAGCTGTGCATGAATGAATAAGGTTTGCAGACCTCAAGCCCACAAACTTTAATAAACTGACGCAACTTGTAAAGGAGAGTTGGCCAGAATTCCTCCACTAAGATGTAAGAAACTTCAGTATATTGCTGCTTAAGGTGACTGTACATGCTACTGAATTGTGGGTGTACATAGTTTTTCACAGAACTGCATAGACTGCCTGTGGAAACTATTTTCCTTTTTTTACATACAATTTGTTCCCTTGATTACCTAGATACTTTTTTTTTCGTTGTGGGAGTACTGCTGCTTAAAAAGTAAAAGTGGAAAGTCTTAGGACAGCATATTGATATTGCACCAAGGTACTTCCTCTGCTTCCCTGGATTTGTGTAAGTTATTGAGAGGCACCAGATTAAACCATTGACTAAAGCAGACTGGAGACTGACCTCCAAAAAAGGTTAAAAAAAAAGAAAGAAAAAAGATACTGTACTTCTCTGTCTGAAGAATGTGTCTATGGAAAACATTTAGCCATAAAAAACAGTTAAATAATAATAAGAAGTGTAACTTGATAAGCTAAAAGAGTCGGTTGCTTTTGCCTCTAGTAGCAAAAAGTAATTTAATGTGTCTGCAAAAGAAATTTATTGTAATATTTATTTCTATCATGTAAAAATGCTTAAAATTTACCATTTTACAATATTTAGCAACATTTAAATAAACAGAAGGACTGAACTTACATCTCTTATCCCATGCCAAAGGGATCTCTGCACAACCATTTATTTATACAAAAATTTGCTGTTATGCCGTTACAATGTTCTACACATTCAATGTCGCAGTTTACAGCCTGTCAAATGTCTACAGGCATTATAATTGCTTGTGTGTGTGGAGGAACTGACCTTGCTTATGTCAGCTTTCCCCGAGTTGTCAGAATCATTGACCTCAAGCTAATTACAGAATGACAGGTTATGTAAACTCTTGATAATACACGTGTAGGGCTGACCTTTCGTGCCCTCTCCGTCACACACATAATAACATACATGTACTATACAGTCTGCAGCAGCAGACACATGATATTTGGAATAAAGTGCATAAAAAGTTGGTAAATTGCCTTGGACGCTACTCAAGTGCTACTAAAGCAAATAAAGATTCAGTTCAGTTCTACTAGAGTTTTGTTGTTGTACTATAAATAACCACAAGCAAAACAACACATTTTTCTAAAACATGACTATGAGTTAGTATTTCAGTGCACGTTTGTTCAAGATACAAAGTCCATAAGGTGATGATTAAGCATGGAAATGCATTCTGCCTCCGGGATCTTGGGGCTCGCTGTGGTTGTTTAGAATTGTTTGTTGACAGCCCTGTTTCCTATCCTCTGCACCTCCTGTTGTCCTGAGCACATATGGTTGGCTCGCTTCTCTACATGCCTGGCCTCAGCCGAGAGACAGAAAGAGAGCCGTTCATGGCTCAGTGGAAGCTCCTGACCCGTGCGGTGCTCCTGTCCATCCCTGGAAAAGTGTCACCTGCTTCTAAGACTTTCTACTCATGCTTCGTCATAGTTTCTCTGGGATGCATCTGGAGCATTAAGCAACACTAACAACGCTCTGATTCACTTACCGAGGTGCAGTCTGGATGCTGAAGCTAACACAGAAAGTCTCGCCTCTATCCTGACCCCAGCTTCCCCCTTCCCTGCAGAGAATTATACTATGAGCTTGCAGGAAATGCTATCCACCTTCCAAAGCTTGTATTGCTGGAAGAACACAAAATTAGTTGAACTTGTGCTTTCCACGTTCCTCACTCCTTTAGGCAGCCAGACATCTCTTCTGGTTTCCATTTGTTTTAAAGCTATTAGTGTTCATGACCTGATAAGGGAGTGGTTGGTGTAGCGCAAACATCCGTCTCTGAGTATATCCGTCATCGTCCATATGTGTTTGACCAGAGCAATAATATCCTCTCCTGGAAAAGTTTGAGTGGGAAGCCTGGGAGGTGAAACTACTGGGATCGAAACAGTTTTAGTTTATGTAATTCTTAATGAAGGTCTGAGCAAGATGTGCTCTATTACTTTGGTAAATATTCTCCATCTCCATAAACATTTTGGGCAGCCTGAAACATTGCATTGCACAGGCAGCTGACCAGAAACCCAACACTTTAAACTCATTTATATTTATATGGGTTTGGCATCCTGGAGAAAGTTCTTCACATGCTATGGATGTCAACTAAAGTCATTTTCCACTGGTGCTGTTTTCAGTCAACTGCAAGAGAGATTTGCTTGCTTTTGTAAGATGGATTCCACTGGCAAAAACAAGCACCAGTCAAGCATCTCTTTATTTGCAGATGATATACAGTCTATTTTATTTGACTGTCTCTTGTGCACTTGGCAGAACATCAACTAAGTCTGTGTTGACAGTGCCTAAGCCATTCAAGTGGCTGCTTTTTAGACAATGTTCTGACGATGCGATAAACAAGAAGCCTGTGCGGCACAGAGCTGAAATTAGATATTTTACCATAGCATCGTGTGACTTCAAAACCACCTAAATATGCATTTGGAAGCAGCGTCTCAACATTTGCTGCATGTAAACTTGCACTGAAGACGTGGCGAGATGGAGACGGGTCGATGATCGCACTGCAGCGAGAGCAGGATATCTGGAAAGCTGTGAGTATGTGTGAGTTGAAAGATGAGTTTAACACATAGAAAACTGAAGATCCAGCATCATTTTTATTCCTATGATGCAGAGGTAGTAACCTTATTGTGCAACACAGGCCACATAGTCTGATTTTAAAATCCCTGACAAATAGTACCTTCACCGTCAAGTGACTGTTGTTATTTATGACCCCCTGCCTCATATTTATATGTGCCGCTGTGATGAGATATATAAAAATGTTTATTCATGGCACACATTCAACAAGGTGCTATAAAGATTTCTTAGAGATTTTGGTCCATACTAACCAGATTTGTTACAGATTTGTCACCTATAGCAACCCAAAGTTGTTGTATTGGGGATCTGGTGACTGTGGAGGCCGTTTGAGTACAATTACTCAATGTCATGTTCAAGAAACCAGTTTGATTTGAGCTTTATGACATGATGCATTATCCTGTTAAAAGCAGTCATCAGAAGATGGGCACATTGTGGCTATAAATGGATGTAACTGGCTGATTAGGTATTTGCATTAGTGAGCTGCTGAACAGGTGTGCCTAATGAATATATTCCTCATTACGATTCAAACAACCTGTTGAGATGTACAAATGCTCTCAACTTTCCTTACATCTTCACTCATGTGCTACATCCTCATTGAAAAATTTGAATTATATAACTTCTGTACAGTTTTCGGCCCCTTTGGTGGACCTTGTGCTTGACAACTGTGTCCTGGAACAAGATGTGAATGTAATGTACGTCCACACGTACCCGGGTATCTATGCGTTTGCACCTTTCGTTCACACGTAAACGGCGTTTTCGGTCACTGAAAACTGAGATTTTTAAAAAACGCCTGCCAGGGTGGATATTTTCGAAAACTCCGTTTTTGCATTTACGTGTGGACGAGAAAAACGGAGAAAACGCAGCGTCAAAGGTGTGCGCCTTTTTTTGACGTCACACTGTGCGCCATGTTATTGTTTCGGTGAAATTAATTTCTACAATGGGGACTTAGACAAAATACTGTTACTGTTAATTGTACTCTCTGCAGTGTTTAAATGCTTACATATACACACAGTTACTGTCCCTCCACACATACGACTCGTTTCTGCTTCTATGCCCCATCTTTGTTTACTATTTCCCACCGAGGCTTCTAGATTTCTGATTGGCCAACATTTCTACACGGTTATGATTATATCGCTACCTGTTGCTTTGGCATGTTCCTAGCAGTGTTTTCCTTCATTTTTGCGTTTATGTGTGGACGGGATTATTTTTTAAAACGATAACGGAAAATCTCAGTTTTCAAAAATACCCGCGTACGTGTGGACGTAGCCTAAGACAGATTTGGAAAGTGCTGCTAACTGTGTTATGAACAAATATGACAGCAGTTTAACAAGTAAACAATACGTGAAATAACTTCTGCTTCAGAGAACTTGCTGTTTTTGAGTGACTGTAAAAAGATTTTATTACTGTGTAATGTAGCGACATCGATAATTGAAGTACTAACACTGAATCTGTGATTTGGCACGTTTTAGTAAAAATGGCATTTTGAATGAATCACTTTAAGGGATTTTCTTTATTCTCCACAAGTTGTTTCTAAAAATACTTTTTATTCTCCTTTGTACTTTTACCTTCCTCTCCTCGCATTCTCACACCAGGAATAGCGGTGCAAAAATTCATAACAACTTTTCTAAATTTTGCACACTTTGCAAAGCCATCCACAGGACGAGATTGGACCCATGTCTCGGGCCCGGTCTGGCTCCTGGGCCCTATGTTTGACATCCCTGCCATAGTGCAATCATATCATTTATTCACCCACATTTGGACAAAGGAAGTCGGTAATCATTTGCTGTGGCCTGTGTGTCAGTTCTATAAATATTCCTTATAGAGGCCATGACTCAACTAGGAACTGTTTGTGAACTCTTGCTGTTGTGTGTACCGAACTGAATCCAGTTCTTACACTCGTAACAGAGGAGGGACCCTCAGGGACTTCTGCACCTGGTATTCAAAACTTCACCGATGACACTTGCGCCAGGGCCTGACCGAAGCGTCGTACACTTGCATCGCTTGCTGAACATAAATCATGTTTGGCTTCTCATGCACCTCTGTATTTCCCAGGTCTGTATGGGTTACTTGCAGGTCGCTGTGTGTGCAAGCGGTAACGCGGGGCAGATGCTTTGTCACCATCGATATATTTATATACTGTTTATATACAATTCTTAAGGATGTGTTATTGAATTTCTTAGGAAACTTTTCCATGCTAGTTGCCTGGCATGGCATATCTCTCCTGGAAAAGAGCGCTTGGAAATGACATAATGACAGCACATTATAGATGATGTAGTGAAATTTAATATCTACTGTTCTGCCTTGGCACAACTGAGGACAAGTTCTCAGTCACAGTTACCACAGTGATTTTCTGTTTTGTGTTTGCACTTAAGTTTATTTGGCCATTTAAGGGAGCTCTTGTGCTGCCAATTAAAAATAAATACTTCATTTAGGCTGGCTAGATTTTCAATGCTTGCATTGCATAAGTGCAAAGATTCGGTGAGCTTGGGTAGTATTGCTGGCAAGTTTGGATGGGCTACGACAAGCGTCCATTAAAAGCTCGCAGCACATCGAGCTCAGAGCCTCGAGGGAAGAGAGGTGGAGAGGAATAATGTTGAATGACGGCTATAGCCACCCGCACACGCAGAGAAGCGTTGGTGTTGTGACTGAGATGTCGAGAATGTCTTCTTTTGTAAAGTTGTGCAGACAAGCAAACCTCAACTTCTTAAGCGCCTGAATTTCTTTCCACACACAGCAAAGCATGTACGCTCAGAGAGAACACTTTAACCTTCAATATTCAGCATTTATTTATATCATATTGTAGCACATAGAAGAGGAAGAAGTGTTATGTTTTTGTAAATTTACAGTATTTTTCTTGATTTATACATTCTCCTGTCATTAAAGCTGTATTTTTCATTTGTGCAGCGGTCTTTGCAGCTTACACCTCAATGTCAGATGTTAGATTCAACAGGGTTTTTTTTTTAACTGCTGCTCTGAAAAGAATTTGAGACCAACTCAGGACAACTAAATCTGAAGAAAAACAGCAGCTATTAAAGGTTCGGGACACCAGCGGTTTGGTTTTTGTGGTTCGGTTGAGGACATTAAAACAAACATATCCTCGTTAGCAATCGCAGCAAGTTGATGTATGATGCTAATGAAAATTTGCTTATGTAGGCTCTCTTGTCACAGCTGCACAGTAACACGTGGGCAGTTTTTGTCTGGGAATATTTGAAGACTATGATTCCACGCCCTTGATTTGAGTCACTGCCAGTATAAATTACTTAGTGCCCAATAATGCTAACCTCTGTAAACAGAGTCTGTATATGATTGTGTAGGATATTTAGGCTGGTCTTAACATTTTTGACACCGGGAGGTTTCTGGTGTTTAGTCCAAGGGGAGTAGTATGTGCTGAATAACTGTCAGCTATAGTCTTATGAAGATTTTGCTTTCCATGTTAATCTGTAACAAAAAATGATAATAATGAGAAGACAGAAAAAAAAAGCCTCTGACTACTAAGGAAAACTGGTTATTATCCTTTAAATATGCAGACTATTTGTGAGGTTCCCAGTTTGCAGCTGTTCAGCAAGCATAGACATGTTTGATACATTATTTTCAAGATAATAAAGGAACAGATGTTACCAATTGTTTTGTGATTTTATACAGAAATATCAGAAATCCAATCAAAAGATTCTAAAATGTTCAGTGTTACTGTTTGTTTCTTGCTAAGTACCCAAGTTACCTAAATCTATATTCTGGAAATTGAAAAAAAAAAGGCTTCTTTGGGGGGAAAATTAACTTTATGTGAGTGTTTGGGTTTTTTTTTTTCCAAGACTTGGGAAGGCCACTGCAGGGCTCAAGGCTATCCCAGGCCTAATTCTATGTGTCAGTTTACAGTCTTTACTATCCTGTTTAATACAGGCTAAAATCGCATAATAGCTTATTGTAGAACTTGTTAACAGAGTGTTAAAAGGTGGGTTTAGTGTACTTATTGGATATGACAGTTAAAGACTTTTTATAGAGATTGCTTAACTGGTATTAAAATGCTTAAGATTAATGATTTGAGTGCCTTTGAATACATGCTCAAAGATGATATCCAAGAAACCTGCTGTGCTCAAGTACCAGCCTTCACTTTTGCAAAGGGAGTTGACAAATGCATTCATATCTGCTTGCAAAGTCTTTGTTATAGCCTGCAAGTCATTTATTATATACTACTTATGAATGAGAGCAAGCTGACACGTTGCCAGTTAACACCTTGGAAGACAAATGATACCAAAAAAGCCGTTTCTTTCAAATATATCTGGCTTTACTTTATTCATGTACTGTACAGTTTTTCACTTCCAAAGTCTTTATTATACTATATGACAATAATGGCTATCATTTACTACAAAAGGTTGCATAAATAATTTAAATGTGGAAATAAAAAATAAATATGTAGTTCATTCTTTTTTTTTTTATAACAGTCCTTCGTTGTGTCTGTAGAAAAACGGCCTTTCCTGCTTCTCTGTAACACCTTGTCATGTGAGGGCAGAAGACCACACAGGTATGATATGTACAATCGCGCTATGCATCGCAGCTCTCGGCTAACATAACAAGCCCCTTCCAGTTGCTCTTTCAAACACACAGTTGGAAAAAGAAGCAAACATAGTCAGCATAGACTGGACAACCAAATCAGAAAGCAGTTTGAGCAGAGCTGACAATATGTGGAAACACTGACTATTCTTCATGAGTTCAGGAGGAAGGAGCTCGCTCTGTCGGCAGTGACACACTGGGTTCCTCTTCCTTGCTGGATTTAATCATAAAAACCCAATTATTGTTTTTATTGTGTTATTTTTATTCCTATCTTTCCTGACTGAGCTATTTACAGATTGAGAGCGGAGAGGAGTGGAGGTGTCTTGCAACCAGCAGGCTAATACGGCAGATGGATTTTGGCTCGCTCACTGCTCTGTTTGGCCCGTTGCAAAAGAATTCCAGTGTGGGTGTGCTGGAGAGCGCTTTGCCACTAGGTAACAACACAACCACACACATTTTCTGATGCCTCCTACACACCATGTGCACTTTTTTGTGTGTGATTCCAGCAAACAGGAACCGGCTATGACGACAGGAAGAGGCTTTTTTTATGACTCAAATCCCAGCACAGGAATGGGCTCATTTAGTGATTAAGAGGAGCCACAGGAAGGCCCGGTGCCCGTGTGGTGTTAGTGCTGCTTTCTCCTCTACTTCTCTGTTTCTTTGCGTGTACTTGTGGGGAAAGCACTACCGTAACTGACAGGGCTGGTCAGGGCTTCAGCAGCGTGGAGAGTGCTGTAGGTCTGTCCTGATGAGTGAGGCCTTTAGCGGGCTGTCAAAGAACCGCCTGGACCGCAGTATAGACCAGGGCCTCTCAAAACCTGTCAACATGCCTCCATCAGAGACCCCAGAACTGCCGCCTTCTCCTCTCCACACACAGCTGAAAGGAGATGGATTACAACCACTCTGGAGCAAAGATACACCTTTTTTCAGCTTTTAACAGAGCTGCACCGAGCGTAGGTCTGCATCTGCTGGATGTTTGTACAGATGGGTCTGAAACCTCGGGGAGGAGTTCTTATTTTTCATAAAGAAAAGCTGTTGGAGTGGAAGTCTGAGCTGTTGGGGTTATCAAACACCATTCATCTTCATGGCAAGCCCTGGCACTGACTCATTTTGTCATGCAAAAAAGCCAAGTTCACAAATATGCAGACAGGTGGCTGAACAATATATGGACTGACGACTTAAATCAGTCCAGCATTTTAGCTTATGGATTTGCAGTCTTTGAAATTGTATCTCCTCGCTATTTGAAGGAGATATGTTGGTTGATGTGTTGTGTAACGTGTGCGTGAGTATGAGTATATCTGTCCTCTGTCCCGGGATGCCAAGGGGGAGGATCAATATGAGTTCCCCGTCAAAGGCGTGTTGTTCTTGCTCCGATCTTGAGGCAAACGACTGTGCTTCTTGCTGCGTTGCGTCTTAGGGACCTCCTTGGCCACCGACTGGTTGTGATGCGGCCTAAAACGCTTGCACTTGCAGGAGGTGACCACGCGGATTTTGTACGTCCGAGTGTTGCTGTTGGGACACTGCAGCTGGACCCTGCGTGTCCGGGAGTGCGCCGGGATGCAGCGGTAGTCTGAGGCGCTGCTTCTCCACCACTTGCCACGGAGGATGGAGTTCGGCATGAGGTGCGCCGGCAGGCACTGACCCGAGCACACCAGCTCTCGGATAGGCTTGGCACTGCGGCAAGAGCCGTCGGTGATGTAACGGGTCGAACGCAGCTCCCTGCAGCTCACCTCCGAGGCACCTGGGTTGAAGAGAGGAGATAACAGTTAACACTCATGGATCGAGTCCAGAACAAACACGCACAGTGCTGCGGACTTTCTGCAGGGCGACTGCAGCTGTGTCTTATTTCAGTGTGTGATCATTTGCCTCGGTCTGTTTCTGACTTCACGTGTGGCGTTATTTATGTGAAAAACAAACAACGTAAGGCCAATAAAGTCTGAACCGGAGGCAGCGTTACATTTCAGCTCCGACATGTTACGAGACACAAAAGAGCAGCTGAAAAATCCACTTTTCTAAATTCAGCCTAATACAGTAATTTTTTACTTTTAACTGGAGGCTTAAGCCAATGAGATCAGAGTTTCTGAATTTGATTTATGGTCTGATCATTAGCTGACAACTGGGCCTGACGAAGAAATCCAGCTGGCAGCAATCAGCTGATAGCAAATCCAGACCAGAGGGCCATTAAAAAGCTCAATCAAACCGAACGGAGGTTTGGTCTGGAAGGAAAAAGCTGGCATTCACCGTTGGCCCTCAGGAAATGTATGTGGTGATGGAAGAGTAAATAGCTGTCTGGTTATTTTAAGGCAGCGCTACAACTGTACACTTCTGAATAAACTGGACATCTGCCAGGCTGATTCGAGACAGCACACTCAGGCTGTAATCCTATATTTCAGCTGCAGCTTTTTAACAGCCGTACGCATGAGTTATTGTCCTGTGTTTCTTTTTCTTTTTTCTTACAAGCTGCATGTTCAAAAAAAAGGGAAAACGAGGAGGCAAAAGAACTGTTGGTTAAGAAATGATACACTCGGAGAAGGATCTGTTTTCCTCTGTGGCTTTCTTTGCAAAAAGGGCTGAACAAAGGATTTATGTGAGGTGACTTCCTTTTTTTCCCTCCTCACGAGAACATGATCTAGCGTTATTCTGCGGCTGCTGGTGAAGGCGACCGCAGAAGTATACAACGCCTACAGCGTACACCGGGTGGCGGTTTGCACCAGTTACCACCATATGCCAAAACAGACAGGTTGTCTTATTTATGAAGCACCAGGATGTGTTTTAATCCAGCATAACATTTTCAATTCTCCACCCTGGTTTTAAAATTACTAATTAGCCTGAAATTTTCATGATTACACACTAGACTACTGTAGAGTTGCGTGAGCTGTTCTTTTCCCTCAGCTGTGGGAGACAAGCCTCTGGGGAAGACTGGAGGGAGGCCAGGCAGTGGTCACAGCCTCTTTTGTGACCCCACAGGGGAAGGGATAATTTGAGAATTAAGATATGGCTGAAGAAAATAATCCAGGAGAGTTCTGCCTCCATAAACTGCACATTCACTGTAAAAGCAAGAGATGCATTTTCCATCCTTGCTAATAACGAATAAATTCCTGTTAAATGAGATCTTCTGGAGCTGTTGCTTGGCGTGTGATTTTTTTTTTTTTTTCCTTTTTTTTTTACCCTTTAAGACAACAAAATCAGTCACATTAACTTTCCTCGACTTAATAATCACTTCTTGTCAGCTGTTGCTCTTCTAATCTAATCAATCACCTCCTCTGATCTCCAAATCAAGGGGCCATAATTGAACAAAAATGTTGCACCACCCATCTCGAATCCATGAGACCAAGCATGAGATTATCCTGCATGCGCCACTTAATCAGAACACACAACCGTTACCGGCCACAGGTGGGAATCATTGTCAAAGGCAGTGTTGCATTTAAAAAGCAATTTCTAACCCCCCCAAAGACATCTCCCCGAAGAGCAAACTGTGGGCTTTTTTCTGTTTGGGAGACATGTTGTTGCAATCAAATAGTTATGGTGGAAGTAGAGCTTGACTAATAGTATAAAGAGAGAAGGAAACAACCTGGAAGACAATGTGAAAAAGCCCCGATGTCTCACTGAATGCTATGTGTAGGGGAAGAAACCACAGGAATGTGCGTCTGCGCAGCTCTCATCACCCTCACCTCTGGATTAAACCAGATCTTTTACACTCTTCTTAATCAGGGAATTGATGTGATAATGAAGCACGATGTAGAGGCAGGGTGTTTTAGGGCAATTTCTAAAAAGCCACATTAATTTGGAGAGCCTACATTTTCCACATACACTGAATATTTTTGACACAAGATTTTAAATTGTTGTTTTAAGCCAGAGAAAAAGTTGAATTAAAGTTTAAAATTCTTAAATGTGGAAAATATAACGAGAAGTAAACTTTCCTAATTTATATCACATTTTTGTGTATTAAGTAAAGGTTGGGTGTACAGCGCAGTTGGGTCCACGTTTATTCTTTATAAACGTGCACTAATTGGAAATGGGGACCTAAAATCAAATAAATAAGCATTTATGCTCCTTCCTGCTTGTTCTCATACAAGCTGGGAATAGGTTTTAGGCGATAAACCCGAAAGTTTTCTAAATTTAAGCCTTTTAATGAGTTTTTATAAAGCTCTGACGGATGGTTAATTTTAGGCACAGGAGCCTCCAATTAAGAGATCAAATTAAATCACTTCAGCATTTAAACTTTAAGCATTGCGTCGATTTACTTACTGATCTTTACCGTTTAATTCTTGTAAAATTAAATATTTAACATTTGTTCTGTCATCTTTATCATACTTACTGTAGGAAACTGCGTTTGCCGCCCGTCCGCCGTTTTTTGCCCTGTTATTCATAGCGTTGCTGTTGTTGTTGTTGTTGTTATTGTTGCTGTTGGACGGCTGTAGTATTGCCTCCAGCGGCGTCCGCGTATTTTCTCTACGTTCTGGTAAAATCTCCGTGCCATCATTTTTTAAGACCTTCCATCCCTTCACAGCGGTGCAGCATCCCTGGAGCAGCAGGAAAGCCGAACTGGAGACGAGGAGGGCCACAGACACCTGCATGCTTGTCGGTCAGCAGGAATAAATCACACAAGGAGATTTAAAAAAATAAAATAAAATAAAAAATATTAGTTAAAATTTAAAAAACACACACACACATACACACACATACACAAGAGATGTCCTTCTGAACAGGCTGATCACTTGCACTCTCAACGCAAGAGGCGAATGCGGTATTTAAGCCCTGCGCAAGTTTTCGTCAGGGCTGACAATTAGGCGCTTACACAAAGTGGGAGGGATTGAACCTGGCCGAGAGATTCATTGAGAAAGGAGGAGGGGAGAGGTTTGGATGAATGCGCAGAGAGAGGAGAGAGCAGGAGAGGAGTAACAGAGAGAGGAGAGACAAGAAGAAAAGTAATAGAAAACTGAGAAGATCAAGGAAGAAGAGACCGCAGTGAAGGAAAATACAGATATGAGCAGGAGTGCTTCCATTATTTATTTACTTATTTTTAAAATAGTTATTCAGAATATTTGATCAGAAATAAAAAGAGTGTAGAGGATATTAGCGAAGATTTCCAGGCTTGTGTGCAGCCTTATGCCTTCACACAGTACATGTGTTTTATATGAAAAGTGTCTGCACAAGTGCCTGAAAATCATTTTGTCAAATATTTAGACCCTTTATTGAAGTAAAAGCCATAATCTTACAGCTAATGTGTTTTGGGTCAATGTGTTTTGGCCATTTAGAGCAACAGTGTGGTGATATTTCCATCTACACGCAATAAAAGTAACATTTTCTTCTTTTTTTGATCTTTAAATGCTTCACAGTACTCATTATGCTATTCAATCATAAAAATTGATTCATTAATGTACATGTCATTTTAATCACCTTTACATACAAAATAATAAGTAACCAGACCAATGTCTGCATTGGTCAGTTAAATGCTTGAATAAAATTCTGAAGTTATGCTCTACCACTTATCCATGTCCTTATCCACTGGTGTTGGGGATTATAAGTCGAATAATTCTGGGCTGGTGAGATGAAACTGAAAAAGGAGAAGAGAGGGAAAGGTCAAAGGAGAGTGGAGGAAATGGGAGTAAAAAGAGGTAAAATAAGGGGGATGAACGCCAAAGGAAAGGGTTGAAAGGACAGAGAAATAAAAAGAGAGAGAGAGATACTGGAGAGGAGCTTACTTATGTCGGAGAGTGTTGAGTGAGGCAGCTCATCTGCACATCGCTCTGTGCCGCTGTTGTTGTTACTGGATTTAAGTGCACCGGTGCATCTTCTCCTCCCCCTTCTTTAACAACTTCCGCAGCATTACGTGTCTCAAAAAGCATCTTTTTTTTTTCAAGGGGGTTTATTTTGGACTGCATCGCAGGGTGCAACTTGTTCCACTGCTGCTGCAAACATGCGCCACACGCACTCCTCCCGAGACACGTTTTTACCCTGTCTTTGACTCAAGGCTACACAAATTAATCATTTGATCCTTCAAATTAATTACCCATCATTACACTTCTCAGCAGAGACACTTAATATAACGAGATGTGAAAATCTAAAAACGTATGAGCACATCAACATGTGTTCTGAGCACAATTTAAATGTTTGCCATGACAATCCAATATTCCATATCCACATATCTGTTTTAAATGAAATGTTATAGACTGTGAGTTCTTGGCACCCCTCATATCCCAGTGATTTGATGAGTGCTGACAGATGGAGGCTCTTCCATTCAAACACTGCCCTCTTGAGGGAGACTAAACAAGTTTTGCATGACACTGTCTGGCTCTACTGATGGGTACAGGCATGCAGATCTTTGGTTTTTATCTCTTAAACTCTAAAGTGGTTCTCTCGGTCAGTATTGCATCACTCTAACCGCTCATTGAGGCACCGATGTGCTTCCATAATCATACACACCCCCCTCATTGTCTTTCTAGTTTTACACAAGCCTCAAATGAGGGTTTGAAGCTTTGGCCAACTGGCCCATCCATCACAATTTAAAGTGGTGAACATAATGGGGATAAGATTAAATGACATTTATTGTTAAGGAGTTTTGAATAACATCATCCAGTCAAAAACATTTTCTTCTGAAGAGCAAGTAACAACAGAGCTTTTCATCATTTCTAAAAGCCTCGTATAGGGGCCACTCTTCTTGAGTGTCAAATCCAATTATCTTTCAAATTTGCATTTTCAGTCCAGCCTTTAGGAGCATAACAGTCCTTTCTTGTGTTAACGTCCCTGCATCGACTGTAGGTATGTACTAGTGTTGTTTTACAGCTGCTACTTGATTTGATGGAATTAAAAAAAATGTCAAATGTTGGTTTAGAGAGAACAAGTTTTTTTTCTTGGGGCTAAAACCAAATCTGCATTAAAAGTGAAGTAAAAAAAACACAACACAGCAAAAACACTGAGCAGAAATGAAGATAAGAACATGGAACTTTCAAACAACAAGAGAAAACAGTCTTCAAATGGGGTTTGCGAGCCCTGAATATTAATTGTAGTTAAAAAGACTTAAAAAGCACCTGGATCTGTAACTCTGTTGTTCACAATAGTGAAGCTGCTCTTTAAGCAATAATCACGTCAGAGCTGAAAAACACTTTTTACTTTCAAAAAAGTACATAAAGAGAAATTTTGATACCTTCTGTGCAACCGCAGTACAGCTTCAAACATCAGGACACATTGCTGTGAAAACACAAAACAGTTTTTGCAGTAATTTAGCATTTTTTGTGCGTGTGTGCGGATAAATACTGTAATTGTTGACCGCCTGCTCATCTGAGCTTAACAGAACGACTCAAGTCATTCAACTCATTAATGTAGAAGTGTTGTTATGCCTGTTTTAGGTATGTCGTGTTTAGATTATGATCGTTGTGGATGTGTGGTTTGTGTGGTCCTAGCTAACAAAGGGCTATCAACACAAAGACTCCTGAAGCAATTCATCATGTCCAGACAGTGTTGTTCTAAAAGTCGGCTGTTCAAATGTTCTGTAAAGTATTATTCACATGACTGTTTGATGTGATGATGGGAAACTGCACAAAAGCTGATGTCAATACATAGTTTAAGAAGGAAAAGAAACTTGTTCAACAGCCATAATCTTACATTTTTATCTTTTTTTATCAGACAATATGATAAATTTACCACCTATTTGCACCAACTAACCTCAACTTTTTTGAGTGCATATAGTGCATTTCATATAGATGCATATTTGCCAGTAAAAACACAGTTATGCACTGGCTATCTCATGTGTTTGCATGGTTTCTGTTATAATTTATGATATTCATAACATGTAGGAGTTTATTCTATAAAACCCTTTTAGACTGAATGTATTTTCAGTGCATTTAAATAATATATATTTTATATTTTGGCATCTAAATGCCCCCAAAATATCAAGTGACCCAAAGATAAATTCAGAATAAAAAGTGCTGGGATCATTTTTATGATTGTTGAAATAAATTAAAATGTACAAAAATCAAAAGCTGTTGAGATGCCTACATTTTCTGTAATTTTGCCAAAATGTGTAAGTAGAGGAAATATTTATGGCATAACCATAAATATTGATAAAAAGTGATAGTGACACATTTAACACATAAAGAGCAACACTGCAGTGGTATTTCTGGCCATTTCCAATTTTCACTTACATTTTCATCTTTGCTGTTAAAATGCAGCACTATATTTAGCAGCTGTTTGGTGCTATCAGAAACTAAAATTCACACTTTAAAAGCGGGAAAAAATTGTTGTTCATTTTTAAAATGTATTTTATTTAAAACATGGTTTTACTTCTTAAGTGCAAACTTGTAAGAATTGGTCGAATTAATAAAAATGAGTTTGCCACACTTGGGCTAAACAGTGTTTTTATCCATGCATCCATTTTTTCTCCAGCTTATTTAATTCCGGTTCAAGGTGGAACTTGAGCGTATCCCAGCTGTCATAGGGCGACAGGTCAGGTAAATGCTCTAGTCTGTTGTACAGAGGGGCAAACAACCATTCACATTCCAGCCTAATGTGCATGTCTTTGGACTGTGGGAGGAAGTTGGAGCACCTGAAGAGAATCTACGCAGGTGCAGGGAGAACGTGAACACTTGCTTGGACGAGGCTAAGCACTGCGCCGCCATGCCGCCAAGGTGCAATGTGTAATATAGGAGTCTTCTACTGGCTACAACGGATAGAGTATAAAACTTTATTGCACTGAAGTTTGCATCAAATTCAAAGTGTTCGCTTTTTCCCAAAAACTGCAGATTGGCAGCAAGAACAACGTGAAATCTGATGAACAAGAGTATTGTGAAAGATGCTAACAGGGGAGTTTGGCAGACCTGTGCCAAAAATAAAAAAATTTGAACCAGAGGGTGATCTTTTGCAATGGTATCCATTGGTAATATAATATAATTACAGGTAAGAACTCTGTATTGGAGTATCATGTTTTGCCCCAGCACCGACGCTGCTTCTTTTGTAACATTTATGAATTTTGACATCAAGCATGATTCTCATTTTATAATCCAAGGGGTTCTAAAGTAGACCGAGCAGACAGCCTTGTCTTCCTATTGTGTGTAACCCTCCAGCTCTGAGGCTGTGCCAGATTTTTTTTTTCCTAGTGGGGGATTGATGGTCCCACTGTCTACACTAAGCCAACTCTGATTACAGACTTCTCGCCGACATTGCGACGGATGCCAGTCACAGTCTCAATTTAGACCTCTCTGGGTTTCTTTATAGAGCCCTTGGGCCCCAGCACAGTGTTTTTATCATGATAACAGTACAATGAGGCCCAAATAACAATCAGATGCTCACCAGATTGCAAGAACGCCTCCAGCAATGCAGAGCGTGGTGGAGCGTAATTTTTATGGAAATGAAGAAAAACTGTGTTTTTAGTTCATAAACAAACTGTTGCAGCTCCTTGTGCCCAGTGTTTGGTAATGTGATTCACTGTGCATGCTTCTTAACTGCTTTCTCACCAAGTTTAGAAGGAAATTTGTCATTTCCGCAACACAATTACGGGCCAGTGATAGCAAAGAAGGGCTGTGTCACCTGTTTGCCACCCTCACTGAGGGTTTGACTGAGGGAATTATTCATCATGTGTCCACAACAATTATGCAAAGTAGGTCAAAATTTGGCTGCTTGGCTTCCCTCATCTACAACCTCAAAGATATTACACTCGGGTCTTTGTGGGCGTGTAGAGGTTTCAAGGATTCAAAGAGCTTTACACATGTTTACATGAGGTGGAATGAAATTACGTGCACACAGTCCCAGAAATCAAGAAAAACAGTGTTTCTTTTTTCCTGATGAAAATGCTGGTAAACTATCAACTTTGTCCCAGCAATTTATTAAAAAGTCAAATTCACCATGCTCACTTTGTGACTACGACTGCATCATATTATCCGAATGATCTGCAGCCACTCATTTGGAAAAGAAAAGAGGTTTTCATACCTTGAGACTAAGTAAGGATTGATATTCAGCGTTGTTTTGATGCCGACTGAAACACATCTTTTATATAAACTCACTAGCCACTTTGTTATCTCTTTAAATTTTTGTCTTAGCAAACAGCTCATTAGTCAATCAAATAGCAGCAACTTCACATCATCAAGATGAATTGCTGGAGCTCAAATTGCGCATGAGAATGGGGAAGTGAGGTGACTTATTTGACTTTAAATTTTCAGTTTAATTCACTTTTACTTATAAATCACCGATTCACAACAGATGCCTCAAAGTGTTTTATATAGGCTAGAGATCTTACAGTATTAGAAATAAACCACAAAGTGCACAAAGAGAAGAGAGCAAGGAGAGAAATGACAAAAGACTAGAGTTTAACAATGGCTAATGATTAAATGCAGTAGTGAAATACACTGTTAAAAAAAAAATCCCAGAAAAACAGTAATATTCCGGCAGCTGGGGCGCCAAAATAATACCATGAAATAACAGAAAATAACTTTCCCATAAAAATACGGTTATTTTCAGTAATGACAATACAGTTTGTTGCCCTAATTTTACATGGGATTTTGCCTTTTCCAAGTGCTTTTAAACATTAAATTAGGAACATTTTAATGTGATCAAACAATGAAATTACCTATAAACAAGGTCAATGAATTTGGCAATATGAATAATAATACTTAAATGTACAGAAATATACAGTTAACAGTTGGTTTAAATAATAATGGATTGCATGCCCTGGGACAGACTGACAGAGGCGAGGCTGCCATATCGCACCATCGGCCCCTCTGGCCATCACCAGTAGGCTGTAGGTGAAGTGTCTTGACCAAGGACACAACGACCGAGACTGTCCGAGCTGGGGCTCAAACCGTCAACCTTCTGATTACAAGGCGAACTGCCAACTCTTGAGCCACGATCGCCCTAAATAGCAATAATAGTAATAATTATTTGATGTAAACAAAGTTTATAGGAATCATGTTATATATTTTTCCATAGCACTACATTTGAATTTAACAGTTCAATCCTTCACATAACGGACAAATATTTGTGCAATCATGATACATTTGTGAATGTATTTTAACAATCTAAATATGCATATGTACAGACAAATACATTTAAAAAACAAGGAAATTATGTTTTATTACATTACAGTGATTTTACATTAATTTACATTTGAAATGTGAAATCACATTCTATTGATGTAAATTTAATGATATTCTAGAAGAACAGAACAAAACTGTAAAATACACAGTAAAATACTTTTATATTAGGACTTTTTCTTACAGTGTATAAACACAAAGAGAGTGAGACGTAAGTGAAGAAGAAATGCTCAATGCATCATGGGAAACCTCGCAGCAGCGCAAGCCTATTGCAGCATAACTAAGGGATGGTTCAGGGTCACCTGATTTAGTCCAAACTAGAAAAATTTGCATTTCCTGCGAAAATGCAGTGTGGATGCCTTAACGGCTGAAGATATCTGCTGAAAAAAGCTGAAAAAGTTGGAAAAAAGAAAAAAAAAGATTCCCTGAGCAGGATTTGAACCTGGCCCTCCTGGTCAAAGGGCAGCTATTTAGCTCACTGAGCCAAACACTTTTTCACAAAGAAAAGGTGGAGAGATTGACAATTGTGCTAGCAGAATTTGGGCAAAAAAAAGGGGGTGAAAATTCTGCTGAAAAGAGTTCAATCAGCAGAATTTCTGCTGAAAAGAGGTGACTGAGCAGAATTCTGCTGAAAAGAGGTTTTTGCTGAAAAAGAGCTGAAAAAGTTTGGATTTGTGCTGAAAAGGGGTTAAAAAAACTGAAAATTTTGCTGAAAAGGGGTGAAAAAAATGAAATTTGTGTTGAAAAGAGTTTAAAAAAAGTTTAACTGTTAAGTGAAAGAAATGTTGCCATAAGCTGGATTTGAACCCAGGCCTCCCAGTCTGAGAACGGATGCTTATCTCACTGAGGTAAAACACAGCTCAGCCCATCATGCAAAATCAGTGACCACATTGATAATGTGTTCCATTCATTTCAATGGTCTAAAGTCATAACACACATCAGCAGAAATAGCAGAATTTTTTAAAGTTTAAACATAGCATTTCTGCTAAAACTTAGTATTTATGCTAAATAATATTTTTTTCCTGCCAAATCATAGCATTTGTGCTGGAACACAGAAAGTTCCACCAAATCATACAATTTGTACTAAAACATTATTTATGATTTAGCAGAAACATTGGGACTTGGTAGAAATACTATGATTTACATAAAATACTTTGACTTAGCAGAAGTACTACAATCTAGGAAAAAAGTACTAAAGCATAGCAGAAATTCTATCATTGAGCAGAATTACTAGGATTTAGAAGAAATACTAAGATTTGGCACAAACACTGATGTGGCTCAAGAACCTTTATTGTGCAGTTATACTATGATTTGGAAGAAATACTATACTTTGGCACAAATACTATGATTTGGAAGAAATACTATGTTTTAGCACAAATACTATGATTTGGCTCAAATACTATAACTATCCTCGGTCAGAAGGAGAGGCTGACATCCAGGGATTAGATTACCACGAGGTGGAGTTTATTGCGGTCAGATGGATGGTACAGGGAGGTATGGCATACAGTAGGAAGATGTGGAGAGGTGATATGGTGTGGTTTCTATGATTAAGAACAGAGTATGCATTACAACATGCATACAGATTAAAGATTAAGAAAACTGGTAACAAATTCCTCCACTACAAATCAGTCTGATGCCACTTTTTACAGGGTTCCCGTTTACTAAGGCACTACCCAAAAGGCGCCACAAGAGGGCACTCCAACACAAGAGATGACCTATTTACACTGATGCACTTAGTAAACAGCCCCTACTTAGCCACTACATAATACAGTGATATTACAGTATACAAATTCACACAAATACTATGATTTGGCAGAAATACTATGACTGAGTAGTAATACTATAACATAACAGATTTCCTAAAAAAAACTATTAAATTGCAGTAATTCTATGACTTGGCAGAGATACTACGTTTTAGCACAAATACTATAACAATGCAGAAATACTATGACTTAGTAGTAATACTATAACATAACAGTTCAATGTTCTTGCACAAATACCACAATATGGCAGAAATACTATGTTTTAGCACAAATACTGTGATTTGGTATAAATACTATGATTTGGCACACATACTATATTCCGCAGATACACTATAACATAACAGATATTCTACAACTTAGTAGTAATACTATAACATAACAAAATTATTATTTGGGCACAAATACCACGATTTGGCAAAAATACTATGATTGGGTACAAATACTATGATTTGGCAATAATACTGCATTTTAACACAACTACTGAGATTTAATTGAAATACTATGATTTAGAAGAAATACTATTACTCCATACAAATACGATACTTTGGGACAAATACTATGTTTTGGTTCCAATACTATGATGTGCAACAAATACTATGATTTGGCACAAGTACTATGATTTAGTACAAATACTATGATTTGGCAGAAATACTATGACTTAGTAGTAATACTATAACATAACAGATTTCCTAAAAAAAAACTATGAAATTGCATTAATTCTATGACTTGGCAGAGATACTACGTTTTAGCACAAATACTATAACAACGCAGAAATACTATGACTTAGTAGTAATACTATAACATAACAGTTCAATGTTCTTGCACAAATACCACAATATGGCAGAAATACTATGTTTTAGCAAAAATACTGTGATTTGGTGTAAATACTATGATTTGGCACACATACTATATTCCGCAGATACACTATAACATAACAGATATGCTACAACTTAGTAGTAATACTATAACATAACAGAATTATTATTTGGGCACAAATACCACGATTTGGCAAAAATACTATGATTGGGTACAAATACTATGATTTGGCAATAATACTGCATTTTAACACAACTACTGAGATTTAATTGAAATACTATGATTTAGAAGAAATACTATTACTCCATACAAATACGATACTTTGGGACAAATACTATGTTTTGGTTCTAATACTATGATGTGCAACAAATACTATGATTTGGCACAAGTACTATGATTTAGTACAAATACTATGATTTGGCAGAAATACTATGCCTTAGTAGTAATACTATGACATAAAAGATATACTATAGTTTTGCAGACATACTATGATTTTGCACAAATACCATGATTTGGCACAAATGCTATGATTTAGCAGAAATACTATGATTGGGTACAAATACTATGATTTGGCAATAATACTGCGTTTTAACAACAACTACTGAGATTTGATTGAAATACTATGATTTAGAAGAAATACTATGACTCCATACAAATACGATGCTTTGGCACAAATACTGTGATTTGGCAGAAATACTATGACTTAGTAGTAATACTATAACATAACAGATTTCCTAAAAAAAACTATGAAATTGCAGTAATTCTATGACTTGGCAGAGATACTACGTTTTAGTACAAATACTATAACAATGCAGAAATACTATGACTTAGTAGTAATACTATAACATAACAGTTCAATGTTCTTGCACAAATACCACAATATGGCAGAAATACTATGTTTTACCACAAATACTGTGATTTGGTATAAATACTGCGATTTGGCACACATACTATGATTTGGCAGAAATACTATGCCTTAGTAGTAATACTATAACATAAGAGATATACTATGGTTTTGCAGACATACTATGTTTTTGCACAAATACCATGATTTGGCACAAATGCTATGATTTAGCAGAAATACTATGATTGGGTATAAATACTATGATTGGGCAGAAGTACCATGTTTCAGTACAAATACTATGATTTGGCAGGAATACTCTGGTTTAGCAGAAATACTCTGATTTAGCAGAAGTACTATCTTTTGGTAGAAATTCCTGCTAAAAGGTACTATTTCTGCGTTTTAGCAGAAATACTGTAATTTGGCATAAATACTATAATTTGGGATAAATACTATGATTTGGCACATATAATATATTCAGCACATATATTATAAAATAACAGAAATATTTGGCCCCAAAACCATGATTTTGCACAAATACCATGATTTTGCAAAAATACTATGAATTGGCAGAAATACTATGATTTAGCAGAAATACTATGATTTGGCAAAAGTACTTAGATGTAGTAGAAGTACTTTGCTTTAGCAGAAATACTATGATTGAGGAGTAATACCTAAACATAGGAGAAATATTGATACACAGACACACATACACAGACAGTAAAGGGAACAGGAGCTGTGGAGAGTCTGGGCTTGGTATATGTAGGTCAGTTAAATTAGCTGCACCTGCTGTAGTCAGCCCTTACACACACAGACACAGAGAGAGGTGTGAGTTTTCTTCAGTGTATTTCTGACATTCAGGATTCCCCTCGAACAAATGGCCATAATTTCCTAACCGTAGAGGCTAGAACGGTCATTCAGGCATCGTTTTATTCAGAAGAGATGGGGGAATCTTCAGGTCTTCATAATTCAGAGATAAAACATACATTCTTAAAGATATATGACTTGTAATACACTGTAACTGAGTAGAGGCGAAGCAAAAACTGCCTTGACTTGCGCTCAAACAACCTTTGGTAACTCTAAATCTATATGGAGCATCAAAATCATTCTTTCACCGTAAGAAACAGCAGGCTTTGGTGAACAGTCATGGAAATTTTCAGGGCTCTGTGGAAATCCATCAAAAAGATATGACGAGAGAAAAAAGTGGTTCATTTCCAGAGATTGAAATCTGATGAAATCTGAGCGAGGGACAAATTTCCTACCCTCAAACAAGTCCAACTCATTTCACAACGGTAATAGGTGAGAAAGAAATTCTTGAATTGTGAGCGTCAGGAGTGTCTGAACATATACGGGAACAAGCCTCATGTCTTAACTTCGCTTCGTTAAGGAGATATGACAATTTGAAAATGCCTCTCATTAGAGAAATCCAGCGGTGATTTTGAACAAACTCTCCATTGAGTTTATATGGAGAGTTTTCTGACTTTGTGTTACTCTGAGGAGATTTGCAAAATATCTATGAGTCCCACAACAATGATAGTGACATTTTCTGAAAGCCAGCAAAAATACCTACGTTTTGGTGTATAATTTGTGGGGCTTGAGTGGAAATTGAGCGAGTAGCAAGAAGTTGTTTGGACATGAAGAGAAAATTCAAACAGTTTCACTGTCCCCTCTGAGTTAATTGCATAGCAACCATAGCAACGCATGTATTTTCTGAAAAATCACAATTTTGCAACTGAAAACTCAAAGAGGGATAAGATTAAAACGGTAGAAGATCTGAAAAAGCTGAATCATACAGGAATAGCCAAATCATTTGAGAACATTTTAAAGTTTGAATGAAGTTTCTAGGTGAAAGTATGAGGCAGTAGTTAAGTTTCAAAGACAAGAAAGTTTTAGCAGAATTGTGGAAGTTTCCCATTCATTTCAATGGGACAAATTAAAGGAAAAAAGTGTAATATTTTAAAAAGTATAATAGTAATAAACACCAAAAGTCATAGCCGGCATTAGCAGAAAGAGCAGAACAGTTTAGAGTTTGAATGGTGAAAATAGCACAAAAATTGTGGAAGTAGATCCACGGCAAAAAGTGTACGGAAACACCCGGAATAATAATAAAGAAGAAAGAGAAACAGGATCTCAATAGTGTGGATGCCTATTAAGGCATCCACACAACTATAAGTTTTGTCAAAAAGAAACGTTTTAAGCCTAAACTTCAAAGTAAAGAGAGTGCCTGTCTCCTGAATCCAAACAAGAAGCTGGTTCCATTTCAGCTTGTCTGTGGTCTGCTGCTTCTGACAGGAGTGACTGTAAGAGCCGCTCCGCACAAAGGCTCACCAAAATAGAAGAAGAAGAAAATAGGACAATGGAAGATTGGTGGTGAGTCTCCATTATAGGGTCAGAATCCGGCGTAAACAACATGAAAGCATGGCTCCATCCTGCCTTGTATCAACTTTTCAGTCTGGAGGTGATGTAGTGGATATGTTCTTGGCACACTTTGAGCCCCTTAGGACCGACTGAGCATCGTCGAAACACAACAGCCTATCTTGATGGACAGTGTATCTATCTTCTGATGGCTGGCTTTGTGAAAGTACAACACTGAGATAAACAATGTACTACTGGTTGGTGGAATTTATTCAAACATTTCTCAAGTTTCTCAAGACTCACAGTTTAAGCTTACCACATCAAATACAATATAATTGCTTTCATAAAACACAAGAATCTCAAAACAAGATAAGAAATGTATCACAATCTGCTGACAATGTAACGTGCTAACAAACACATATATTTATGCTGTCTGCTATTAAACAAATGCGCTGGTTTGTTCTCTTTAGATGTGGATCAGTGATAAATACACTGATGTTTCTCCGTGGTTTAAAACATTCCTGAACGTTATCCCACTTGAAACGCTGTCATACTCTGTATATCTAAGAACAAATTGGACCGATTCCTGCTTACAAAATCAAGAGTGCACGAATGTATCATTTGTGACATAACAAATCTGAGCGCAGATAAAGTTACAGAGCAGACCTCTCTGGAACATCTGCGATCATACATATGCAGATATTTATCAGTGTGTCCAAGTGTTTTTGCATTTCAGATATCGATCATATTTACATTTCAAGAAGCTGCACATCTGGATACATTTAGCTCTGTTTTTAAATAGACTACGTGAACTATTACCGATCTACGTTTAATGTCACCGCGTGATTCGTTTCCACTTTAAAATCAGTTGCGGTTTATGAGAGCAGCTTTCGCAACTAATAATGATGCAGATTTTATGAATAATGTAGAGCTACGAGACAAAGCCTCTTAACCCTTCGGAGTTAGTTGGATTTCTGCACTGATTACTCATAAAATTTGGCCTGATTCTCATCTAAATCACAAATACAGATACAATCTGACTAAATTAATAACATACAAGGTTGTGCTTTTCATGTATTAGCTGTACTTTTCATGTCTTTATTGAACACAGTCAGTGATTCCTCAAAGTGTAGACAGGAAAACATATGTGAAGTCACAAGAAGTGACGTTTCCTTTAGCTGCTTGTGAGACTTGCACAAAAAGATTGAGGAATTTTGGGTTAGTCATCGCTACAAAACTGTTTCAGCTCATCAATGTTTCTGGGATGTCTTGATTGAAATGCTCCCTCCAGCTCCAGCCAGAGCATCCCAATTGTTTTAATGCCAGGACTTTCTAACTTGGCCCTCTCTTGTTCAGTTATCTATGTTCTCTTGTGCTGTGGATCTTCGCGTTGAATCAGCCAACCTTAAGCTTCAGCTTCTGCTGCCCTAATATTTTCCAGATTTTTGAAGCTATTGTTCTCTTTTTGACTGCAAAGTGCTCAAACCAACTCCGAACTATGTTGGTGTCCGCTTCATTTTCCGTAACATGTCCTTCTCTATCTCCTCTGTCCTCCTGCCTGTGAAGGACAGAGGAAAGAAGTCTGTCAATGGAGCTATAACTGAAGATGGCAGGTGTATTGGAAAGAGTTTTTTCTTACTGGAAATTTTTTTTTACCCACAGTTCTTAACGACATTGCTTCAGTTCACTGAGGCTTTCAGGCATTCATTCTCCCACAGCTCTCTTAAGGTCCCAGCATTTCGGCTGAGCTGAGGTCTCAACTCTGATTGGACCACCGCAACACTTTATTTTTTTCATTTTCAGCCATTCTTTCCTGGATTTGTTGATGTGGTTAAGGCAGCGGTCCGCAACCTGTTCTGCGCCACGGACCAGTTTATGTCCGACAATATTTTCACGGCCTTTAAGGTGTCGCGGACAAATACAACAAAATAAAACCAGTACCGGTTCCAAAAAAAAGAAGATTTATTCATTCGTTTTTTTTTTTCAAACATGGTGTTGAACATTATGCTTTGGTCTCATATGTCTACAGGATGTTGTTCCAGAAGTCTTGTGGTTTGTTCACATGTAACTTTTTAAACCTACAATCTTGTTTTTAAAGAGGCTTTCTCCTGGCAACCCTTTACAACAGTCTTTTTCCAATTTTCTTATTATGAACTCTAACTTTCAAATTGCAAATTTAGGCCTGTAGAGTTTGACATGTAGCTCTTGAGCTTTTTGCAGTTTCTCTGCGCTTTGCATGTCTGACCTTAGGGTGACGGATGTGTTGAATATTTTCTACTTGTGAATTATCTTTCTCAGTGCTGAAATATGGACTTTAGATTGTTTGGGAATAGCCTTATAGTCCTTCCCAGATTAATGATCAGCAACAACTGCTTCTCTAAGATCATTACTGATATTTTTTCACCCTTGCTGATAAGTTAGTCAAGTGCATTTGATTAGTAGTGTTTGCTTGATACTCACCCTGGAAGCAGTAGGGGTGGATTTTGTTTTTCACATAACTGTATCTGCTGTATTTTTGCTTAGCTTTTGTTAAATAAATGATTACAAAGTGTTATACATTATATGCTGTTTTTCATCTTAGGTTATATTTATCTAATTTTAACATTTGATAAGGACCAGATCATTTTTCAATATGTCCTTGAGAACTTGAGAATTTTTTTCACATGATATATTACACTATATTAAACATTACTTTACAACGTCAGCTACTGTCACCAGTTTTGTACTGGTAACAGTAGTTCAATAAGGAGAGATCATTAAAAAGAAATTAACATGATTTATTGACGTACAGACATTAGATAAAGGTATGTGGCGGTTAGACTCCGATGGCCCGTCTCGGTGTAACGGAACCCCAGCGGTCACAGGGATTAGAGCAGGACCCCTCAGAGTCGCTGTTGGTGGAGACAAAGATGGAGGCTTGAATGGAGCCACAATGAGTTATGGGGAGGAGGTGGGTAGCACGAAGACGTCTGCAAAGGAGAACGATAGATGCGCAGGTTTATAGTACGCGGCGTGAATGCTGATTGGCCTGAACAAGGCCAAGAGAAAGATGATTGGAATAGACCAGTGATGTCACAAACAGCTGACAGTGTGGGAAAGCGGAAGTGATGTGAAGCATAACTGGCAACACCATAGTTATTGAACTTACACATGAGCTTCATAAAGTTGGGATAAGGTTTTGAAACTAGTGTGCAGTCCTTTGTTTCAACCCTTCGAAATACAGCAGCTGACATCTTTGCCTAAAAGAATCTTGATTCCAACTTTTTACCAAATTTTTGTCCCAGATCTGTTTTTAGAGAGCAGTGGTGTCCTTCCATTAACATCGCTTTTACTAGTGTTTTTCCTATAGTAGACACATACTGACAGATTTTAAGTAGATTTACCCTTGGTAGGCTTTCCCACCTCTTTGAGTAGTGCATATTGTCCTCTTGTTGCAACAAGAGTTGTAACAAAGTTACTACTGTCATCCATTTGTAAAGAGTTAAAGTAGGGAAACAGTGAAAACCTGAGTTTATAGTAATGCTTGTGTAGTCTTTGCCAATGTTGTGCTTCTCTATAACATTTCTTGTAAGGTTCTTTAAAAGTAGTGTGATTCACTCATTGTTCACCCCAATGAGGCTTTCTTGAGAAAAGCTGATTTCATCAGTAACTTGACTTGTAAGAGATTTATGGGGAGGGACACCTTCAGACTTCCGTTCTCATCTCCTAATTGAAACAAATTAGTTTTGGAGAACTTTCTAACGCAAAGGTTCATTTCCTTTTCCCGCCTGGGCTGTGAGCGATTACTGTGTTCAATGAAGATGAGAAGAGAAGTACAGCTGTTTATGTTTTATTAGCTTAGTCAGATTATATTACTCAGTAAATGCGACTTAGATAAAGATCAGACCACATTTTATGAGTAGTCAGCGCAGAAATATCAGTCATTCCAAACTGAACCAATCTTACTATCAGAACTCCCTTAATTTTAAATTAAGCCGAGGATACTGAAATGACAATGTCGCTGGGGTAAAGTGCTCAAAAACAACTCTGTGCTTGCACTTTGCATTTTCATTGCTCTCATCGTTTAAACACGTGTAAATAATTAAAAAATCATTCATGACAACAAAGACTTATTCACGGCTCAAAATGATAAATTGCTGTAAACTGACCTTGGACTCCTTTGAAAGTGTTTTGTTAGTGAGGGTGGCTCTGCTCAGCATCACTTTGTGTACATCACTGTACATCAGAGCCACTCCTCTCAGCGCTTTCCGACAACCCGGACAATTGATTTATCTGCTCTACCTTTAGTTTTTTCCAAGCCATATTGCTACAATGTCCTACAATGAAAAAAATATATCATAGAAAGATATTAAACAATGAGAGAGAGCGAGAGGAATCTGTTGTCCACTTGCAGCCATGATTGGTTACTTCAGTAGAGCAGGAGGTCACCACGAGGTGACTGACTGCTCCAGGCGAGCTCTAAGATAAGCCTTTAAGTCCAAAGTGGAATTCTTCTTCCTCACTGATCTTTTATGTGGTTTCCACGCAGGAACACGGGACATTTAACCCTGGCTGTTATAAATCAGACTCCAGCCATTTCCATTGTTTGCCTTTTCAGAGAATCATCAAAATAGAAAGTGCAGCCTTGAAGCCAAGACGTAGGAACTGTGGGAACTAGTCTGGCTGGACCTCGGAGACCACACAAAACTGGTTGCTAACCACTGTGAGCCTCTCAGCGCACCGCTTGCCACCGGCACGCTGCCTGCCGGCCAACCACAGGTACTATTCTTAGCAGCAAGAGAAATTACCCAACAAATTATTCACTACACATGGTAGACCACTATCTCCCTGTGTGAGTCTCTTTTTGTGTCACACATGAACACAGTTGTTGTCAGTGTCATGAGCTTTAGCTGTCAACCAGCTGAGGTTATTTTTGGGCCAGATTTTGACCAGGAGGCAACTTTATTACTCCAGAATTTAAGGAGCTCTGCATAACTTCAGGAAACCATTGTTATTAAAGGCAGCCACAGCCTTCAAATGGATGACAGTAATTACTGTGCAACTCCTCACTGCACACCACCTGCAGGCTGGCATTGGAAACAACAGTGATGAGACATACACAAGACTGTCCTGCACTATTACGATGCACTGCTGTATGTATGTATTTCATGAATGTTGTGGACCAGCTGAGAGTGAGAGAGATTGACATTGACTTGAAATTAACAAAGCTTCTAATGTCAGATGCATATTGGCTAGTAAAAACACAGCTCAATAACCCACCTGTTAACGTAGAAAAACAAAGCTAGTTATACAGCTTTCTTTTGTGCCATTACATCACATACTGATGGCTGAAATGAACACATAAACAAATAATATAGTAATACACTGAGTTAGTTTTACACTACCTGGTGAAGTCATTTAGCAAGATTTAATGTGATTTTGATCGTAGATGGGGAATAGAGGATAGTGTGTGCATGCAAGATATCTTATAATTTAGCAAACCTTATCTAGTCAAGAACATGTTTTGCTACATAAGACATTTTGCAGTTAACAGCCATGTTAGTGTTAGCTAACACTGACCAGAAGAGCAAAAGTCAGCTGCATTGTGATCCAGAAAAGAACTAATGTTACCTACATGAATGATGTTGAGCTGATTTGACACTTGTCAAATTGGCATTTAGGCGTCTTTTGGCCAACATTATTTTGGCTTCTAATGTGGATATATTTCTTGATACTAAACATACCATGCTAACCCTAACTTGCTGACTTGCTAGCGTTTTAAACTCTCTTTGTTTTGTTACTCTAATATGTGTGACTGACTTCACAGACAGGGTCGCCCAAATAACTGTGGCTGTGGTGAATGGATATGAATAAATAAATCTACTTATTCGTAGATTTATTTTATTTAAATAAATCTATTTATTTTTCTTTTTTTCTTTTTTTTCTTTTTTTACATTTTTCAAATATTATTCTTTTTAATTGAACTACAGATTTACAGTAATTCTTTTCATTGCTGGACTATTTTGTTTTGTGATGTTGCATTTTTTGGGCTGAGTGGTTTGGGCTGCTGGGAATATTTCCTCTCAGTTTTTTTGTTGTTGTTTTTTGTCAGAACCTAATAAAATGTATGCTAAAAATATCAGCCAAAACATAATTCTGGTCAAAGTAGTTCTGCCAAACACTGAAACTTCAAAGAAAGAAAAACAGAGAGAGACATTAATTACCTATACCTGTCCTTATAAAGGAAGAGACACTTTCTAACACTACCTACATAAGAAAGTACCAAATTTGAAAATTGTACAAGGTCAGGTAGTTTCAAGGGAAAAATTGGATTTTGTGTTTTCCTTTGTGCTATTCATATTATGTGTACATGTACTAAGGGTGAGTGCACGAGTTACACTGACATAAGATCAAGTTTTTATGTCAGTGTAGGACAACCATTACTGTTGTCATTGTTTTTCTCTATTCCCTAAATTGCCAAACCCTTCCCTTTCTTGCTTTTTTGGATCTAAACGTGTAGTTTCTTAGGAAACCTGCATCCGATTGTGTTTCACATGGCTGAAGAACACAAAAACTATATAAATACATTTGTTTTGAAGGATCTGTTATATCCACAGAAAATACAACCCTTTGTTTACAAGGTGGTTACTCATCCTTGATTGACAACATCAACTTTGCTGTGTTAAATTAAATGTGCATGTTCACCAGCCTGTATTACTGGTGTCTTTTTCAAAGGCACTATGAGTCAGAACCATTCTGCTGATTCATGTCTGCTTCCCATATTGCACCTTCCCTTCAATCTAAACTGTATAGTATAAAAGAGCAGTGCTATAAAATCTCTAACTATAACCTGTGGAGTAGTCAGAGAAGCACGGACTGTAATTAACACAGCAGCTATTGTCATAGAGATAAAGGACTGTTGTCTCTGCAATGATTACAGTGCACTGTCTTAACATATAAAAGCTACCATAAGTCCTAACCAGAAATGGTTTGTGTATATGTATGTACAGCATTACATGCTGGGAGTCATTTTTAACCTGTCATAGGGAAAACCCTCACTGTAGGCAATACATTTACACAAGTTTAACCCAATAGTTGAATCCTCAAAGCCAGCATTTTTGTCCATGTTCTGTGGAGCGTTGAGTGCTAAGTTACCTGGTTAGGAAGTGGTGTCCATTTATAAATGGACACCACTTTATAAATGGACTGGTTGTTCTGCGCTCACAGACGGGACAGACAGCGCGCAGCAATGTGCCTGATGACGTTTAAAAGATGCCAAAGCACAAGTGCAGCTTTTCACACAAACTGCAAAAGAAATTTCCCTCGAACCGTCCTGGTACTGGTAATTTTTTTATACAGATGAGCCCTTATTTCTGTACCATTATTTAATTCCAGAGGTTTTTAAGTTATTTTTTTGCACTTGTTGACTCATAAAAGCCTATATGACATTTTTTTATTTCACCATTCATTAACCGCACATAGAAGGCATCGTTTAAATATGTCTAAATTCTCTTTAAGCAAACAGTATTAAAGTTCTTTATGACTGGGCCAAGTGTCCTCTTTTTTGGAAATCAAAATATGGTCACCCCAGTATATTTCATCATGGCATCTAATGGGAATCTACTCACTGTTGGAGCCAACCTCAAGTGGGCAAAACAGCAGTTTTTGGTATTTTCGCATTGCCTTCATTTTTTATCCCTGTAGTTGTGGCTTGTGATGGAGACTAGGAGAGTTATTTAAACTTACTAAGAGTTGTGGCCGGTGTCTGTGCATTTTGGAGCATGTTTCAGCCATGTAAAATTCTGCCATGTATATGTTAGCACTAATTAGGAGATACCTGCATCTGTGCAATCCACCGTTAAAGTCTATGGATGCAACTTCCTAAAAATGCTGGTAGCTTAGCATTCAGTTATCTTAATACAAATATGGAAATTTTGTAGCTCCAGAAATGTTATGCGATCAAAACGTTAGTACACAGGCTAACTGGTAATATTACATGGGCTACACCTATCATAAAGTTCATTGGTTTTCTTTGCTTTCAGTATTTAAGCTGTGATAGAGTAATCACGTCATTGTTTCATACTTCATGCATAAAATTGGAAATCCTGGTGTATTTATGTCACTTTAAGTACCAAAGCTAATAATTGGATATGCCAAAAATAGCTCTATAAATTGCGTGTGCTAGAAATCCAGACAGACTGAACCTTTAAACTTCAATTTATGTGGCGCTCAAGTCATTATTCACATGCTGTAATGCTCCCTTGTGATAATATATGATGTGCAAGCTTCAGTATTAAGTGCCAAGTAATGACTGACAAGAAGGAAAAAAAGATCTCACTGAGTTCATATAAATATCGGTATAAGCCTGCTGTGATATACGTAGATGTTGAATGAAAAATCTGGTTCTGGGGCTGCACATTCTTCCCCACTGTCAAAATCTCCCAGAGTCCTTTGCGAGGTGTGCTAATTAAGCATGAAAGTACAAGCAGGCTCAGCAGCCAAGCCTCCGCCAGCACAGAGACGGATATAGGGCTCAGAGAACCATTCATAACTTTAGTTTGTTTGGGTTTTTTTACAAGATTAATAAAACTAGATAACAAGCATGTGAATTTAATCTGCAGCTCTTGTTTTTAATCCAATAAAGCTAATTATAAGCAGAGATTTTAAATGAGGCTGGGCTTCAGCTCATCATGTAAAGGTGCTGCAGCTTGCTGTCAGCTCCAAGCCCACCCACTGTGCAGCTTCCTGACAAAGTCCAGCCTTTGTTTTTTAAGCAGAAATGTTGCTTTCCTGCACCTCTTCACAAAGTATGACCGCACACGGGTTATTTGTGACTGAAACGGCTGCATGCACTGGAGATATGATCACAGTCATGGTACAGCTGAAAGAGTATTTATTGGCCGCGCTTCTGAGGCAAATTTCTGCATAAACAGGGCAGATGCTTTCCACACGAGAGTCCTGTCACAGCCAGCAAATACTCAATGTGATGTAAGGTGCATTGGCGCGCAAATATTTTTTCAGGTCTTAAAGATGTTTTCGTGCTTTCTCATGAACAGGATATCACTTGACTTCCTCTGAAACCTAAAAAGCTGCGTGCACACAAACAAACACAAAGGACTTGAATGAGGGTACTAAAATCCAAAACCATGCCTGGAAGAGGAAAAAGTCAGTGTGTACCTCTACAATATGGGGTTTAAAGAGACTGCATGAAGAATATGAGCCTGTTAACATCGAGCAGGTGATACTAATTGAGTGGTGCAGTCCATCTGGAGCCGATTAAGGAAAATGTATCACTCAGATACAATTCCTGTAACCGGACAGGCGCAGTCACAAGGATACAGACACAGTGCCTAAGCCGGTGTATTGTATTTATGTGCTTATAACAAACAGATTTAAGGTTCAGGGGAATACCTCATTTTTCCATTGTGCAGTGAAATGTTTCACTCCTGGTTACACAACCGGTTGATGATGTGCAGCTCTCCTTTGCAGTTAGTGTGGCTGCGAAATCTGTTTTCAAGCTGAGAAGGAGGCCTGTGTTTCAACAATGTCACCCAGCTACTTTCCACGACTATTAAATGTCAATCTACAACCAACAGCTCTTCATAAAGATGTTTGTGTTTATGGACAAGGATAACGGTTCTCCCAAAGCAAGTGGTTCTTATTAAGTGTTTTCCATCATTGTTAAGAAATATATCTCCTTACCGTTCACCGCAAATGAGTATTGTGTTCATACACACAGTGGTTTGCATCTCTGACCTCATGACAGCAAAGATGGTGCTTATAAGTATAACTTAAATGTTCTTTTAGTGCAATTTTTTTTTTAAGCAGTTCACATGCTTCAAGATAGCTGCCGAGTGAAAAGACTTGTGTATTGCTGTCTTATCGCAATTATCGCTTAAGTCACTTGCCTCGAGGCTGAGAAAAGTTTAACTTGGCACTTACCTCCTTCATGCCGCCAGCGGATGTTTGATCTGCGGTTACTTGAAGTTGTCAAATGCCTTTGGCTTTCTAAGTTCTCCTCATTGCTGAGAATCGCTTCCTGTGTAGATATCGCTTAAGGTGTTGTCTGTTGCTGTGTTAGCTCTGGTAATTGCCAGAAACTCCCAATAAGCATAGCTTTATTTACATTTTTTGAAGTGACTGGCAGGATATGTTGTCACGAGTATTAGTCACAAATGCTCACAGGAACTTGTGCCATGTCAGGTCTTGTCATGTCAATCACACAGTACGAACTCTGTCAAGAATCCATCAACCTATTCATTTTCTCGATCCATTGCCTTCAGATCTTCCTACTTTATGCCAAAAATTCCCAAACTGACTGAGAGACATCAATTTCTTAAAACATACCCAATTCTATTATCTCTTTTTTATTTACTTATAGGATTATAATTTATATCATGGCCCTCAACAAAATGTTTTGCTGGAGGTAACAGATCAAGTTAGCAAAGGCAGTGTAATTTTCTCCTAGACTTCTGTGCAATTGGACTTCCTTTGTAACCAGAAGTGTTGCACCTTGCTAGGTATTCAACAAAAAAAAATGCAGGTTTATGTACAGACTGCATAACAGATTGATATACTGGAGGTTCTGGTGTGAAAACTGGAGCCAATGTGGAATTTCCTTAAACCTACATTCTGTTTAATTGCCAGTGGAAGGTGACTCCTCTAGATGCAAGAACACTTATTATTGCATAGTTCTGCTTCCTTTCTCTGGTACCTTAGTAAACACTTTCTTAAAGAATGAGTGGGCTCACTTACTAGTTTCAGGTTAGTTATGGTAGTTAGAGTCAGAAAGGAGGATTAGCCAAAGTTTGTTCCACCCTTCATTCATCACAGGATGGCGACAGCAAAAACACCTAGCGTAACAGGACTTTCATTAGCCGTGTGACAGACTGGTGCCCTGCCTAGGGTAGACCCTGCCTCAATCCCTGTGCAGGCTGAGGTAGCCACGCTACTCTGAACTGTATAAGCAGAAGACGGTGGATGGATGGATGGATGGATGGATGGATGGATGGATGGATGGATGGGTAACAGTACTTCACTAACCAACTGATAGCCTCTTATCTATCTCCTTCTTTTATATACAGTCACTCTGGCGCTGGCTTAAATTTTCCGACCTGGAAGCTACATCCATCTTCTCTAAACATGTTTCTGTTATTGTTTTTAAAAAAAACTGTCTCGAAAGTACTTCTGCAGTGTCTTTTGTTTGCTCTTTTTATCTTCTTTGGCAGTTTTATCGTCACATCAGTCTAAGGGTTTGATCTACAAAAGCTGGACCCGCAGGATCAACGTATAGCACAACGAGAGCACTAAAAAGAAAAGGAGTTGAGAGACGTAGATGAAACAAGCAACACCAACATGGGCACAGGCACTTGGAAGAGGATCTGAGGACTGCTCGGTTCCAAAACCCAATCTCTCTTTCTCCCTCAGTATTTTCTTATAATTAGTGCTGCGCCACAGATGTGCATTTCTCCCTTTTTCGCCAGCTTCATACTCTGAATGTGAATGCAGGTTATTAGGATTTAAAGTGAGCATCATATGCTTTCTATTTGATAGTCATTAAAACCGGGGACAAAGATTAAAGTTGAAGGGTCCATGTGAAGAAAAGTGTATTTCAGGGCCGTAAGTAGTTCGATGAATCCTACATAAAAGAAAAGAAAAATGTAAGTGACTTTGGAAGTTTGAAACTCGAATCAGCGGAGTTCATAAAGCCCCAGGGAAACAGGATAAATGAGTCAACAAGCAGTAAAAAATTTCAAAGGCGAGTGATAACTTTATTTAGTGAGATTATGAGGAAAAATTTGGGTTCATTAAGGCCAGAAATATCTCACCAGTGAATCCAATGAATCATTTCCCCCATAAACAAATATCAAACATCAGCTCCCCACCCAGATTGTTCAAACATGATGAGTGTCTCTGAGATCATATGAGATCAGGTATGAAGACAATGAATCAGCGCGCGCTTTCATCTCCGGGTTCCCACCTAAAGCACGGCCCTTTAATTTGCTTTATTTGAAAAGCAGAAATCAAATCCATCGCAAATGTAAACACGCTCTTCCTGCAAGTCACTAAAGTGTCACCAAGCGCACAGGAACTCGTGTCTGCTTTGATTCCGGCGTCAGCTATAAACATTTCCATTCTGCGCAGACTGCCGCTGCACATAGCTGGAATAAATGGCACTTCATCACACAGAGCCCAGCGCCGTTATTGATGAGATTTCGGAAACAAGCATCCTGGATTCCTTCAAGTAAGCAGCAGAGAGGGACCTATAACCTGCTGCAACACATAATCCCTCCTTTTCTTGCTTGAGCTACTTCCTGACCCTCAGCTCTCCCCGGTGTGTGCTGTACCTGGCATATTTCTAAATCAGAAACACTGGATGTAGGCTAATAGGTCTGGGATCCGTTTAGTACAATTACAAAAAAATTAACCTTTTCTGTGCTTCGGCAGCACTGGAATTGTGGTTTCTATTTGAAACCCTCAGCTTGCAGGGATAGTTTGAATTCAGCCGGAGCAGGGAGGAGGTCCCTGGGTTACTGGAGGCCCCAAAGGGACCACACAGCTGGCCCGCTGTAATTGCAGTGTAAGGGACCGTGGAAAGAGAAGAGCAGCGCAGAAGGCAGAGAATTGGTTTCTCAGTAACCCTGATGGATGTCATGCTGTGTTACTGGTCCATCCCAGGTGTGTCTGTGCAGTCTTGTGAAACATAAAATAGCATTTGCATCAACACTTGGAGACTCAGACCTGGAAGGCTTGCTCATTCTCTCTCTGTCATCGTATTCCCATTCTTGATGTAATTTCCCCCTGGACTTTCTTTCCTTCTCTCCCTCTGTATCTGTTACTCTATTTTTGTCATTAGTCCTCGTTGCTGGGTCAAATCAGGAAGTTTGAACAAAGGTTTGCCTCCACCCAGTGGTGAACCTGTGCAGCAGCTACAGAGATACAAATGCAAGGCACACCCATAGACCCAGATATTTATTTCTGCATGTTTTGATTTTTTTATTTTAATGGTAAATGGACTGGTTCGTATATACACAACTTGCCTCATTCACCCATTCACGTAATCACTTTTTTGTACATTTTTGTGCTTTTTTTCTGATTTTATTTGTGTTTGAAATATATACTTCACTCACACAAACCTGCTACCGGCAAATAATTCATCAGCAAAGCTAAGATTTGATTTATGAACACAGTCTGATGCATGCATACTGTTTCCTTCCCGGATAGCTGACTCATTTGGGTAGAATCCAGGATACCTGTGACCTGTGATCTGTTACAGTTACAGCACTGGGAAGTGATGTGTCAGTCAAATATGGCCCAAAATGCCACAACACACACTCAACATTTGTCCCATAAAAGGTGATCAGTGGCTGAGCCAAAGTTATTATGGTTTTTTTTTCACATATATATAGTTGGTTTTTATTTATTTATTTTTTTTCATTTATTTCCAGCCATTGACGTTTAGTTTCAGTTACTTTCCAGAATGGATTTTTTGTTTCAGTGATACAATTTACATATTAAATATCAATTTGTTTATTTTTATTTTAGTTTTCTGAATTCACAAAATCATTTCTGTCAGTTGTTTTTCTTTTCCCCGTCGAGTTTTTAAAAAGAACCAATACAGCAAATACCTGGATCTCAATGATCGTTACTTTCCTCCACTATTGCCCTCACAGATGTGACTCAAATTCCTTTTGCATATAAAGGATAATTACGGACGGTAAAAGAACTGCTGAACTTTGGTCTATGATTTTCCTCTCTTATGTTTTTCTCTATTGACCCTGATGATCATGTGATTTATTGGCTGTATTTTTGTTGAAAAAAATTCAAAAGTAAAGTTAAAAAACTACTAATAAGTTAAAGTTAAAGGAATTAAGGTAGAGGCCCCATTGTTTTTGAAACCCTGTGTTGCCATTATACATTTAAATGACACTTAGTCTGGCCCATTTGCCCAATAAAAGACTCCAATAGGGTCAAACTGACCACTAGGACCACAGCTGCTGGGATCAGCTAGGCACACAAATCCCTCGACTGCAGTTCGGTGGTGATTCAGGGACGATGTTTCCATCAACCTCACAAACTAACCCGAAGGAAATGTAAATGTTAGAGTGGGATCACTGTAAAACACAATTTTGTTTCCAGTAGTCTATATTTTATATTTAAGTTTAATCCATTACCTTTAAATCTTTAATATTTAGAGGAAAAGTCGTTAAGCTTTAATCAGACTTTTTTTCTGATAGAATAGTAGGTGAACAAATACCTGACTAAGGACATTACTGAAGCTTCTGTTCCATTTAGGTGCAAAGCCTTAATTTATGTGATTGGTAACATCTGTGTTCACTATTTCATGTCAAAGTGGCTGCTGAGAAAAAGGTCTGTTGGCTGTTGTTCCTTTACTTCTCTTATGGCCTTACGTCTTAACTAAAACACTGTGAATTGCCTTGTTGAAAGACACAAATTTGCCGGCAAATGAGACGCACTTAATTTTTTTAAGGTTTCCACTTCAGTAGGAATGAGCTGGCTTGCAGTCGACAGCTACAGACTGACGGTAAGAAAAGTGCACAAAATCATCAGTCTCATATTTTAAAGGTGTAACCACTTAAATAGAAACCCAACTAGTCAGGATGTTGTGTAAAACAAATAAAAACAGAATGTAATGATTTGCACATCTCGTACACTCATATTTTATTCAAAAACAACATAAAACATATCAAAAATTTACACCAGGACATTTGATTTACGTAAAATATTATCTGTATAAATAAATCTGCAAATTGTGGAATCATTTCAGAATAATGTTCCTTAATGTTAAAATACAAAGACTTCTACAGTAAATATATCATCAAAAGATTCTATGAATCTGGAGCAATCGGTATGCAAAGGACAAAGCCGAAAATCAATATTGGATGGCCGTGATCTTCAGAGACTCAAACATGGTGCATTACAAACATGCTGCTGTGGAAATCACTGCATAGGCTCAGGAACACTCCCAGAAATCATGGCCTGTGAACACAGTTTGCTGTGTCATTCATTAATGCAGATTAAAGCTCTACCATGTGTACCACAAGGTGGTCCAGTGAGTCAACGTAACCTTTATTTAACCAGCCAATTCTTCAAGAAAATATTCTTTATTGCAGAAGTCTGGCTAAGGTCAAACCCTCTCAAAGAACTTGAGGAAGCCTAAAGAACAGAAATAAACATCTAATCACATCTTCACAACCACTCTCAAAATGCCACTTCCTGGTGGTTTAGTTCCAATTGGCAAAGGGTTGTTTAAGAAGTGGCTTTAAAGTTTTTGCAGCTCTTCATCAAGCTAAGTTTAGTCTATTTTGTTATACTTTGTGTTTAACATTTTACCTGCTGTGACTAAAAGGATTTATTCATAGCTTTTGGAATAAATGAAGAAGAATAACTGAAAAAAAAAAAACAAAGTAGTCCCAAAAAGAAAAGATTTGTGCTTAAAGTAAAATAAAAACTGAAATAAAAATATTTAATATTTATTGATAAATATTTCATCAGCTCAAAACTGACTCAACATATAAATATGTTGTACCCTTCCCCTGTGCTGATTTTGAAGTATGTGCAAATTATCTAGTCTTGGTAGCTGGGGATCAGTCCGCCGGGCCTCGGGGCGGCCTTTGCCATGGGAGACCCTACCCTCACCTATGGCTACGAGCTGTGGGTAGTGACTGAAAGAACGAGAGCGCAGATACAAGCAGCAGAAATGAGCTTCCTAGGAAAAGGTCCCTGTCTAAAGGCCTGTCCCTTAGAGGTAGGGTGAGAAGTTCAGCAATCCGGGAGGGGCTCAGAATAGAGCCGCTGCTCCACCACATCGAAAGGAGCCAGTTGAGGTGGTTCGGGCATCTGACAAGGATGCCCCTGGGCGCCTCCTGTGTTCTGGGCATGTGCCACCAGGAGGAGGCCCTGGGGCAGACTCAGGACACGCTGGAGAGATTTTATCTCTCGGCTGGCCTGGGAACGCCTTGGTGTTCCTCCGGACAAGCTAGAAGAGGTGGCTGGGGAGAGGGAGGTCTGGGCTTGGATGGATGGATGGACAAATTACCTAATTTGTGCTTTTGTCAGTTAAGCCTATTAATAAACTGCTTGTGTACAACACACAGAGCAATAAGGGCTCTGTTGTTAGCCAATGGCCATCCCTTAATCTTTAGTTTAATAATGCTCTTATTACAATACAACAAGACCTGAAGCTAGTGATCAAGCCCATAAAGTCATCAGGAAACTGGAATGTTTTCCTATAGACTTGTATACAATCACAGGAGTCGCCCCCTAGCTGGCAGTTAAGATAAATGCAGATTTAAGGCACTTCTGTGGCCTCACCTTTCAGGCCTAGAAGCTATGATCCAAGTACTGTTATTTTTTGGTGGGGTTGTTTTTTTTAGGCCACTGTTTACCAATGTTAGCTTATTTCATATTTTATATATAAATTATTAGCACTGTCTGGTTTTGATGCAACAGTCTCTTGATCCCAGATGATTTTTCTCTCGCGGGAGAGAACAAAGTCACTTTAAAATAATCGTGTTATGTTTGACAAAATAATAAACCACTCAAAGCCGTTAATACCTCAGCCATTTATTTCTTAAACATAAGAAAGAAGGGACTTCTCAAAGGTAAGAAAAATAACATTGCAATTTAAAATCAAGTGCACTTCAACGATGTCTCGCTCTATAATAAGGGAGCTGTCCCTTCCTACTGTGTGAAGTGAGATACACAAAAAACTCAAAAACATATCGTAAAGAATCGATCGTTTCCGTAAGGCTTTGGGTGCCGAGTGCCGTTACTGTTGTGATGCTTATGCTGAGATGACAGTGGTGGTGACAAATATATATGTACAGAAAGGTGACAGATTACAGGAAAAAATAAGAACATAAAGTGGCTTTTAAAGGTGTGGCAAGACTATGAGCTGCAAGAGTCGCTTCAATGCTCCTTGGCACTGGCATTTGGATGATGATGAGCCACAGTTTCCTCACATAATTTCCAAACCACTCTTTGTGCCCCGTTTATGGGGCTACTGTCATCCTGGAAGAGACGATATCATTAAGGGGACAAACTATGCCTGCAAAATGCCTCCAACAGCACAACAAAGCCACTGGATCCCCTCACTTTTCCTTTAATTTGCCACCGATCAGTATATATGTGCATATACCCATTAACAGCCAATACAACATCATCCCAACAACATCCTTTGCAACATCTGTACATATCTGTACAACAGAAATATGTGACGAGACTGTGTAATGGACTCCAGGAGGAGTCGGGCAGTGGGCTCATTTGTGCTAAAACTCTTGCTTTAAGCTGTTCATCAGGATGGGAGTGCAAAGTGGAAGAGAAATGATGACAGCTCTGCATGTCAGCGCCTTACCTGCGCCAGATGGTATTTGCAAGTCATTTCCGGTGTTTGTTTGAACGCCCTGAAGGGTAAGAGAAGGGAAGGAGTTTACTACATCAAGAAGCCAGATGAGTTTCCATGATGTAAGATATCAGCTGTCAGTCACAGAGGTCTTAAACATGGCAGCTTCTTGCCTTACAGAGACACGCCACACGGGACAGCGAGTTTGAGTGAAAATCGCAGGAAATTATTTGTAAGTCAATTTAAGGTACTTTTCTGCAATAATAAACACAACTACCTGGCTCCAGTCGAGTAATTTAACAACCCTCCATCCTCCTCTCCTCTCTGGTTTTAAAACGGGCGCTATGAATGAGCTGCAATTACAGTCTGGCCCTAGTCTGACTACCATTATACATGTGAGTGACTCATCCAAAAACAACACGGATAATAAACTCACTGGTTACACTGGAGAAGTGGGTCACACATTTCCTACCATAGAAAAAACCCTCTGAAATGAAAACAAACAAACAGCCTTCTTTAATGAAACTAAGAATAAACTTTAATCTAGATTAAAAAACTAAATGTTACTTTGAGGAGAAAATAAGTCAAACTTTTTTTTTTAATAACTCCCAAATATCAAACAATGTCCTATCTTTACACTGTAACACCCCAGTTACAGTAAAATGCAGCAATTCACAACGGTCTTAATGCCTTTTGTTACATACTCAGAATATAGAACCATATATATCAATATCAATGGCATTTCAACATTTTCGATAATACATAACACATACTCTATTACCCACAAAAAGATGCTGGTACTGTTTAAACAAACGGGTGCTTCAGATTGGCAATTCAGGGTTTCACATAAGGGGCAAAATAAATAAAAATGAAAAGAGACCTAGACAAACAACATGAGACTGGATTATAAATACTTACGATGTGTTAAAGTGGACCTATTATGCTCATTTCCAGATCCATATTGGCTTCTCTTCACTGGCTCCCTTCTCCTTAAAATCATTCAGTATCAGGGTTGGGATTCGCAATCAGATCCTACGGTATCTTATATCTGAATTATTATCTGAGTATTATCTGATTTAGACTTCTGCAGTGAGTCTTTTTAGAGGCCATGACATGAACTACTCCAGCGGCCGACATTGCTGGCAGCATTTATGGTTGTGTGTTAATTACCTTGTGGTTGTGTCCCAGTGTTTTAAATGCAGTGCCTGCCACAATAGGAACAAATAAAATATCCGGCATTTTTCCCTCCTGGCGTCACTACTCTTTGTTGTGGTCAGTATTTTTTCTCTTCAAAGGCAAACATATTTATCCCTCAAGTTTTTCCACTTCTCTGTACATTCCCTCATGTCCATTCCAACAGGTTTGGCAGTACCCCTTCAGGAATTTGCTGATATTTGCCCTTATATTGATACTATGATTATTATTCCTTATATTGAGGCAATGGTTATTATTCTCTTAATGACAAATTTTAAAATACAGATGCACCTGTGGCATCAGTTTCAAAATACTTGGACGTCCTTTTTGAGTTATCGGATTTAGAAGATTTTCAGAAAACTTGACCTCTGACCTTGATCTTGGGGTTGAGATCACTGAGATTTAAATTTGTCTGACACTTTTAACAGATACATCTATGGTATCAATTTGAAACTCCTAGGTTGCCTTTTTCTCAACTTATTACATTCACAAACTTGGGTGTCCACACCGCCTGCCTGGCAGGGTGATGACAATATCCCATCGGCGTTTTACGGCTGAGTGGTAACAGTACTGGACAGGCCAATCGTGGTAGTTGTGGGCCATGTTTATGGGACTTGTAGCCTCATTTTTAGGGTTAGGGTGTAGGTTAGGTCATAGGGTTTCAGAATATTTGTAGATACGATGAAGCATAAATCCCCAGTTATTTGTGGTCCCTAAAGTTTCTAAAAGTTGAATGGGAGCCATTCAGCTAAGGAACCTGCACATTGGATTCAGGAGACAGAGGACCTCTCTTCAAAGTTTCCTTTTGGAGAAAGATAATTGGCATTGAATAAGGTGACCCTTAACGATGTCCTGTGTGTCTCCACGCCACAACTGCATGACTTTAATTTTGATTTTGTCTTTTGTGTTTTGTTCTGTTTTCTCTCTTCCCCCCCACGAGCCAGTTTCTTCCTATTAAAAGGGAGTTCTTTCTCCTCACCATTGCTGCTGCTCAATGTTGAGGCTCTCTCACTAATATTGCAGCCAATATTCATCTTAATATATAAAGTACCTCAAAAGAATTGTTGCTGTGAACTGTAGCTATATAAATACAGTCTAAATTTAGTAGATTAGCTTTGCATAATTCTCATTCAAAACAGTCCATATTTATTTCATACTGAGCCTCGATGCAGCCCCTCCATTTGTCTTCTGTTTGCACTGAGCCATTTTAGCTCTCTAACTGTAAGTTGTAAAATGAGCATGCATCATTGTTATAGTACTAAAAAAATTTAAAAATACATATGCATAATAGGTCCACTTTAAATAATTAAAATTGGTGTGCAAACCAGTAGATTTGTTGAACAAGCAGGTGGCAGTGTTTTTTTCTTTTACAGAACAGTGTTTAAGCCAGCAGTGTTGCCATGATAAAAACTCTCTGTTCACATCATTGCATCCAAAAAGTCATTTCAGTTGCATCAGAAAATCAGTTTGGGCAACCACAGAGTGCTTTGAAAACCCTCCATGAGTTACCCGATAAGCAGGTCGGTGTAGGCAGTTGATGCTTTAAAGTACATACCCTCATCCTGGAATGAGCTGAGGACATTTATACCAATTCCCAAATTTAAAGAGGTACCAAACCGTGTCTTGTTGTTGCTTTTTGTGTATTCAGAAGGAGGGCAGTATTATAGAGCAGATCCAAACAGTTGCATGAGTGAAACCCCAGGCCATCTGAATGATGGCAAAGCCAATCATCTATAATATAAATTGTTTTTGTCGCGTATGTCGCTTGGAACTGACAATTTAAACACATAATATAGCCGTATATCTGTACTACCTTTTCATTGACAATAATGGTGGTGTGGGGTTCATGATGAGGTGATGGGAATGAGTGGTATGACGCATTTACTAAATTATACTTAAAGGTCGGGAATTTGAACTACTGCACCCGATTTATCTTGCCACAAGAGGAAGCAGCGTTTGCAAGATGTGAAATCAAATGCTTTGCTTAAAACATTTTCACATGTATAAAAATGGCCAAATGAGAGGGCTCAGAGTCAACTGGAACAACCTGCGCATGAACCGCAATCACAAGCGCACTTATGTTCTCGCTCTGCAGGGTTTGTCCTCGGTTTTAACTCCCTGTGAGAACATTACCTTCTCTGACTTTTCCTCCTGGCCAATAATGAGTCAGAGGCCAGAGCAGCACTGGACATTTCAGTGTATGTTTTGGAATCAGCACAAACACATGGCCTTTAAAATGTCTCTGCTGGCTGTATATTTGTAGACTCATGTACTCTTTACTTGCACTACATGGAGCAGGAAGGTGCTTTTTCCTCATTATTAATCAATCTGAGAATTGTTCTCCTGATTGATCAATAGGTTATTTGGTCAATAAAGCCTCTGAAAAAACAGTGAAAACCGAACTTTGTAATTTCCCAGAGCCAAATTATCATTAACAGTCCAACAGCAGAAGATATTTTACTTTAAGACATAAAAAATGTGCTGGAGCAGTCAAATACTTTCTTGAAAATTTCATTTTCAAACAAGTAAGTGATTAATTTGGGTAGACTTCCACTGCTTGCTTTGAAATATGAACATTTAATGTGAGACTTTAATCTTGATCTGCTTAATGTACCTAAAATTATAAAGAAAAATATAAATGTAAAAGCTGACTTATTAAATGGCGCACTTTGCTTGACTGCTTTGTGCTCGCTTTACGTAAGAGGAGAGAGCAACAAGACTACAGATCTGCAAGGTCTGAACGTCTGAAAAACTAGGACCATAAAATATCCAAGTCCAGCCACTCAAGGTGGATCTTTAGTTTTATATTAAATGCCTTTTGTCACTTTTCAAAACCTCCCTTTAGTTTCTGGACATGGATCTTTTATGCAATATTTTTGGTCATATTTTTTCCATTTTCTTTCTTTTTTCATTCCATAAGCACAAGTGGTTTGAGGGACACCAGACGTGATCCTGTTATTTCCTTTCACCTAAAAATATTCCTCTCACTAACACTCTCATCCAAACAAACCCATATATCGATCCTAAAGCATCAAAAGCGAGAGATGGAAATAATGCCAAATGAAATGGGTGATGGGATGAGTCCATCTTTGGATGGTCACTTGCGTCTAATGATGCCACCTGCATCTTGCTGTATTTAATGAATCCATTTGCACTGATATGAAGACGTTACGCTGTACAAAACGCTACTTAGATACAATGATTACATGCCCCAGTATCCTGGCTACACCAGGAAAAAAAAAAAAACCCTGCCATCATAAGCACGTTTTGCACAATTGCGATATGAACTACCACAATTACACAGAACAATTTACATGCACATCATATCCAAATATTAATGTGCATGTAATTAACAGAAAGAATGAAAGCGCTACATACAAGTAGAACATGTTATATAAAGACGATACTGACATTACCTACACGTTATAGACACATTGCTCATACATTCATATATGTCAACACTTAAATATGTATATACAGTATACATGTATATATTTAAATGTATACAGATATATCAAAGGAGGAATAAATAGTGCCATTAATGAGGTGAGAACCTAGTTTTCCTCTTCCTCTCTTGCATGACAACAATCCTGCCAACATGACATTTAGTTCACGAGTCTATGCGTGTCTGATCTCGCTCGTGCGACTTCTCTAACTTGAGGACTCATGTGGTGCAAGAATTCACTCCATCGCCATCCTTCCTGGCACTAGGTCTAGTTTACAGTATTATGCCCAGTATTAAATACAAAATGTACTGCTGAACTAAAGTTGCCTATATGTAACAGCTACTGCCTTGTTAGTCATATAAATGTGATTACATTCTATATATCGGATGGGGTATTGACATATATTGCAATGCTTTAGTGCACACAAAACAAAACAAAAAACAACAAAAAAAGGCGTTGTGATCTAATTTGACCCTGTGTGTGTATTAGTTAGCGTATGACACACACATTTAGGGGTGAGATAAGTGACATGTTGTGTGGGGACCTCTGTGTGGATGAAACAGTGGTTTTGGGATTCTGAGTGAATGGTTGTGTCAGGGAATTGGCAGTGTGCAACTCTCTGGTGGCGTGATGGCTGGATCTTTCTGTTGAAAGCGGGTGGCATCCCATCTGGCTGATGCATTTGACAGTTAAAACAACAGGCCCCTAGTTTGAAGGTGGCAGAGTAAACAACAACATCTTAAACACCTCTGAGCAGAATATTCATAACCCACTTTCTCAAACCCAAAGTGCAACAGTAACTATTTTGCCATCTTTAACTGAAGAACCTACATTCACATGCAACAGCCTTGTGTGTTACCTTTATATTATCCAGAAAAATATTATCAAAAAAATAGAAGCTCCTGATACAGGTGCAGAAATGAGGTCATGCCTTGATGTGTAATGCAGAGAAACACCACCGGAGGGCAGTCTCTACAGGGGAAATTATCGTTTCAGCTCAGTAAGTTTAAAGGAGGCAAGTGCAACTATAACTAGTAAATTGTTTGGGAGTATTTTAGCCTTGTTGATAAAGATAAGCAAGTTACGATTTTCCTCTAAGAACAAGAGGTCGTGCTGCTGGGTTTCGGAAAAAATCATAATCCCAGTTAGTTATTTTCTCCATATTGAGATCATGATGATGACTTAACATGTAACAATACATGAAAATTATGCAACCTGCAGTGAATCACTTCTTAAAACACATTTTTATACTTTGGCTTTAGTGTGATTCCATAACTGGATTCCCTTCTGGTCATCGTTTTGCTTATCGCCCGTTTCTTTCTATGTGACTTTAATATGTATTGTGTCAAAGCACTTTGTAAACTATTTTTTAAAGGCAAGCAATGTGCTGAAAGACAAAGCAAGAGTTACTGACAAACAACATACCGATTATGGTATTTTAAGAACATTTAGCAACAGTGTATTAGGGCTACTGCGAGTGTGTAAGGGGCTTGGTAAGGATGTTTACAATCTGAGAAAAAGTCCAAAATCTTCAAGATTATAATCATATTCATAAATTCAGGAAAAAAGGACAATTTATTATTTTACAAAAACATACAAATTCATGAGAAACAAAGGCAGATACAAGTTTTTTTCTTGTAAATTTGTCACATTAGCCTCAATTTTATTTTTTGTTAACCTTTAGTGACCCTAACATGCTGTTGCAGTCTCACAAATTTGAAGATTATCAAACCTAAACTTATTTTTAATAAAAATGTTATTTAAAAAAAAGAAAAGAAAAGCCGTCCTCTGGCTACAAACATACTTTAAAACCACTCACATGTGCCCATTACTGGGAATGACAATAAGCTCATTTCAAATTGAAGGCAAAGCATTTCGTGTTTTTAAGCAGATATTTGATCCAGCGTTCTCCTCAGATTTCTGCATCTACTGTACTGAGCTACTATCCAGCTGCAGTGAACACTCATCATATCAGAGGCTAAATATGGCTGCTACGTGAACGCCTCACGCAGCTCATTATTTTTAATTGGCTCGACCTTTTCCTGTTCTCAGCAGCGGCGGCTCTGTCGACAACCGTTTGCGCTGCAGATAAATTTCATGCTACCGCTGTCAAACAAGAGGCCTGAGTCTGTTAACTGAAATGCTACATTGTGTATTAGGGTGCATTAGAGTGTGAGTCATCTGTGTTTGTGCATTAAATCTTTCTCCCAAAGGGAAGAATTAAGGATTTTTAGGAATCGACTGGGCGTCATTGTTTTGTTTTTTTTAAGATTTAATGGAATGTGGGATTTTCCTTCATCCACTCTGTGTTGCATCATTTGTGGCCATCAACTTTCAATATTTAGGAGTTTATTTGGAATTATTTAGAGTACTCCTACTGGCGGAGACATCACTGACATTCCCGGCAGTGGTAAACTATGGAATGATTGTGCTATAATCTTCTATTTCCTACAAGTTTGTAAGTAAAATTTTAAAATCAGGGCAAAGATATCAAATTTCTAAGTTGTGGGAATTGAAGGAATGCTTTAAGTAGCTCAGAAATGAGAGGAATTCAGAGCTTTAGGGTATGAGCAGCAAAATCTGTGTGAAGTTATAAAAAGGGGGATGGGTTTTTTTTGAGATCACACTCTTTGTAGAACAGCAGTGAGAGACATGGACTAAAGATTCAAACAGAACAGCATGTACATGTGCAAGTGTGTGTGAACACGAGGAATAATTCCACAGATAAATGCATGTATGCTTCAGAATACCCCTGATGTGTTAGATGAGTGCTGGTTTGGTCAGGGTGGGGTCAGTCTACCAGAGCAGCTGCAGCCAGTCAAAGGCAGGGCCGGAGGAGACGGGCAGCACCTCTCCAGCTTTCACTTGGCCTTTAATTTGCCCAGGTCCCCGTTCAGCTTGCCCTCCTTTGCCAGCTTCTCGTTGAGTTGGCACAGTTGGCGAAGGAAGCCGTCGTTAGGACCGATCTCTCTCTTGTGCCGCACAGTGGCCACCGCCAGCCGTGCATCCATTCCGTGGCGCAGCATGAGGTAAGCAACAACCATGGTGGGGGAGCGGCTGTAGCCTTCTCTGCAGTGTACATACACCTTCCCTGGAGGACACAGAGAACAATAAGATGAAAGCTGTTTATGGTGCGAGGCTGGTTTCACACACACACACACACACACACACACACACACACACACACACACACACACACACACACACACACCACAGAGAAATAGTTTTCATAGAAGAGTTTTCTCAGGCCTCATTGTGGCTCCTCTGCTATCTGTTATCCACTGCACAGGAAAAAGCATAAACTAGTACATCCTGTAATTGTCACTCTGTAAGAGCGTCAAAAATATCTGTTCCCGGTATGACACTGGAAGAAGCATATAAATGAAACTTGTCGGATTGCCCTGGCTATCTTTATTCATGAACAATGACCAGCTGTTACAGAAGGCTGCTTGACTGCCACAAAAACTATGATCACAATTATGACAATTATTCGTGAAGTCATGGACTTACTGATCTGTGTATATTGTCTTGATTGGGATTTCTTTGAACTTCCTCTAGATAGATCTTTTTGACTGAAAACTCTTTTAGCCATCTTTGCTTGAGCTAAACTAAACAGCAAGTGAGTTTGAGATTTAAGAGAAAGCTGTGCGCTTGAGTTATTAATTAATCCAAATATATTAGAGTGGCTATCCCTTATATGGCCACCGTAGGCACAGACTGTGACAAATTAAGCCCCTCCCATTAACTGTTTAAACATATAGTTTGTGAAGAACAGCCAATCAAAAAAAAAAAGCTGGCTTTTCAGAAAGGAGGCAAAATAGTTATTCAGGTAGAGAATGAAGTAAACGTCAGTACAAAGGGCCACCACAAGATAAGTAAGGATTAAAATAAACCATGAATCATGCAAAGCTACTCTAGTCGAGTCCAAGAATACACATTTGGAGTTTGAAATTAACACAAAAAGTCCCCTTTAATGCAAATCATTAATCAAATCAAATATATTGTGTCTATTTCTTTTTATTTCTCACATGTGGGGCATTAAATTAAGATAAGTGAACATTCAACACAGAAATAAAACATGATTTTTCAGGTTCGTATCAAGTATACAGTGTCCTTAAAGCACCAGAGCACAAACAGGAGTTTTCCCTCGTGGTAATTTTGAGACTGCAGGACAAAAAGTAGGAGGTGGAAGAAAATGAGGAAATGAAGCAGAAACAAATAAATAGAAAATAAGAGATTGTTAGAGTAGTTGGAAAACATATGCTGTGACCAAGATTGTCCAGCAAAGCAGCTTCTCTTCTAGAAGCTGCATATATAAGACATGACCTTTGCTGCAGACTCAGCAAAGTCAATCATCTTCCACCAGCTGAGGTGAACCCACATCCTGACCACAGCAAAGAATCAATGTCGTCTTTGTGTGTGCAAAATACATATGTGTTTACTGTTCTGTATTTTTATGTTCATGCCAGTTTGTGTGTTTGTGTTCATTTTTAAGGTGTACCTTTGTCTAACTTACACTTCCATTACAGACTGGCTAAAACGCCACAGGGGATTTAACTTGGCAACCTTCACAGAGCAGCTGATGTGCTCGGCTCAGGTCAGATCTGCAGATTCTGCACTTTATTTGAAACCCAACACCTCTCTCTGTCTCTACTATAGTTTTATCCCCAACATCTTTCTCTCCCTCTTCTCTCCTTTTTCTTTGACTGGCTCCTCTCTCACACTCGACCGGGAACACTTCCATGCCAATGACGTGACCTCTTCAATACCAAATCACCATGTCTGCCACAGATCAATTCTAATTCCACTGTATCCTCTTGTTAGACACACACGCTCTTTGGCTCTCAACTCACTTGCTCCATCACTGTCCAGCTCCAATATCCCTCAGTCTTTACTGTGTCTTGTATTTTATTGTTTTATTAGACTTAATAGTCTTATCTGCATTTGTTGGAAAAACATTAAATTCTATCCACTGTTGGGCACTCTTTTCCTCAACAGGAGTTGTCAGTGGGTGCAGTCAGCATCGTTCTCTCAATGCTGCGGTCCTCCTGTAGACCAAGCTAGCAGCATTAGCATCCAGTCCGAACTGCAGCACTGGCACAGCTATGTACACTTTACACCCCCTGACTGACCCTTTCTCCCATTCTTTGTCTATTTGTATACTATTCATCCACCATATTGACAGTTGGCACTGGATCTACAGAAACAACATACGATTTAATTACAAAATATTTAAACAGTTTTCTAATCATGTTCCCTTCACTACAACATTAAAAAAATATTTACGTTAATGCTCCTCATGGGGAACTGTGCATGTTCCCCACGAGGACATGCACAGTATATTAACCCACGCATGCCTCCACCACTTATGAGAGTAATTTTATGTTTGTAGTGACAATGCTCAGCTCTATGGAAAAATGTGCCTACCAATTTCTCAGGGCCCAAATAAGAAATGATCAACTCCTGGAGTTTATCTGAAATCATATCAGGAGCTAGGAATTTTGACGTGGGAAGAAACTTCCACATTTTGCATATCTTCAAAAATCTAACTAAAATGAGAAAAACTCATCCCGATGCTCTTAGGAAAATATAAACGAATTCAGATTGAGCTAACCTTCTGGATCCAGGCACTTGATTCATGCATGGTGCAAAAGTATGGGCATGTATTCATTCCATCATTTTGACCTTAAAGGTTCAGCGTACTGTTTGATGGAGCTGCAGAGGACAGAACGATTAGGCAGAATTTTTAAAAGTTTTTCCAGCAGGATGCCTCCTTTTTATTGGCAACACACTCCAAATTTGTTGAACTATGGCGTTCAAAAAAAGCTCCTAAACTATGTCCTGCCACTTGCTCGGTGCAGCAACACATTTTCATTGCATTGCATGAGCCACTGAAAAAAAAAGCATCAGGCTCTTAAGGCTCCTCTCAGTGCTTCAAACGTGATCTGCAAGAAACTACCACACCCAAATTAAAAACAACTAATCAAAGCAAGGAGGCATGTCCGATACAGTCTCAATGGCTGCTTACGCAGACGGAGCAGCACCCTCCACCCCCTGCATGCCCTCAATTTGTCAAGCTAAATAACTATAAATAATAAATTAATAATTAATTTAAAAAATATAAATTTTGTCTGAAATATACATTCCAGCATAAATTATTATCTATCATACTTTAATTCTAGATCATGAATCCAACCATTTCTCCATATCACCACAGTTGATGCCGTTAAATTACTTTTTATCATTGCAGTTTTAATGTGTTGGTTTTCTGTTGATTGGAGGAAAATACACAGATCTGCACACTGTAACCTTGTGTCTTCATTATGGAAAACTCACAGGAGCAATGCATTAGTGCAGTTCCTCATTAAAATCCTGGACCTTGGACCTTTTCCAAGCTTACAGCTGAGGGTCACAAAATGTCACACTTAATGTGGCACAATGCACAAATGTCAAACTGCGGCAAAACCACCAAGCAGAGATGAGGCATGCTAAATCTCTTATGCGCTCTTCTCCACAGGAGCTCTTCATTCTTGATTTACCACAGCACTGTAGTGACAAAAAACATTCGGGGAATTAAGATGCTAGGTTTCAGATTTGAAACAGCTGCTTTTTGATTCGTACTATTCAAAATTCAAAGTTTGCACACCTGAAATGGTGTATAGTATGCCTGACCTAGAAGTTGTATGAAAGTCAAGACTCAGTTCCCTAGTGATTTCTGAATCTTCCCCTTTCTTACAACTTTTTACTGCAGTACTTGTTCTGTTCTTTTACACAGTCCCAAAGTATTACAGCACCCGTTTAACATCTTACAGGTGTGCTACACATCAAACATTGTGACGATGCTGATGTGCAGGGATGTGATCGGGTAATGGAATATGGAGCAGGACTCATGAGTGTGTCAGATTTAGCGAGAGGTGTTCAGGGCCACTGTGATTATCTCCTGTTGTTGCTTTAAGATCCACAACAATGAGGAGTACTAAGACTGGAGCTAAGACTGGATCTTGTTAGACAAACAACAAGAGGAACTTGTTTTCATGTCTCAACTTTTGGAGCAAATTACTTTTAAGTGTGAGCTATTGAAGTAAGAAAGGCATAGTGCTCCCATTTGTTAAATAAATATAAATATCCAGCATAAGGGATACATTTCTTTGAAGTGCTGGATATATTTAGGTGCTAGTTTTACCCAAGTTGTGGGGTACTAACACATACTAATACTGATGTAATGTAATATAGTCAATCAATATATTCTCTACCTGTGCATATATAAGCATACAGACTTCCTAGCACCATATATAGTCAATAGAGGGAAAACAATGGGCTTTTTCAAACATCGAGTGGGTGTTATCTCTAGTTATGGCTCCTGAACAGCTTTTTAGGACCTCACTAAATAAAAATAGTCTGAAGAATGTAGAAATGATGTATTATTTTTGTGCTTTCTCAAGAAACCGACTACAAATTTGGCAAACAGCTATTTAACAGAATTTGGTGCTTTTCTTTGCTACACAAGACTGTAACGGGAAGTTCTTTGGTCTCTGGACAGCTTGTAGTCCACAGTTTAATGCACATAAGCGTAAGTAAGAAAAACATCCCACAGTCTGTCCTTCTTTTTTTCCCCCCCCCATTTACAAATCAAGCAAAAAATGTCAACAACGTTATATGTGCAAAGTGTTAGGATGTCCTACCACTTTGTACACTTGTTGCTAAGTGGTAGATCACTTGCACACAAAAGTTTGGTGGCCATTATTTTAATATTCTACTAAAAATGAATACATGTATTTCAAGAGTTAACATTTACCTCCTTAGTCCAATAGATAAAACATAAACGACAAAATAACCCCACCTTTGCCATTATTGTGCGCTAGGGCCTTGTCGATAAAATCAGCCCCTTCCTCAAAGAAGGCACTGAGGTCGAACTGCTCTGTGTCATTGGCCTGGATGCCATGATAGGTGATGCCCGTGCCAGCGTAGAAATCCGCACTGGTGTTGACATGCATGAAGGAGGTGCCCTCTGCTACATTTAAGACGTGTGTCACACCAAGTTTCTGCAGACGCATTGTATTCTGAGCGACAAACCTGCAAAGGCGAGAAGAGGTTAATGATCAGAGATGAAAAAACTGATCAAATATGCTTACCAGTCTACAATTTAATTTCAATTTAGAGGCACTGGACTAAACTCACAGAGCCTCTGAAATTGAAATAAAATGATGAATGTGCAGACACAGAACAAGACATCTGAGACAAATAACAGTACTAACAGCACCTGACAGATACAGCAAAGCAGTGTGTCAGCACAATTTTTTTTTAAAGTGGTATTTTGACAAACAGGTCGCAATAACACCACATGCAGCACACAGTGTTTCGCTGCATCTGTTGATGAACAGCCAAATACTGAGTATCTGCTGGGAGACAAAAGCAGCTCCCTCGTACTGATTTTTCAAACAAAAGTCACATTAAAGTGCCTTTTGTCTCAACTTATTTCCAAAGTAGAGTTCTCATGACTCGAGGTCTAATTACAAATATCAATCAAACCTATAATCGCTCAGCAACTTTTTTTCCAGTTTAACCCTGAAAGACCCAACCCTTCAAAAAACTAGCCAGAAAATTCAGATTTTTTTGGAACTGAGATGTTTATTAACCCTTATAACAAAATCCACAATTTATTTTGCTATATCATGTTGTGTATGATATATTTTTATTGTATATTTATTATATATTTTCTGTATCGCATAGAATACATTGGGCATTTTTTGCAACTTTTTGTTAACAACAGTGTTAATTTTAGTTTTGTCTATAACATTTTGAAATTATGTCAAGTATTGATCATGTTGATGAGCTAGAGGTCTCAGAAACTCATATCAAATATGATACAACGGGCATTATAGGGTTAAAGTGCTTCAAAGGTTACAGATGGTAGAAGTGAGAAAAGAAAAACAAATATGCAGTGATAAATTTAAAATAAAATTAAAAAATTTAATTTAATAATGTAATACAATTCACTAACATGCCATCATTCATGTTAACGGTAGCACATGTGCTCATTAAACACTAAAGTAACACAGTTTCAGTTACCCTATATATTCATCTAGCTAACGTAAACTGTGTGGCCAGACTTGCACTACATTTTGAAGGTTTGGAATAATTGTTTTTGAAAAATAACCGCATTTATTTCAGGATTTCCTACAGAATCACAACAAGGACTCCTGTTACCAGCTGCAGTCCACACTACAGAATGAGACTCTCAGGTAATCACCACAACAGTGACCTGGTCAGTGTAATGTAAACCAGTGTTAGGCTTGGGCTAGCTACTGAGCAGTTTAAAACAAAGTGAAGTCAAGGTGATGGATAAAAAAAAACAAACTGCTAAACATCCTTGGGTGTCTGTTAAAATACTGCCTACATCCTGTGGGGCGCATGAAGCGCTCTAGTACGATTAATATATCTGAAATGTTTTAATTGAATGAATATTGGAATCATTTAGATCATTTATTTTATTTATTTCTCTTGAATATCTAAGTAGAGGTTCATTGTCAGTAAGCATTACTCCTATGTCTGTAACACATAAGCACAGCTTGTTGTACTGTGCTGAAAATAAGAAAAATAAGAAAATTTGGCTATTTGAGTGTCTAAAGCATCAGCCATTGTGAGTTCGATTATAGTCCCCCCCAAAAAGTCTTTTTTCTCAGTAATGGTTGGTTTTCATACAGCAGTGTGTACTACCCTCTTCACCAACCAGTCCAATCCAGCTCTAATGGGCACCATTTGAAACTGCTGAGGACCTATAAAGGTGTCCATTTTTCAGTCTGCAGACTCTGATGTATTTGTCTTTTTTATTTTATTTTTTGTAGGACAACAGACAAAAAGAACAATCTCTCTATTCTCAGACAGCTCTGCTCCAGTATTTTCACCTCCATCATCATTCACCCTACTTCCAGGAAACAATGAATCTGTTTCTGCTTACCTCCTGCTCTAATACACATCCCCTTTTAGAGCTGCGTTATTGCACATTAGACCCATACAAAGCAAACAGTCCCACACAGCTAACAAACCATAACAAAGCAGTACAAGCTTCTGGCTGCTCCAGCCTGCCTGGCCCAATGCCTGCATCCACATCCAACCTGGCCAAAGGCACTGCCCATTGATTCTGAACAAAAAACCTCCTTGCGTATTTAGGTTATAAGTTGTATTCCAAGTTTATGGTACATTTAGTGCCACTAATTGCACATAATTTTTTAAAACAAAAGAAATTGCACATAATCGAAAACACAAAAAATAGAAGAAAGAAATAGAAATGGAGAAGAAAACTGGAAGTATATAAAAGCTGTTGTACAATGATATGGCAAAGTTATGATGCAAGCAAAATATATTTCATTAAAGATTACTATATTTATAAGATGACTGCTATTTCTATCTGCAGTCATTTGTATTTGGTGATTTAGTGATGAGTGGTTGGAGGTGGGTTTCAAAGTAGCTTGCAGAAGAACCAGCACCTATGGGCATAGCAAAGCAGTGCAAATAGCACATCTTATGTTAGATTTGTCAATGGGATGCAATGAAACCTATCAGCTGAGCCATGAGCGTATGTTAGCTGGCATTGAGAGCAGCTGATCTAACAAGATCACAGCTAGGCATGGGACATGAGGAGAACTGATAACACCAAAGCTTTGGTAAGCATCTGGACAAACACTGCAGCTACAGTATAAGTATTTATGCAATGTCACTGATTCTTAGAGAAATTTTTGTGTTAAGGAAGTTTTGATTTTGGACTCAAGTGCATGGCACGGGGTAGCGAAAAAAAACAAAAAGAGAAAAAAGTAGTTAATACAAGAATCTAAAAATACAGAAAGTCCAACAGCTAAAAAGAAGTCCAAAAAATAGGTACAGGAAGCCGGAAGAAAATGTGGCAAAGTTAAAGGGAAAGCCAGGTTTATAAAAGTACACAAGGGTGAATGATGTTAAGAGACAGGTGGGAACAGGACACAGGTGGATGCAATCAAACAGGTGAAAGTAATGACAATCACAAAAGAGGGAAAAGAACAAATGCATGAATTAAAACCAAAATAAGGCACATCTAAACAACTAAACTTCAAAGTAAAACAGGAAATTACCTGGAGGAACATGAAGACTACCACAAATAATATCAAATATACTTTGAAATTAGTGTGAGCTGTTTTGGAGGCCAGACATAATTTTTCATTGGTCATAAGTCTGCTAAAGATTACTTTGTTTGATATTATGGTGATAATTTGACATGAATAATCATTAACTTAATAAGCCTGATGCAGTTCTTGAATTTCATTTACCCTGACCTTATTTTTAAATGCAAATAAAATTAAAAACAAATAAAAGGAAAAAAAGAGGTGGTTCTTGACATTGTGGTGTTTTTATGGCTATAAACACAGCCTGCCAGCCTGCTGCCATCACTAAATGTCTGGAGTTACAGATGGGGGGCGAAGAAAGCCCCAGGTGGAAGCTCGCGTGCCTTAGGAAATCTGCACAGTGACAATGGAGTGAAAATGGGTGAGAGACTCTGAGAAATCCAGAAATAAAGGCACCAGTCAATTCTCCACAGATTAAACTTTGTGAGTAATAATTCTGCCTTGGTATGTGTTGTTTATAAAGTTTTTTGTTCATATATCTGCAGTTTTATTTGCATACACTTATGCTTAAGACATATTTCTACTACACTGCAATGGACAATAAAGTTTTCTCATTATGATTTTAGACATAGCTTGTTAATTGAATTCTCTCATTTAGTTATCTCATCTGGAGCTGAACTAAACAGCAAGCATGTTTTTAGGTGCTTCTAGAAAGAGGTGAAATTGACACTGTAAAGGAAAGGGGTGTACTTTATGTATAACACATAGAAAAGTGAGGGATCCATAGCAAATAATAATGGATTGGATTTATATAGCGCTTTTCAAGGAACCCAAAGCGCTTTACAATGCCACTATTCATTCACTCTCACATTCACACACTGGTGGAGGCAAGCTACAGTTGTAGCCACAGCTGCCCTGGGGCAGACTGACAGAAGCGAGGCTGCCATATCGCGCCATCGGCCCCTCTGGCCAACACCATAGGCGATAGGGTAAAGTGTCTTGCCCAAGGACACAACGACCAGGACAGAGAGCCCGGGGATCGAGCCGGCGACCTTCCGGTTACAGATACGCTTCCCAACCCCCCTGAGCCACGGTCACCCCAAAATAGGACAAGAGTGACAGTTTTATCAAGATCATTTAATTAAGATCAATAATGACCTCGTAGCCTGCCTTACAAATACTATTCATGATATAAGTTTATATATGTATTGTTTTTTATTTTAAAACCATTTTCACGAATCTGTAAATCGTTCACTCTGACAAAGCTTTACTATACAGGCTTAACGTCAACGTGAGCCTGGAGGCAAGGTGAGGTGACCCTGGGCAGCTCCCTAGAGGTGGAGGCTGCAAAACCCAATACCTAACAAGAAATTCTGCTACAATGTTACTTTGCAACCAAAGGAGGAGGGATGAAGCAGCCTGTCTGCTAGCATCGTAGCTACAGGGCAGAGATTCAGAAATCCAGGCTACACATTAATAATATCTTCATTTCATTCACAAAAAGTCTGTGTATATTTAGACTAAGCTAGTGCTCATAAATGATTCAATATGCATGCACACTATGAGCACTTCAATGCAAAAAAAAGTGAAGCAAGTAAAGCGTAGGCATGCGTATCTCTTTGTGTGTAAAGGGTAGTAGTGTGTAAAGGCCTATACTGTACTTCTACACAACACAATGCAGAGGCACAGTAGGTTCAACTGGGTTCACAGCCGATGGCTTCCTTCCTATTTGCCGGGCCTGTCCCGGCCTCCTTACCCTGGGATCTGCAGTCCCAACACATCCATTATTAAAGACCAGCTTCACAAAGAGCCAGAGCGTTTCTCAAAGCAAACAACCACACCTTAAGTCCCTAAGCTGCACACCGTGGTTTAAGAGTGCTGACTACAACTGAACTGAAAACATTGCAAGCTGGCAAAGTAGACTCATAATCCATTTATGGATGCAAACATTGACTAGTTCAATAAACACAAGTGCTGCTCTAGTCAACATCTTGTTTATTGAATTAGTGACTTTAAACTTTTACTGAGTGTCTGCTGTATACATTATTTTAAGTGAAAGAACTGAATAAATCAGCAGAAAGACTCAACAAATGCAGATGTGTGGTCAAAACACCAACGTAGGAAAGAACTGTCACTCCAGTTGAGTTCAAAGACTAAGAAAACTTGTATTAATGGGCAATTGGCAGGTAACTACAGGCAAAATAATTTCTTGTGATTGTGAAGTGGGCGGAATCTGAGAATTGAATGCAACTACCAATGAGAGTGAGGAATACTGTTAATTGACAAATGAACAGGTAATAAATAAGTTAGAGGGTTAAGTAGGAAACCAAGCGACTAGCTGTGAGCTTTAAAGTGATGCACAATGAGCGAATGTATGTATGTACAAAAAAAATATGAACTTACAATTTAATGGTCTGTTGAAAATGTTAAATCCTTACAGAGTACGAAAATGGGATGTTTTTTGGCAGCTGTATAAGTATCCCTGATTTTTCTATTAAATGAAAATAAAGAAGGGAAAGCAATGCTGTACATTTTCCCAACAAATGTCAGCATGAGTGACTACTGTATATCTTAAATGAACAGTTATTATGTAAATGAAACTGTGTCTTGACCTAAAAAAATTAAAATCTGACAGGCAACTGTATATCAAAGCCTAAAAATGGTTAATGGGTCCAATTCCTGAGGGTACCTATGATAAGAAAGTTTAATGAACATTTTCAAGGACAGATCTCTTTCTAATTTAAGTCGAGCGCCGTAAAAAACGCGTATGCGAGATGCACCACATGCTAGTCTTGTGTTAATAGATGCACTGGTTTTCATCCAATGGATTTCTACCGGCCAGCTACATAATTTGATTTATAACGAGGTACAACTAATGAGATGAGCAGGGAGGATTACTGGGTCCCAGAGGTGGAAACTGTGGACAAGGCATAGCCTTTAATCAACAATCAATACCGGCTCTCCCTGCCTGAGATATGTGTAATATCACATTATGTTACACTGTCCTATCAAGCTTTTCTAAGCTCTAAGATATGCTTTAAAATAAAATAGCTCAGTAATTACCCCCCACCGAAAACTCAAACCTAGTTTGTTCATCAGACATCAAAATCTCTTCGACAAAAGAAGTCATAAAGCTGAGAGCACTTTAGAGTCGCTCTTTCATGCTGACAGTTTTCTCTGATCAGCTTCAGCAGAGCGCAGGTCTGCCAGCACTTTGTTTGGAGACTTGGCCGGACAGATTGGCACATCCAGATTGATTGTGTTGTAGCACTGAGCTACAGTAATGTGCTTGTATTCTGTCCGGCTCGGCTCCTCCACCACTCTACTGGCAGTGATTGAACCCACAAGTTTCTTTGAGGCATCCCTGAATCTGTTCTCTCTACCACAAATCCATAAAGGTGGCATTAAGAGCTGCTCTGTAAAAGCTGGTATACATTACCACACAGCAAAATATATGCAAAAGAAACTAAATTTGTTTCTTTAATAGCAACAAAATTACACTTTAAACACATAAAGAGGTTTTTTGCAAATTAGCCCACTTTTCCATGCAAACTACACAAAACTGTGGCAATCTGGTAATGACCAAAGGACCATTATTGTGACCAGTTTCACCTAGAGACTGCCAGCAACCACTCACCAACCAGTCGAGGAATAAGAGTAACAACAGTAAGGTGTTTAAGAGTAACTTTGCTAATAATGATGGCGCTAATAGAAGCAGTCAAACAGAAAAAAAATAGTAGCGCTGTTTTAACAGCACCCTCTTTTATCTTCAAGCAAATGCACCCTCCTCAGAGTGCACCCAAATGCTTGTTGATGGACCTGCAGAAGCTGGTGATAGCCTAGCATACTCAGGCGGATGGCGGACATGTACATGTCCATGCAAGTTAGTCGTGTTTAGAGTCCTTTGCTCACAGTGTATGTCTGCACAAGCGGCACTCCACTTTGGTTAGATCCTTAGGTTTACTTCTTTCATCTGGTTTAAAGCCAAAGAAATCCCAAATTGGCGACTTCATAATTTTTTTTAGTGCGGTCAGCGTTAACCCACCGTCATCACGACTAATGCAATTAACAATTAACATCTGGAGCGCAGACTGAGTCAGAATCTCTGAAATGTCTCTGTCAACGTATTTCGGGCATTTTGTCCAAAGTTTGTTTGTTCTGCGCTCCAGATGGGTTGAGCACGTTAAAAAAATTGATTGCGTTAATCGTGATAGCCGCGTTAATGCTGCATTAACGCCTTAATGCTGACAGCCCTAATTTTTTGGGAAATGAGTTCGTCCATGTTTGGACTTCTTCTGTGTTGTAAACGCGCAAATCAGTCCCCCCATGATTACATTGCTCCGCCCATCAAGTCTGCGCATGCGCGAATATATTGCCCATTGTCGATTACTGGACTGACGATTGCCGGTTGGAAAATTTTTTACATATCGCCCAACCCTAATTCACGCCTACAGCCAATTTCAAATTACAGAGGTACTGGAGAAAATCCACACATGCAGAGGGAGAGCATGCAAACCTTACACAGAAAGGTTCCAGCTTTCTGTTCAGGTGGATTCAAACCCAGGACCTCCTTGTTGATGGTGCTAACCAATTAATTCATCCATCCATCCATTCATCCTCTTCCGCTTATCCTTGTCAGGGTCACAGGGGGCTGGAGCCTATCCCAGCTGTCTTAGGGCAAGAGGCGGGGTACACCCTGAACAGGTCACCACTATGTTGCAGGGCTAACACATAGCGAGACAACCATTCGCACTCACATTCACACCTATGGGCAATTTAGAGTTACCAATTAACCCAATCTCACTAACTACATGTCTTTGGACTGTGGGAGGAAGCCAGAGTATCCGGAGAGAACCCAAGCAAACATGGGGAGAACATGCAAACTCCACAGAGAAAGACCCAGGCCTGGTGGTGTAATTGAACTCAGGAACTTCTTGCTAGGTAACAATGCTTTATTGGTAAATAAATTAAAATTTTGCCACAGGAGATGTTATAGTATTAATAACTGCCTCACAGCATGCAAACAACCAAATCAGGTAAGAAAACATTGGGGAATCACAGATTTGTGCATAAAATATTCATAAACTATGCATATGCAACTGGCAAGAATCAGTTCAGGATATTATCTGATATTGCTTTTTCTCACATGCAGCACACAGTAGGAGACAGTCCACTTTATCACTACTGGAAATACTATGGTTTAGGCAAGGGAGCTCTTAGGATAGAGCATGTAAGATATAAAATAGATGATTTCTACGCATTCATTTTAAATTCACCAGACTATAACTTACATTTGTAGTAAAGAACTGGCAGATTAAAACACATTAATGTAAATTCAACAGCCCCACATGCAGCTGTGTCGAATAAGGTCTGGAAAAGTTCAGAGCTGCGATGCGTGTATTGTAAAAGAGCTATTACAGGCAAAGAAAAAGCCCAAAATAGCAATACCAGTAGTGAGACGAGGACCGTCTCTGTTTATCTCTAGGTTCAGTGGGAAGATTTTACAGTACATCTCATACACAATCTGAACTGGCTTTACTGGAACACTGGGTAGTAAATTCCTAAACAGTCAGCATGTTCATTACAAAGCCAATAGCACCAAGTCAACAAACAACCATGGATTTATGGTTCAGCTGCAGACCTGTTTAATAAACAAATATACATTATACTCCATATACGCTGCATGTGTGGGTCTGTGTGTGTGTGTGTGTGCACAGCATCTCTTACAGGAAGAAATAAATTTAAAAAAAAAAAACATACTGCTGCTATTAAGTTAATTCTATTACCTTTGTTCCATGATTTGATTATGCACAAAGAAAGCACTGGTCTGGTTTGTGCCTGTGTTCAGTCTTAGACGTTTTCCAATAGATGTTTACAATCAACTATTTAATGCACAGATTTGTATTTGCAAATAATTTTGTGTTGTGTTTTGTGAGAAAGACACATATATACGTCACATTTCTTTACAGAGATGGGAGATTACCTGATTAATTAGTTACCTGGCAGGAAAAATATTAAATATGAATTCATTTTCTGCAAGGAATGTGACACATGACCTCCTTTTAGTATCTTAGCTGCAGTCATTTGCAGTTTCCATTTGCCTTAGGTGAGTGTACTTGTTAACATTATAAGTAAACAAAGGAATTAATGCAATATAATTTTATTAACATAGCGCCAGCCTAAAGAGATATGCAGGAGTTTCCAAAAGATCACACAATGACATATGAGCAAACACTTGGTTATGGTGGGGAGCAAGAAATCCTTTTTAATAGGAAGAGATAAAATGTGTTTGACACTGCTGAATTAACTTATATATGACATGAATTGACTAGATTCCTGTTTATTCCTGTCTAAAGAGCATCTTCACAATTTAGACTAAGAATTCACATCTCTTTTTTTCCACAATTTGCTCTGAGAGAAAATGTTTTTCTTCTTTTCATATAATAAATGAAAGATGGGGGGTGGGGGAAGAGTGGTGACGGTTGCTGTGTTCCTGCAGCCCAGCGGGACTGAAAGGGGAGCGGCTTGATGAAGACATGGCAATGATACTAATGACAGAGAGGGGTTCATTGAGTAAAAACACCTCTTTAGTTTCGTCCTTCGTGTTCTGAATTCGTTGGTTTCCTCTGCTTTAAAGGTAAAGAGGATCACACGTAGATTTGTAATAATAATAACAATAATAACAATAATATTATATATTGACAGATAGTCGTGATATTGCAGTGTTATCTGTTAATCAACTGTCTGGCTAATGACTTCTCCCTGAAATCAGGCTAGTATTTCGGGGTTATCTGTTGTCAACAACCGCCTGTCGCTTCCTCCATGATGATGACAGCGGAGGACCACCGCTCGTGCGCGCGTGCTAACCGACATGCGACACCGTTGTCATGGTCGCGTCTGGTCGGAGTATGTGTAGGGAGTGTCTCTCAGTGTCACAACGGCATCACGTGTTAGATTCAATGGTGAATGACTCACGCGTTACCGATGTATATCCTGGGAAAGACCTCGTTGAAGTGCTGTGTCGGTAGGCTGTAAAAGCCGTTGCCGTCGGACAGGAGCTCGTTGAGTTGCTGGACGGTCACCTCGCAGGCTGGAACTTCAGCCGGTGGTGGCGGCTGCGGCTGTTGATGCTGTTTCGTAGGACTCAGGTGTTTCTTCATGGCTCTTCTTCTGCTCGCAGAGTAATGTTAGAATTTAGCCAGAGCCCGACTCGTCAGACTGGTTTCGTTGTTCAACAGCATTTTATACGTCCGCGTGTGAGTCGTGCTCGCGCTGTCTTCTTGTCTCCAAGGTGTCTGAGTCTGAAGAGGCGCGAGCTCTACAGCTTCACACTTCGTCGGCGACAAGTGCGAAGCAGCTTTGAGACGGACTTCCGGTCACACTTTCAAAGTAAAAGATACATGTCTTTGAATGAAAAACCTAAAAACTGATTTGTTCTTTACTTTTTCAGTGCATTTTTTCAACATCAAATACCAGATTTAGAAAGTTATTGTTTAATTTTCTTGTGTTATTTTTTCAATTGCATATATTTTAGATTATAACCCCATACTGAATATCTTTTTTTTCTTCATTTTTTCTTATTTATAGATTTATTTCAGTTTGATCGTTGCTTGTGTTTTGTTTTTTTTTTGCTTTTCTTTCTTCAGTTTTACACTTTCTTTTGTGGTCTTTTAGTTTTTATTGTTCTTTTTCAGGCGACTTAATATTTCTTATAAATGTAGTTGGGGGGGGGGGGGGGGGTGACAATATACCCCCCCCCTTATTTTTTCAGTTTTGGGTCTCATTTCATTGTATTAAATGTTATTTTTATGTTTATTGTTTTTACTTTATTTTTTCTTCATTTAAAATGTAATTTTTCTTGGGTGGGGAGATCAACAGATAGTTGCAGCCCATTATGGCCTTTACCTTTCAGAAACAAGGAACCCTGATTACTGAGACAGAACTATGTAGAAAAAAGGACATTTTGAATATTAGTGGGAGTTTTGGAAGATTCTATTTTTCTGAAAGAATCTGCAGTAGGGTTTCAGTTTCATTTTATTTTTTGTGCAACAGTATTAAATCCTGAAACGTACTTCTGCAAAGAATAAGATATGAGGATCTCTTAATAACCCTTGTTGTACTCCAAAGGAAGAGGTTGCAGTTGGCAGGGACAGTGATTCAAGCCGTATCTTCACTGTCTCGGCAGTAACAACTGACTGTCCTGCATAGAGCAATGGCCTCAAACACATCCTTCGAGTGAAAAGAACAATTAAATGTGAGTTCTTATTAAATAAGTACTGAACTCTAATGCACATGTAGCACAAAAATCTAAGTTTTTACAAGTTTAGTTTAAATTGTGATCTCACACTCTGCAGATTTGTCGATGTCTTTCAGTTCAAATTCATTTATTTAAAAGTTTAATTACAGTTAAAGGCAAGCCAGTACTTTTATTTTCATCAATACAGGTTCAAGTTCCGGTACAATATTGTCTGTTTGATGCTCACTTGACGCTGGTTCATTTCGCCACCGCTATCTCCAGGAGACACACCCCGCCAGCGGTCAGACGGGAGCTGGATATGAGAATGATGGTAGTTGCACGCGCAGACGATGCTGCCTTCAAGTACGGTTTGTGAGATGCTAAAACTAGATCAGTTTAGAACCTTTTTGAACAAGTTTCAAAGCACTACAAGTACCGCTTGTCCATACTTAACATGAGTTTATGATTGATTTCTGGACACAGTCTAAATGTGAATATAATTTAGGGTCCAAATATTTTTCTATTAACGTCCTAAAACAGGTAGTCAGTATCCACATAGAAGAGGCAGAGGGCAGTGAGGCTCATTTCATGGATCTTCTTGGGTAGGGTTGGGATTAGAAAAAGATTCTGAATTGGGTTAAACACAATGGTTGTGACTTTTTAAAGGTCCACTTTCCCGGTGACTGTGTAATTATTTTTAGTTATTATTTTTGTTTTTAATGACCATTTCTAGTCGTTGCCCACCTCTCGGTCGTTGCCCACCTCTCAGTCGTTGCCCACCTCTCAATTTTAAGTCGTTGCCCACCTCTCAATTTTAAATACACGTAGACATTGAGGGCTAGCAGGAGGGACTATGCGCTTACCTGCTGCTCTCTGGCAGGTAGCTCCATGCCCTCCTGGGTTTTAAATGCACCTTAGAACACACATGCATCAACACTACAATGAGCGGGTGGAGGGAGGTTTGGAGTCTTCTCTCACCCCCATTCTCTGCGACCTGCTGGAGCGGGGGGGCTAGGAGGAGGAGTTGGCCGTCCGACTGCGGTCTGGAGGGTGGGGCCTCCCTGCTGCTGCGGAGTCGGGGCGGTCTGCCTCCCCCCACCGCAGGGAAAAGGGTAACACCACCTGGGTCTGGGTGCAGTTCCCCCCTCCAGGGGCAAGGGTACCTAGACCCGGTTTGTAGAGTACGCTTGGGGAGTGTGATCGTGTGTACAGCGTCTCTTTATGTCTGTCTCCACGTTGGTTGAGTGTGGAGTAAGTGCATATGAGAGCATGAGGGTGGGATGGATGTTTGTATCTGTGTGTGTCTGTATTTCTGTGTCTATATGTCAGGTTGGGTGTCAGGCGCCACCTCTCTGGGGACATCTTAGGCCCTCCAAGGTTTGGAGGCCTATCTCCCCCTACCACCACTTCCCCTGCCAGTGGCGGACTCCCTCAGACATCGGTTCGTTGGTGGTTCTTTGTGTCCGGGGATGGGCGTCCAGGTACACACCGGCTCACTCCTTGGCGGCCGCATATCGGGGCCTGGAGCCTGGGGCTCGCTCGGGCCACTTCGGAGGTGGGGTGCCCCCGGCCTCTCGGCCTGGGGCTCGGTCACTCAGGCACGGCTGGCTGCCGGCGGAGCTCACGGGCGCGTCATTGCAACTCCCCCTGGCTTCTGCTCCGCGGCTGCTGAGTGAGCCCTCATCTGGGACTCTCCTCAGCTCTTTCTGGGACAGTGGCGCGGCTGCCCCTCTGTTGGTCTTCCTTGGTCTCTTGTGTTCTGGGGGCCTCTGGATGTCTGGAGTTTTGATCTCCTCCATACCTGCTTCATGCCCTGGAGGACGGGGCTGTGGCCCCCCCACACCCTCTAGCAGATCATTACATGAAGGAACCTTTAAAAAAAAAAAAAACAAGCGCGTCCATGCTCACAGGTGTACACACGGGTGATCACACCCACAAACTACACCCTTTTTGGCTCCTACCTCAAAGCACACTGTGTTCTGTTGATCTTATGTGCTGCACAATAATGTTTAATATTTAGTATTTACTGTCATATTCCCATATATCATTGTGATGTTGTTTATTCTATTACTCTTGTTCTCTTCTGCTTGTTTTCTTTTTTCTTTCTCAGCAGGTGACCCAGGTGATTGATATATGTATTTTTTCTCCTTCTTTTTTTTCTGCTCATTCTGTTGGTTTTTGTCTTTTGCCCTTCTCCCCCGTCCCTCTTCTCAGCTGTTTCTCTTTCCCTCTTTCTTTCTCCCCTTCTTTCCCCCAGTCAAGTCTGTCCCGTATTCAGTAAGTGAAAATAAAATGAACAATAAAAGGTGAATCAAATGGACCATTACGGCAAGGCTGGGATGGTCAATTTGGTAAAGTAAATCCGTTGGGCATCTTTCTTTGCCTTTAGACAACAATTCTGATGGCAAAAGAGCCAAACGGGACAGGCAAAAAAAAAAAAAAAAAAAAGACCATTTCATGTGTTGCCATGAAACCAGGCTCTCCTATACTCTACAACAGGCCCTTACCATAACTCTAACACAAACCTAGTTTGCTAACTTTAACCCCAAAAGCAAGAATTAACCCTCAAACACACCTTTGAAATGAAAATGAAAGAAAGAAACCATGTCAAAAAGTCAAAGTCTTACTAATTATGAACACTCAAGTGGTCCAAACTCTCACAAAACTGGAAAAGTGTGGAAATAGTGTTTCTTATGCTCTACTTATTTATTTATTTTTTTGTTGTTTGTGAATATAATTTTGCTTATTCTCACTACTGAACTGATTTCTGTCTTCCTCAAAACACTTCCTGTATAGTGCTGCCCACCCCAACAATACCATAATCAAATGTGGTCAGGATACTACAGTGTTTGGACCCGAAATTGTCAGCTTAGAGTTGAGAAAACAGCCCACTGAACACACTCAAAACTAAAGAAATCACCTTCAACTTCAGAAATAATCCTTGCGTTCTGTTTAATGTTTGATAAGTGCAGACCTGGCTCCCTTCTACATCAGCATTAACTCTGCAGAGATGGTAAACATTAGTACCTTTTACCTTTAAAAACCATTTCTTCAGTGCATTTGAAGGCGTGGCTGCTCTGTGTTGTTATATGTGGGATAATAACAATTAGGACTAATTCTAACAGGATGATTCAGCTCCATTGCCACAAGAACAGACACAAGAAGTCTTTCATAACTGCAATAATCGTGTAGAATGAAACACCTGTTTAACAGAGAAACATCTACTATATATTCTGTTTTATTTAAACTCATTCATGTACTTCTAATCTGATGGAGATTTTTTTTCTGTTGTTTTGTGTTTGATTTTATCGTATTTTAAGTTTTTTATTGGCACAGGTTGTGTCCATCATTATAATATGATCAGAAAAGTTACTGTCTTGGTGTAATAACATCTTCAGCTATTTTGAACCATCCTCCAAATGAATATGTCTGACACATCTTAACAGAAGTATTAGCTCAGCACACCCCTAGATGTCAGCATGAGCTTTTAACAGCCTGTTTGTGCAGCCCTGGGGGGCTATCTGTGACTATATTTAGCTCCTATTAATGTATGTGTCCCTTCTAATTGAAGCAAAACCTGAAACAGCTCAACTGTATGTGATTTTAGGATCTGAATTTTAAGTTAATAAGAAAAAACATAAGCAAATCTATTTGGTTTGATAGACCAAGATATAATTTTTATTGCACTGTACTGAAGCACAGCGTTGATTCAAATGGTCACACAGAACCACAAGATGGAGCTACTTTGCTATTAATGCAGCACTCTTAAATACAAGAACCTGGGGTTTTCAGAGGCACAGAAAGGGGGCTGTTTATCCAAACAATAATTACACACAGTGCACACCAGTGAAAAGTAAATTATCCATGGAAAATGATCTGTTGTGTTTCAGTAGGTTTGCAGCAGAGTTGGAGGGCTTAAATCCACAGCCTTGGCAGTCCGAGCTGTTCTTCTTCGTAACCTCTTGGTGGCGACGGTGAATGACTCATTTTTTTAAAGTGGGTTAATGAGTCATAACAATTCAGGTGCACTCAGTCGTGTTCAGCCAGTGGCCCACAAAAGATTGATCTCACTTAGTTAAAATTACTCGAGAGGAAATGTTTGCTGAGCACAGCTGATTACAAGCTTCTCAGTCAATTATTCATCTATGTTTTCTTTGATTTAACAAAATGCACATCACCCCAATTATTTCAGAGAATATGTCTGACTTGTTTACAATGCAGTTTCCTGTCACCGCTAAGTCACCTAGCAGAATTACATCTGAACATTAAAGTGAGTGCTTTAGTGGAGCAACACGGTAATGTGACACACATTTTATTTGTTAGTAGGTTAAGAGTTTTTCCCAGCTGTGACTCCAGAGCTCAGGCTAAGCCGGGTTTGCTGTGGTCGCCCCGTAAAGCCCGCTGACGGATTTTGTTTCACTGTTTGACTCGTCGCAGGTGCTCTTGACCCATTTCACTTACAGCCCCAATGCCAGTCATCACTTTTGCGTTTCCATGGCAATATAAGCAGATGCAGTAGAATGCCATGGCAACAACAGATCTCATTGAGCAAAAACTGAAGCTCCCTGTTGTGCATACACCTGTGTGTGCTTATAACAGTAAAGTCTGCCTATTGAGCTTTTCCTTATTTTCTGTCACATATAACCACCTTTACAATGGTGCAATGGTCAAAGTTTGATACAAAGAGGTCATCATATAAGTAATCCCAGACTATTCTCCGGACATTCGCAAGACATCACTCAAATCTTTCTGTCAGTGTTTCTGGTGTCGTTCATTTATGCACAAGTTGTCCTTTTGCAGAACAGAGTATTAGCATTACAGAGATTGTTTCATTACTCCCAATCCTTAATTTTTCAGTGTTCGGGATTGCTGTCGTGAAGTTCATCTTTTGCCCCAAACCCCAACTTTTTACTAACCCAAACTGAGTAGGATTTGATGCCTAAACTTAACTAGCAAGTGAACACAAAAGTGAAAATAGAGTGAAAAATCAAAGAACTCAACTCATTTAAAGGGGGAAAAAGCAAGCCTGTTTGACAAGCTGTCAGCCTTCAACCTGCTAAAATTGACTTCTTAGGTTTCTAAATTGGAACTGTTATGTCTTAGTGGCCAATACTGCCATAGAATCAAGGGGCTGACACCAAAGGACACCGTGTGTGCAACAGGAAAATCCAGGTAGCATCTGACAAAATGGAATTTTATAACTCCCCACGATGAGAACATGATGGTAATCCCAGTGAGCTAAATAGTTTGACTTCAGACTGCCCTGAACACTCTGCTTCAGACAGTTTATTTCCTAATCTTGGCCCCTGTATGATGTCATATAGAGGACCCCTAATATGGTCATCTAAAGTGTATCAATGTATATCAGATCTGTGTGACACAGAAGCTTTACATACTCCTGTTCAAGAAGAAGATTGTTTTTTTTAACCATTAATGAGCATATGAGCAAAATTGTAAATTGTTTGATCATAATCCTTCAGCGTGGTAATTTTTCATTACAAGTGTTGGTTTATTTTTATGACACTGAAACATTTTCTGCTCAATTTCCAGACTGAGTTTAAACACAGATAACAGCTGCATTGATGCTTTTAAATCCCTGTATGCCTACTTAAGTCAGCACAGATAATTGATTGGGAGTCAATAGGGATTCAATAAGTAATTAGACCTGTAAGAAGAACTGAATTCAAACATTGTTGGCATAAATAAAATTGTATTAACCTCTGTCCCAGTCATAACTGGCATGTTGCATTTCTCTACTCTGTGAAAGTAGGATGTGGATCGTCACAGGGAACAGATCAACCACATTAGATTTGTAAGAATATTGTTGCAAAGCAGACGTGACCATGCTTTAAACATCATGCTTTCATGTTCTTTTTTACACCAAATTCTGATCCTGCCATCCAGTGTTGCGCCAGAACTATTCACTATCAGGAGTGCCGTCTGATGTGATCTTCTATTACTGTAACCAATTTTCTCCAAAGTTTAAAGTGTTGTGCTTTCAGAGATGCTCTTCTGCATACCTTATTTGTAACAAGTGCTTATTTCTTTTTGCTATATAACCTTTGCACTGTCCACTTCCTGCTGTTACAAAACAAATTTCCCACGTGTGGGACTAATAAAGGTTATCTTATCTTATCTTATCTCATCTTATTTTAGCCCTTTTCCACATACTCGGCTTGGCTTGCCTCAGATTTAGGGCTTTCCGTGGTTTTCCATGGTTCCAAGTGAAATCCATCCAGAATTTGTGAGGTCAGCAGACTGCATGAAACTGATTGGCCAGTCAATGGCGTTACTCCAAGTCACTAGAGCAACTCCTTCATAAAAATCAAAAACACAGTTTTTGAAACCCAGTAACAAAGGAAATGGCCGCGCAAAAATCAACACTGTGGCTGTGAGTTAGACAAAAAGCCTCAGCATCCTCCTTTGTTGTGTCACCTACAAATGGCGATCCCATGTGGATTAGGTGGCACTTAATTGTAATGGAAAACAACCAAAAGTGAGTAGAGCTGAGTCGAGTTAAGTCAAGTCAATCCAAGTAGGTACAAGTGGCAAAGAGGCTTTTGAGTTTCTGTTGTCTGCCTATCTCGAAGCAGTCTGGCCATTTTCCTCTGTTACCAACAACCATCCTGATGCTCAGTTTGAACTTCAGCTGGTCGTTTTTACCATGTCTACATGAAATAGATTAAATAGACTGAAGAGCTATTTTTGTTAACAAGCAGTTGAGTAGGTGCACCTAAAGGGGCAAGCGAGTGTATATAAATGATGGGTTTGTCCTCTAGGTTTGACATGTGAAGAATACGCCGAGTGCCTTCTTCTTTTCCAAAGGTCAACAGGGAGAGACTAATGTCGAGGCAAAAAGAAATGTGATTGTATAGAAGTCTATAGGAAAATGTCTCCTGAACCATGGGAAAAATTAATTTTGCCCTAGATAAACACTTTCCTGAACATAAACGTTTTAGGCGTTCAGTGACTTTTTTAGAGTCTAATTGAAAACAACAGAGAAATGATAAAGTACATGACACTTTAGAGTAGGTGGACATTGCCAATGAAAAGTTACAACGCCTAAGACCCACCCTATGGTATTACATCTTGGTTCCATAAAACTAAAAACAAGACTTTGCGAACCACTGGCTGATGTCATGATGGCGTTATCCATCTTTTATATACATTCTACCCTATTTATGTCATTTACTGAATAGTGGAGTGGTGCCTGGTGTGCTCTTCTGTTACTGTACTATTGAATTACATTTTAACACTTTTCTTATTATATATTGTGAGGTTTTACATCCAGACACATCTTTACTTTAGTCCCCATTTTAAAGTAGAAAGCAGCAGACACTGGAGAGATAATGTAACACAAAGATGTAGAATAGATCAATTATACGGGGTTTCTACAACAGAGGCCACCAGGAGCCCCATCTGGTTGAGACATGTTAAGGCTAAACATTGATTTATTAGCCTTTTTATTGACAGTTTCTGTCCTTATTTTACATCATGATGCTGCATGAGCAGTTTAATTGGATGACCACCACCTGAGTCCTTCTGCAGATCAGCTATCAGTGACAAGCAGTGCAGTTACAGGGCACACTCAAATCTGATTTGAAAGTGTCTCACAGTATCTGATATTAGCTGATCTGCTGCATCATTCATATTTTTATTTTTGAAAATCTGCTTAATGTATTAGTTGATTTGATGTTTGCAGTTGGCAGGTTATGTGATATTTTAGACCCTTTTATTTCCAAATTTTCTGATTTTAAGGACAACTCTGGTAGGTTCTACTTAAAGTAGATGGAGTGATTCTTTTTTCGGCATTATTTTTGCCCAATAATTGCCAAATTTTCCCTAAGGGCTCAAGCAGCTCTGGCTTGGAAGATGTTCTGCTCTTTCACCTGCAAGCAGAGCAGATTCAATTTGGGTGCTCTTTCAACATCCGAGTGGAATTTTTCTCATAGTATATGCTCTAAAAAACAATTATAGGATCGTAGATATATTACAAACATGTCAATCCTCATGGTAAAAGTGGCAGGTTTTCCTTAAAACACGTGTAGGTGGAACCTTCATGTGATCAAGAGAAGTTATTTGTGAGCCCATCAAGACATTTTTATGCTTGGAAATATCCATTCTTTCCTTTTTCTTCCACTCCTTTCACTCTTACATATCTTAGAGTGATTGGGGGACTGGAGCCGATCCCAGCTTTCATAGGGTAAAAGGCAGAACTGCTAATTTAGACTCACCAATTAACCTAATGTATGTACGTTTTTGGACTCCAGAGCACCTGGAGAGAATTGTTTCCTCATTGTTTCCTCACTGTGAGGAACAATGTTAACCTCCACGACCATCCTGCACAGCTTCGAAGTAACAAATGAGAAAAGGAGACTGGCTGTGAAGACTTCATTGTAATTTGTTGATGGTCAAAGTATTACGGAGTTACACATTCATCTATATTTTGGCGTTTAAGCGATACCAGCATACCTTATTTCACAGTTTACTCAAACATAACCTAAGTTTTGTATAAATAACTTTATAATGCTGGAAAAACATTATGGATTTGTTTTTTCATACAATTTGATTTTTTTTAGTTTTATTCTTGTTCTATAAAAAATGACTGTAAGGCATAATAAGAAAAACAACAGTACCCAAATGCAGTCAGCAGAAAAAAGAAATGAAAAATGAGCTTTTACTGGCTCATAAAGTTGAAATAAAAACTGAAAACTTAGAAACTGAATTATAAACTGAAATTAAAAAAACAAAAAAAACCTTTATTAGTCTTTTTAAAGTCATCCAACTGCATGGGGGAAAGAACTGTTCTTGTGCCACGAAGTACTGGTGTTGATGAACCACAGCCTCCTGCCAGAGGGGAGTGACACAAAAGGTTTATATCTGAGGTGGAAGGGGAGGGGTCAGCAACAGTCTTCCTTCCCTTTCTCAGTGTCCTCGAGGTTTAGAGGTTTCTGAGTGACAGCAAACTGCAAGTTAGTCAACGTCTGAGCAGAATGAATGACACTCTGCAGTCTGCCTTTGTCCATAGATGTGGCAGCAGTGTACTAGATAGTGATGGAAAAATTAAAGATATAGCAGAGTGCACAACCACTGCAGCAAGCTGAATTTCATCAGCTACTGCAAAAGTACTATCCTCTATTGTGCGATCTTGATGAGGAATCTGATGTTTCCACTTGGCAGGCCTGCAGGAAGAAAGAATCTGGCGGGACTGGTTTCATGCTGAAGCCTACAATCTCCTCCACTGTTCTGACAGCACTGAGCTCCAGGCTGTTGTCTGCACCGGGTCACCAGAATGTCAGTCTCACTCTTGAGAGAATCAATGAGCATAAAACTGAGCTGCACATGAGGCAACAACATGACAAAGAAAGGAGAAGACAAGACAATACACAAAAACAATAAGGATTGAAAACGTGTTGGGGAACGTGGCAAGGGTGCGCGTCATCAGTGCAGGTGAAGACAATCAGGACCCAAAACCCAAGACTAGAAAAGAGAAAACACTGAAGGTGAAACAAGAAAATGAACAAACAGCCAATACTGAAACAAAGTAGCCTGGTCTCACATCTGTTCATGTCAACACCTTTTATTTACTGATTTGTGTTTCTGGACACAAATTTACTAATTATTTTTGTGCACAAAAATAACAATATTTTATACATTTAAAAAGGTTAAAAAAGTCCATATGAGGAAGTTGGAAGGGTTGATAGTGCGGCGAATAAATTTCCTGTTAACACAAGAAAAGTTTGAGTCATACTGGACATAGAGTTTAGCACATTTTTGTAGGCATTTTTAAAAATAATTACTAATTACAAATATGTTGCTTGGTTAAGTTTATGCACTAAAAATTTCCAGATCAGTTTTGCATGGGTTCTCTCCGGCAACTCCGGCTTTCTCCCACTGTCCAAAGACATGCAGTTAGTGGGAATAGGTTAATTCTGTCTGGTGACTTGTCCAGGGTGTACCCTGCCTCTCGCCCTAAGATAGCTGGGGTAAGATCCAGACCCCCCACCAACCCTGAAAAGGATAAGCGGAAGACAATGGATGGGTTACATGTTACAAAGACAAAATAAAGGGGAAGAAAAATGTGGAAAAAAAGGTGGCTAATTCAAAAATCCATTAAAATCCAGACAGAAACCAAAAACACAGTGAGACTGAAACTGAAAGAAATATTAATAAGGTTAAAGTGGAACCAAAAACGTGTGTGACAAATTCTAACATATCTGTCATACAAAAAGAAAGCAGGTATAATAAACATAAATAGGACCATTTGTAGAGTACGCTTGGGGAGTGTGATTGTGTGTACAGCGTCTCTTTATGTCTGTCTCCACGTTGGTTGAGTGTGGAGTAAGTGCATATGAGAGCATGAGGGTGGGAATGGATGTTTGTGTCTGTGTGTGCCTGTATGTCTGTGTCTATATGTCAGGTTGGGTATCAGACGCCACCTCTCTGGGGACATCTCAGGCCCTCCAAGGTTTGGAGGCCTATCTCCACCCACCACCACTTCCCCTGCCGGTGGCGGACTCCCTCAGGTGTCGGTGTGTTGGTGGTTCTTTGTGTCTGGGGGTGGGCGTCCAGGTACACACCGGCTCACTCCTTGGCGGCCGCTTGTCGGGGCCTGGGGCCTGGGGCTCGCTCGGGCCCCTTTGGAGGTGGGGTGCCCCCGGCCTCTCGGCCTGGGGCTCGGTCACTCAGGCGCAGCTGGGGGCCGGCGGAGCTCACGGGCGCGTCACTGCAACTCCCCCTGACTTCTGCTCCGCGGCTGCTGGGCGAGCCCTCATCTGGGACTCTCCTCAGCTCTTACTGGGACAGTGGCGCGGCTGCCCCTCTGTTGGTCTTCCATGGTCTCTTGTGTTCTGGGGGCCTCTGGATGTCTGGAGTTTTGATCTCCTCCATACCCGCTTCACACCCTGGAGGACGGGGCTGTGGCCCCCCCACACTCCCTAGCAGATCATTACATGGAGAAACCTTTGGAATGCAAGCATGCTGATCCACACAGGTATGCACACATGGGTATTCACAGACGCGGACTGAAGCTTTCTTGGCTGCTGCCTCAAAGCACACTGTGCGCTGTCTATCTTGCGTGCTGCACAATATCGTTTATTATTTAGTAAATATTGATATCTATGACTAGCTAGTTTATTGTGATGGTGCTTTGTTTTCTCTATTATTATGTTGCTCTTTGTTGTTTGCTGTCTCCTCTGTTTGTTTTTGTTTGTTTGTTTTTTTTTTCTCCATACAGGTGACCCAGGAGTTCTTTTTTTTTTTTTCTCTCTCTTCCCCCCCCTTCTCACCGTCTCTTCTCCCCTTTGGTTTTCTTTCTTTCTCTCCCCCTCTTTCTCTCATTCATTCCCCCTGTCCTATTTATTTAAAAAAAAAAAAAAAAAAAAAAAAAAAAATGACAAAGGATGAACTGAAGCTCTGCCATCACGTAATGTCGCATACTGCTGTTTCTGATGTCATTTAGAAAAAAAAAAAAAAAAAAAAAAAAAATAGGACCATTGAAAAGTATTCCCTTGTGGCCATAAATGACCCCATTCGGTCAGTTTCAGTTGCTAAAATAGCTTGTTCGCTTGAGGGTTAAACTAGTATTGGTGGAATGTGCAATAATGGGTTTCCTTTTGACTTTTTGAAGACTTTATGCATTTCAAAGACTACATAATATCACACGTAAATGCTTTTCTGAACCGAGCAGAAAGCAAAACTCTGAAGTATAAAGCAAGGATTTTTCTTCATTCCTGACATCCTTTCTGTATGAAAGATTTCTACCCATCACCGCTCTTTTGCTGAATTATCCAGATGGCCTCTGCATGTGCTGTACTCTATCATTTAGAGTTGCCTCTACATGCTCCCTCCATTGTAATGCATATCCGCATGTGGTGCTTTTTAGCCAGCAGCTCCTTTCACTCCAGAATCAGTGCATCTCAATCAATTTGAGCTCCTTTTATTCACACTGACCACTGCTTTGGCCAGAAGCTTTTGTAGCCAGACAGTAGAAGGTTATTTGTCTTATGTCTGAGAATATACAACAATAGTAGCTTCTATAGGCGGAGATGTGATTGAAATAACCATCTGCCTGACTGGCCACCTTGATTAAATTGGAGTGCTGAATGCTGATGCCTTGGGATAAGAGCAAAGATCACAGAAGAATTTCAACTATCAGCGAAAGCAACAACAACACCACAAACATGATGTGGAGGGTATAATTTGCAAAATTACTTTGATGGTTTCCTGGCTGCCTTCCAGAGTTTGATACATGTGTTTATTTGTACATGTATTTGTCCTTTTTTTAAAAAATAAAAAAATAAACTTGTGTAAATGTGCCTGTGGGTCTTCTGGGTGGTCAGTCTGTGCCCACATTAATCTCACAGATGAGAGAAGAGGTCCTGACCTCGGGTGTTTTTCCTTTCAGGGAAGGTCATTTTCAGTCAGCTAGTCTGCTCGTTCCTGGTGTGACTTGTAAATTCAGGGGTTTGCTCGGTCACCTTTTGTGAGAGCGTGTTTCTCCTCACGCCCTAATTTAAATGAACGCCTGGAGATCGCTGAGAAAAATATTGTTGGTCTAAATGTTACTTAAATTTTTGCTAAATCAGTATATATTGTACAAACTGTTAATTTAGATGCTAATCAATTTATATTGTCAAGCAATGACCTATTAGCCACCTTCAATAGTGATGACATGGTGCCATTTTTGCATGGAAACCTTCAAAAATCCCATATGGAAAAGAAATAGTAAAAACTTATATGTGATTACTCATGAAAGTGGCCACTTTCATGAGTAAATCATATAAGGCTTATATGATTTACTCATGAAAGTGGCCACTTTCTCATTACTTTCATACATTGTTTTAGTAATTATCCAAAACATACAAGTTTCATTATATAATTTTTCAAGGGATCTTATATCTGTTTTCACTCTTATATGCTTTTCATACAAGTTTCACACAAGACAGATACAAACTTTATAAGATTTATATATATCTTTTCTATATGGGATTGTAAAACAAAATAACCAGACAGCAAGCTGGGAGATGTGTGCTGAGTGCTGCCCCCAGAATCTGGACCCAAATAGAAGGGAGGGCATAAACTTTTAATTGTAACGTTAATAACAATATCTGTGATAGTGATTTATATGTACGTTTTTGTAAATGACAATATATTTTATTTACTGATTATCAAAATACATTTGCAGGAGGCCTCTGGCCTACACTAGCAGTTTAATATATTAACTGATGGGTGCATATGAGAAACAGCCCTCCACTGTGAAGTAACTCTAACTGAAGACATGATAACATTTGGGCAACCAGGTGAGTTCATCTGGGTGGTGAGTTGAGATGGTGAGTTAGGCAAGATTAAGATTCCCAGCACTTGGGAAACTGTCTGGCACGCAGAGGAATATCACGACTGGAGCTGTAAGTGTGGGTGACTGAGCCGGTCCTCGGATACACAGAGGAAAGATGAGCTGAAGCACGCTAGGCAGGAGCAACTGGAAACCAGGCATCACTCATCGCCTGACCAATGGCATCCCTGCTGAAGCATGGTGGTGGGAACATCATGCTGTGGGGATGTTTTTTGTCAGGAGGAACCGGGAGACTAGTCAGGGTCAGGGAAAAGATGCAGCAATCTACAGTGACATTCTTGATGACAACCTGCTCCAGAGCACTCTGGACCTCGGACTGGGGCTACGGTTCATCTTCCAACAGGAAAACAACCTTATGCACAGCCAACATAATAAGGAAGTGGCTTTGGGATCACTCTGTGAATGTCCTTGAGTGGCTCAGTCAAAACCTAGACTTGAACCTGATTAAACATTTCAGGAGAGATGTGAAAATCGATGTACACCAACACTCCGCATCCAACCTGATGGCTCTTTGGAGGTTTCGCAAAGAAAAATGAGAAAAACTGCCCAAGGCATACCAAGCTTGTAGCATCACACTCAAAACACTTGTAAAGACTGTAATTGCAGCCAAAGGTGGTTCAGCAAAGCACAGAGCAAAGGCTGTTTCAAACAAACTTCTTTTTCACTTTGTCATTGTGGGCTATTGTGTAGAATTTTGAGGTGAAAAATGAATTGAATCCGTTTTGGAATAAGGCTGCAACGTGACAAAATGTGAAACACTGTGAATTCTTTCTGGATACACTCTACTCTCATAGCAAGAGATAAAAAGAAAATAGGAGTAAAAGCCAGCGGTACCTGGGCAGAGACCGCAGCACTGAAACTATGAAAATATCCTAATTTTACTGAAACTAATTTGCTAACAAGCTTGTGAGGTTATAATTTCAGGCGTGTTTTGCAAGTCCAAAGACACCAAATACTGACATGCTGACATTTGGAAGGTAATATTATGAAGGTCACTATCTAGGGTCAGCACAATTACCATTGAACACACATTACTGATACTGATGGAAACAACAACAACCTTTATTTATTTACACCATTTTAGATTTATGTGTATTATTTTAAACATTCCTGGGTGAGCATGAACACCTGCGCTAGATTTGTTGTAGCACTAGGGGAAAAGTAACCTAAAGATCAGGAGGCTCATTCTCTAGGGGCTATGATGTATGCAAGTTTTGGAAGTTTTGTGCAAGTCTGTGTAGGAAATTTTGTAATATTTCTGAACGGACCACTCGGATAGTAATCTGCACCGTTTGTGGAGATATTTCAGTCTAGACTGAGTCACACTGACCTGACACCAATTATGTGGCTAAATCTGACCTGTAGCCATTTAATTCTCCATATAATTTGGAGTAGGTCACTGTTTACTGGGTAGTTATTTTTAACGAGACCACTGGATATTAAAAGAGTCGCTGGGATATTTACCTACCTGTCCTCTCCTCTCTGCTCAGTAGTCCATCCTTATATGGCGCTAGGTCGCTTTAGATTAAAGCTTTATATTTAAAGTTAGCATCTCTCTCTCAGTTCTCATTCTTGACCCTTCTACAGTTTATCAGTATTTTAAAATGATGTGATGGAAACACATGATTCCTCTTATTCTCCTTCAATGTAAATTATTAACATTTAAAATAGAGGAGTGAGCATGCATTATTTAGTAAAGTCCTTCATGCTACCCTTTTGAACAGGCTGGCCTTCTTGTTTAACGATATCTGGATTCTTTCCAGCATAACCTACTTTTCATTTTTTCATAATTCAGTAAAATAAGGAACACCAGGTTGTGCAAGCTTACAGCGATCAGACGGTTGTGCTTAGAGTTTAACCCAACGACGTCTGGGGAAACAGATAACATTCTTCTTCTACAACAAATACTTGTTCTCACTTTCCACAGCAAACAAACCTTAGTCTTGTGAACTGAGCAGCATGTTTGAGGAGAGGATCTCTCCCGTTGTCTGAAATTAGATTTACAGCCTGCATATTTGCATTTCACTTAGAGCGCCCTGTTTGTTAAATCCTGATTAGGCCTAATGTCATTTCAACCGCAGAGTGATAATGTGATGATAACCATGGACACTAGTGTTGTCTTAAGTAATCAGAGCCAGGATTTTAAAAAATCCAAAGGGCACAAGGCTTTTGTCTCAAGCAGCTGCAAAATGAAGACTCAGTATAAAGGGAATATTTTAGTTTTTTGCATTTAATTATCGTCATATCGTTATTGTTAGTCACAATGTTACAGTTTATGGCTATACAGTCCTACGTAGTTCTCATTTGTCAGTAGTAAAAGTTTGTCCACATAAACTTCTCAGCTAGTCAGTAGTTTTAGTTATCATACCATTAAGTCAAGAAAAAATAAATTAAGATATATATAGAGAGAGATTTTAACACATACTTAAAGTTATGTATTCAGTTCCCCTCAGTTTGATTGTTAGCGGTATGGCCTTGGCCTTAAGTGACCACTTTTATACCAGAGGGAAAGGCTAACAAGTAACACTAGCAAGCTTGTTTAGTAAGCTTGTTTAAAAAATGCATCTATAAAGAGTTTCAAAGCGCAGACACGTGTATATGCTAATTAGTAGTAAGTAAACAAATAAAATATTAGAATTTAACATGAAAACTGAGGTCGAGATTTCTCAGACAGTGTGTTACACAGCAAGTCATAATTTAAGTCAGATAATTCTATAAAGATGCTCAAAAATGCATTAACAGTGCAAACACAGTGGACAAATTCAGTTCATTGACTAGCGGGACTGAGGCCCTGCAAGACCAGCACTTCAGAAACAGGTGAGCTCACTGCAGCTGCATGTACTTGTTCTACTGTCTATTGTTGGGACTCCTGTCAGTCAAAGCAACTGTAGAAGCCATTTATGTGAGGTCCATGTATCTCAAAGAGCTTGGTTTGTAAGCACACATTGCACTGCTTCTTGGTTGTGGAGTGAATCATTTTGTTTGTGTTGTTCTCCATGATTAAAAGTAGTTGCACTCACATTCTTATCCGGTGGTGATGGGCATGAAGGTAGGGTGAGCTCACGGGTGAAACTTGATGTTGTAGTAGGATTTGATGCTGTTTTTGTTTGCTTAACACTTCTTTCTTCCATTGAGCTTTTGTACTGATAGTGTATTAAGGTGATTGAAGAAAGGGGAACAAATAATTAAGAAGTGAGTTTAATTATTTTTGTGTATAGCCTGCCACAGCATTGTTGGTCACTGGTTAGCTGTTTCAGCAACTGTGCCCTAAACTCCAGCGTCCAGATGGATTAATTTCAAGTTATAAAATTCACTCTTCAGGATTACAAAGGAAAAAACTATCTACAGAGGTCAAAACACTTTTTTTTGTACCAGAATGTAAACACATTTCTTTATAACCCAGTTTTGCGTGTGATTCTATAGGGATTTACTTACTTTTGGAGACATGAAATGCTCTGGAGGTTGCCAAATGATCTTACAACAGATGTAGGATGTAGACACTAGCTCTCTGGAAAGCTTCACCTCAACTAATTTGCTTGCTAGTTCCTTGTTAGCTTGTTAGCCAATAGCTTGTTAGCCATTAACTTTGCATTCACACATTTTCTCCAAGTCACTGATTTACTGATGGTCTTAAGAACTAGAGACTGGAACCCAATAGGTAATGATATGATAGTTTATAGAATTTGTCTAAGATACAGTTTTTAGCATGTGTCTATGGGTGAAGTGCTGTAAATCTCGGTATGCATTATCAAGACTTTACCAGTAAATAACCTGTCCTCATGAGATGTTTTGTCACTCATTTGCTGACCTTGTGCACACTCCTCTTTTTTTTTTCTTTCTTTCTTTTTTTTTTTTACATAACATTAGATTAGAGGGTTGTCCTCTCATATTATATAAGCACTCAGGGTCATGTTATATCTAAGCCAGTGAATTCCTTTTATGTATAATAGTAGCCCTCTGGGAACATGTAAATCCATGAATACAAGGCCTGGTGGCTTTTGTGGCAGCTGGTATAAAGAACACTCACTTGTTCGTCTGGATTTGATTTGCAAAATACTCAGGTTTTTTTTCTTCTTTATATCATTTCTATTTTCTTCATACAACAGATGGGGGCTGCTTGTTGTCTTGTTTTTAATGTCATATTTCAATGTCTAAATTAGTTATGTCACAGTTTGGTGAACAGCTTTATGTACTGTATTTAAGCAGGTATTTTGGTGTTTTGACACCTCGCTTGTATACAGTGTATAATGCCAGCAATATTTAATGCTGTTTTTCCATCGGAGATACTAGTAATGATTGTAGGTAATCCTGTAGCCCAGGGAATTCAAACTCATTTTACATCATGGGCCACATACAGCCCACTTTGATTTTAAGTGGGCCGGGCAAGCGAAGGTCAATAGTTTCTTCCCTTTTGGCTTCTAGAGGCTCGATTACAAAATGAATCTTGTTTTTTATTCCAGTTATCTGACCTATAGTACGCAGGTGTGGCACTCCTAATACTGTTTCCTAACTGGCTGATTTGATGTCTTGAACTCCAGAGAATAATGATGGATGTTTGTGGCTGCTAATAATTGTTCATTTTAATTGCCGGTTACAGTTAGGGAATAATGCATGTCTCTCAAGTTTAGTCAGTTACATGATAAACACACAGAAAATGAAACAACAACCAACCAAAACAAATAAACTAACCGAATTCAGGCCCTCTGTGAGACCAGAGCGCACCAGAGATTGTAATTCATTTTGTGCTTCACTGGAGCAAATTTCCAGCAATTTCAGGATTAATCAAATTCTGTTGACAAAAATAGAGTCAACTCGAGGCTTATGGGGCCCGTTGGCGGTTTCCATTTTGCACAGCTGGTAATCTAGCTCTGCCAAAGACAGATTATACACAATAAACTTGTCTTTTAAGATTGTCACTGTGTCAGATTAGAGTCATGGGTTATACCCATTTCTGAGCCAAAATACATAAGAGACTATATTTTGGAGCAAACAAAGCTTGCCGTCTTTTCAGATCGTGTTACACAAAAGAGATCCTGGGATCAAGTTCACAGCATATGTTTTTTAGATGTGTAATTATAACTAAGACAGTTGGTCTCTCTCCCAGCAGCATCAACCCACAAACTGTGGGTTTGACTTAAAGTTTGTTATTTCCTCAGATAAAAATGCCAAAATTTCTGCATCGTGATTGCTGTAAAACGTCTCTTTTCTGCTGTGCAGTTAAGAAAAGACTGTTTGTCTCATTCTTGATGTGATAAATGCAAATTTTCCAGTTTGAAACACACATAAAGTCCTTATATGGAGGAAGAAGAGGTGAAGGTGGTATAAATCACTGTTTTTTTGCACTTGCTTAGTGTTTGGTGGTGACTAAACCTAACATTTTTGGGGTTATATGTCACACTTTCACAGTGTATCAGTACAATAAAGCACTTAAGATGGCCTTACCCAACCATGATAAGTCAGGAGTGAGACCAGGATTTGAGTCGCTGTAATTATTAGAGATTAGACACCTATTATGCTTGTTTTCACCTTCTTATTTTTATCGCCGGACTTGATGACTCATAGTTAACTTAATCCTCCATGTGAAAAAGTGTTTGCCCCCTTCCTGATTTCCTTTTTTTCCCCATGTTTGTCACACTTTTCAGAGCACTCTGAAATCTGTATAAGAAAAATTACCAGTACCGGGACGGTACGAGGGTTGCAGTTCGTCTGAAAAGCTGCAGTTGCACTTTGGCATCTTTTATACATCACCAGGCGCGCTGTCTGTCCCGTCTGTGAGCGCAGAACAACAACTCACAAAGCCGCAGCTCGGGGATGACGTCACACATGACTTCTGTAGGAAAACCTGGACATTTTCAATCTCGAAAATCCCCACGGACACCTCGGACAGAATGTGAAAAGTGGACATGTCCGGGGAAAAGAGGACAGTTGGTCAGCCTAAGGCGCACCGGATTATAAGGCGCATTAAGCAAAACAAAACAGTCTGATAAGTCAAACTTTACTTAACTCATTCTTCTTGCTTCCTCCACTTCCATACCATTGATTCATTTATTTTGAATTCTCTCGCAGCTGCTCTATTCCCATGTTGCTGCAGTATATTAATAACTAACCTCGTATTGTGGATGGATTATCTCAGTTGTTCTGTTGACTGAAGTTTGGTCCGTTTACAGCATCCTGTCATGCGGTTCCATCAGGAACCCTGCGTTAACTTCTATCAAGTGGAAAAAGTTAGCATTCATCCTCCAGCTTCACTGTGTTTATGTTATGCTAACATAGGTGTGTTGCTAGCGATCACGTAGCACATCATTATATACCAGCTAGCCCAACTTCAGTAACCCTACAAAAGTCACTGCTGTTTAGTTTTCTGTCTTCATTTATGTTGGAAGCGATGGCAGAGCTGTACGTTTTATTTTATTCAGAAATCTCTCCGTCAGAACATGGTATATCATGTTTAGGTGGAAACTAGCGAGCTAACTTCCTGCTAACTTCTAACTCAGTTAAATTAAATAAATTCTGTTTTCATGGATGCCTGGAAGTTAAACTTAGTTGTTACACCTGGTAAAGAAGCAACGCTGATCATTTTATCAAAGATGAAAGAATTTAGACAGATTTTAACTCTCAGTGATGTCGCAGTGTTCGTTTTGGGACCTGAAGCAGACTCCGCGAGGCTCATGACTATGGTAGCCGTAATGCTCCGACAATCCATCAAGTCGTACTAAAATATTTTTTGACAGATTTTTGAGGGCTGTGTACCACATAAAATCGGTTCGAGGTCAGAACCGGTAAGAACCATAATTCATACATAAGGCGTGCTAGATTATAAGGCGCACTGATAATTAAAGGACTTTAAGTGCGCCTTATAGCCCAAAAAATACGGTAGATTAAGCCGGTGTGATGTGATGCTTCTGGTCCTTGTATAGCATCAGGCTCACTGGAAACAGTATTTGTCTTTCATTTTCCTATGTTTGCAGATGTTTACTGGATCAGACTCAAAGCATTTTTAGAAATAGATGAAAGAGACAAAAAGATCTAACACACCTGTCTTATTCTGATCAATTCATGTGCTGACTGATGTTTAGATGCCATGAGGCAACAGTGTGCTGGAGGTGAGATAAGATTAAACACCTCATAGAGGAGCGTTTTATCCCATTTGGAATGAAAGCTGGTTTGTTATGATTGTGAGGATCACAGAGAAATCAGCTGAGTAGAGCTCCACAGAGGGTTTAACTAGCACTTGGACTGACCCCGTGGCTGTGATTAGCAGCCTTTTGGACAGTGTCCATTAGTTCAGTTTTATCTTTAGACCCATGCTATTAGTGATCTGGATAGCACCGTCTAGACAAATTGATGTGTGGCCGAAGGGAAGTAGACCAATGGGTTGCCTGCACTGATGATGTAATTTGTGGTTAATTTGCTGCTTAATCCTCACATTTACTACTAAGGGTGTATGACCAGAATTTACTCTACAGAAACTAAAGATGAATGAGAGAAAAAAAAATCATAATAAATGAGTGATTACAAACTCTGTGGTACAAAAATGTTATTTCAAAAAATTTATTTAGATGGCAGGTGGAAAATATCTGTTTCAGTAGAAACTGAGAGTGCATTTAGTCCATAAGACATACAAAATAGTGTCAGAACTTCCTTTAAGATGTCCATGAGTATGGAAAGGGTATGGATCATATATCGTGGCGATCGTGGCTTAAGAGTTGGGAGTTCGCCTTGTAATCAGAAGGTTGCTGGTTCGAGCCCTGGCTTGGTCGTTGTGTCCTTGGGCAAGACACTTCACCCGTTGCCTACTGGTGGTGGTCAGAGGGCCTGGTGGCGCCAGTGTCCGGCAGCCTCGCCTCTGTCAGTGCGCCCCAGGGTGGTTGTGGCTACAATGTAGCTTGCCATCACCAGTGTGTGAATGTGTGTGTGAATGGGTGGATGACTGGTTGTGTAAAGCTCTTTGGGGTCCTTAGGGACTAGAAAAGTGCTATACAAATACAGGCCATTTACCATTATGGTCTTCAGAATTACCACATATTGACTGATTGGTCAACCTCAAGGGAGAAAGTGTTACACAGTGCTCTCTACTACCTTTGTCACCACACCAAATGAGGGAATATCTTTTAGAATATAGCCTTTGATCTTTCCAGTTTCCAGTTTTGAGGAGCACTGGAAACTTTTCTGCTTGCATATTATGGCCAACATCTTACTAAGAAACCATACATTAGTCTTCACCTTGCTTTTATAAAGCTGGGCTGAGGCATACAGGAGAACCAAATGTTGCATTCGACTAGCTGATGGATTCACACACTTGACTGTGATTGGTAAAGTTGTGTCTAAATAGAATACTGGCCAAACGCATTCTACTAGAACAAATGAAACACGACTTCTTAGATTTGTCTGGTTTCCAGGCTGCTGAACATCCTGAAAAATCTCAGACAAAGCAAACATTAATTACAGAGGATCTCGTGTCAGGTTTACCATGAACTTGAAATGTTTTGGTATCATTACAGGCGCGGTGACAGCTGCAGACACTGTTGTTCATTGTTTGCAGGATATAGAGGGGAAAATATTATGCAGTCAAGGTGATTTCATGTTCAATGACACAAGGTTGGATAGTGTATGTAGACAATTAAAAACTAATTAAAGAGAAGAGGGAAGGAGGGGGCACTGAATGGTGACCTTGTGTAGCAGTAGTATTTTGACATCTTATCCTCATCTCAGGCACAGAGCTCCAGCTTCTGTCTGCGAGGGGCAGCCAAAAAGAAAGTTGGCTTAGCTTGTTTCTTATGAGCTGAGGTCCTGCAGTAAGGCCCAGTAAGATAAATAAGGATTATTCTGAAACTATGAGTCATGCAAAGCTACTGTAGTGTAAAAATATCAAGCTTGAAATGAGTATAATTGGTCCAGTTTAAATCGTCAGGCATTTGCTGCATGAAATGTGACAATTGCAGTGTTTTAGGAAGATAAGAGAACAATTTAATGAACTTTGACAAAAGAAGTTCATGCTATTTGTTCCATATAATCTGTGTCCTGTTATAGATGTTTTTGATCTGTCATAGCTTGTGTAATTTCCATACTGCAAAATATTAAAGATTTTTCTCTGTCCTATATTAATTTAGGACATCAGATAGACCTTGATGAGGCCATCGCTGTAATGTGTTATGGACGATAGTGTAAATGATCCCATACATACTCAGTTACCAGTGAGGTGGTTTTACTCAGAAAAGGCTTCTCCTGCACTCACGGGCCCTTGCTGCTGTCCGCGTGTGTGTGTGTGTGTGTGTGTGTGTGTGTGTGTGTGTGTGTGTGTGTGTGTGTGTGTGTGTGTGTGTGTGTGTGTGTGTGTGTGAGTAACCTTGACAGAGTAAGCTAAGCTTCACTGAGTGCCTGCAAGCACTGAGCTATCTTTAGCTTTTTGTTGAGGCTTTTACCACTGGCCTCCTCTTCCCACTCTTCATCCTCCTCCTCCACTCCCTTCAGCCCACTCACTGTTGGCTGCACATGCAAAACATGCACACTAATACATGCTTGCACACAACCAACAGACCCACGCACTCACGCTAACATGCATATGCACGCGGCCAAACTGTTACTGGGCAGATTAGAGGAAGCAACCTACTTCTGGGTTGAAAACATGAAACTGATGTTTGTTTTTAGTGCACACTGGAAGGCTCAGTTTTGTTCCCAGAGCAGCACTGATTTCTGCCTGAAGGCAAGTTATAAGCCGCAGGCCTCTCAGGATTCACAGTTGTGTTCCTGCTGGTACAAAATCTATTAAATTCAGTCAGAAGTTCACTCAGAGACTGTAAACTATTAATAAATGAGTTTTGTGCTTGCAACAATTATCAGTTTCTTACAGCATATTGCATATTATGCCCATGAGTGCTGAATTGCTTCTGATAGTTAATGCAAATTTCACATTTCATTTGCTGCACATAGAATTTGAAACAGATCTTGTAGATCAATAATTTTTATTGCAAAAGTATCTCCTTGTGGGGGGAAAAAGATAACAGAGTCAAATTTCTCTATGCAAAGTTCACAAATAGGTTGATCGATCACTAAGCGTTAATAATGCTAATTTCTGTCATAGTAAGGCTGAAGAACAGGCAATTAAGCATCAGCTTCGGGAGATGGGGATAAACTAATCCAATCAGAGATGATTGCACTTTGAGACCAGTCCCTTAAGCTTTGGGGTTTGTAATAATGCATATTTGCTTTCTCATGGTATATTTCATAAACTGAAAGTTGTATATCACTGTCCAATAACAGTAACATAACAGTAACGTGTCCCTATAATAGATACAAATACACAAATGTGTCGTTTTTATCTCATGGACCCCTCTTTTAAGTGAGTTCTCAATATTTTGGGGTGTTTAAAAAGATTAGTGAAGCTTTTTTGGCCAAAAGCAGGCTCTATAGAAGTCTATGAGAGAACAACCCTTCAAACCCTTTGGTTTCTTTGAACTGGTCTGAGTCTTAATGAATAAAACATGATATTCATTTTTTAAATTATGGTTCCCATCAGAATGAAAAAGGACAATAAATCAAGGTAAGCTTTAAGATGGGCCTACTTTGCTACCATATCAGCCTTTAGTGTCCCCTGGTTTCTCAGTCACATCTGCCCCTCATTCATCACATCCGATTTCAAAACAATGACAGCAATGACAAAAACGCTTAGGATCAAGATTTCACAACTGGACTTTACTGACTAGTGTGTGATGTAACTGCACCTGTTCATCTTTTATTTACAGTGTATGGGTGGCCACTTCCATCTGGCATATCACTTTTATCCCCTCTCTGGAGGGCACAGTGGACTTTGAAGGTGGTAACTGTGAAAGGTTAAACATCAGAATGGGGATGAACTAGCCTGCTGTGACACATGTGCTCATCCTTCATGTCCTGTTAGGGGGGTGGCTCATTTCGACTAATGTTTGAAACAAGCATGGGTGCCAAGGATATTTTATCTTATCCCTCATCATTTGCTGGAAAAAACTTTAAAAAGTGCATTTTAGATGATTTTTCAAGGTTGTCTGTTGAGAATGGCCACAGATAAAAAGTAAGTATGTCATATAAAAGGCTTAATTTTTACTTAACTTTTTATAGCAGGCTCTTCCTTGAAAAGTATTAGTTATATACTCACATATCTATATTATTGCTAATATATATTGTAATATATCTATATCACTAAAGCACTTCTGGATGGATGCAAACTGCATTTCGTTGCCCTGTACCTGTGCATGTGCAATGACAATAAAGTTGAATTCTATTCTATTCTATTCTATTATATGAGGGCTTATGTTGAATACTTACCTGATTCTGAGCATGTCAGGTAGCAGGCTCTATTTTTCCAGGAGTTAACCACATGATTACATGCAACGAACCCCATGACCTTACATTTAACACATTCAGCATTCAGGATATAAGCATAACTTTTCCTACATGCAAGGTCTTTTCCTAAACCTAACCAAGCAATTTTCAGTGCATCAACCTAATCCGCATGTAAAAATGAAAAGAAAAACAAATCAGCAAATCAAGCAAAGCAAAGTTTAAAGCCCAAAGCTCCAAACAGGTTTCTTGCCTGACAAATGATCCTTCTACTATAGATTGTGTAGATGTGCAGTAATGTTGTGTCAAAGTACAGTTGGCAAAGGACACAGACTGACAGAACAGCAGTATTGGATGCCCTTGGAGGCGTATTTCCATAAAATATAAAAAAAGACAATGTGTAGGATGACTTTTTTGACCTTTTTTCTAAGTATATATAAAATGAACTTAAATATTCATACCTTTCTGTGTTAGTATCATCAGAACACGTGCTTGTCATCAGCTGAACAAATACGCCTCTCTTTCAGGTCGTAAAAAACTACCTCGGAGCTACTCATGCATTTTTCAAGTCCATTTAATGCTGTTAGTGTGGGATTGGCTAATAATAGTCACTGTACACTGCAGAAAGCAAGTTATTGGTGTCCGTGTGCACCTGTTATTGTATCCTTCCCTCCTCTCTCTCTTTCTGCATTGCAGAGTCTGTAACATATGCACTGTGTGTCATCTTGGGCCTGTGCACAGACCACCGGGCAACACATCGGGTAATGTGATACTCTGTTGTCCTGCTTCACCTTCTGAGCTGTTGTCCCATGACGCACACTGAGCAGTAAGCTTTTACACTGCAGCTGACACCAATGAGAAAGTATTGCTTTTGCCCTTTATGTCTTCTTCTGGGAAGAGAATACTAGATTTTTTATTTTTACAAGCCATCAATTTTTTCTGTTCTCTTGGTGAAATAACTACATTTATTCTCTCATTCTTAACAAACATGAAGATACCAAGTGTATTCTTCTGCAGATTTCCTGCTGTGGAGTCCCAGCATGTGTGCTTTAAAACACAGCTGGTGAATAATGAATGGAGTTGCAAATTGTGGCTTCTACTGCCTTAACATAACTGCTATATTCAAGTAAAGGCAAGTGGCATGCTGTAGTCCCAAATCCTCTGCATTTCCCTAAAATTGGAGTGTGCCCTTGACAGAATGACAGGGTATTTAGCCACATTCAGCTGGAGCCCAAGGCTCCCCCCCCTCCTTACTGTTGCGCTCTCAAAGTTTCCATTCAGGTTTAATAAGTTGCTAATGAAAGAGAGCCAGCGGAAGCTGTTTAAGTCAATCTCCTCCGCACAGTTACAGATCATTGGATGCTCCATTTAGGGTGATTTAGATGTGTGCCATGGGACATATTCCAAAAAGCATTCACACAATGCCTTTCCATTTCCTTCTCCTTTTCTATTATAGTGATGGAAGCGGGGGTGTCTCAGGCAACAGACAAAGGGAAGCACAATGGTTATGTCCCCTTCCCCTCCTTGGGAAAATGGCATGATGGTTTCAAGAGTGCACCATACTCTCACTGGAAAATAAAGAAAAAAAGCTGCTGCTCAATTAAGTAAGAAAAAATGGTTGCACCACTATGTATTTAATCACATTGCACCATGTGAGGGAAAAAAACAACAACTGGGGGAAAGGGATAATGAAGGAAAGTGTGCAACCTCTCGGTTATTTCTCTCCTTTAATCAACAATGCATGGCTCAAAGAGATAAGGAAAGGTAGAATTGTGCCCGTTGTCTGATGCTAATGAGTTCCCAGGATGCACAACACATCGTGTCCTTTGCTTATTTAATGTCAGAGAAAGAGTTGGTGGACACACTATCCAGACTAAGATGGAATTATATGTGTCAGTCTAATATGTAAGCTCAGGTTAAGTAAAGTTGAAGTATGCTTTTCCTGCTTGGATTTCTCACACATAATTATTTGATCATTTGGCAGTACATGATGGTCTGCATATGCAGGGTGTTAACATCCATTAGCTCTCCTGTCTAGACAGGAATTAAGGCTATTTATGACCTGATGGTCTCCTTCCACTGTGAGTCCTGGCAACCCTCCCAGTTTTAGGCTTTTCTAAAATGATTTAAGTATCAGTGCGTGGTACCTGTGAACACAGGAGGGTCAGTGGACATTTTACTAAAACAACAGCTGTAACACCCAGGATATTGGATGTACAGCAACATTAAAGACTAGAGGCAGCTGAATTTTAGTAATGATTTAGAGGCGAAACAGTAAAAAGTTAGCAAAAATGTCCAGAGGTTTAGTCTCTCAACAGAAGCTTTTATTCATGATATGTATGAATCACATGGCAGAGAAAGTAGGCTACATTACAGTTACAGTCTACATCTTAGGAACAACGATAATGTTGCAAAGGATTAGCAACCTATCATATGATAAAAAACAAAACTGAGACCACAGCTAGCTACATTTGTCACGAGGTAAAAGTAATTTAGTATTTTTACTCATTGTGTTTTAATCAATCGATTTGTTGTTTTATACCTTACATGTTTTTAGTCCTACCTATGTCTCCCAGATGAACAAAATGAGTTACACCTGTGCAGTCACTGGGTTTCAAAGGGTAGACACAGTTCATGAAAAAGGAGAGATGGCAGAAAATAACTGAGCAGAGCGAGTTACAGCAAGGGATTGGATAGAAATTAATTTTATTCTGGACTAATGCTGGGAGGCCATGCAGTGCCTGGTTTAAGACCTTTGAGTGGATTGATGAAAGGGCACAGGCAGACATGGGGAGTATCTCAGGCACATATAGGGTTGCCATCTGTCCTGTTTTAGCCAGGACATAATGAGCAAAACTGGTTCATCCCTCATTCTACCTTAAATGTACTGTATAGTGACCGTTGCATGCGATGTCACATACATTGCATATTTCCACTATGCCCAGCTGGTTGTGCGTTGTGCTTCTATGTTGGACTTCCACCCAGCGTTTGAATACTTACCCTCCATTGTAACTAAAGCAAGATTGGTGCTTCTGCACAGGTCAATGTACAGTGGAGGTTCCCATACATTTTTTTTTTTAAGTCTAAATGAAGCATTAGCATTGTGTTGGAGGCAGGAGAAGCACTTGAGTCCCACAACAGTGCACCTTTTCTAAATATACATTTAAAGCTCTTTGTTCTTAAATACAAGTCCCTAGCCCAGGCTATCTTTTTTGATTTATTTTAAATAAGTGCACAATAGTGTCTGTGAACCATCTATGGCTAAGAAAACACCAGCAACAAGAAAAACGCTGCAAAAGAACACAAAAAACAACGGAAATACGAAAAAGCACAAGGGAAGTGTTTCTGGGGAGACAATAACCCAACGGACCAGTTGCAGGTATATACTGATGACGGATTTTTATGCTAATAGTTAGGCTAACACACTTACCTGTAATCTTTTCTTTCCTCACAAAACCAATAGATCCCCCACTTCTTTTAAGTGTCTCCCAGTGCAATTCTTAGCATATTTTGGTTCCTGCAACTGGTCCGTCGGGTTATTGTCTCCCCAGAAACACTTCCCTTGTGCTTTTGAAAATCAGTTTTTTCCTATTTCTGTTTTGTTTTTTCCTATTTCCGTTGTCGTTTCTTCTATTTTCGTTGTGTTTTGTGTGCTTTTGCAGCGTTTTTCTTATTGCTGGTGTTTTCTTAAGTTGCAGTCTGTTTGGCCTCTCAGGGACACCATACAAAAAGTAGAAAATGTTTAACCCATTAGTTGGCACAAGAACTCACAGGCAGGAGGCTCGACTAGAAGATCAACAGGTTGGAAGTTTTACAAGTCAAGGATTCTCAATGAAGCATTATAAGAACTTAGTAAACCACTTTTCTTCCGTAAGAGTTCTACTTCAATTTTTCCCAAGTCCAAAGCAGGCAAGTTATTATCTAAACAGCTCATCATGTTTCTCATTTCAGTGGCACAGGTTATATATTTGTTATGCAGGGTTGCTTGTTTCAGTAGGTGGATAAAAAAAATCACAGACAAGGTAGGACAAAGGTGGACACAGCAGGTAGGGTGTAAATTCAAAGCTCGGCAAAAGGTAAACTTGCTCAGGTAAAGCCTCCAGAGCAAGTTTACAATGACTAGATCAACAATCTGTGAGGTGCACATAAATATAGCAGGTGAGTGATAATGAGACACAGGTGCACCAGCCGGAGCCTGGGGAAGTACTCTGGGAGGTCAGGAGGGCCAGAATAAATTGCCTTTTTATTGAACTTAAAATAGAAACAGGTCTGGCTTTGTCTGTAAAATCTTTAAATTTAAACCAAAAACTCTGTAACATAAAACTTTAGAGGGGTCTTTGTATAATGTGGTTATTACCTTTTTATCTTTATTATTGATATTAACAAAATAGAAGCCATTTTTCCTACCAACCTCAAGTCTTTGGTGCTAAGTCAGTTGCTTTTTCCAGTATTAAATGTGCCAGTTGTACCAATTTTCAGACTTTTAGTAAGAAAGTCAATTACCTTGATTTTTTTCTCTCTTGTCTTTTAACAGTACTATTAATAGAACCTCAATATGAGCAATAAATAAATATGAGCTAAAGAGTTAAATCAATCTTGTATTTTAGAGTCTTTGAAGCCATTATTTTCCCACTCTTCCAGTACATATCTAATACAAACTAGGGCCCCTCGGCTGAGGGGGGAAAATTGCAGGTCTGACCAAAAGATGAGCAAATGTGCCCCATTATTTTATGGCCAGCTGCTTTTTGTGCATTAGAAACAAATTTCATTCCCGTTTTATGCGTTGTGATTCAGTGACCACATCTTTGGTTGGCATATCAGCACTGATAGCTGGTTTATCCCATGTAGTTATGGCTAGTGGAAGACTGGGATTTTATTGCTGACCTCGACTGCATAGCCTTTACCCAACCATGAAGCAATGACCTGAGAGTCTGGCCAACTTGAGACCCTCAAATGGGGAAATCTTTGAAAGAATAACACACAAAAAAGTGACAAAAGGAAAGCTGTGATAGCTTGTGGAAGACCACAGCATGGTTGGGATGAACAAAAGGCCATGATGGGCGCCTCAAGCCCCAAATACCCGATCTGATGTGCATGGATTCACCCTCACAACTTTGGTCAAGATTCCTGGGTTCTTCTCATCACAATGCCTTTTTTCGCCCACTCTACACATAACTAGAATGTGTGATAGTATTAGTAGATTCTTACAAGTTTACACAATATAAACACATATATTTACACTTAATTTGGTTTGAAGATAGTCCTTTAATTGCAAAAACTGATTATGAAACAGGTAGGTGGTGGGGATAAGGACAAGGAGAGGAGGTGATAACAACAAGGACTAAAGGAAAGATGATTATCCTCCCGTCTCGCTTTCATTTCCTACCTGTACATCTTCGTGTTTTTCTCCAGAGATGCGAGGAAGAGAAATGCTGCAAGGACAGAGGCTTGAGAAACAAACATGAAGGGCAGAAATCCTGACCAAACTATAAAACTTACAGTTTATGAAGAGTCCTCTTCCCACCATAGTTTGTATATTCCAGCTGTGTGCCACGCCTCTTTTATATGGTGAAGGTAAAAACACCACAGTAAAGCACACATGCTGCATTAAAAAAAAAAAAAAAACCAAAAGAGATTCAGCCCTTTCATTCCCACCAGTTAATGGCTGTGTACAGGCAGCAAAGACAACATTTACATGTGCCAGAAATTGCTGTATCCTCAAGTGTAGCCACTATAGCAAGCCTCCTCTCTCATCCAAGTGTATTTTAGGTTTTGAAACATCCTTCATGGATTTGCAGGTCAAGAGTAGGATGATAGAGGAGACAAGGAGGCAGAAATTTCATCCTAAAATAAGTTCTAGAAAAAGTGAATTTTGACCTGTTGATGATGTTTTGGCATTAAAGGAAAAATTAAGAGTTATTACAATTAAGGACATGAATTTCTCAGCCAGTTTTTGTACCAATCAATCAGATGGTTAAGTATTAAGGCTTTTTATTTTAAACCACAAATGCCAAACTCGTGTTTACGAGGTGGTCAGAGATTTGGGGCATCAAAGTCCCAAAACTAAATATTGCAAACAACGAAATAAAGCAAGCGGAGTCTGCAGTAGTGGACCCCACAGAAGAGCTGAACCCTGCAGAACAAGTACATAAGTGGACCCTGAGTTTAGACTGAGCAGTGCAGTCTCCTGATGGGAGATTACATTTTCTCCATATCTGAAATGCAGATAGATTTTGTTTGGGAGCAGGCATTTATAAAATTTTAAATATTATTAAATATTTTACTTGAAAAAGGAACAGGAAGCACGGAGAGGTTAGAAACAGACATACATAACCTACCAGTCCTTGGATTATAATCATGGTTTTTCATCACAAGCAGAGAGAGAGAGGAAGAAAAAAAGGTTTTATCAACCCAGTAGGTTCATTTTTGCTTTGCCATGAGTCCCACAGTTCACGTGTAGCTTCAATCCCACGTGCTCTGAACAAAAGCCCAAGCTGCTCCTGCATCACCGGGAGAGCCAACGTGGCATCGGGGTCCCCACACTTGATGGAGCTCTGATTTTGATCTCCCAGAGAGGACACACAGTCAACAAAGCCCACATGGGGAGAGATAGCACGACCTCAAAGATACAGTTTGTGTTTGTAGTGGAGTGAGTCATCCTTTCTGACACAGCTGTGGTTTTACAAAGTACAAGCTCCCTTTAATATGAGTTAGATGAGGTAAATTTCTTCCCTTGGTTGTTGTTTTTCAGATAAAAAATATAAAAGAGTTAACACTGTGGCAATATAATGTTTTATTTTTAAAACAGAAAGTCTGTCTGCTAGCTAAAGGTACCGAGTCATATATTTACCTGTTTGATAAATATGTCATAACTTTGTTTTCAGAGACAGCGAAACAAAGGACAAGTGAGGAGATTTTAAAAGGTAACAAATGCTCAGAAAGAGCTAAACATTAAGAAATTCAAACATTACATGTATTGGGTTCTCTGACAAGACCTGTACAGTGGGGCAAAAAAGTATTTAGTCAGCCACCGATTGTGCAAGTTCCCCCACTTAAAATGATGACAGAGGTCAGTAATTTGCACCAGAGGTACACTTCAACTGTGAGAGACAGAATGTGAAAAAAAAAAATCCATGAATCCACATGGTAGGATTTGTAAAGAATTTATTCGTAAATCAGGGTGGAAAATAAGTATTTGGTCAATAACAAAAATACAACTCAATACTTTGTAACATAACCTTTGTTGGCAATAACAGAGGTCAAACGTTTACTATCGGTCTTTACCAGGTTTGCACACACAGTAGCTGGTATTTTGGCCCATTCCTCCATGCAGATCTTCTCGAGAGCAGTGATGTTTTGGGGCTGTCGCCGAGCAACACGGACTTTCAACTCCCGCCACAGATTTTCTATGGGGTTGAGGTCTGGAGACTGGCTAGGCCACTCCAGGACTTTCAAATGCTTCTTACGGAGCCACTCCTTTGTTGCCCGGGCGGTGTGTTTTGGATCATTGTCATGTTGGAAGACCCAGCCTCGTTTCATCTTCAAAGTTCTCACTGATGGAAGGAGGTTTTGGCTCAAAATCTCACGATACATGGCCCCATTCATTCTGTCCTTAACACAGATCAGTCGTCCTGTCCCCTTGGCAGAAAAACAGCCCCATAGCATGATGTTTCCACCCCCATGCTTCACAGTAGGTATGGTGTTCTTGGGATGCAACTCAGTATTCTTCTTCCTCCAAACACGACGAGTTGAGTTTATACCAAAAAGTTCTACTTTGGTTTCATCTGACCACATGACATTCTCCCAATCCTCTGCTGTATCATCCATGTGCTCTCTGGCACGGGCCTGGACATGCACTGGCTTCAGCAGCGGAACACGTCTGGCACTGCGGGATTTGATTCCCTGCCGTTGTAGTGTGTTACTGATGGTGACCTTTGTTACTTTGGTCCCAGCTCTCTGCAGGTCATTCACCAGGTCCCCCCGTGTGGTTCTGGGATCTTTGCTCACCGTTCTCATGATCATTTTGACCCCACGGGATGAGATCTTGCGTGGAGCCCCAGATCGAGGGAGATTATCAGTGGTCTTGTATGTCTTCCATTTTCTGATGATTGCTCCCACAGTTGATTTTTTCACACCAAGCTGCTTGTCTATTGTAGATTCACTCTTGCCAGTCTGGTGCAGGTCTACAATACTTTTCCTGGTGTCCTTCGAAAGCTCTTTGGTCTTGGCCATGGCGGAGTTTGGAGTCTGACTGTTTGAGGCTGTGGACAGGTGTCTTTTATACAGATGATGAGTTCAAACAGGTGCCATTCATACAGGTAACGAGTGGGGGACAGAAAAGCTTCTTACAGAAGACATTACAGGTCTGTGAGAGCCAGAGATTTTCCTTGTTTGAGGTGACCAAATACTTATTTTCCACCCTGATTTACGAATAAATTCTTTACAAATCCTACCATGTGAATTCATGGATTTTTTTTTCACATTCTGTCTCTCACAGTTAAAGTGTACCTCTGGTGCAAATTACTGACCTCTGTCATCATTTTAAGTGGGGGAACTTGCACAATCGGTGGCTGACTAAATACTTTTTTGCCCCACTGTATATACTCACAGTACTGAGCAAGGAGACGCAGTTGAAGACAATTAGCGTGGGACACGCAATCACAAATGAGGGAAGATACAACACAGGCAGAAACAATCAAGGAATCAACTGAAAAACAACAGGAAGTACAGGGAACACACTAAGAAAGCAATAGCCAAAGTAAAACAGGAAGTGGAAGGTTTAACAAAGCCAGGCTTTCTTTGAATCAGCTGTTTTGATGAAATGTAAAGCCCCCAACCACAAAGGTATCACAACAGCAGTTATCGGATTTCTAAGCAGTCTGCTTCAGCCTCTGTGTGTGGTCATATAACTCTTCTTCTGCCTAAAATATGTAATTTAATGTGATTGTATGTAGTTTTCTATGATCCCTGAGTGACCCTTACTCCAAACATCAATGGTGCTGATGATAAAATTGCAATAAAAATCTATAAAGAACTTTAAAGAAAAAACGGTGGACAAAAGATTAATTATTAATTTTAGGATTTAACCCACCAAGTAGTAAAACTGTCTATATTTAAATGTTAGAGGTTACCAAACTGAGTAGCTAACATTGTCGTAAAAAAACATATTTATATATAGTTTTATTCTGGCTAGAAGCTGGAAAATAGTAACATCTGCTTATATATTGTAGACTGAGGTTGGTTAAATCCACAAAGGGCAGCAGCAGCACAGATCAGCTGCAGTAAATGCTGTTTGTTTGCACATCAAGCAGCTATAATCCAACACAATGATTCATGTGGAGTCGTGTTTCCATTGACCGGAGTGCTCTGTTTAACTTCTTTTAGCTCTGATGGAAATATCAGCTGTGCTATATTTACCAGCAGGTCTAAATGTGTTTATTTTCTGTCTGGTGTTGAGCCTTTAATACCTTTTTTCTGATACAGCCAAACTATGGGATCAATAATAGCTCTTATTATTATTCTAATTATTATTATTATTGTTGTTGTTATTACTATTAAGGGACAGTTAGGTTAATTCTGCCTTTCTGTATCCAGGACACTCGGGTAAAAGATTTTTTTTAAATCGAGAATCGGAGGTGGTAACCATATAGAGGATCAAAACTCACTTTTTTCATGTGAATAGTTTTGATCTATTCCAGTTAGTATGATTATTCATAGAACAAAGTTATAAAAGGTGGAATTGCACTTTGATCACCCAGTCACTACTTGTTAGATCCAATGTACACCAGCTTCTTTGTACTATTTTTCCCCAAAAGCATCCACATGGCACAAGCAACTGTATTCACAAAAAACTGGTACATTACTGGCAAATTTCTTGTATTTTTGCAGCAGTTTTTCACAGCTCTCACTGCTCATCAGTCAGCTGCACTGAGTCACCACTTGGATCCCTGAGTACATATTTAATAGTGACAATTTTATATCCCTCTTCTCTCATATTAGATCATTCTATCACCCTAAATCAAGCCACAGAAATCCCATGTCAGCACATTCCCAGATCCACCCACTGCCAGCGCGACACAAACAGCCAGCTTTTATCATCGCAGCAAGTTTGTTCCACAAGAGTCTGGGTTACAGCTCAGAGGTCTGTCTGCTCTTAAAAAGCAGGAACAGTCAGGATTAGCTAACTTTGTGTTTGGTGGCTGCTGGGTACTGTTCATGTACACCCCGCTAGCCGGCATGTGCCAGATGGGTCTTTGGATAATCCTAGTGTGGGATCAGGGGTAGACCCAGGGTGGCAGAGTGAGGAATCTAGACGGGATTAACTGCGGCCACATTAAGATAAAAGAAAATATATCTTAAAAGCTGCATTACTGAGCTGTAATCAAGTATGTGTAAAAACAATCAAAAACACAACAGCAGTGTGATTTGCCACATCATCTTTTAATGAAACACTTCATGAGCCTGGAGAGCCTGTTCTTGAAAAGCAATTGACCTTGTGAGACTCTGTGTGGAGGCATGAAATCATCCATGAAGTCATTCTTATATCAGTCCTGCAGCTGAACAAGTTATAGAAAAGTTTGGCCATGAAGTTTAACTCGCAGTGAATACGAGGCCCATTATTTCCTCACGGCTCCCTTGAGCAATAAATCATCCTTTGCTCTGAGCCTGCTGGGAAACAAGAGCACATATAAGCATGAATAAATGCTCCCTGACCCCTGGTGTGATACTGCTTATTCACAATAAATTGATTTCTGTCCTTTTAGCTGATAGCAATGGAGGAATAAAAGCGATGATTTGAACCACATGTTTTCGTAGAGGCTCAGCTCGGAGATAAAAGCGATGCGGCACAAACACAGAACCCCCTCCCGTGGTCACATTGTCTTATTCACTACCAAGAAATATAGCCTTGATGTTAATTATTTCTTCATTTATAGCCCCAAGCGCAGAAGATTTCAGGCTTTACTTTCCTTTGCAATCCCATCGCGTCCATTCAGCCTACAGCCTTGACTCTAAAGGAGGCCAATGGCAGCTTTACGACCTTTCAGGAATAAAAGCTGAAGCAGCTAATCCAGCCCTCCCACAAACACTGTCTCATTTGAACCCTCAAAAGACCTTCACTCTGCACCGTGTCCCGTACAAACAACCAGCTCTCCCCTTCACCAGCCTCCCCCTGCAGCCCCAGCAATGTCATCAAGGTCGATCTCCTGGAAAGGCCTCTGTTGCAGTGAAATTTGAGATATTTTCAATAGTGATTGATATCAATACAGGCAAATACAGAGCAGAGGAGCGTGAAGAGGAAACAACACTGAGATTATTGAGAAATTTAAAACTGATGCTGAGTAAATTCAGATATATACAGAGAGAGAAAAGTTAGAAAAAAGGACCAGAGAAGAAAGCAACAGAGAAATAGACAGTACGAGGCGATGAGCTCAGGATTCCTCTATTGATCCGAGCTTCTTTTTCTAATCTCCCTGCCCCCTCGATAACCCCAGCTGGATTGGACATCCAGCCACAAAAAGCAATTTGACCCCCACCGCTGCCCTCTCGGGTCACCCTTTAGTGACTGCTGACTTTGGGTTGCCATGGTGAGAGAAAATTACGTCTATAGGGCCTGGTTGGACATGTTAAGAGCGTTGGATTTGTGCCCAGCACCCTGCTGCTTTTCATCAAAGGGGCTATAAAGAGACTGTAGCAGAGCATTACGTGTCTGTTGTTATTTATGGGGATGATTGTATTTTTTTTGCAAGTTTTATGACTGATGCTGTTGGCTGTTTACGTACATCCGCCAGTTTACTCATGAAAATTTGCTTTTCATGTTTCTGTATTTAGTCATGCAAGCTGTGGGTTGGTTGGTTCAGCAGTCAGTGCAATGCTTTGGTTCTCACTTAGGTTAAAGGGAAAGTGGAGCGCACTGATTAATTTACAATATTTAATTGCGCAAATAGACTAATATTTAGATGCTACGTATATTGACGTAAGACATAAAGCAAATAGTCTCCACCTAAAGGGTGTACTATGAAACAAAATGAATGGGTTAGCATGCTCAGCTTGAAGTCAGAGCTTTTGGTGTCGTGTTCTCTGTGCTCTGTCGATCACTGCGCTAACTCGTGCCGAACGAATAACTAGACTTTCTTCGCATTAGCTGGCTTGACAAAACCTAAAAGAGACAACAGCTATCACTTTGTTAACTCAGGCTTTCTTCTTCAAACTCTGAGGGTGCGTGCATGAAAAGGTAACATTTGAAACATTATTTGATTCTTCTTCTGTACAAAATGGATAAACTGAGCACCGCCTACTGATAAAGACTGATAAAGAACAAAAATATAACATTAAAATGCAACACTGTGGCTGCACAAATGGGTAATATTGCAGAAAATTGCTAATCTCGTGATTCAATCATCACAAGTGCGCTGAGCAGGAAAATAAATATATCAATTCAAATTCATATATTTCCCACTAAGTGTAATCTCAGTGCTGTTTTCTATTTCTAACATGACAGCTGTACATTAGAGCTCTGAAACTTTAAACTGCATACATTTAAACGTTAAATGTTACTCAGTATGTTAACGTCTTGTTATTAGCCTGATAAAGGAGACAAGGAAATCATTTTAGTTTGTTTTCAGAACAAAGTGAAATTAATTTTACCTTCCTACTGTAAAGATAGATGTTGATGGTAAAAAAAGAAAGGCTTTCAAATACATCTGATTATCTGCTCTGTGTTTTAGTGGCTGTAATTCCAGGAGTGCAAAAGAGTTTTTCTGCATCACCAACTAAATGCATGCAAATGCCAGTGAGTACGCCATGCAGTTTGTGCTGCTGTAACTTTAGAGCAGGTGTTCGTGCTGTTAGTAAGGCAAAGCTTAACAAGTTGCATATATGAAAAGATGTCTTCAGCAGATAATCTACTTAAAGCAAATAAAGGAAACTGTGAAAACTGGTGCTTCCACAATATTGTCATGTGGGTAACCATATGAGGGCCAATAAAAATATCGGGGTGGCACACGGTGTGCCACCAAGCTTCTGTTTCTGTCTATGTGTGTTTGAGGGCACCTGTCGGTACAGGGACACAGTGGACAGCAGGGGACAATAGGAAATCATGAGGGACATACAAAGTGACTTAGTTAATGTTTCAGCTGGATGTTTTCCTCTCTCTTCTGTTCACATTTATTAAAATTATTACCAACACAGTCTTGCCAGGGGGGCCACTGGGAGAGCCAGCACTGAAAGACACCTCCCCCTGACTGAGTTAGCAGGCCTTAATAATGCACCCCTCTGTTCCTCAGCTTTTTGATACACAGGAAAGATGAGCCAAATGCAGACGCCACAGACAGGTTAACTAAGAGAAGTCGAGTTTTATTAAAACCTGTTAAGAGCTTATGTAAAAAGAAATTGCTAGAAAAACCAGTATCTAAAAAAGCACAAGGTCAAACTGAAGTCAAAATGAACTGATAACTGACAAGAGAAGACTAAAAGGACTGATTGGACACAAGTGAGATTAATGAGGGCAGAGAAGCAAAGGATGTAAAAAGACTGAAGATGGAAAACTCCCAAAACAATGAACTCTTCAAAAGAGCTGATGAAAGAAAAACAAAGGGCACGTAAAGATAATAATACCATATATAAATAACTAAAAAAGGACATGTTCACTGATGCTCTTAGCAGCTCCCATGGATTGAATCCACATGATTACTATCAAGCCTCTAATTTTAGTTTTACTAGTTAGTGGGACATGAGCATAAGACAAATTCAGCTAAATCTGCTGTATAGTTTTGGAGACTTTCCCCTCAATAAGATTTAAAAAGCCTGTATGTCCATATGCCTGTAGTTTTTAACAAGTTTTACAACATTGTCTAAACAATCTGAGACCCAGCAACAGCTTTGTTTGATATAATTTCATTTTAATTTAGCAGAAATTCATTCAAACTTCTGTAGACCATTACATCAATCCACAGTTGTAATAACTGAGGATATTCATCAAATATGTCAGCATAGTCATCTATCTGTTCACTGCGCTGCTGTGCCAGTCCTCACTCATAGACCCAATATATTCTGGCTTATATTTTTAAGACTGTGCCTCCTTGCAGTCATTGCATTGTGAATTTTAAGGAGAACAGGAAAAAAAATTTATTTGTAGCTTTGCTTATTGTTTTCAAAGCCCAGTGGTGTGCCTGTCTCTGATTTATGTCACACCGTTCCAGGGATACACCTGCCTATGTGAGATTAAGCCCTGACACATAATCCCCAGGCTTCCCTCTCTTGTGTGTTTCTTGTCAGCCACCAGGATGCCCTAGAAAGGAGGAGGCAAGGCAGAGAGTAACAAGGAGTCTGCACAGCATGTGACAGAAACATGCAAGAGAAAACCACTGTGCAACAAAGACAATGCACATGCAGCTCCCTTGGGTTTTTCCACCGCTGGATGGAAGTCATTAGGTGTGCGGGAGACTGTGGGCACGACAGCATTGTGCCTTACTGGCGTCATAGTTGTCTTCTGTTTTTCCTCTTCTTTGTTCAGCTGGTCCCTTTAGCAATCGCCACAGTGGACTGTCATCCTTCACCTCACGTTACCCCTAGCGTCCTCTGTCACACCAGTCCTCTGCATGTCCTCCTTCACTACATTTCCAAACCATCTCCAAACCACACATCACAGCAGGTTTCATTGCGATCTTGTAAACCTTCTATTTCACTGCTATCCTTCTGTCACAAATCACCACTGACACTTATCTCCGCCCACTTCTCCCTGACTGAGCTCCCTTCTTCACTTCTTTTGTGCACTGTCCGGTATTTAAGCTCATCTCCCTTCACCAGCTCTACTCACATAAATCACTGTTACGCTCGTCTCCCTTTCATTCACACACATTATGTATTCTGTCTTGTTTCTACTCACTTTCATTTCTCTTCTCTCCCATGTATACCTCCACCTCTCCAGGCTCTCTTCCACCTGCTCCCTACTCTCACTACAGATGTCATCTGAAAACATCATAGTCCACGGAGACTCCTGCCTGACATAATCTGTCAACCTGTCTAACACCACAGCAAACAAGAAGGGGCTCAGAGACCATCCCTGATGTAATCTTACCCCGACCTTGAATCCATCTGTCACTCCCACTGCACACCTTACCACTGTCTTGCAATCCTACATGACCCTCACATACTGCTCTGCCAATCCTGATTTTCTCGTGCAGTACCACAGGTCCACATATGCTTTCTCTAGATCCGCAAAAACAGCAACTCCGTACGACCTTCTCTATACTTCTCCATCTGCTCTTTTATGGCATGAAGCCATACTGCTGCCTACTGATTGTCACCTGTCTTCTTAACCTAGCTTCAACAACAGTTTCCCATCGCCTCATTGTATGGCTTATCTGAGGAGATAAGCTCAGCCACATACTGTTTGTTTTTCATTGGCTGACTGATGTCTCCAAATGCCCAGAATGTGTCTCAGCTGTTGAAAACACCGCATTATGATGCAAATTTATTCAGCGACCAGCTGCTGTATCAGGATGATGCTGCAACACATCCTTGAAACTTTTAATGAGCTCACCGTTTTGAATAATAGGGACGGTGAGGTCACACAAGTCAAGATGCGCACGGGTGCTCGTGTGGGTGCGCGGGTTTCTTGTCATAATGGACATGCACGTGCTTAAGTGCACGCAAGTGCAGCTTGACATTGAGCGTTTAAGAACACTCAGCGGGCGGCACGCGAATAGGTAACAAGTCATTATCTCATCATGTCAGGCAAGACAAATACAGGCCAGGAGCACACCCACGCGTAGCTGAATGGCAACTTAAGAGAGGATTAACACCAAGTGGGAAAATGAAGCCGACTCTGAAGTGCCAAAAACTTTTTTCCACTACTGGCCACCAAAGGCTAGCTGCAAATGTGAGTCAAACCCTGTAGACTCACTAGCTAAAGAGGCCTGCAATAGAACATTATAAAGTATGTTAACAGCTTGTATAAGGTATGTTTTTGGATAATGACTGATAGCTTTTTTCTAACTCATCCACCTGAACACTAGAGTTATTAGCACGACTGCTTTAATTGGCAGGTGTCCTGACACAGGCAGATGGAGCCAATCAGGGTCTGTTAGGCCTTCCTTCCACTACTTTGAGATATTAAACTGAACGTCTTCACTGCATTTTTGCTGTTGGTGCCTTATGGGGCATTTTTAATAGATTATCTGACAAATAATATGGAATACTGTGTGATTAAAAATCATCCACATTAGCTGGAAACTTAGCACTCCACCCTCTCATATAAATCTTTGGGATCGGTGACAGTGGCCAAAATGGTGATGCTGAGGTTTCAGCATACGGAGTCTAGAAAGCAGCGGGTGACATCATAATGGTAACACCTATCTTTTATATACAGTGTGTGATCAGAGCTAGTATTAAGTACAATGGAACATTTCTGATATTTGCTACAGTAACGATGAACTGTTAGATGACACATCAGAAACAGAGTGCAAAAACTCTTAAAATGCCAGTATAGTGAAATTTAAATAAAAGGTCTCTGTGTTTTTCTTGTTTATCTCCTGGATTTATGAAAACAGGTTTCTCATATTTTTGACAGCAAGAGACAAGAAGCTCACGTATCCTTTGACTCGATTCAAGATGCCAGATATTTTTTGCCATTCTTTGAAATGCATTTTTATCAGTGGTATTATTTATTTTATTTCATCCCAGGGTCACTAAACACATAAATGTGAGACTAACATTAAAATAAGTAGTAAGACGAGATGGCTACAGTCCAGTTGACTTCCAGCAAGAGTGCAACAGAGCATCTGCTGTACAGATGGCCTCAGGTGATCCAGCCCCACATGACCACAAAATCAACAGCACAACTCAACCAGCTCACCTCTGAGCCGTCTCACCACTAATTGATGCAATTAAGCTGTCAGCAGTAGGTGGAAATCCAACTAAACGGATTGTTTGGTCTTGTGTGGGGGAGGGGAAGAGGAGGAGATCCTCCCCCCTATTTTGGTAAGAGCACTGAAATGGTATCATCTGTTAAGGTAGCAAATATTTGATGTAAAGAAATACTAACTAAAGCTTGTTTGATACTAGATTTCGGGGGACTAATGCAGATTTTTGGCAAATTAATTATTCTGGCATCAATATGCATTGGTTGATGTATTTTCTCTTTTGTGTGTGTCAACAAAGGAAATTTAATATTCACTGTCTTTCAGCTCCGTCTGCCAAGTCCTGGGGGAAATATGTTTCTTTAGGTGCTTAGTGCTGTTTGGTGCTCAGCAGGTAGCAGAGGCATATTAAGATATCACAGGCCCCGGGGCCACAACTTTATCAAGGCTTCCCAGCCTCTTTCCCAAACACTTCTCAAGTGTTTCCCAAGTTGCGCAAACATCAGCAGGACTTATTTTTCATACATACAAATGCATCAACAGTCAGTCATGGCTGCAGTTTAATTATAGTTAACAAAGCATGCTTGTCTGTCCAGTCACGCCAAATAGTGATTAATGATGGATAACTATGCCAAATCTGCTGTCTGTATTGCTGTCCATGAATAATATTAGTTTATCTAATTATCAGTTACAATAAAATGTGTTTTCACTGAGTGTTTTTTGAGGTTACCTGCAATATTTTGATTTGATCACTGAATCCACTTGGACATTAAAGTCACGGCTACAGATGATGTTCAAATATCACTGTAGAAGTGGCCAGAAAATCTCAATATTGAGGTGAATTTAGAGCTGAGAGATTATGCGTGCCATGTAATCCAAAAGGTTTAACTCATTCCTATCAACTACCTTCAAAATACAAAGATAGCAATGTATGTTCTGTACAGTGCTAGGTTTATTAAGTCTTCAGTTTACAAAAAAATTACAATTTGTAAAAACAGTATAATTATACAGTGGTAGCTAAATTTGTATATATATGTGTCTATGAAGGGAATGCACTTAGGATCTGTTAGGAATTAAACTAAATATCATTGGTGCTAAGTGAGCGCTGGACGCTGTTCATTTACAAAAAAGAAAAAGGAGCCTCTGTCCAGTACGAATACATATACACTGAATAAATATTTTGAAAAAAGATCAGTACATTGTGGAAGAAAAACAGCAATTTAGTGGTACAGAATCTGTGCAAGCCTTTCGAGGAATATAAGAACGTCATTTTAAGTAAATCTTCTTCATCAAATGGGAATGTGGCCCTCTGTGAGTCCTAAAGTGAGCAGGCAAGTGTCTTCTCAGAAATCTTCTTTAAAACAAGTGTAGAAAAGCACTTAGTGAGGACTAACTGCTTCAAGGTTTCCTTAAATCTATAAGCTGTCTAAGGACAGCTGCAGAACAAAAACAATGTCAATACTGTTTCAGTTATTATGAGCAAATCCATTTCTCCGGACCCTCAGGCCGTGTGTAATTGTTGTTTTGTTGGCACAAATTGCTTTCCCATTAAAGAGGACCATTAAGCCTGGAAGCATCTGAGCAGTGTATAAATCTCTGGTGTATAAAGGCCACAGTGTGAACCGGTAGTTCATCTCTTCCTGTTCCTGTTGTGCTTCACCATCTTCTTCCTCTTCAGGATCATCTCATAGAGTTTCTCCAAGCCCAGCTGGAGCCCCTGACCGTCCACAGCGCTGCAGCTCTGCACGTGATACAGCGTGTACATGCTCAGTTCATGAACAGAGAGCAGCTTCTCCACCTCGCTCACAGACAAGGCCGAGTCCAGGTCCTGTTTGTTGGCGAGAATTAGCACCGGGACTCCCTGATTCTCTGACGTGCGGGTGATCTTATGGAGCTCCACTTTGGCCTCCTCCATTCGCTCCACCTCGGTGGAGTCCACCACAAACACCATCCCGTCTGTCCTGCGAGTGTAGGACTTCCAGAGCGGACGCAGCTTGTCCTGCCCACCCACATCCCAAATCTGGAAGTTTATTCCACGAGATGCCCCAACTGCCACTTTGATCTTCTCTGTGTTGAAGCCCTTGGTTGGGATTGTTTTGACAAACTCCTTGAGTTTGAGCCTGTAGAGCAGAGAGGTTTTTCCGGCCGAATCGAGGCCAATGACGACCACGTGTAGGCACTGGAAGCTTGGCAGGAACGGCGTGCTGGGAGCGATATCAGTCAGCTGGTTCCCCATGACTCCAGCCAGCAATTCACACCTACTTAGGTGAGGTGAAAGATTCCTGTTTTAATCCGTTCTCAGTGGATTGGCATTTGGTCCCTGTCCAAGATCAGATGGTGCTTGAGGCCTTATCAAAACACACACACACAGGCTGGGTTAACATTTAATTAAAAGACAATGGGTGTTTAAGGAATGTTTGCAAACCAAGCTGCACTTAAAATGTTTCGCTACTACCGAGATGCTTACTTTACAATAGCAGTGTGTGTGTCTTCGAAATTTTAGATTTCAAACTATAAATGTGCCACATTACAGAGCTAAACATCAGTTAACTGGTGTCTGAGGTAATGTAGTTTCTTATTTGCTAAGGGTTAATCCTCTTAAGATTGTTAAACCTGAAGGGCTTTTCCTGGGCCAGATTGATTTGAATGCAGCCGATGGATAACATGTATTCAGGGGGTCTCTCTGCTGACTGCCTATAAGGACTGCTTCAGCTGCACTAATCCGGTTGTTGTTGACATCCTGATACCCATCAAACAGCTGCTGTTTGGACTAAATAAAACCATTACATGTTTACAAGGGCAGGTTTTATCTTGTTTTTTTGTTTTTATTTTTTACTTTGACCTCCCCCCCCCCCCCCCCCCAAAAAAAAAAAAAAATAATACAGTGTGCAAAGACTTTCTGTACTCAGCTTGCACAAGCATTGCCCTGTCATGTTTATTGACAGATGTTTTTATAACCTCGTTGTATGACTGTGTGTATATATGTGTGTCTGTGTGTGTGTATGAGGAATAATCCACCTTTTTCTCCAGTTTTCTCCCTCTCCTGCATGAAATCTCACTATCTACCTCATGTGACGACGTGTTTATCCTGATCGATATACCGCAAATAAATTTAAGAACTTCAACATCGTCTACCTATTGAGCTTGTAGGAATCCTGATATATTGGATTGATTGGATAGGATAGGAAAATAAAACATGCATGCAGTTTGCAGAGCCTGCACGAATCCCAGCATTGAAAACCGAGCCTGACCTCTCCTCTGCATATTTAAAAACCTTCCTACCTTTTTAGATGTTCGGTGAAATCATCATCCACAAGCGATAAACACGGCCATAGTTCACAACAAGCGATCTTCGTGTTCTCCTCCAGCAGCACTGAGAAGCTCCGGAGAGACTCGAGCGCACGGCACCTTAAGCCCGGTGACGTCACGGCCACCTGGAGGGTTGCTGCTCCGCGCCCCCTGCTGGTGCAGCAGTGAATTGCGTGCATTCGGGGTGTCATGACCAGCAAACACTGATGCATAATAACGTGCATATAAAAATTATTACAGTAAAACACCCCCCAGTGTTACTCTTTCTTCAAGTGTGAGCAAGTGAAAATGCATTCATAAAACATCTACACAAGAAGAACAAGTGTAATTTCAAATACACGAGTGAGTTTGACCACATTCCTTTAGTCTTAAGAGGTTGTGAACATAGAGTGAATAAAATTCAATTCCTGGGTGTTATAACAGATGACAAAGTTTGCTGTAAATCTCACATTAAACATAACCAAAACATTTGAAATGGTCATTTGTGTGTCTGCAAAAAGTCTTGCATATGCTTTTCAGAATTTGTGGGCATGCATTTTACATGTATTATATGTTTTTTAATCTACCTGCCTCTTGTTAATGGGTCTCATTTGACAAAAAGAGGTCAGTGGAACAACCTGGTTAAATTAATGATTTCAAACAACTTGCTAGTTAACTAGCTCGAGAAATATCTTCACATGTATTGGTCTGATCCCCACCCCAGTAACAGCAGTACTGTTACAAAATACAATTGAGTATTTATTGGTTTTACTGGAATTTTCACACTTGCAGTGGTTCAGGTTAGACCATTAACTTACAGAGACTCCAGAGTGCCATAATATTTGCATGTCATACTACTGCGTGAAGTGTGTGCCCATAGAGTATCACTCTGCAATGATACTTTGGGTCCACCTTGTGTAGAGTCAATGACAGAGCAGGAGAAAAATATTGGTGACTTACTGTAGGTAGGGCGGACACTGGGTTTGGAAAGTGAAAAAAACATATATTTTTATTGTACATATTTAGACAATTTATACTTTTTAATTAACTCTAGTTAAAAACATGACAAAAAGCATACTCACTAAAACCAAAAGGATTCGGAGAACAGCAGATGAAATAACAATGATGGGTAAATAACTAAGTACGCCCTGTGATACAGTAGCTTGGACACATGACCCCGCATTTGACTCTAGAATATGTTGGTATACAGAGAAGTTCATGGTGGACTCACTGATGGTGCTCAGGTCCAATGGCTCCAAAACAAACCCAAGACATAACCCCTCCACCACCGTGCTGACAGTGGGTATGAGATCTTTGTGCCGATGTGCTGTGTTTGGTTTTGGTTCAACTCTGCACTCTGAATTGTAACCAAACATCTCCACTTCGGTCTCGTCTGTAAAAAGCACAATGTTCCTGAAGTCTTGTGGTTTTCTTCAAATGTAACTTTGCAAACCTAAGCTGTGCTGCAGTGTTGTTTTTTAAATCGATTTCTTCTAGAAACCCTTCCAGACCGGTCATACTTAATAAGTATGTCTCTAATTTTACTATCATACTTTTAACATGTTAACTGAGCCCTGCTGAGTCTGGGATGTAGCTCTTGGCACTTTTGCAGTTTCTCTGAATGCTGCGCGGTCTGAGCTTGGGATTAATTTCCTGGGATGTCCAGTCCTAGAAATATTGTCAGTTGTCCACAGTGTTTTCCACTTATGAATAATCTTTCTCACTATAGAATGATGGACTGACCTTATAATTCTCTCCAGTTTTGTAGGCAGCAACAATTGTCTTTCCTTAGTGCCATTGTGATAACACACACCTGATTGCTTCAGACCAGAAAACAGCCAAAACGTCTTCTTTTATAAAGCTGGTCACACTTGCTGATGATCAGTTAATCAGATGCATTTGATTAGCAGCACCCAGCTGCTACTGCTTCCCTCTCAGTTCCTATCAAAGCAGTAAAGGTTTCACAGGACTGCACAGAGCCATGTGACTGTCACATGACTGTCCAAGGACTATCACACAAGACCTTAAAACGAGATTGTAACTTTGGTTTATGCTTCTAAGTTTAGAAATTAAACATTTTACCTGCATATTTTTCTGTATTAAAATTTTTAAGTTAGCGATATAAATATGCACTATAGTGTGACAATGGAAAGCTGACCTCAAGACAACCTGCTCACACCCTAGTGTTTAAAATATCATGAAGAAGCAATGAATGAGGGAAAAATGAAAACATATAATATGTAACATTAACCTTCATGGTTTAATAAAGTGCAAATGACCAACAATAAGGAGATTTATGGTCAACACAGTAGTACACACGTGGTCGCGTGCACACACACAAATTTAAAGACAATTTAAAATTGGTATGACTTCAAAATCATTTTTACATTTCACAAATTGTGCATTTTACACATATGCATGTTTGAAGCGTCAATATTTAACACTGTAGTGATTAATTTAAAGTCTTATTATGTGTTAAAACAACAGAGAGCAGTTATCGTGTATAAACTGCAGATTCAGTACACTGAAGTCATATTCTCACAGGATGTGGAATTGTTGAATTGGTGCCACAGTCAATATACTCAAAGGTCTCCACGGACAGCTGCTCCGTGTGCGAGAGATACGAAATATTCATTGTCATTCTGAAAAAAGAAAAAAACATCTTTGTTACATTTTCATATTTCACGTCTGTGCTAATTTTTTTTGACTTCGTTATAATTCTGGGTTTATTGATGGGCGTTCCCTTCAACGCTAGGAGCATTTTAGTGTCTTTTAGCTGTTACATCCAAAATGATTCTCTCATTGGCTTTGTTTTCAGCCACATCAGCCAAAAGAGCTGCAATAAACCCGCTGTGCTCTGCGTAGCCAGCAATAAACAGCTGACAGACAAAGCTAGCAACCAGCTCGTGAGTCTTTCCAAACAAATCAAACAGATCTAAGATGAAATAAAACCCCACATGACCATCCTAAGAATCAGCTGATTCTTTTTCTAGGGCACAAACTTTGGTATTTTGCATGCCTTCATTAAAATACCAAAATCCAGAGTGTCAAAATAGGACTATATAAGAAATTATTTTTGCACAGAAGGATCCAAAATGTACATAAAAGGAAGAGTTTTCATTTTCTGCAGCTTGTTTTGAACAGCCACCTATCCCACACAGTGACATGATACTTTGCATTCACTTTTCAAAGGTGTCTGCAGTGAATTATCAGAAAACGTCACCCAGATTACCAATGCTTTTTGTCTGTTTCTGTACATCACAGACATTAAGTTGGTGCATTTTTGCTGTTGAAACTGCGATATATCGCACGTTACTGATGCTCAAATGCTGAGCAAAAATGTGATTCCTGTGGATAGCTCTCGTTCTTATGAAGTGGTGAGGACTGAAAAATGCTCGAAAATACACTCATCAGTCACTTTTTTCAGTACAAATGTTCAACTGCTCTTTGACCCAATATCACAACAGCATTTAAGCATGTGGACATGGTTAAGATGACCTGCTGAAGTTCACATTGAGCATCAGAATATAGAAGAAAGCTGCTTTAAGATGCTCCCTTATTCACAAGGCTTCTCACAGCAGGTAGCTCCATATGTTTTAAGTTGGCAGATTTCTTTTTTATGCCAAATCTCCCCAAAGGAATTTCTGTCTCTTCCCAGGATTAAACGGAGGATCTGTTACTCGGGTGAATTTGTAAACCACTACACTACGGAGCCACCAACATCTGAACAAGTTGCTTTGAATGTGGCATATTTGTTGGAGCCAGATGTTACTAGGATTTTTTTTAAATGAACATCTGTAAGGTTTACAGAGAATGGTTGAAAAATGAGAAAATATCAAGTGAGCAGCAGTTCTATAGATGAAAATGCCTTTTTACTGCCACACGCCAGAGACAAATGGTCAGACTGGAAGAGAGCTGTAATTCAAAATCATTCGTTAAAATCAACCAAGGTGTGCATGAAGGCACCTCTGACTGTGCAACAGACCACATATTGAAGCAGATGGGATACCACAGCAGCCCAAAAGGTGTGCTACCGAGCTACCCTGCTACCCAGTGTGGCACAATCCACACTGGAGTTTAACTGAGAACGGGAAACTGAGGCTACCATTCCCACCAAAATTGGACCACAGAGGAAAAACATTGCCTGGTCTGATGAGTTTCGGTTCCTGCTGTTACATTCACGTGGTAGAGTCACAATTTGGTGTAAACAACATGAAAGGATGAACGCATGGATCCATCCTGACTTATATCAACACAGTGGTGTAGAGGATAGTTTCTTGTTATACTTTGGGCCCCTTGGTAACAATCAAGCACCATTTAAATGCCTACATGAATATTGTTGATGACCATGACCATGACTGTGACGAATGCTGTTTGGTTTCCTTTTTTTAAGCAACTTAAAAACAACATGTACATGTAGTCAGTACAATCTATTTGAACTTTATTCTTTCCATCTATTTATGAAACTCAGGGTAGTACGCGAGGGGGCTGGAGCCCACCCCAGAATATCATAAGGTACACATCTGGACAATTCACCATTTTCTCACACAGCTAACAGACAAGCGCACAACCATTCACACCCACCGCCAGTTTCAAATCATAAATTAACCTAAACCCACGAATCTCCCCACACAGAAAGGTCCTGGTTAGCCGGTAGATTCAAACATAGGACATTCTTGCCACCACACCACTGTGCTACCTGTCTCTTAATTAGTCCAGTTAGCATCAAAGTTCTGAGCCACTGAAATCACTGAATGAGCACATTTCTCTCGAACGCATTTAAGGTAAAAAGCAGCTCCTCAATAGCAGCACTGTGACTGTCCTGTGGTTTAATTCCAAGTTCACTGAATTTCAAAGGAAAAACTGGACTTCCAGGAAGACCTTTCATGTCCTTCAGATTAAAAGATTCGACTTTGGCTTTGTGAAGAAAAATAATTTTGTGGTTGTGGTTTTTGTGCACAGCGGAAAAGTGAAGCTTTTAACATTGTGGGTTTAAAAAACTCAAAAGTGTCTCTGCCTCTTCCGCTGACAGAGGTTGACACTTACTGAAGCTCCAGAAATAAGGTGTGAATCTTGATGCTGCTTGACTTGCAGTAAGAGCTGAAAGACATGAACAAGTTGTGCTGAAGTCAGACATTTAAACAACAACAATGGACTCTAATAGTTTTTATCTTGAGATGTTTTTTGATGTTATGTGCTGAGAACAAAGATTTCTTTCTTACGCTATGCCTTCATCTTTAATATCCAGGCCAACTGAAATTACATTCTGTAAATTATATCAGAGGACACAGAGATAAGATGTTAAACACATGATAAATGCTGGATATCAACAGGACCTGTTATCCAGTCTGAAGCTTACAGATTTCAGTGATCTGGGCTCGATTGCGGTCATATTAGTGATCTTGTTCTTTCCCATGACTGTTTGACCAACCACAGCCTGAATGCTGAAGTCGACAATCTGAACTGAATAGTAGTTAGTGTTGGTGATGTTGATGAGATTCTGCAAAAGGAAAAAAATCCACAAGTCAAGTGCAACCGACACACCTGTGCATTATTAAAAAGTGTCTGGGAATTTTAAGTGCCCCACCATCTAAGTGGGGCAGTGACCTACTGTACCATCTGTCATGTGAATGCAACGCAAGTGCTTCTTTGTGGATAGTGTTTTGATAGAGGCAATAAAAAATGTGGTTGTAAAAATATGGCTTAACTCGTTTACAACTATGTATGAGGGACCTCCACTTGTTAACACACACTAGTTATGTTATGCTGCTTGTTTCCAACTAATTCTACATATTTTTATATAGAATCGGTCACCAAGAATTCAGAAATATTAATCCCAACTTCAAAACTGTCAGTCCCATTTTCTAATGTCCATTTTCAGAGATTAAAAAAAAGCATGCTTAGAGCCAATCAGGGTTTAGCATAGCTCCTGTAGCCATAGTCTAATGCAACCGATGGTGCAACAGCTATAATGGGAAGCAACGTCTGCAGGACATACATGAGTCATCAGTTAGAACTTGACGTTCATGTTATTTTAAAACATGTTACAAAGGTGAGTCATTTTCAGATATTTATTGACTCTCAAAATCCAGTTGCCTAATGTTTATCATGGCAGAAGGTTCAGAGGTCACCTCCTTCCTTTGTCCACAGATTTGCAGAGATGTGGGTAAAAGAGGGCAGAGACACTGCATGACAAATCCACAGTAATAGGAGGAAGTCTGTCATCAAAGCAGACAAGCATATATATACTGTAGTTTATTAGTTACACTTAATTAAGCTGGGCAGATATTCACAAACCCCAACTTACATTTTTTATTCAGTTCATTGAGGTTTGAAGGCATTTGTTTATGCTCAGCTCTCTTAAGCTCCTCCCACAACATTTCAGTCAGGTTGAGGACTTTGACTAGGCCACTGCGACACCTAAATGTTTTCTTTTTCATCTATTCTGCTGTAGATCTGCTGGTGTGTTTGGGATCATTGTCTTGTTGTGCGACTGAATTTGGCCCAAGTTGTGCATCTAGCAAAAGGACATTGTTCTAGGAGTCTTAAATCTTAACTCAAGACATGTTGCCATGTTCTGGTCACAGAGAATAGGTTTTCTCCTGGGAACAACTCATATTTTTCTAATTTACTGTCATGAACTTTAATATTTAACATGCTAACTGCAGTCTATAGAGTCTGAGATTTAGCTCTTGGATTTTTTTGGCAATTCCTGTTAGCATTGCATAGTCAAATGTGATGAATTTGCTGGGAAATAAACTTCTGGAATGATTGTAGATTGTAGCACTGCTCCAGGGCTGCAAACTGCCAAAACTGCACAGTGTCCTGTGAAAACATTGTTTTTTCACATGCCCATATTTAAAATTTAACTAAACTGACTTTGTGGTATCTCAAAAACAGTGATCAAGCCAGTCATCATTTGAATTATCGGACTATCTCTGATTAGCCTCACAACTGGGATGCTAATGCCCACCTAGAAACATTAAGTGCTGCCCAGATGTTTGGCTGCATACAGTGTTTTTTGGTTACTGTAACACCAAAACTACTGTTGAGCAGAGTGATTTTCAAATTACTTACTGTGACGTCCATTTTAACTTCATCTGGGATGAAGTATACTGTGACTGATTGTACAGACACTGGGGTGAGGGTGACACTCCGTGGGAAGAGGAAAAAGAGGATCAGACAGCAAATAAGGAGACACAGGCCCATGGAGATGCAGACATGCAGCTTCCTGAAACAGGGATATGCAAAATTACATTTTAAATAGAGCAACAGTGCAAACCATAAACACAAAAATATTTCTAACTCGCTTGTTCAAAACTGTAAAAGCACCCCTCACACACACACATTCATGTACTGCTATACTCCTTACGTGCGTCTGGGTTTCAGCCTTACATCATTACACGGTATGACGGCAACGAGCTGGTCTTCTTGTCCTGCCAGTACAAGATGGAAATAAAGGTTTTGTTCTTACCACAGAAATGATGTGAAAGTATCTTAGCTGACACCAGCACATAGCCATGTTTTTAAGACTCCTTCAGTCAACTTGCTATTAAATGTGAAATGAAAGTAATTTGGAGAAGAAGAAGTAAACACTGTGTCAGTTTTTCACGACTGGTTCCTCTAGTTTTTATCACGCATGGGAAGCATTCAGCAGACAATGATGTCAAAGCCTTAAAACTCCAGTTAAAACAGTGGAAAATTGACAATAAAGACAGATAAAAGCAGATTTTTCTTCACAAAAAAAGGCCAACCTCTGGGGATTCGGCCAGTGCCACGGCATGTGGGGCAGTTGTCCCCTGTTGTGTTTTCATCCATGCTACCATATGGAGGAAAGTGCTTCATTCCTTTCACCTTCTCCATCTTTTTTGTTACATCAGGATCTCCTTTATTTTGCTGCTGTGCCACCATAGCACTCCTGAAAGAAAACATCCAGTAAAGAGCATGTTAAAAGGGCAAAAACCACAGTTTATAACTCGCAGTAAACAGCAGTGACTGTTGCCCAGTCAGCTGTTACTCACCTCCCTCACAAACCTTGAAATGACCAATAAATGATGCTTATTACTGCAATTCATGTTAGGATGTGAGCAGAATCTACAGTGTGGGAGTGATCAGAACCTCCCTGAATTACTTTTATGTTTCCTGTCTCCGTTTTAAACAATGCTTTTTATGCTTATTTGTACTAGAGTAGCTTTTGAAGTTCAAAATCATTATACCAGGCCTTCCTGAAGACCCTCAATTCACATGACAAAACCAACTTTCAACTAACCTTTCTCTGATTGGTTGCCTCTAGTAAACAGATGGTGGTCAAGACTGACACTACACAGTCATAACATATAGATAGATAGATAGATAGATAGATAGATAGATAGATAGATAGATAGATAGATAGATAGATAGATAGATAGATAGATAGATAGATAGATAGATAGGAAGAAGTCAAGACATTTGAACTCAGATGACAGATGTTAAACTGGTTTGTTGTGTTTGGTTTGTGCTGTCCTGCGGAGGCACAAGTATGCAGGAAGTCTCCATAAAGCCACACTAAAACAACAGTGTGCTCTGTGTTTTAGAAACAGTTTGTACTCAGTCATAAGCTGAATATGAATTACAATTTTTGCCTTTAAATTACATATTTTAAACTTATTTCTATATGAAAATGCAAATAGCTTGTTCTATTACTCAGTATCCTGTGACTCTATAAACTTTAGATATAATCAACTAGATAAGTGAAGAAAATTATTTGAAATACAATAAAATGGTTTATTCAGTTTTCTGTGAGTGAAGATTACAAATTGTATCTGCTGTATATGAAAGACTGATCGTTACTGTGCAAGGCTTGAGTGTAAACAAGTATTTAAACACTAATTAAGAAATAAACGACTGAAAGTATTACTCCTAAACGTAATGGATGATTCTGAAGTCTAAAATTATTAAATGTATTATTAATTTAACAAAATCACAATTTTATATGCAATACAAATTAAGTTAAAAACCTCATCCTCTGCAAACTCACCTCACAGCTCACAATAAGTCCAAATATCATTCAGGATGAGCACATTAACGCTGCTAGCTCCTTTATGATTCAGCTTTTTCAGAAGCTACATTAAGACCGTGGTGCAGCTGCTTCATATACACACAATGTACTGAGTGCAACACTTCCTTGTCTTTTTATGTGTCACTCATTTCCTGATCACATGTGCTATTATCCAGCCCTACTATCATACCACAATAATTTGCATATCAGCTAACGTGAACTATCTTTAACGTTGTGTCGTGCCATGGTCGTTACTCACGACCGAATTTGTTTCCCCTGCGTCGGGAGCGCGCACTGGGCACGGAGACCGGATCCAGCTCCAAACAACTAGACGTGGAATAGTGACGTTTTACTTTTGTGAAACACATTACCGTTCAGTTTGTGGGTTACAACAGGAAATGATTTACATTTCTTGTTCTCACGTGGTTTCGGATTATCTCAAACCGAGGACGTTTTGCCCAATAAGAGGATAATCACGTGTAAACTCGATTCATATAAACTTTAATACTCAATATAACACTTCTTCAACAAGCAGACTGACGTCCTGTAAAAATGTCATTTGCCCTGATTGTTGTACATCTCCAAAAGTTGTCTGCTGGAAACAAAAATACACCTTTCTGAGTACAAACAACTCCCTATTTTCGTCTAGTAAAACACATTTCTGTAGCTAGACAGACCGCAGGAATTCATAATAAAAACATAGCCTAAATGTAATAAAATGAGCCCCAAATTATTGTGAAAGATCTAGATTCTAGTAGAGATTTAAATTTAAACAAGAAACAGGTAGGAAACAAGGCAGGTATCTCTCAAAATACAACAGAACAATGTAAAAGGAGTAAAAATGGCAATTAGAAAATTATTTATACTCTTCTCAATAATCAGTGGAAAAGTTTTATTGGTGTTCAAGCATTGAAACCAATTTTAAAACTGCTGACCAGCTTTTTGCAGGTTTCTTCTGGGATTTGGCTGGAAGGCGTCTTTGTCAACACCATAATCTCCAACTCCCTGCAGATTCTCTATCAGAGTAAGGCGGGACACTCCAAAATGTCACAAGATGACTTTAAACCTAAATACGGCAGGCGGGTGAATCATTTGGGGCTTAACAGTATGTTTGTGTTGTGTATTTACACCTTTAAGCACCCACACTAGACACACAACCTATTTATGCTATATTCTCTTCAATAAACACAGTGTTCTGACATCAGGTTCCTTATTTCATTCCACTCTGCCAGATGCCCTGCTTTGTTAGCAAACGTTTTAAACAGTCAAATCCTGTACAAGTGGCCACAACCTTTAAACACAACTCCATATTTGACAGAGACGTTACCCTTCTCCTACCATATTTGCCGTTTCATAATTGACCCACAGATTTCAGTTCAGTTTACTATAACTGTCCCGGCTGGCACAGCTTTTGGATGCAGTTGCTAGTTTCAATAGAGAAGAGGTTTTGAGTGGGCGGCATGTGAGCGTTTGATATGAAATATTAGTCTTTGAAAATGTATTAAAACAGGAAATGAGTCAGTTAGAGTGGCAGATGTGTGCGGGCCTGTGCTGGACCTCTAGCAGTATCTTCATTATATGAAAACCGACTCTATGAGATCCTAAAGAAATTGATTTTAAAAGTGAAACTACTGATTTACTGGGGTTTTCCCATATAACCATCTCTAAGGTTTACAGAAAATGCCCTGAATTCACAACATGTTGAACCTTGTAGTAAATGGCCTGCATTTGTATAGCGCTTTTCTAGTCCATAGGACCCCAAAGCGCTTTACACTACATTCAGTCATTCACCCATTCACACACACATTCACAAACTGGCAATGGCAAGCTACATTGTAGCCACAGCTGCCCTGGGGCGCACTGACAGAGGCGAGGCTGCTGGACACAGGCGCCACCAGGCGTAGTGAAGGCTGCAGAAGGCTAGAGAAGGAAACACAACATGGAAGGCCACTCCTGTTGGCTAAGAACAGGAACATGAGGCTGGAAATTGGACAACAGAAGGTTAGAAAAATGTTGTCCATTCTGATGAGTTTGAATATTTGCTGTGGGATTTAGACGGAAAGCTCAGAAATGGGTATAAACAAACAGATCCATCTTATTTTATATTAACTGATGGCTGCTTCCAGCTGACTCTACCTCACCACGACACAAAGCTCAGATATTCTCAAACTGGTTTCTTAAACATGACGGTGAGGTCAATGTACTCAAATGGCCTCTGCAGTTATCATATCTTCAGTAGAGCACGCTGAGCTGTGGTGGAACAGTCATGGATGATGTGAAGGCATCAAATCTGCAGCAACTTATATGATGCTGTCATGTCAACGTCGACCAAAATCTCCAAGATATGTTTCCAGCTGAATCTATCCCACAGTGTACCTAATAAAGCGTTAGTGAGTGTACATCTAGTTTAACTGATCATCTGTTTCCCTTTGCTTACAATCTCTATGCAAAAATTGGCAGTTTACTGTGTAAATATTACAGCTGTATAAAACTTGTAGTTGCATCTGAAACACAAAGGAAGTTTACAAAAATATTTTTTAGTAATATGCATTTTAACATAGTTTTAACACTGAGTCATTAAACTGTAAAAGTCACTAAGTACTGTTACTTCTAAAGAAATCGGGGTTTATAGAGCTCCTGGTGGTTTATGGGGCGATCGTGGCTCAAGAGTTGGATGTTCGCCTTGTAATCGGAAGGTTGCTGGTTCGAGCCCCGGCTTGGACAGTCTCGGTCGTTGTGTCCTTGGGCGAGACACTTCACCCGTTGCCTACTGGTGGTGGTGTCCGGCAGCCTCGCCTCTGTCAGTGCGCCCTGGGACTAGTCCTTAGGGACTAGTAAAGCGCTATATAAATACAGGCCATTTACCATTTAGTGTCCCCAGGGAATGCAAAGCTGTATGACCTGAGTCAAACACATACTATAAGACAAGCAGTGTGTCATTAACTGGACAGGCAACAGGGATGTGCAAATAGTTTATTGGCAGATTGACAGAGCATTGTTTAATGTATATATTCTGTGACAGAATAACTTGAGATTGTAGATATAGTCAGAATTATTTTCTAGAGCATGGATTTGAAACATGGACAGTGATATTCATAAGAAAATACTGATTAAGAAAAACCCCAAACACACAAAAAGGCGAAATCATTCAAAGAGATGCACAGTAACTTAAAACCTGACAGACGCTCATCACAGTCAACATGTCAACCAACATGTGTCCTTCAGTAAACTAAGGAAAAAACAGGAAATGTAGCGAAATAAAAACATACTTGGTTCTGTTTCCGTTATGAGCTTGAGGACGTTTCTGCTTGAGTTAGTGTTTAAAGACATTTTTTAAGTTAGTGTTGGTGTTTAAATGAGAACGAGCAGAGATGCAGGCAGGCAGGGATGACGACAGATGACGCAAAGCGGACGTTTTCCATTCTAACTGTGCTAAAAATCACGAAAAACACGACTCGTCTCTAAAAGCCTCTACCTGTCATGCAGGTGTCTCCTAAACAGCAGTATAAAAAACAAAACAGAAACATCTGCATCTGAGCAGTGATCCGTTCGGACAGTTTTGTGTACATTCCACATGTCAACGTCTAAAATAACAGTACTCTGATACAGAAAAAGATTGCATTGTTAGGCAGATTTCACTACAATAATCAAGAAATGTCTTAAATATGTGTTTCTTGTTCTTATTACTGCACTTTTACCCCTAACCCCCAGAGGATTCACAAAGCTTCATAGCATCATCGTACATGAGCGCTGGCTTTTCAGAACATGTTTGGACATTCAGCAGTTTTCATTCTCACAGCTTTGTGCTCCTTGAGACTCCAGGCAAGCCCTGCCTATACACTTATTTCTCAGCACTGAGGAAGCAGCTGCTACGGCCATACGAACACTAAGATGATGAGTTGGAATACACACTTTAGTCCTGTCCAGATGTTACTTCCTGCTCCTTTTGACCAGCACCATAGAGCTCTAAGGCCCAGGTAGGCATGGCAAAGATTAACCGCCATCATCATAACTTCTGAGTGTGTATTGGTGGTTAACTGTATCAAAATGTTAAAGCTAAATTAAAGGCAAAGGCAGGAGCAGCCACAAATGAATGTTCATTTATCTCTTATAATTAAGAAATAAAGGCTACGGTATTTCATATTGATCCCAATTATCTTTCAACCTTCAACCAATAGATTGAATCCAATTATTTTTATTATCCTTACACTGTGTTTTAAAGTCAAACTAATTCACAACCTTAACGCTGACTTTTCACATCTTTGCCACCTTCACTCCTAAGTAACGTTATATCTGTTGCGGCGGTTTTCGGCCAACTGCACCAGCTCGTCGACGGTGTGCTCCAGGCTGTAGAAGTGCTTCTTCAGCAGTCGCCGGTTCATCCGTTGGTCTCTGAAACCCATCTCCAAAAGCTGGTCCATCTTGGAAGGGCCTTGTGTGGTGGCTGGCTCGATGCCTCGCTGGAAAAGAGAAGAGAAACGTGGGTGAATTTTTACCAAAGCAGGGTGGTAAGAGGAATATAATCAGGGATGTGTATCTTATGATTATGAGGTTGTTGTGACTAAAACTGCACTTTCTGTGGTTTCACTCATGTGGCTTCAGAAGGACTTCCAGAAATCCCTGGGAAAGCAGCCCTAAGCGCCCTCGTTCTGTCAGTGATCGCTTCCCCTCTCATCCAAGAGATTCTAAAGAATTAAGGGGCTCCACCAAGGCCCAGTACAAAATAAATAATAATTAGTGTGAGCTGTGAATTACGCGAAGCTACTCTAGCGGAGTAAAAGAAGAAAAATCTGGAGTTTAAAATGGATCACTGTTTGAGGATGGATCACTGATTTAATATAGAAATAATCACATGATCCATTATATTGTTGATTATAGCGACTGTAAGAATTAATTAATCCAAAAATAATAAATAACACAAAACTTAGATGCATTTTTAGTGCAGTACCTTATAGGATTCAATCATAGCAAAAAAGAACATACAGAGTATAACAGAGATGTTAAATTTTCTTTCAATCCTCATTAAATCCTTGAAGAGATGATACATTCTGGCATATTTGCTTGTGTGTGAGTGTTTCTAAACAGCAGGATGTGTTATATACCTCTACTGAACAGCTTGGTCCAGTGAAGAGAGCCTTATAAGCAGATGCTGCCACAGAAAGAGCTCCCTTAACAAGTCCCTCTGTGATTCCTCCTTGGCCCCTGCAACGAATACAGCGCTGTCGTTACACAACCTTACACAGAACAGTGTTACAGGAAGCAATGTGGCACAGTTAGCCACGCTGTCACGAAACGCAGACAGCATGCCACATATCTAAGAAATTTTACCGATCCTGCAGGATATTAATAGATCAAACAATAACATGAAACATGAACGTGTTAAAGACAGACGCACATTCAACAGAAATAAGTCGTCGTTGTTTTTTTGTACCTTGGCTGCAGAGCATTGCTGGGCCTGGGATTATATGTCTCAAAGGCACTGGCTGCTGAGCCTGCTGATCTTGACAGACCAGATGATACTGCAGAACAGATAAAAAAGGGAAATTACACGAAAACAAAGGTTAAATGAGGAACAAAACCCTTCGCTGAAGCAACAGATCCTTAAAGGTGGTGTGCAGTCTAACTTCCTTTCTTGGCTTAGTGGGCAAATTGTGTTTCCTAAGTAATGTGAGCTGTGCTGTTATTTATATCTAATGTAGTTACACCTAGCTGTGGCAGTGATACTCACCATTGAGGTGGACTCTTGGTTGATGCGGCTCATTTGGGTCACAGGCTGGAGAACTGGGATCGTCAGCCAGGTAAAGTGCCTCAGACCTGAAATAATACAGAAACTTTTATTTTAAAAAAAAATGAGGCTAGTCTGGGCATTGGGAAAAATCCTGGCAGGGAAAAAATAATAACATTTTGCTTTCATATCATCTATCATCCAAATGTGTCCCCCATCTAACCTGGGTGAGTAGAGGGTCGGCGGGGGAAGCAGGGGGTCAGGGAATGGCACCACTTCAGGGGTTAAGGTCACCTCATCCACAGTTTGGGAGGCACAGGGCATCTGGTTCACACTGCTGTTGATTTGAGTGACTAGTGGAGGCCCAGCGTTTCCCAGTAAATCCTCAGCAGAGGCCACCTCTGTCAGCTCCTGCCTCTCTCCCAGTAGTGCATCCCTGCCCGGCTCCATGATGGACTCTTCCTCTTCCTCCTGCTCTACATCCGATTTGTCCGAGGCCAGAGCAGCAGCACCAGTGCCAGGCTGCGACATGGCGGAGCTGTACATGGACTCCCCCAGAGGCCGGCTGGTGTCAAAGCAGTCTGGGAGGATGACGCTGTAATCGTCAGAGGAGACTGAGGAGATCTGGCTGCTGATCTGAGGCACAAGAGAAGAATATGAGGATATTATTACATGAGAATTTCTATACAAACTCTCTTACAATAATTTAGATCTAATCAAGTCACCTCATCCCAGTCTTCCCCTTTGTTTCCATCCTCCTCTTTCTCTTCTCGATCATCCGTCACGTTCTGGGTACCATCACAGGCCTCAAAGTCTTTGTCCTCGTTATTATGATGTGAACTCATACGCAGGTTTTTATTCTCTGGTTCAGGTGGAGAAACTTGCAAGAAGGAAAGAAATGACTAAAATCAACATCTGGATATTGAGGTCACACCATAACATACAAATAGAAACAGACATTTTGGTAGAAAAAAGCAGAAACAAAAAAAACCCCAGACGTTGTGCACTAACTTGGCCTGGTTTCCTCTTTTTGGGCGATCCAGTTGAGTCCTATGTTTGTAGGCAGAGCTGAAGTTTCAGGTTTAACGGCGCCGATCTCATTTCCTTCTTGAAACTCATCGGTCTCCTCCGACTCATCTGTTTTCTCAAAGTTCAGAACCGGGGAAACTACTGGAAACGTGTGAGAGTAGCACAAAAACAACAGCTTAGCACATTAAACAAGATGATGTTGACAACTGATAAACTGGTAGGCTCCTCACCCTTTGGTTCGTGGCCGCAGCGCTGGAGCCTGCGAGGGGGTCTGTGGTCGGGGGCTTCTTCCAAAGCGAGGGATCGCATGACGGTCTCACACAGGAACTGTGCTCCACTGATCTCATCGTCCCTCTCCTCCTCCTGGGCTACAGGCGTAAACACCTCCTTCAGATTCCTCAGTTTCCGTCCTTAGGAAAGTCCAACAAACAATTAGATAAATAATTTTGCACTTCACTTACAGCCTACGGGACAGTAAGAATTTATTTAAATATACGTAAGCCAAACTATATGAGAATGACTTTTGAAGACATTCTCACCAAACCTCAGTCACATATCTTGGAACAACTATGTCTTTAAAACTTTAAAACAAGACACCATGGGCAAAAATAATTACAACTTTGGCTACCACGGTTTATAACTGAGATAATACAAGTGTTTTGACTCCCTGCCATGATGGTGCTGTAGGATTAGTTTAAATCAGTTGTTAGTTTATGCATCCTAGTTCTAATTAAACCGCATGTGAGTGCACTTAATTAAAAAAAACTGACATTTTTTAAATGTAATAATTATTTGATTTGATTTAAAAATCACACTTTAAATCAAATCATGTGATATTGTTTGGCTATTTAACTGCAAACACCATAAACTTGCATTAAGTCCAGAAATTAAATCACGAAAGGTTCGAGTGGGCTGATCAGTGAGCCACCAGACAGTTACAGCAATTAGCTGGCTTGATTTTTAATCGACAGCTCGTGCGCTTTGTTTCGATGGCTGGAATTTCTTCCTTCCTGATAAAGTTTAACAGCGTTGATCCAGCAGCCATCACTCAGATGAATACTATCTTTGATGACAAAGACACTTTTATTTTAAATGTTAAGTATGATTAATGCTTCTGTGTTAAATCTACACATTTGTAGAAACCTTCACTAAAGTTTGAAGTGCACTTCCACAGAAAACCGCCACCATTTTTTTTTAAATGACTGGAAGATAATGATTGAACTCAAAGAGAGAAACTCCACCAGCAGCTAGTGTCTTGGTGGCAAAACTGTTGAGCTATCCAAGAATACGGCCGTCAGGCACTTGTGTTGACTACACTGTAGGCTCAAAGCAGATTCAACACATATAGTATAAGTCATGCGTAAGTAATTAAGACTCATTGTGCAAACCAAATCAAATTAGAGGTACAAAGAGCTTAACCTGAACTGAAATCTAATGTGTAAAATGACTGAAGCTGCCCTCTAAACAGCTGATTTAAGGCAAGAATACTTTTAATTCAAAAGTTTAAATTTTATTCCTTTTTTTTGCCTGTCCCGTTTTGCTCTTTTGCCATCAGAATTATTGTCTAAAGGCGAAGAAAGATGCCCAACGGATTTACTTTACCAAATGGACCATCCCAGCCTTGTGGCAATGGTCTATTTGATTCACCTTTTATTGTTTATTTTATTTTATTTTCACTTGCTAAATACGGGACAGACTTGACTGGGGTTAAATGTTAAATTTTATTCCTAACATCCCATGGCTTAGTTTTCCAGTAATTGTAAGAATTCATACTGAATACACATTACTCTGTGTGTCTTCTATTACTCTATTCGCCTCACCAAAAAGTTTTCGGACTCCTGAGATCTCCGTTTCCTCTTTTTTGGGAGATGGGCTGGACTTGTCCAACACAACAGTGCAATAGGGAAGAGGGGATATACACGGTGTCAAATCTAGAAATGAATGAAGAGAAAACACGACACAGTTTATGTTTCTAAATCCTGATGCGTTCACTTGGTTAAACTGTTAAACCTGGAAAGAACAAATTTCATCCAAAACCTTTATTCAAAAAACAGATAATGAATAATAACAGTTATTCTTCTTGTATTAAAGCATTAAACTTGACTCACCTGCAGGGGTGTTATGAGGAACCTTTTCCAGGTCGTCCGCAAAATTTAAATCCAGCAACTCAAAAGATAGAAGATCCTTAATAACAAAACAAATTAGGGAAAATATAAAAATAAGTGCCAGTGTACTTCTGCCAAGCTCTGTGTATAATTAAGAGCCAAGTACTGTTTGTTATTCAACAGATTTCACATATTTTCCTTATTAAAAATTGCCCTTGCTGCTAGCTTTCAGGAGTATTGACTGAAGCTACTTTAAAGCATGTTTTAGGTTTCTGAGCTTTTCGAGTGCACACCTGTGCAGTCATGAAGTCCACTGGTGGGAAGTAGTAGTCTTCAGAGAAGAGGCCTGCCAAGAAGCCAGTGTGGCCCTTCTTGGCCCGCGCCTCCTTCTCCTCTGGCTTCATCTCTTCCTTCGGTGGTCTTAGATCTTTCTTCTGAAGGACAAACAAGTGTGCCATCGTTAGTGTCACTAAAGTGTACTGAAACTTTTCAATTCATAATATGATTTTTTTTCAATTTTACTTCTGGTGTTTATAGTATATGATCTTTTGTCATGCATTAAGCTTTTTAATTCTGTGTTATTCTTAATTTTCAATTTTTATCGTAAGTACACAGAGTCACATGCTCACATACTGCAGTAGAGAACATTAAATATGTACAATGATTTACAAATTAGTTCCTATTTATTGTAAAATACCTCAACGACATTATGTCAAATGTTGAAACAGATTTTTTTTTTATTTGCTGTGAGCACAATTCAAAAAGCTTTAAAAGCAAAAGTGATCCTATTCTTGCCTAATAAAGGAATCCACTAGCTCAGCAGTCCAGAGCCTCCTACGTCATTATGCTTCAAATGTTTGCAATGGCTCACGGGTCTGGAAAGCAGGCAGGCCGGTTTAGTGGGGAGATTCTTTTACTATGAAGACGAGCAGCTGTAATGAAGAATGTGATCTGAGATGTTCCTTTGTTGCACAGGACAGAACTTCCTACAAAGTCATGTCACATCAGCACATGTCTTGAAAGCCTGTACACAGTAGCATTACAACCCAAGTCATGTGTACTAAGGCCCGTCTTTACCATCAAGTATACTGGGTTTTCAAACTTTGATTGGTAAGACCACAGGACTGTTTTCCACTTTACTTCAGGGCATTTTAAAGAGGCTCAAAGAGCCTATACAGTGATTTTCAATCTACTCCTGCTGTGCACATACCTGCTTACATACCTGCACAGCAGGTATGTTCTTACAGGTGGATTGTAAAACGTAGCCCCATTTTTACTTCTAAAGACCTCAGCCTGCCTGTGATGCTATGTTTTTGTGCTTGGTTGCACTTTGCTTCACTTTTTTTAATGTGTTTCTGGCGACATCACAGTGGTTCTCTGCATGTTTGATTTGTTTTTTTACACTGGAAAACCTTCCTGATCATAAAGGGATCTGTATGCGCTCCTGGGATCGAACCAGAACTTTTATACTTGTTAGGCAAAGGTGTAAACCACTACGCTATGAAACCACACATACACTAAATTAAAAAAATGTTTCAACATTTGATATAATATTACTGGACTGTTTTCGATTAAAAAATATAGCTTAATGTTATAATATATATTGCATTATAATATTACTGATATTTTGCACAGCTGCCCAGCTTTTTTGAGAAACGGTAATTAATTTGGTAACTGATCTATCAATTATTTTTAGAATTTATTCAAAAGGTCACAGTCACACAGGCCTGGAAACTAGTTGGTGGACAACCTACACGGAAGAAAAAATAATTATTCACAAACCGGTTGCGAGTGATTGTTGTGAAATCGATTTCTAAAGTTCCTTTCACAAGGCCTACAAACAAACTGGTGACCACGTAGATGGTTGGCAGTGGTTTGCTGCAAACCTCCTTGTGATTCCTTCGGTCGCCAACGCGTTGTCGTGTGCATGGAAGATGCAAAGCAAACACTCACAAACTACTCACCAAGCAGCAGTGAAACCGGAAACGGAGAACATGAAGTAAAAGTTGCGCCCTTTAAAATGTCATGGCTGAAGCAGTAAGGCACAGCTTTTACTTTGAAGACAGTTGTTCTCTCTTTTAAATTTCTCTGCAGCTCAGAGAGTAAAAGGCTAATCTTTGCACAGATGTTAGCATCTTCCAGGCTACAAGCCTGTGCAACAATGGCAATCTGCTAGCAACCAAAGAAATCACAAGGAGTAGTAACCACCCAACAACCAGTAGGGAAAAATGCACTTTTCCCTCAGGTCGCCTGTGGGTCATCCACTGGTCCCCAAGCCCGTGTGACTGAGGTCTAACTTGCTATATTTGCTGTGTTATGAAAAGCAAATCCACACATTTAGCAAACAGGAAACATTTAAAATGCATTTTAACAGTTTAACTGATTGTAGAAAATATTTTAATGCTTCTGTTACGGTGTTACAGCCCTATAATTATCCTGTTTGTTTCAGAGAAATATGTAGAGTGCGTCATCCATGTCCACGACTAACAGCCTGAATTAAGTCAATAATCTAGATGTGCACATGTTGCAGCTGTGCAGGGTGTTACTGAATAGCAGACTTGCCAGTCGTTTTCTCTGATGCCTGAGTCCGGTGCGTTTGTCTCTTTGCTTGACCACGATGCTGCACCAGACACGCGGGCCAAACTGAGACCCACAGTGCGCCAGGCGCCAGTGGGAGGTGTACGTCCCGTCTGTCACAGGAGCAACTAAGGCCACACTGACCATTCCCACATGTCCGGGTGGCAGCAAGGGCACCGGCACCTCCCTCTTCTCCTCTGATGCCAAGCTGAGGTTTCCCCACATGAACACTAGCTGGGTGCACGTACACACATACACAAAACACAAAATAGGAATACACATGCGAAAAAGCACAAAGACGAGAGCATGCAAAAAAGTCACATAACTAAAAGAATACATACAATCAAGTCAGGGGCACACACACACCCACACCCACCCATACACACACACACACACACACACACACACACATCCATTCAAACAATGACAAAGACTTCAAACTTAAACTACAACACAGATTAACTGAATTAAAATAATAAATATCTTAGACAGAGAGGGCGTTAGTGGTATTACGCTGGGTAAAAAATTTTAACAGGTGTTAGTGGATAAGACGAGGCTATGAGTACAGTGGGGGCTCAAAGTGGAAGTAAAGCAGGAGGGAAAGATAAAGTGCAGCCTGTCCTCTTGACGAGTGGGAGGGGTACCTTAGTCTCTGAGGTCCAGCAGATAGAGCCCGTGTTCTTCATCTTCCAGTATTTGATGAACTTGGTACCAGGCTCCAGATTGGTGCCGTCAGGCAGATTTTCATCCAGAAACAAGGCAGCCATAGTGGGCACCAAGGACGTGTGCGAGACCCCGGGACCCCTAGTTTCAAGTGTACAGAGCATTGTTGAAAAAAGCCCTGGTTTCTTATAATACCCATCTTTTGTTCTCTACGAATCAAAAAAGCAGGACCGCAGATTTTTTTTTTTTTTTTTGCAGCTCAAAAGCAATTTTCTTAGAAAATCTATGAAGCAGCAGCAGCAGTTTTCACATTGAGGTAGTTCCAACAATTTCCACCACCCCAGAGCAGCCAGCGATACACTCATACAGACTAGATTACAAAGATGGCATATTTTCATTTCTTTTCTTGGAAAAAAAGACTTTTTTGCATCCATGCTGGGTTCAAGGTACCCAGCACTGTCGGACGCTCTTCCGAGGTGGCTCTTACTCTGGACTGGAGGCCTGGGGTTCAGGGACCAGGGCAGGGATGGGACCTTGGGCTGGGGCTGGACCTGAGGCTGTGTCTGAGGCAGTAGGAGGGGACAGGGCAGGGACCTGGGTGGATGTGGAGGCCATGTTTGTCAGAGTGGCTCTTCCTGAGGTAGAGGGCCCACTCCACTGCAGCCCCCTCTTCTCCAGTCTCAGTTTCTTCTTGATTTCCTTCACTTCGGCTCTTAGCTGCCTTCTTTCTGCTTTGAGGCGCTGTCGTTCTGCCTTGCGCACTGTCCTGTCTCCTCGCCTTGGGAACCTGGTTTAAAATGTCATCAGGAACACCTATTTGTGGACTATCAAATGTTTATTTTCCAAAAACAAAATCATAAAAATTCCCATTGATAAGTCATTAATTACAGTAATCTAGCTGCAAGAATAATTTACAATCCCACTTTGTGTGTGTTTCTATTCATATTTTCCTTCATTAATGCAGAGTTATCCTCAGATTAGGTTGTTTACCTTAACTCTCCTGACATTCCATGTTCTGGGATGGAGAGAGGTGTCTTGGTTCTCACGAGGTTGTGGCTAGGGTCATGGCTATGTCTGCACATCTCACACAGGATGCAGGATGGGCACACGCTGGCGGGGAAAATAACAAAGACATTAATGTAAACATTTACACAGCTACTTAAAAAACACCAAACATGTAAAAATGGTTAAAAACAATGTTGTGATGACTAGAGTTAATTTCATGCATACCTGCACTTGTAGGCTCCTTCAGAGGTGAGTTTGTTGCAGCTGCTACAGTTTGGGGTGTAGCCAAGAGATCCATTCGAGGTGGAGGGGCCTGGTTTGGGTCCCATAATACCGCCAATAGCCCCAATTGCCTCAGGGGGACCTTCAGGGGATTTGTGGGTACAACACTGGACAGAAAAGTCGCTGCACATTCTTTCTACTACCTCCTTTACCACCTCATCCTTAAACTATGAAAAACAGAAGCAGAGCACAGTATTTTATTTAATCGCAAATCAAAAATAAAATGTTCAATGTAAAAATACTGCTTCACAGCAGCGGTTAAATTTTACCTTCTCCATGTATGATCTAAACCACATAGGAGGGGGCTCATCATCTGGTTTGTTCCCCTTGTTATCTTTTACTGCTACCTGCATGAAAATACACCATTCTTCAGTTAAGTGACAAAATCAGAGATTTTAGCTTTTAATAAAGAAGCACAAACTTTTCCCCCAACAGGCACAAAAACTTAACTGACTTGAGGCATCGATTTTATTAAAATGATTTCAAAGACACTGCACATGTGAGAATCTAAAGGGAGAAGAAAGTTGGGGGGAAGACTAGAATTACTTACAGCTTCTCGCTCAGGGGTGACCTGCGTGCCTTTGTCCACTGTTTTAACCCTTGAGGGGTAAGGAGGAGCGGGTCGAAGGTCTCCTTTCAGCTCCTTCACCTCGGTCTTCAGTGGGCCCCCACAGGCCTGTCCTTTCATCTTGTACACATTCATGTGTAACTGGTTTCCCTGCTTCTCTGCACTCTGCATGGAGAATTAGCATAGAATGCAAACCGCAGTCAAGTGACACAGTAGCAACGTGATGTGTATACAGATGCATAGTACATATACTGCACATATATTCTGTTATTTTCACCATTTGTTCTTCTATAACTTTAGTAGTCTAATTAAGGACACCGTTGTGTTGTTTATGTCTTAAGTGTAGATTTACGGTGCAAGTTCTCTATGTAAGGATATATACTATAGCAGTGGTTCTCAAACTGTGGTACGCATACCACCCGTGGTACGTGGGCTCCCTCTAGTGGTACACGTGAAGTCTCCAAATATTTTTAAAGATTGAATAATATACCATGTTCTGATCGAAAGATTTCTGAAAAATTAAAATAGTTCTGCTATCACTTCCAACATAAATGAAGACAGAAAACTAAACAGCAGTGACATTTTTAGGGTTACTGAAGTTGGGCTAGCTGGTATATAACGTTATCCGGCGACACAGCTATGTTAGCATAATATAAACACAGTGAAGCTGGAGGATGAACGCTAACTTTTTTTCCACTCAATAAAAGTTAACGTGAGGGTTCCCGATGGGTTGGGACAAATGCAATCATATGGCAGGATGCTGCAAATGGACCAAACTTCAGTCAGGAGAACGACTGAGATAATCCATCCACAATACGAGGTTAGTCATTAATATACTGCTGCATGGGCTGGGCTGTAGTTACACGGTAAGGTTTTAAAAACTGAGCTTTAAAATGAACTGGGGTGATAATAACAGAGAGAGGCTGACAGTGATCAATGCTATTTTTAGGGGCTTGTTCAGATTAAATAGAACAAGATACACAACAAAAACACAAGAGCCTTAATAAATGCAGAGTAGTTTAGACCCAGAAGCAGGTTTCATCACATCATCACTTAAAGATTGGATATCCCGCCTGCTGTTAATGTTTTAATGCAGTACAGTTGTTATTATTATTATCACTTGTCACATCCTGTTCCGGCTGCTGTTACAACCAAATTTCCCCTTGTGGGACAATTAAAGGATTTTTCTATTCTATTCTATTCATGACAGTTGAAATAAATAACATTCATATAATAAATAAAATTGTCTCGTGTAAACTGTATATGCTGTTAAGTAACCCTATACTACTGCACTTTAATGTCAGTCATAAGGCTGGTACTTTAAGAGCCATATATTTTATGAGGTGGTACTCTTTTTGAAAAGTTTGAGAATCACTCTACAGTAACAAAAGCTATTACTCTGTCATTTCTGTTTAAACCTAGCACTGGTACAGTACCTTGATGGCTTCTTCATATTCATCTGTGGGGGGGGGAAAAAAACAAACAAACAATAAATAACTTCACATTTTGTGACTCAAATTTGTATTTTTCCCCGGTATTTTGATATTTCCATGTAGGGGTACACCAGGAGTAAGGGTCAAAAAGTTTAGGTTCCAAATGTATTAACTTTCCAGTTAACAACTTAAAAGACACAGCTTGACTCCACACATCATTGTTTACTGTTATGCATATTATGCTACATGTCCTGCAGGCAGAGCTGTGAGTATTCAACACAATGCATACAAAACCAGTTTGCGTGACACACATATTTTATAACTAATGCAGAAAAGGATGTTGATCACAATCCCTGTAACCAAAAGGCAGTTGCCTACACCATGGAGTGTTTGAGCCTACAATTGAATTACCCATTTGTTTTACTGTGTTACCTTTTGACTCTGTTTAACACCTTTGTGTGGACCACATGTTTTGCATGGCCTTTCAATGGTTCAGCATCAGTTTAGCTGTTGCTAAGTCCACTGTATTTAGGTAAATGTACCACCAAAGTAAATTCTGAAGACAGGACTTGACATAATTTCTACAATACATATTATGAATGCCAATATTATCTATCATAGATCCATATCAGGTTAGGAATCTATCAGTTGGACAGCTTTCCTGGATCAAACAGGTCATTAGGGGGTGACTATGCATGTAAGCACAATGGGTTAAGATGTAGTTAGGGAAAGGAGTCTTTGTTATCTTAGTTAACAGAGGTTTGTGCCTTTTCATGCTATTTTTCAGCCATCTGATAATCAAACATGTATTTGAATTTTGAGTACATTAAACCAAGCTTTAAACAAATGCTGGCTACATATATTTTTAACAAAGTCCTGGTGATTTACCTTTGAAGGAAGACCTAAGCCTAAACATATTCAACATAAAATATATAGAAAACAAGCAATTAAATATTGTCCTCACCTTGACTGTTTATGCAAATCTGAAATATAAGGTAAATGAGATCAAAATTAAAAACTGAACTTGGACTCTGCCAAAACATTAGCACTGAAAATCTGCAATGTACACAATCCCTTACCTCTTCATTGTCTTCATCAAAGTATTTCACTTGAAAGTGGTTGATCCCAAATGATGCTTTGATCTGAAAAGTAACGCAGAACAATTGAGAGCAGTTCAGTTTTTCTCCTCACACGTGTTAGGAAAAACATAACCCATGTCTGAGTCAGTGAGAAAGACCTCCACAGCTGGATACTGTATTATACATATGTAGTAACCTTAAATCAAACTGAGCACGTCCTCACTTGTGTGCCTATATTTTGTAAAGCTCCGGTTGGCTTAAAAAAATATTATTTACAAATACATTATTGTTATTGTCGTAACAACATCGATTATCCTTTGGGAGCTCTGTTTATATGTCTAGGCCAAAACGTCTAGGCCTACTTTTTCACTAAACTGCGCCAGCGTTTAGCCAAGACTCTGCTAGCTGCTTACCCAGACTTCAACAGCTTCCCACTCCAATTTATCCATATCCTGAGCCAGAAACCTCTTCACGTTCCCCCGGAAATTGACTTTAATAGTAACAGGGAGCCCCATGTCCGCCGTCTATGGGTGCTTAATGGCTATCATTTGTGTGAAACCCGGCCTGTGTGAGCCCCGCTGCCCTCGGATGTTTTCTCTTGTTTACATCGTCAGCTGCGTCTAGAAAAAGACGGTGACGTTGCGCGCAAGCGCGGTCGCAACACCGCCTCCGTCGCATGTTTATTGTCGTCATCTTTAAGCTCACGAAGTGTGGCAGACAAGTGATAAGCCACACGTTTACAGGTGAATTTAATGCTGTTGGGACAATCGTTCTGCTCATATTCGACTACATAAGATGTCTTCACTCCTCAAGGTGGATAGTGAAATTAAAACCAAGGTGAGGTTTGGCCTTTTGTGAATTCCAGTTGAGTTTATACTGCGTGTTGTTGTTGCCATGTTCTTTGCTAGCATGTTAGCCACATTTAGTAGCATGATGTGGGAGCTCGGATAAGGCCAGGCTAAGAGCAGCTACCGGCTAACCGGTTTCTTGTTTCCCGCCTACTGCAGTACACCTGTCAAACCTTTCCCCAGGTGTGGTGTCAGGGTGGTGCTAAGCGTAACGGGGATCTAGATAAAGTTTGATTTACAGCCCCCTGTGCTGGGAAAATGGTTGCTGCTACTACGACCACATGCACTGAAGAAGGCCTGAGCTACCAAGTTAGCTAACTCAGCCAGCTGCCGTTCACACCGGCGTTGAGTTACCAATGCTAGAGGTTGTCTCTCACACTGAGGAACCGGTCATGTGTTTAAAACTGGACCAAAATAAAGTTTACTGACGTAAAATGAGTATTTTTTGTTAACTTGGTATTCAAACTCTCGTATATCTGTTTGTGTTTACAGGTCGCTGCTTTCAAGGAACGTATCACCGCAGAAGTAAGTCTCTGTCTTACGTTGTAAATTAAAATATATACATGCAGGAGTTAATCCTGGCTCATAGCGAGCCTTTAGGGGCCTGTAGTTAAGGCATAAAGTGTGCTTCTTTATTTAATGGAAGCCTGCGTCCAGCTATGAGTAAATTAAATCGAACTTACTGAAGGGGGAAACACCAGTCTGGTACTGGTATAACACCTTTTGTTCTATTTGAGCACTCAAAGCACTTTCTATTAAGCCCCATTCACCCAATTGCACGCTTTCTCTCTCTCTCTCTCTCTCACACACACACACACACACACACACACACATGCATGCATACATACATACATACATACATACATACATACATACATTCAAACAGCATTTTTATCTGTACTTGAGCACTGTTTATCTGACATTCACACACACTCACCCACACACACACCCCAGTTGATGGATTGGGGACAACTGGGGTTAGTATCTTGGCAAAGGATACATTAACACATGTAGTGGAGGAACAAGGGATAAATCTACCAACCTTCTGATGTGTAACTAGTGTGCAAACTCACAGATATCAGAATCAGAAACTTTATTGTCATTGTCATGAGAACAACGAAATTAAGAATGGTCCCCGATCATTGCATATAGATGTTTCTATATATGTATAGCTAAATGTGTATATTTGATGAGCACTTTCATACACACCTATTATGACTGTGATGTCCAAGACTCCACTAACACTGCACATTTCTTCCAGGCAGAGGATCTAGTCGCCAATTTTTTCCCAAAGAAGTTACTGGAACTTGACCATTTCCTCAAGGTCAGTTAATTGTACATTCAGCTAAATAAAGTTGGCATAATTTTAAATCTTTGTGAATAGTTGAAACTCATTCCTTCCAATGTATTATTTGGCGTTAAAGTTCATTATTTATTAGTCAGTCTTTATCAGTTGTCCAGAGTTAAAATAGTAACACCCAGGTGCTGTTAAACAAATTCACTTTACGAACTGGTCATCAGCAAACATAAACATCTCTATAAAAGCAAACCATTTGAAGTCCATCATTTTCCAGTGAGGGGGGTTGCTCACTAGGGCTGCCACAAACGATTATTTTGATAGTCGACTAGTCAGCGATTACTTTTGCGATTAGTCGACTAATCAGATCATCATCCATTGAACATACAGCATACAGCTTATTGCACCAGCAGCATCTGCTCTTATATAACTATCATTAGCTTTCAGCTTTAAGTGTTTAAGGTATGTGCTAACTAAAAATAAAGACAAGATGATAGTTTATTAAATTTTAATGACATTTGCAGAGTGTTTCGGTGGAGTTTAATAAACTCCTTGCTATCTAAAATATAACAGGACACCGGAGTAAATTCTCCAGCATCTCACACTTCTGATAATCAGCTGTCTGCTTGACGTTTATTCAGCTGTGTAAAAACTATAACTTTAATCTCAGACAAACCGATTTACTCAGGAACAAATAAAACACTGAAAAAAGCCAAACAACATTTTGAAGTTATCTAAGTGACTTATATATCATGTTTAACCTGAGTAGTGAAAGACGGCGGTGGGTTTGAAAACGATCTGCCGGGAGTCCGTGTTCTCACGGCTCTAGTTAGCCTAGCCCCCGGCTAGCTATCGAGCTAGTGGGTAACAGATGCCTCCGAAAACGTCGGAGCGCTTTTGAAAATATGTGGTGTCTTGATAAACTGAGCAGATATTTGAGGTTTACACAGCTACATTCTCGCCTGAAAATATGTTAAACGTTTATTTTGTGACCCAGAAAGAATAATAAGAATAATATTAAAACCAGCTGCCGCCATTGTTGGAAACTAAGCAGGGCCGCGATGGGCCGCGCTATGAATTCTGGGACACAGTTTCTTCTTCTTCGGGGTTTAACGGCAGCTGGCATCCTTGGACATGCAGTGCTGCCATCTTCTGTTTCAGTCCATTATTACACTCTTAAATCCTACTACTGATTCCTGCGTCTTTTGTGATCTTACAAAGCTTCAAACGACGCGTCGACTATTAAATTAGTCGTCGACGATTTTGATAGTCGACGTAATCGTGACTAGTCGACTAATCGTGGCAGCCCTATTGCTCACAAGAGGAAAACATTGAAATGGCTGGTAATAATCGCAGTTAACTCACCCCCAAGGTCACACTATACAATGTTCAGATGTAATTTTTGTAAGAGTTATATCTCTGACTTTACAGGCCTCAGTTAGAATGTGAAATGTTAAAGTGCATGACAGCACAATTAAAGACCGGACTAGTATGGCTTGTTTGTAAGATTTGCTGGGAGAAGGCTCTTCAGCCACAGGACCTGGCCACCTTCCAGTCACAGAGTCGACCATGAACTCCTCTCTGTCCTAAAATAGATTCAAATGTGAGGCCATCTGTTTAACAGCTAAAGTTGGGTCACAAAAGACAATGATCTTCAACAGAATGAGCGAAAAAGAGAGAATAAGGTGTTTTGTGTGGCAGGGATTTATGAGACTGTGTATTAGTAAATAGCTGCAAACCTTAATGAAGTGAAGCAGCATATAAAGAGTGGGCAAAAATTCCTCCTGTGAGAGACTGATATCATACAGAAAACCATTCAGGTTGTTGCTGCTAAAGGTGGTTCTACAAGCTATTGAATCATGGTGTGGTCTTAGTTTTTTCTCACACTGCTTCTGTCCTATCGCTTGGTTATTGTTGACTACATAATGACATAATCATTTGAAGTCTTGGACATTACTATATATGTCACTACATAAGTCATATGTAGTTCTTCTGTGTTTGTATTCATCTGTTTTTTTTTCAAACCTTCTAGATCATCTTTTTTGATGTCCTGACATGTGAAATAGATTAGATTTGGCAGCAGATGTGCTTTCTTCTTACCATGTCTGTATATTTATATTTGTACCATGTCTGGCAACTAATATTCTCATTTTTTTTCAGGATCCAAGCATAAACATCACTGAACTGAAGGAAATTCACTCAGACATAAATCTGCCAGTGCCAGATCCCATCTTGTTCTCAAATCTCCACGACGGACTAGATGCGGTGAGGATCCATTTTAGAGTTCGATTTCGTATGGTTACGGTAACTGTTGGTAAGGCAAGGATGAGAAGTTGTTGCTAACTGTTGCATCTCTCTCACAGCAAAATGCCAAAAAGAGGAAGCTGGAGGATGGAAGTGGGGATGACATGGGTAAGTACAGCTTTGCTAGCTGAATATTTAGTCTGTATTTTATGTATTTTTAACTTTTAACTTTTTACTCCTTTATCAGTGACTGGCACCAAGGTCTTTGTCATGCCTGATGGGATGATGAAGAGTAATGCAAACCTTGTTGATCTTATTGAAAAGGTCAAGCCCGAGATCAGGACACTCATAGAAAAATGTAACACAGTAAGTAAGAGCTCTAAAGTCCTTCATCTAAGTAAGTTATTTTGGCCATTTGGTATCCCCAGCAAGGAGCCATGAACTTACAACAAAGCTAGGAATGTGTGACAAATGAAGGCTTATTAAGAGAAACAGGAGAAGCAAGGCACAGATTTAAGAGTTGGGACTGAAAACAAGCAAAGGGTATTGAATTTGTTCTTTATATAAGATGACTATCACATGCTCGGCATCAGCTAAAATGCTGTTGGCGTAAGTGTTTACTTGTCAGATGTTGCATCCTCTTTTCTTAGCTATATTTGTCTCTTTCTGCAGGTTAAAATGTGGGTTCAGCTCCTCATCCCCAGGATAGAGGATGGGAACAACTTTGGGGTGTCAATCCAGGAGGAGACAGTAGCTGAACTCAGAACAGTTGAAGGGGAGGCTGCATCTTACCTCGACCAGATATCAAGGTTTGCAGAACCTTGCAGAAATCCCAATCTCATATGAACATCCCGGCTTTGGGATTTGTCTTTAAAATGTGAAGTCGCTTTCATGTTAAGAGACCATTTTTGTCTTTCTTCCGTACTTCCAGATACTACATCACAAGGGCAAAGCTGGTTTCTAAAATAGCAAAATATCCACATGTGGTAAGTGAATAGCTTTAGTATTAGAAAGTAAAAAGCTATATAAGTTATACTATAGAAGTCTATCAAATGCTAAGAAATTAACTATTTTTTTTAAACAATTTCTTTCATTTAAGAGTTTTTCCTTTATACATATAAACAAAAGGAGAAGAGAAGGATTACAGATGATTTGTACATTTGGGATAATTAACCTATACACTTAGGGCTGTAAAATAACTATTTGCATTTTTTATAAGAAATATTGAAAGAGAAAGCCTTTAAAAATATGTGGTCTTTGGTTTTAGGCTGTAAACGGTGACATCTAGTGGTTTACAACATATATAGCAGCCAGTTGCAGCTGGCCCTCATGCCACCCTCATGGAGTCAGTTTCTGACTGTTAGATCATTAACATCCAAACCAGTGGCCCACTCAAGGTCTTTTTGTAAAGGCTGTGGCAGTGTTCTTCCTCACAGAAAGGAGCAGATGTAAGTGTTGCTGAGTTTAAAGCAGAGTGTGTTTGTATATCTGGAAGAATTTAAAGCATGTGTATGAAACAATTTTTGTATCGGTCACCCTTGAAAAAGATTTTAATCTCAAGGTGCATCGTGGTTAAATAAAAGTTGATTGAAATGTCTTGTTGCAAAATTGAAAGTTCTTATTATCAATTATCCTTTAGTGAAATGACAAACTCTGATATCAGCCTATCTGCTAAAATTTCCACTGACTTCGGCAGTTCTGTTTTATATTTAAAAGAAGATGTACAATTAAAAATAAACATAGAATCAACTTTTTTAAACAGGAGGACTATCGGCGCACAGTAACCGAGATTGACGAGAAGGAATACATCAGTCTGAAAATCATAGTTTCGGAGCTCAGAAATCAATACGTATGTTGTGGCCTTCATTATTTATCAGCATCTATTTATACTTGCCTGTGTTCAGAAAGCAGAATAACCGATATGTTTGCTTGTTTCCAGGTAACGTTACACGACATGATCCTGAAGAACATCGAGAAGATCAAGAGGCCTCGAAGCAGTAATGCTGACGCTTTGTACTGATGTTCATCCAGCTGTCTCTGCATCCACCCACCCCACGCCGTCTGCCCCCTCGTCTCTTCACCATGCCTGTTGAGCAACAGTAGCCGGGCCCCGGTCCGCAGGACTACAGCTAGACATTCACCTTCTCCAATACAATCAAGACAGCCCAATACAAAGACATAGCTTCTATAGATGGACACATGTTTTGTTTTGTTTGTTTTAATTGTAAAATATTGTTTTTAAACCGTTTGAAGAGTATTCACTCAGAAAATGGGGAGACAGATCATAAGCCCTTTTCAGACATGCGCCAGATATCATTGCTATTAAACTGATGGCAGTTTGTCATGCACTCATCAATTTTGTGTTAATGTTCCTCATGTTTGTTCGTAATTTACAGAGAAGTTCTTGTATGCATGCGATATGTGGCAGCTAGTATTATCAGTATAAGCGGTGAAGTGTCACCACACTTGCAGCTCTTTCTGAGTGCAGGGCCTCTGTGTATGTGCAAGGAGCTGTACCCCGTCATTCCCACTCGGGCTCGGAAAGGATAAAACTCCTGGGTTAGTAATCCCAGATGAATGATTTAATTGGTGCTGATGAGATAAAATACTATTAAAATGGTCTTATTGCCGTTCAGGACCTGGGCATGCCTGTCTGCTACCGCATGAATTCAGGATTTTGCAGAGTGAATAAAAGTTTTAAGCAGTCTGGTTCGGTAAAGTTAAGATGGCTGTTTATTTGAAAAGTGCATGTCTGAAAGGGGCTTCTGATATCAAAAAGCGCTTTGTATTTTTTAATTTTAATTAAACATTTTGTCCTCAGATCCTCGTGAACGGCCTCATTTGTAGCTCTTAAATATTCAGAGCAAAGTGGTTTGTCATTATTGCTGCCCATTATTTGTTACTGTTTTAATTATTTTGTCTTATATTGGACTCCTGCTGCATCATCAGTACAGTAGTTCATAGGAAATGCAAAACATGCTGTTAAGTTGTTCTGCAAATGTTAGATATTGCGACGTGTAGATATCACAAAATATGAAAACGATGCAAGTTTTAAGTCGTGGGCTTAAATGATTTCAGTGAAAATTCACGAGTCAAAAGCTTCTTTTATGTTGGAGCATTCATTGTATTGAATAAAAGACTGTTTTTTGATAAGACTTTTGGAGGCATGTTGTAGGGTTTTGTTTTGTTTTTTATTTTTCTTTTGAAGTTTGAAGCAAAACATCAGATAGTGGTGTGACATGGATACAATGTTTCCTCTTGACCTGCAGATGTCGCTGTGGCTTGTAAGTGCTTGCTAGTTTAAGCCAAGGTGTAAAGGTCCTGACTTTTGTGTGTTTAAATATCAAATCCTTTGTCCCATGTGCATTTATTTCACACAGAAGTCAGCATCCCAAATATATATAAACGCAAATCCACAGTTTAAAAATTAAAGATCAAGTGGTGCTTAATGGGATCACACTGAATGGGTGTCAGATAGGAAGGTTTTGAGGCAGCTTTACTCACATGTTAAGCAACTCAAAACTTGAGATTCCTAAAATTTAACTAACCAGCAGATTATGATATAGATTAATTGGCTACTTTATTAGGCGCACTTTTTCAACTTCTCATTAAGAGAAATATCTAATCAGACAACTGCATTGCAGCAACTCGACACTTTCAAGTATGCAGACATGGTCAAGAGAGCCAATTGAAGTTCAACCTGATTATCAGAATTGGGGGCGGGATCATTTAAGCAGCTTTGAATGTGAATGTTGATGCTACACAGGCTGGTCTGAGTATTTCAGAAAGTGCTGACTGCTAGGCGGTTCCTACACAACCACCTCATGTTTACAGATGATGACTGAAAAATAGAAAATATCCAGTGACCGGCAGTTCTGTTGGAGAAAATGCCAAAGGTCAGAAGAGAATTGAAAAGAAACTGAAATAACTCCTTGTAATAACCAGGTAGAAGAACATATTGAACCTTGAAGCTGCAGCAACAGCAGGAGATCACATTGGTCAACACTCCTGTCAGCCAAGATTGGGAAAGTGAGACTACAGTTCACAGACTGGAAAAACATTGCTGCATTTCTGCTGCACATAGTAAGGTCAGAATTTGGTGCAAACATCATAAAAGCACGGATCCAGCCTACCTTATGGTTCAGGTTGACGGTGGTGATGTAATCAATACCTGAGCATTGTTTCTGACCATGTCCATCTTTTTATAACCACAGTGACCCATCCTCTGATTGTTGCTTCTAGCAGGAGAACGCCCCGTGACACAAAGCATATGTTTCGTTTTTTAAATTATTTATTATGGCATTTTTTTTAGCCTTTATTGATAGAGAGACTCTGAAGTTAGACGGGGAAGCAGGCAGAGATAGAGGGGAAGAGATGTAGTTACAGTTTTGTGTTTGTCATTAGCTTTTTTTAACATTTGGTATTGTTGTGGTATTGTTTTTACTTCTGTTTAGTTTTGATTAATTAGTTCAGTTTGTATTAATTTGGTGCTAGTTTTAGGTTTAAGGCATAATATGGGAATTGTATATGTCAGAGGTAAGTCTTACACACTTGCACTCTTTGCAGTTAGACTAACACCCAAAGTTTAATGCTTTTCTTAACTTTGAAAAGCTGACAAGGGGCATGAAGGACTTCACTGATCAGACTAGACTGTGCATATTTGTGAAGCGTGTTTTTTGAAGCACCTTTTATGCCGACACTTCTTTTTATTTATTTATTTGGTCCAGAGCTGCATCTTTAAGTAAATATAGAAAAGGTTATGTGAGGATGAGAAGATATTGAGGAGAACAACCAAGGCGAGCTGACTATTGTGACTGTAAACTAATGTAAACAGTTACTCAACGTCCCTGACGTAGTTGTGAGGTCTATACCCTCTGTCCCCCTGCCTCCTAGTCACACAAACGCAATGCAGCGTACCTGTACAAAGAACTCCCATATAGCTTCTTGAGATAAGAACCGGAAATAACTAGAACAGCGTAAGAAGACAATGAGATAAAATGATCAAAAAAGGAGCACTTAATCCTGTTAAGATTAAGTATGATTTATTTTGTAAAACAGTGCAATGCTGATCAAACCTTTGAGGCATGATAACGTGGGGCTGTTCTCAAAAACAATGCCATATAATGACAGTCTCTATCTGCTTTATTAAGCTATGTTACAGTTTGGTTGTTCCAAGCTCTTCCAAGAATGCTTCTTTGGTAGATTAAGTCTCTTTATGTAATCCCAGACTGGCTCCATGATGTTTAGATCTACGAGATCTAAGTTATCTGATGCAGGACTTCATGTCCAGCAAAGTTACCACAGCGACTACCTTCAGTTTCCTACTTTTTCTCATTACCACAGCAACTTTAGGTGACCTATGATTGCATTCAGTTGGACTTTACGTTGCAGTTTCACAATGTAATTAGCGGTTTTATAGAGGTGTGTCTGTGATAATATGATAGTGACCTTTGTTTGCAATCCTGCTGATCTCAGTACCATACATCCAAAGCTGCTTCGATGGTTCGTCACCTGAGCAAGGTTCTATTTTTAAAGCCTTATGAGGCCCACGTGTTGTCGGCAACGCTTTCTGCCCCTTGACCCTTCATGTACCTTTGAAAGCGCATGGCTGTGGTGCGAGGCAGTGTCACTATGTGGGACTGCCGAGTGAGTGGAGCATGCTCTGGTTAATATTTAATGGTTGTTCTGGCCAGAGAATTAATCAGTATCAGTCTGAGACATACTGAGAAAACTGCCAGGGCTGCACCGCACTTCTCAAATAAGCACGAAAACATGATTACAAGAAACAGTTTTTATTTGTTTAAAAAATACTTTTTTTGCTGAGGTGGTGGCTGCGTGTATGTGTAAAAATCTTTATCTCATATATACTGTGGGTGTTAAAGAAGCTTACAATATTACAGACACTGAAAAGACAGTTATTCTAAACATGAAAACATGACTAAATGTAATTTGATGGACAAAAATAAACCATTGTTCAATTTCAAGGAGGTTAATTGTAATAATTGTAGCAGAAGTCCCAATAAGACCATTTAGAAAACAATTATTAGAAAACATTTGTAGAAAATGTTCATATTTTACTTAAACCCAGCTAAATTAGAAGGCTGCTAGCACTTTGTAGGTCCAGGAAAGATTGAGCTTAGCTTAGCATATCCAAAAAAACAAGACCACTTTTTGTGTTTTACTTTAACCCTTTATTGCTCATACCGTGAAGGGGACGCTTCTTATTTCTTCAAATTGAACAAATGTGGTCTATCAGTGAGCTTTACAGCAATTATCTGAAAGTGCTAGTTGGGTGTCTACGTCCTTTTTCTGTCCCTAAGTAGTCTAGATTCTGGGAATGGTAACATCCAATTAAATGTTATTGTTCCAATCAGTAAAGTAGCCTTTTCCCTCTGCTCCTAAATGGTAACAAGGCCAGCACAATATCTTCAGGCATTCCAAAAACTCTATAGCAAGTTTCCTAGATATGGAGTTAACCTAGACCCAGATTAAAACAGAAAAAAAAGTGAACAGTACAGATGAGGCTTAATCCATGTCTATTAAAAATGAGAAGTAAGAATCCTTGTAAATATAGAACATTAATCCTCCAGTTGCCTTAAAGCTACAAGTTTTTGCCTTCTGTCTTTACAGGGTAAATCTTGCTGAGAGCCCAAGGCACCAAAGTAGTTGGGATTAAAAGTGCAACGGCACTTTTACCAAAGGAAAGGGCATAGAAAGTCATATGGTTTTCAGGGGAAAATGTCCATCCATCTAACAGGTGAAGCAGGGATACAGAGATGACAATACATCCAATCCTCAAAGGGGCGCTCATAATCCTCATCTTGGTTGTCTTGTAGAACGGTGAGTGCAGACCGAGGCCCAGACCAAACAGGCTGCCCATGTTCCGCAGGAGGCTAGCAAAGGGGGCAGAGTCTAGGTGAACCCACTCTGGCCTGATGCACCACTTCTGGGCTTTCTCCATGGTCCACAGCAGGTCCACATCCAGAGCTTTAAGGAGCACATAAAAGCCAACAGCAAAGGAGGTGAGGAAGAGGGTAATTAAGAAGTACTTCTTCAGGCTTGCGCTGTAGATCCATTTCTCCTTGGAAACAACTTCAGCTACCAGTGTGCCTAAGACGAAAACAGACAAGGTGGTTTATTAAACAGGGACAATGCGTAACATGTACACTCAATAAAACAATATTTGAAGTTAAAATGGTCTAAATATATCATATTTTTGTAATTTTGAGATTGCATTTACACCTGAGCCATATTTTAATTCTTCTTCTACAATATTTCTTTGTTTGATCTTTGGCATTTGCTCCTAAAAATATGATATTGGTAGTTGTAGGCTACATAATCACTCAGTAAACTTAATTTCCAACCCTCGCAAAATGTTTTTATGAAAATTCTGCACATCAAAGTCTTTGTAAAAGTCAACACTTTATCGACTAGAGTTCTTTAGATGGACTGACCTGTAATGATTCCTGCAATAACCTGGTGTGGGAAGTGAGCAGCCATGTAGACCCTGGAAATGCATACCACCAGCTCGACCAGGCCCATTAGCATCCACAGGCCTATATACAAAAATCTGACAGGGACAACACTGATTGTAGGTGCACAGAACCTAAAGACTCCAGAGAGCCAGAAAAGGTGATTGTATTAACACAGACTCACCTGTATAGCAATGGGGGGCACTGTTTTTCTCTTGCAATAGAGAGCAGTGCTGTTACCATGACATACCAGACACCAGCTGCGCCCATGGCATGACCTGAAGGACTTCCTGCAAAGAAAGAAATTGGGCTTAGTATTTTCTAATTTAGAGTGAAAACCGATCAGTCGGTTCTTCATCTATCGTGACGACCAATCCTCGTCAGACTGGTGACCAGAGTAAGCGCAACACCAAGTCTGAGGTGGTTTGAATATGTCATATTTTGCTGAAAGTTGTTGGTATCTTTTATCTTTTTCTTTCAGTTTCCAGAACGTTTAATATGTTCTGGAAACTGAAGACTGAAGAAAAACACTTGCACCTTGTTACCTTCCCTTCTACTATTAGTATAAGGACAGAGATCTCTCAAAGAAACTGGAGCAAGATAAAAGGCACTACAAGTTTATTACCTATTTATCACCATTAAAGTCATGCCCATTCACAGAAAGTCGTGTACAGTTGCCAATTGTTACAGCTATCACCTGGCAATGATATACTGGAGTATTTATCAGACTAATTGTGTACTGTGCCAAATAAATCTTATCATTCTATTATGACAGACTAGTTCTGTTCAGTTTTCATGCGGTCCGCATGCCTGTCATGAGCTCTACCTGGTCCAGTTTCACATGTGATGGGGAACTGCTGGAGTGAAGGGGCCGGTCCTGCTCCATAAAACTTGGTCTCGTGAACCCACCAATAAGGTCTTTCCCCAAATAGAACCCTGCCACAGTGAAACAAAAAAACAGGAAGCAAATCATGCAACCGTTCCTTTTTTTAATGTTTAAGTTTTAAGTTTAATTCAAGTTGGACCCTTTCACCCAGTTACCATTTTAGGACCAAGTTGAGCCAGTCTCCGATGACAGCCACCCAGATGAGCCTGAGTGCCGTGTCCCTCCGCAGGTGGAACCAGATCGGGAACAACCAGAAGAACGTGGTGTGCAGATCGGCCACTGTGGATGCCAGGTCGAACAAACCTTCATATTTGCCATATCTGGTCTGCAGATAGACAGCCAGCTCAACACCCCAGCTGTGTAGAAGATCCATTATATCACAACCCAGACCTCTTTCTGAGGACGATGCTGTGAAAATATTGTCTCTTTATTGGGTTTTTTCTTGGTTAGGTTTCAGCAAAGCTCTTTGAGGCCGTCCTGTCCGTTCTTCCACTGAATGATTCCCACTGGACTTTACTCAAGGCTAGCAAGTTTGTTTAACTTTGCAACGGTGCAGACAGGTCACTTAACCTTTACACCTCAGGGGGCCCCCTTGCTCAAAGCTATCGTAACAAAAAGCAACAGCTGCCCATGGACAGATTGCAGACTTCTAGCAAAGACCCGTTATCTCTACTTGTGCCTGAACCCCAATGTGAGAAACAACAAAATGGTTTTGAACTTTTCGTAAACATATCTCTGGAAACAGAACAAAATATGAGCTCATCTGTGCAGATGTCCCCACCAGACCTTTCTTTCATAAGAGTGCAGTACCTTATGTTCTACCTGCTATCTATTTTTTTCTTTTTCTGTTTTGTCACCAACTATCTCATCAGCTTTGTTTCATCCCAAACTCACTCATTTAATCATTGATCTTCTTGTGTAATATAGAAATAGCTTACTCCATCATTCTGAACGGCGGCATGTTTTCACTAAAAAAATCAATGACATTACTGATAAATTATTAGTGAGAATGTGCAGAATGTGAGAATGTAAGAAGGGAAAATATGAAAAACACGGCTATCCTTTATTAATGCCAAAGTCAAAGCCATGTGGACAAAAATGAAGAAGACGAAGATCACATTTAAAAATAGTCTGTGGGGCAGCAGAAAAAAATCTCTCTGCAAAGTGTTTAATTTGGGTCACACTTGAGGAGGACAGCCACTGATCGATTGACTTCCTCTCTCCTGTGACTCTCTCTGTACAGTGATTCTAAGATACTGATTGACGTTTTGTTTTCCTGTTATCTTCCCAACTTGTTTGTGTGACATGCCTCCCAAACTCTAGTGACTGCCAGTGTTTTATTACACATGCGTAAGGTCCAAAGATCAGCGTGTGCATGCGTTTGGGTAGTGGGTCCGTCCACTATAAAAACAGCCAGCTGTCTCGCTGATAACAGCACTCTCTGTTCTTCCACTCACACATCACTAGACTGAGATTTCTTCCTCTTAACGCTAAGATGCTTAATGCCGTGATGGACGCTGTGCAGGGTTTCGGGGTGAGCAGCACCCACTACCTGCAGACCAACTACAAAGATGCCCAGGGCTTGTTTCTCTGGGTCTCCTGGGCGGCTGATCTGAGGAACACCTTCTTCATCTTCTTCCCCCTTTGGTTTCACCTGCGGGCTTCAGTGGGCATCAAGCTGATCTGGGTGGCTGTGATCGGAGACTGGCTTAATTTAGTGTTCAAATGGTGAGCGTATTTTTTTAACTGATATATAATCGTGTGAAATAAGCTTTCTTTAGACCGTAACTCAATGCATGTTTCTGCTGTCCTCTTCAGGATTCTGTTTGGAGAGAGGCCGTACTGGTGGGTCCACGAGACAGCCTACTATGCAAACTCCGTGCCCCCTCACATTGAGCAGTACCCAATGACCTGTGAGACTGGACCAGGTGAGAGACACCACTGTTCATGCACGGCTGCATTAACTTGCGTGAGGGTAAAAATAAACCGACTCCCATTAGCCCACAGCTCCTCTCACTCTGCATGTGTTCCTGCCTGAAGTTTACTTTGAAGTAAATTGGCCGAATCAAATAAATTATCATTCTAAAGATCTAGATCTTGGCACTCATCCTCAAGATAAAGCCCTAATGCTGTCAGGTGATATTGTGCTTAATTCGTACATATCACAGAAAGAACGTTTCTTTTGTAACCTCTGGTTTCTGTCTGCCTTTCTGTGTGGAGTTTACATGTTTCCCCTGTGACACAGTCCATAAACATGCATGTTATGTTATTTGCAGTTAGGTTATTTGGACAGCAGCCAAATATATGAGCTTATTGAGTTGTTTAAAATCAAGTTAAAATAAAATAGTGGCGATCTTTTTCATTCATTTATTACTTAGGTTAAAACAAACAACAAAACAAAAGAATCTAATGAATGAGCAGTGCAGGTTGCTCTGGCCCACGTGTTAATAACTGCCTTCCTCCGTCTGTCTGTGTTACCTAGGCAGCCCCTCTGGCCATGCTATGGGAGCTGCAGGAGTCTACTACACCCTGGTGACCTCGATCCTCGCCATCATGACCAGCAACAAATCCACAAACAGTCAGTGGTGAGTCTATAACTTTATTTTTCCTTTCTTGGCCCTGCCGATTTTGGTGTTGTTTACCATTTTTCTCCATTCAGAGCTTATCGCTCTGGACACGCTATCTGTTCGGTGCTGGGGTTGATCATTGACTTCTGAGAAGTATTGACTGAAAATAGGGTGTTAAACACGGGTTGTTTTGACGTGCGGGCAGCTGAAGTTCTCATGAGAAGAGAAGAATAAATTTGTTTATTGTTACAGTGCTTCAAAAGATTTTCTTTCATGTAATCTTGAGCTGCTGGAAATCAATGAATCTAAGCTGTGTGAATTTGTACTTCAACAGGTATCTGAAGGCTCTTCTGTGGACGCTTTTTTGTGGGGTCCAGGTGTGTGTCTGCCTCTCTAGAGTCTTTATTGCTGCCCACTTCCCCCACCAGGTCATCGCCGGTCTTATCACAGGTGAGTATTTTTACAGTTTCAGTGAACAGCTGGCTATGCCTCAGTCATTCAGTAAAATATCTAGTCAGAAATATAGTCAGTTATTAAGCCTGCAGCGGTATAATAAGTAACGCAAAATATCCGCCTCTGCTTTCCTAATGTGGATCATTGTTTTCTAGGTATGATTGTGGCTGAGGCCTTTAACAGAACTCAGTGGATCTACAGCGCCAGCATGAAGAAGTATTTCTACACGACTCTGTTCCTCACCTCCTTCGCTGTTGGCTTCTATGTGCTGCTCAAAGCTCTGGGTGTGGACCTGCTGTGGACCATGGAGAAAGCCCAGAAGTGGTGCATCAGACCAGAGTGGGTCCACCTGGACACCACGCCCTTTGCCAGCCTCCTACGCAACATGGGCACGCTGTTTGGCCTGGGTCTGGGCCTGCACTCTCCCCTCTACACCGAAACCAAAAAGAGCAGCAGCCTGTTGGTCAAAGCAGGATGCATCATCAGCTCTCTGCTCCTGCTGCACCTGTTTGACTCCTTCAAGCCTCCTACACATACCGCGGCCCTCTTCTACCTGCTGTCCTTCTGCAAGAGTGCCATTGTGCCACTGGTCACTGTCAGTATCATCCCATACTGTGTGAACCGATCTCTGAGCCAGCACAACAAAAAGGCAGTGTGATCACCAACTTCATATCACAAAGACTAATGAAAAGGAAATCTCTTCCTATTGAAACACATTCCTTTGGTGCTTGTTTTATCCACACTGCCACGTAATCCTCAGGAAAAGCTTTGAGATCAACAGGAAAATGCATTTTGTGTTATTTGGACACTGAACCTTGAACATTGTGTGACACTAAGTGAAAGCACTATCCAGGCTGCCCAGTGACACTCACAAAGAACTATTTTGAATATGCGACAACACGATAATGACGCTTGTCCTGGACGGTCATTCACGACTTCAGTATAGTATTTTAACTGTATTAGTAATGTATTTTTTCAATGTCATAGAAAGTATTTTTGGGACTGTTGAAATATTTTTAAATAAAAATTTTGTAAATGTTAAAAAAAACGATTTGGTTCATTTTTAAAAATGTGCAATTACTGGAATGTTCCTTTAATACTTGACTAATGACCATTTTCTTCCACTTAGACTAAGACTTAGATTTATTCTGTTTTTCTCACCAGCGCTGGAATATCTGTTAGCGTATTTTTTTAATATGTGCACCACAATTTAAAAAAGTCACCGATTCCAAATTTTACTCAGATACTCAGCTTTCTTAAAAAAAAAATCACACAATAAGTATAATATTCAGAATAATCTCAATTAAAAGAAAATAAGCAGAAAACAAACACTTTTAACTCATTATTTACAATTTATTATCATTGCACAGTCATGCACTGTACAACAGTACAATGAAATTGGAGTACTGTCCCACATCAGTGCTAAAAGAAAAGAAAGCAGTAACCACCAATAAATAACACATATGCAGAATAAAATATACTATATGTGCAGAAATTAAAGGTACAGTAGGTGCAGAGATAAAAAAAAATACATACACAAATATTAAAAGGGGCTCATCAGTTTAATCCAGGGGTGTCAAACATAAGGCACCAAGGCCATAATTGGCCTGGTGAAGACTCAAATCCAGCCAAGTGGACAGTTTTTAGATCATATGAAGCAATGTATAGATTTTAAACGTAATACTAAAAAGTATGTTCAGTATTTTCAGTGTTTTCACGTTTTACAGCTTTTCCTATTGATAAAGACGTCCTACCCTCATTGTCATTCATCCTACACCAAAATAATAAACAATTAAATGATAGGAAAGTTACTGTTAGTCACAGTAAACTAACAAAAAACGTTATATTTTATAATTACAGGGCAGTGCAATGAACTATCCATACGTCTTTCTGTCATCATACACATTTATCAAGAGAAGAGAAGAGAATAAAGTTTAGACAATAAAACAACAAAACGATAAAAGTTGAAATGACATAAAAGTAAATTGAATGAATTACTAATTACATACAACTTTAAAATGCTTACTTACTTTTTTGTTAGAAAAAAACAACAGAAAATTGTTATATTCACACACACACACACACACACACACACACACACACACACACACACACACACACACACACACACACACACATAAACATTTTTTAAATGGGTTACATTTTATTCATTCTTATTTTTACATTAACTACAATTCTAATACTCCAATATATAATGTTGTTTAAAATGCAATATTTTTCTCTGAATCATAGCATCTACTTTAAGTAAATTCTTAAAGTAGATGAAAATGAAAGTACTAAGTACTTAAATGTACTTACATGTACTTATTCTATCCTGCCTCCATTTGGATATGCAAATCAAACAATATAGTTTGATAAATTAGCCTGCTTAGGCTGCTGCCCCCGCGACCCGGTCCCGGACAAAGCGGATGAAAATGGATGGATGGATGGAAATTAGCCTATAGTGGAGAAAAATGCATGCACTGGCATAAAATTGGACAGTTTTTTAATATGTTTTTACATCGACACATATTAGATCCATAGGAATTTAATACAGTTAAGAAGAAGCTGAACACCTGACATGATCCTTCATTATCTTTGTTGTTGTTTTTTCCCCTCTTTTGCCAGAGACACAAATAAAAGCTCACTGTTTAAAGACATTTCCAGCTTTGCTCTATTATTGGATTCCTATGGGATCAGATAAGCAGTAAATCTTGAACACTGAAGAACAGACCTGATGTTGAATAGATCAAGAATATACTCGCTCGTCCTCACGTCCCCTCCAGAGACCCCGTGTCCCATTTGGCTGTTGTATAACCTCATATGATAAAGATAACATTTCGGGATGATATCAATAATTAACTCAGATCCGTTATCTCGACTTGCAGTGATGACAGCGATTTCCCACGTCATACCCGTGTCTGTGGGCCCGTCAGGCACACGGGGCCGAAAGTGCACACTGAACATTCAATATTTGCCATTCTGTGTTTTGCATAATACACACGTGACATGCCTGATGAACAGTTAAGTGGGACACAAGAGGAAAAACACCAAGTAAAGTGAGATTTGCTGCAGTTGCATAAAAATGCATAAAGTTTGATAGAAAATTTAATTTAATAAGAATTTGTCCGATATCACAAAGCGGTAGAGTTTTGCTAAACATCCGCGCAGACATAAAGAGACAAAGACGGTGGCTGGATTGTCATTGGCAAATTTGTGCATTAAAAAATCAGGAATGAGAATAACAAGCTCTCAAAATCGATGCAATCACTGAGTCTGTCACATTCTTCATTTGGCGCGGGTGTGTACCTCAATGACGCACATGGATGCGCTCACGCAGTTCCTAATACCCACTAACTGCATCTCTCTCAGACACGGGAGGTCTGGACGCTCAAAAGAAAGGTGTGTGTGACGGAGAGATGCAGGTAAATATTAAAGTCCCAGCTAAAACGGAAAAATATCGGGAAGAATGTTCAGTTGGTCCTCTTGGTGCATCTGCTGTACCGTTATATGCAGGATGTCTCACTTCCCTTTACTCTCATCAGTCACTTTATTAGGTAACTTGTTCAACTGTTAGAGGGTATTGCAGCACCCTCTGTCGCACAAGTAAGACATCGCAGCACCTCCTGCCAATTAAAAAAACAAACAAAAAAACAAACAAACCCCGCCCCCAACACGCAACATTCCTGTTGTTCTAATTTGTGATAAACAATAAGGTTTAGATTCTTTAAATAATGATCAAGCATTATAATGTACAGTGGCCAGAAATAGTTATCAGCTTCTACCCATCATTAGTTTATATAATTACATCACAGTATTTTTAATAACTACTATATTGTAAAATTATTAAGTTTAAGGAGCAACTTCATAATCCTAAAATCTCTAAGAAAAAAATGTTTTCCACCTGTACCTCATCCATGTGACCATTCTCCAACTTCAATTAAAAACATGGTTAAAAACCTTCCTCATATATTATCATTAATTAATTTCACTCTACTCCTTTTGCTGCGAAAGAGTGCTTGACTATGTTTAATACTATGCAATTTCGGGCTTTGGGGCCTGGTAAAATATTATGCATATTTGGATAATTCTTGTCAGTCTTGACTGCTGTGTGGGTCCCGTTGCATTTTTGTGGTTTTATAATGAATTTGCCTACCTGTTTGCACGCCTGATGTGTTAGCCCTGTCACAGGGCAGAGGTTCAGTTATTGCCATGTCTGTGTTAAATTTTTGGCTGTTTAGTCTTGTCTGCTGTGTAGTGGAGCATGGCAGTTGAAAGACTGACATGCTTTTATAGAATTATATTAGAATGTGACAGAATGAATACAACTAAAACCTGACAAATCTGCAGCAACTTGTGTGACACTTTCATGTTATTATGGTCAAAAACCTCTGAGAAATGTTTCCAGCACCTTGTTGAATGTGTGCCAAGAAATATGCTAAATAAAGCTCTGAATTAAATCTAGTCATAGTAAAATGTACAACGATTTCCTTGTACTTTTAGATACAATGAAGTATAGCAGTAATACTGTATTACCTGCTCAGTGCAGTGACCACATATTAAAAGGTGGCAGTGTTGCACCATTGACCAAAAGTATTTCTTCAATTTGAAAATGAAGAAAACACCAGAAGCAACATGGCTCCTTTTCAGTTTGTTCAGACTTTCAAGTTGTTAGTTTGTTGCATGTGTGATAAAGTGTTTATGCAGCTGTAGAAGTTATAAAAATATTCAGAAATGGAAATAAATGCCTCTGTGCTCCATTATGAGTGAAATGGAGGCCGGTCACGGAGAGACTGACAGAAGTTGTGGAGGACGTAACGGAGAAAATGCTGCACACTCCAGGTTTGGAAACACAAGACACCTTTTAAAAGAAATGACTGCTTCAGTAGTGACATTTATCAGGGTGACCTGCCTTCAGCTAGTTTGTTTTTATATGGTTCATACTGAGCAAAAAGTGGAGACATTTTTATTATTGAAACTTCTGTAAGTAAGAGTGACCTTCACTAATGAGGCTTCAGTGAACAGCAGGTGCCTCAACTGAAAGGCCAGATGCATCTTTCAGGTCCTGCATCAAGTCCTTTGATGGATTTTTGTCCTGTTTCTTAAGGACATGACTTTCAGATACTGTTTACCTGCTGGAGATGGTATTTTTAGGCCTTCCATTTCTTCTTTTGTCCTAATTTTTGTGATTCTGTATTTTTTAAAACTTAATTAGTCCTTCCAGATTGAGTTTGGGTGCAAACACTTTTAAGAGCTTTATAGGCTTCGGATCAGTTCTGTATTTGGTTGAATTTTTGGTCTCTGGAGGCTTCATTCACTACTTTTTGACTGTGCTCTTTTGTGTCATACCTTTGCCTACACACAGGTTACACAGCAAAGTGCGAACTGATCTTGAAAAGTAAAATTACTTCATGTCATCCGGTTTCTTTATTTTTAATGAAACTTTTACCTGGATAAATTAAGGATAATGAATGAAAAATAACTCTGTGTAGCTTTTAGTGTCTAAATCGTAAGTAGTAGTAAGTAGTTTTGGGGAAAATAAATAATGCAGTCACATTAACACATTTGGAGAGTTTTTAACTGCACTGTGTGACATTATTTACACCACCCCCATCCCATCCAGCTTTTAAATGGGGGACCTTTTTGCCTTTTAAAAGTAGGACTATTTAATTTACATCCAGAAACACAAATTAATACATGTCAGAAATATAATCGCTTCCTACTTCTTCTTTTTTTTTGTGATTTCCTCTTTGATATTCCTTTTAGATAAAGTATCACTGTTTGGGTCCAAGTCATTTCATCTGAGTAGCAGATGCATGATGAGACAAGGCCTGACCTATGACAGATTAAAGACAAGTATACAGAGATAGACTCTGAGTTTATCAACAGCAAGCCTTCACAGTTTTACTAAACCCAACAAGCAGAAAAGGGGACCTCAACAACAGTGGAAATGGAGAAGGAAGGAGAGCACCTAGGTGTGCCACCTGCCAACCTAAAGGTACTGTCAACAAAAATACAAAAGGTGGGAGTCAAGATAAAGATATAAACGATGAGCTACTTAAATCAAAGCCAAGAACACCTCGGACAGGAACTCCAGGTATGGATGTTTACAAAGTGAATGGAAAATCTTTCCAAAAAAGATGAAAAATCGTTCTCAGAGAACAGCTACAACAAACAAAAACCAAATACTGAATGCAGTTGTTGCAGAGTTTTTCCAGTACAGATGCATTTTTCTGAAATGTGCACTGACGCATGAAAAAAAAGTGCAGATGTTTGTGAAGTCTGTGGAAAACATCTGAGGCAGACCTTTCTGATGCTGAGAGTACAGAGGGTGAGAGTGATGAGGACTGGAAGAAAAGTGAACAGAGTGATAAAACGGACAGAAAAAACAAAGTCTGAGGGACACAGGAAGAGGGATTTCTCTAGCAAGTCTTTCTTTCTTGAAGCATGCGCAGGAAGGCAAGAAGGATGCAGATATGTGTGGCGTGTGTGGGAAACATTTTGAGACCAAGGAAACCTTGAAGCTTCGCTTGTAAGCTTACCCCAAATAAATGACTGTGAAGTTTGCGGCAAACATTTTGAAGGCCACAAACACACGGAGCTGTACATGAGAACACACACAGGAGAGAAACCATTTGTCTGCACTGTCTGCGGGAAAGCGTTAAAATGGAAATCTGATGGGGCATATGAGAGGTCCCACTGGGGAGAGACCATGTGTTTGCAGGTTACATCAGTCAGGTCTTACTGTTAGATTTCATTTGAGCATCAAGGCAAACATGCGCAGTTTCAGAGATTAAATGATGTTAACTCTGAAATCCAGTCTTTTTTTTAATTTGGGCTTAAAGTCCTTTTTGTTATAAGATTTCATTTTGAATATTCCAATCAGGTGAAAAATTCACATACATTTAAAAGAGATTAAAATCTCTTTTTCAAGATAGACCTGTCCAAGAGGGCAGCAGAAGTTACAACAACATGTAACAATATAACAAAGAGAAAACCAAAACGCACGCCCCGTTAGCCAAAAATCTCAGACTTGGGATTTTACAAAGTTTTTCTACTGAGATTGGACGATGTCATGGAGCAGATCCACATACCTGCAGTCCAAACCTTTTATAATCAGAATAAAGTTGACAGAAAGACAGCTAAAATGTCTTGTTTCAGATAAGAAGTTAACAGAAGAGCTGCACCAATTCCCAGTATAAGATATGGGTTATTTTGAACTTATTATATTTTGAGAGCTTTGCAGCGCTCTGATGGTTCAGTCCAAATTTTACTGTTTGCATGAACCAATTGTTTGAATCCTAGCTAGATTGTGGGGCAATTACTGGAAATATTAAGAAGTCATATGCAAAATTTGTGTAAAATATTAAGATATTTCTTTTATCCAGCATCATTGTATGTCTTTTAATTATAAAAACAGCTCTGTATGATTTCACAATTAATACCTTCTTATATAGAGCTTCATATCTTATCTTTTCAGAGTCACTATAAATGAAAATTACAGATATAAATGTATATTTCATTTATAGATAGATCGATCAGTAGTTTTTTATTGTTGAAACATTATTAAAAAAACAAATCTCCAATAATTTTGATAAAAAAGTATAGTTGGTCTAATTTTTCCAAAAAGAAATGCTGTATTTACATATTTGGAATTCTTGGATGTTCTTTGGTTTTCACTGTACCAAGCGGTTGAAACATGGTAGTCTGCGAAACACAGAATGATATTTTTCAGCGATTTTATTGGTCAAATTCCTCTTTTTCTTCTTCTCTACTCAGTTTTGGGGTCACCACAACAGATCACCTTCAACTCACCCCATCATTAGCGTCCTCCTCTGTTACACCAACCCTCTGCATGTCCCATCAGCTCTTTCTCTTTACCAATGATGGTTCTATCATGCCTTCCCCTTCTCCTCTTCATTTGTCTTTAGCTAACAGTAGCACAGTTTCCACCGGCACCCTGTTAACCCTGACCAATCCAGTATGGAAATCACATTCTTGATGATCTGCATGTTTAATTTATGCCAGATGTTGACATATAACTGAAAAAGTTGCAAAGGTCTTTTTTTATACGTACAATAATTTTTTAAATATATATTTTTATGTAAAATTTGTTAGATGCAGAATGTACGGGGTCACATAACCAGTGTTTAGTTAAGATCATGACTGGGCCATTGTAGGTCACAAGTGGCATGGAAGCATGGACATATAGCCCCCTAAATACCCTTATTCTGCATTTGGTTTAAGACGTGTATACAATTATTATTTTTAACTATTTATATTGTGTAATGTAGTGTGTAATACTGCCTTTACAAGGAGAATGGGCCACATGTTTAGTGACTGTATTTCATTTATTTGGCATTATTTACTGGTGGACACTAGCATGTGAGGCAAGTATGTTGTGATACACAAAGCTCTTCAGCCTACATCTTCAGGTCTTTTATTGTCTTTTAGTTTCAATGAGGTTTCTTGACGTCTTAAAGACATCGGTATGATTCATGCCAGTATTTCATTGGGCCTGTGCAACCAGAAAGAGAAATCAGACTGACTAGCAGAGGTTCAGTTTAAACACAATTTATTTTTCTGCTTAAATAATTACTTGGATCATCCAGTGTAGGCTATGTTGGTTTGTCATACATGTCGGTACCAGATTTATTATCAACAATGGATGCTTAGGGTGGATTCATATGAAAAAAAAACAAACAGAAATTCAATTTACACATGAACAGAAAGTCACATTTTTAATAACTGACAGTGATTTGTATGTGATTACAAAGATTTCGATTTGAGTGATGGGGCTAAAAATGAGATTCTCTGTTCTCATGTAAATAGAAGCAAATAAACAGGATAAAAATCATCAACGTAAAAGTCCCCTTTTAAAAACCACAGTAGAACTAAAGGTTTAAATATACACTTCTAGTATGCATGGATTTTTTTTCTTAATGTTAAACACACACACGCGCACACACAGACAAACGCACACACACACAGCGTTGCTAGCGGTCTAGAGCTAACAATGTGCTAGTCTGAAAGATGCATTGGACAGTGTCAGTACTTTCCTGTTGCATAAGAAGGATGCTGTACTATCTCGCCACTAGGATGTGGAGTGTCATTTCATTTGTAAAAAAAAAGAAAAGAAAAGGAAATTAAATAAAAAACAAAACAAAACAGTTATAGATGACAGATGTTTGGGTTACTATGAGTGCTCACACAGACAGAAGTACCATCACACCCTCTCTAAGTTGTATTACAGTGCTTTGAATTAAGAGAAAGAAAGGAAAGCGTTAAAAATAAAGTGACATAACATGCAGCAAAATATCATTTCTCTGAAGAATGTCCCTCGGACAGAGCAGAGTAGCTGTTGTCTTTAAAGAAAATGTCCTCTGTTGAAAATCAAGCATCATTTTTTTTTCTCCATTCGTTTCATTCACATACAGCTTTTTTTGTTCCTTTTTATATTTGGGAAGAGCACGTCAGAAGACACACTCCAGGCTGCACGAAAAGTGTCGACCTCTCAATACAAATGCACTGGCTCTGCAAAGCTTCATCAACTCAAATCAGTGCATAAACAATCTGTGAAGCTACCAATTCTTTTTTTTTTAAGATTTTATACAGTGTCATTTATGTACAACAAAAACACCCAGGTACTATTATATCTCCTTTGTTTTGTTTTATAAAAGAACCACATGGTGCACCCCAATACCGTGAGTGCAGGAGGAAAAAATAAAGCCATACAAGGCGAGTGTCTGAGAGAATGAAGTCTTTTCCCTCGCTGTTTGTGCCGTCTTTGGTCACAGACGCCTTTCATTTGCCAAAGATTAAAGAAGTTTCCAGCTCACGTCCATGCGTGTCCTTCGGTGTTGTTTTCCAACAGTGAGTGAGTTTGGTGACATGCTCATGCGAAATCAAAGAAAAGTAACGTGTTGTCTTGCTGAAAACCATGCGTTGTAAAGCGAAAGCTTCAGACACGTGTTGGCTCCCGGTTTCATTGGCTCCGGTCTGTTTTTCCTCCCAGGGTCATGTGTGGGGGTCACAGGTGGATGTCCATGGACCTGAGTGTAAAGGAAAGTTTATACTTCAGATTGGTTGTTGTATAAAAAAAAAAGTACTTTTCTGCTTTAGGATTGCAGTTTTAAATATCTTTTTTTGTCTTTCTTGGCCTCGATTGTAATTGTGTTTTTAATTAATTCTCTTGTTTATATGTTTTATTTATTCACTGCACCACCTTGTGGTACAAATTGGAATTACATGAAAGTACCACCTGACACTAGTTCATCTCCAGTATCTGTTCAACACAGTACAAAGAGATTTTGGACATGAAGTCATAAACAATTGTTTGTTCATATCATTTTGATAGCTTTAGTTAACTCTGGAACGTAACAGAAAGTGTCCTACAAAACCTCGCAAGTGATTCGTTTTCATCTTTGTTTACATACAACATAAGGTGATATTTTTTTAAATACTAACTAGAACATAAAACTCACATTTAGATGTCAACTAGCAACTTAAATTATTGCTAGCTTTTAAATCCTTGCAAATATTCTTGTTAATAAGGATCTGCATGGTGCGCTTGACTGTAATGCCTGGGAGTACAACAGCACTGACAATTTTATTCCAGTTGAAAAACTCAGTTGTCTTCCTGATTACATCAGAGTTAAAAGGTAGATGGCTTCATACTCAGCATACAGACATCTGAGTGGTCTTAACTCTAAATTTCAGAATTAAAGTCTTCAGCTAAACATGTCTTTATATACCATACTTTATATTAAGCAAAAAATAGTATATTCTTATTGTATTTACAGAAAACACACATAATTAATCTTTATGGTCTATAGGTGAATATTTGGTAACTTATGGGAGTTTTTAGTGTCTTTATGAGTGGCCTCTTACCAGTTGTAGTTGAGAGCTCTACTGTTAAGAATGACTCTTCCTCCCTGGTTTCTTGTTGGCACCGTCTCCAGGCTTGGCAGAAGGAGATTAAGAAAAGCAGCGAGATTCAGCACAAGACAGGAACAAAAAAAAAAGCAAAACAAAAAGAGAGAGAGAGAGAAAGGAAATATCAGTACTAAACTCAGGCAAGGCATTATCGGTGAGTGTTAATGAAGCACAGTTTGGTTCATCTTCTACATCAGGCAGCATGCTGGAGGAAAGATGAGTTTAAGGAGTGAAAAAATGTTAAAATTACTACATCTGTACATTTGCAAATGAAAGCACACATGCTTAATAGAGAGAATAACGACATTCTATATTAGTTGAATCACTTGATATTAGTAGTTCTCAGACTCGGTCTAGTCTCAACCTAGAGGCTGTAGCTGCTACTGAGGAAACACACACTGCAACCACTGCAAACTGTATTCAGACAGTAAGGTTGCTGTTATGAAATTGTTCTAAACTGCACAGCATTTCATAAACTCACACTCAATTTTTCAAACAGGAAACAGCAAACAAAACCTGAATGTCAAAATAAAGTTTAAGTTGCATGAACATCACAATTTAGTCATTACATTTGACACTTCTGTCATTTTACCATTTTGTATGGATAAACCAATCTTAGCCAAGATCTTCATCTTCTGTTTTTACATGCGTAAACTGATGTGTATTTATAAATCTACTTGAGGTCCCCAGTGACGATGTGGCCATGGCATTTTATCTTTGCTCACCTGCCTCTTGCTTCTCCTGACCAACCTGCTTTGCCCAAATTTTAGCTGGACTTTTAAGTGCTGTTTTTTTTTTTTTTTTTTTTTTAAATCACAAATGCTTTTCTGGTCTTAATCGCAGATCAACTGTGCTTCAGGTTCAACTCATAGGACACTTGGGGCAAGAAGGGCCTTGAACCTGAACTAAAACTTATGCTGATGCTTCTAGACAATTTTACAACAAAACCCTGAACATTAACCACTCTGGACCATGTTATCTGTTCAGCAGAAGTTGCCATGGTGATCTAGCCAGGCTAAACATACCTCACTAACCCATTAATCGCGCTTTGTAGTACACCTCCCCTCACTGGAATGCAGTTTACTTTGGTTTATGGCTGCCTTAATGCTGTCAGAATGTGTGTCCTCTGCTCATCTAAAAGGTGATTAAGAGTTTACATTGATTGATTAAGAGTTTACACAAAGCTACAGCTTCATGCAGACACCTCAGCTCACTAAGTCAGGCAGTTTGTTTTGACAGCAACCTCAGCTTTCACTCTTTGAGGCTCCTCCTTGTGGCCGTGTCGGGATCGCTTCCCCTTCTTCTTGCCCTTCCCCCCCGTGGCTCTTGCTGCCGCTCCTGATGAAGAAGCAGTGTCAGCTCCACCTGAGGCTACACCACCACCAACACCTCCCCCACCAGCAGCAGCAGCAGGTTCTTCTGCTGCAATAAATTCGCCTTCACTTTGCCTCCTTTCCTCTGAGCTGAACACTCTGCGTACAACCTTTCTGATCACCTGCAGGGGAAGAAGCATGTTAGCAGGAGGAGGGTGGGGGAGTTGAGAGAAGTGATGCAAAAAAGGATGAGGGAGATATGTAGAGGTGTCGTGTAAAAGTCAATGGGATGGTATGTGATAGGTTTGGTTCATGCATCTAAGAGGTTGTCGGCATCATTGTGACAATGAGGTCCAATCTGAATTCCCCTCCTTGGCCCAAACCCTCAGTTTTGAAGGGTACTGGTCATCTAATCCCTCTAGTCTGTACATGGACAGCAAACTGGAGGGTGAGATAACCAATCAATCACAAACCAAGGGCGTATGGCCAAAGGGGAAACAAATCGAGCTCACATAACAGATTTGTGCCTTCCATGGTTCATCGTTTTCCCTATTAAATTTTACTGTGGCTGTACATGGCATATACATGTGGTGTAAGACAAGAAAAGCAATGGAGGAGAAAGACTGGTTACTTTTCTGGTGACCAGATTCCCATCTTCATCTATGAACTGCTCCTCTGTCACAGAGTCTCCAGGAATGTTTCTGGCCTCCTCTCCCTGGGGTGAAAGTTTTTATTTGGATGGAAAAGTGAGAAAGAAATGAGGAAGGTAAAGGTGCAGGTAGGGTTAGCTCCAAGACTGTTATTCATCAAATAAATAAAGAAGCATTTCCAAACAGCCCACAAATCACAATGGATGCAAAACCAGGGTATTTGCCCTAGAACATATTTATCATATAAAGTGGAAAGGTGAGTATTTAGATCGGCAGGTTTATTAAATAATGTAATGTAATACTGCATCCTGCTGTCGCAACACGTCCAAACTTCAAAACCGCAGCAAAAGCACTGGAAACACCAAATGCTGTTTAAAAGACATTTATAATATAGAAATACGGAAAGAATACAATAAAAGTGTTTCTTTTAAACAAAGCTTCAGAAGGATGTGTCCATAGATGGAAAAATAAAAGTTCAGGCGAAACCCCGTTCAAAAACCATACAAATGCATCTTATTATCACCTCAAAATGAACCTTGATAGAGCCAGAGATTGTAACAAAACAATAAAGAATATAGAATATAACTGGTATCTACTGGTGTCGAGCCAGTTCGGCCTTTTGTGGAGGGTGTGAAGAGGTTGTGTTGAATGCTGAATGATGGCTGGAGTACTTTCAGTGGAAACAGGATGCACCAGAGCTCAATTTTCATTGTCACAGCAAAGTCTGTGAATACTGTACATGTTATATTCTTGCTTTAGTTTAGTTTTTTTATTCCTATTAAATTTATAAGATCTTCAAGCAGACTTTTTCCACTTTGGAAATGTGTTCCAACATGGGCAGCGTTTCAATTAGGCAAAAATCGCCACAGTTTATTTAATTTCAGCTATCCTAAGTAAATATATGCTGCTTTAATCTTGTTAATTTGTATCAAAGCTTCACTTAGGGCTTTATGAATCTATTTTCTGATTTTTATTTTATTTTTTTACACTAAGCAATTAACTGATGACTCCCTGGAAACACTTAGCACTTAGCATCAATAATTAAAATATCTATTAGTTGCTTCTAGCTGAAAAGAAGCTTAAATCAAAGGCCACCTTTTCTTCCCCCCTCAGAAGAAGTTTGGCACATTCCTTTTATTCGGTAAATTAAATATATATGGTAAAGCACAACCAACAATCCACCAGCCAGGTAGAAGAGCACAAGCAAGGCAAGCAAGCAATTAGAACTTAATACTATAGCAAAGCTAAACGTATAAACAGCTGTAGTCAAGTTTCTATTTCAATTTAGAGAAAATTTAGAACTCCTCTTTGGGTCATATGTTAATCTAAAAAAATGTCTCTTTGTTTCCTCGCACATATCCCGTCTCCAGTTATCTTTTAAAGTTACTATAGCTGCACACACATTCCACTCCATGTTAACAAACTTGCACAAAAACACTGCTACTGTCATGCTCAGCACACATAGCAAATAGCTTCTGTTCAGTCTCTCTGGTATCACTCTTCTTCACACGCTATCGGTCCACTGCACTCTGCTTCAACATGTCTCTGCACACCAGGCCTAACAGACCTTGAGTACAACCCGTCTGCGTATCACCCTGGTAGTGACAGTGGTCTCCTCATCAGAGTCGGACTCCTTCTCTATAACACTCTCCTGATGAAGGCAGCCCAGCAGCAGAGTAATGTCAACGAGGCCAGAGTGTGTGGGATTCATATGGAAAGTTAACATATGACAGAAGAATTGGGCTAATCTCAGAGGTTAAATATTTTAAGCCCACATAACAACAGAAGGAGAATAATATAATATACAGTTAAAGACTTTTTCAAGGCTTCAAGACAAGATTCTCTGTGAAGGACCGATTCCCACCTGGACTTTGTGCTGGGACCTGTTGCCTCCGTCCTTGTCTCCTCTGCTTGGTCCCGCTGTGCTGCTGTCCTCCTGGGATTCCTTCCTCCTGGGCACCTTTTCCATCCCTTCCCTGGCTGCTTCAGTCTGACCTCCATTCTGTTTGTTGGTCTGAACCTGGGGCTCCTCTAGCGAATCAGCTAGACTGTCGGGGCTGGACGAGTTAAAGAGATTTAGGACAATACACCTGGGAGCAGAAAGACGTGACAATGAATTTCAAATAAAATCAAGTCCTACCTGCCCTTCTCAGAGCCCGGGCTGGGGCCAGGGGCTGCTGACTCCCCGATTGCGCCAGACGTCTCACTGCTCCTGCCTGGAACTGAATAAATGTCTTTTTCTGCTTTCCGTACTTGCTCAAGGATGGCATTCACAAGCTCCTCTGACACCTCCTCTTCCTCCATGCCCTCTTCCAGCTTTAAATCCTCCAGCAGACTCTGCAACCTCTCCTGCGTCATTTCCTCCTCCTCTTCTTCCTCCACTCCATTTCCAAGACCAGTGTCTGCGGTAGCCTTCTCTTTTACGGCCCCTCCCTGACTCTCCAAAACAAGATGGTCTCCTGCTTTTACTTCTTCTGTCTCCTTTCCTGATTGCTCTACCAACCGTCTGTCATTATCTGGCCTCTCTACACACACCAATCCTGTTTTTTCTTCAGTAAACATCTCAGTTTCTGTATCTTCAGGCCCAGCAATAGGTAGCTCTGTGGCAGTGGAGCCTGGACCCGGGGCCACTGTGAGGGGGTCGCTGCTGGAGGTGCTGGTGGTCTGAGTGAGAGAGAGGTCGCTAGGTCTAGTAAGCATGGACTTGTTATGGGACTCTACTAAAGGATCGCCCTCGCTAAAGAAGTCGTCTGAGCGCAGTGGGGTTGGGGGCACGTAGTTGAGGTCTGAGGGGGTTTGGAGCTCCAGATCTATATTGTCGTAGCCTGGGTGGATTGTAGGAGTACAGGATTAGAGGATACGAGGATTGAAGAGGGGGTAAAGATAAAAAAAAAAAAGGGGTTGGAAGAGGGAGGGAAGGAGAAGTAAAGTGATGGAGGTGATGAAATGAGAAACATTTGAAACATTTAAGGGTAGCATCTGTTCAAAAGTCACAAGTGTAAGTGATTAAGGAGCAGAATAAGATGTAAACACAACTTTACATATTATAAAGTTATTTGTCGGTTTACACCCAGTGGTAACTTCCTGGGAACTGCACCTCTAGATTCTGCTTGTGGTATTTGTGCATTTGGTGGGTGAATTTTAGTATTCAGAAATATATTAAATTGAAATAAGAAAAAAAATACGTAATGCCATTACCTTTAAAGACTATGGAGGCAAAGTATTACATCCGTATTTAATCTCAAATCACATACACATAGAGCAGACATGGAGCAATATTTACAGTGGAATTTGCCGGCTGAATGGGAGCCGCTGCTCCTTTAAGCTATAATTTAATCTTTGTGAACTGCTCAGAAACACATCTGGCTCTTTAGATGCTACACACACCTATACACATCTACAAAGGTCACAGTGTGCTTTCAGCTGATTTCTTGCGACATAATTTTACAACTACGAATTTAATTAGGACATACAGTTTGGAAATAAAAAGGATAAACACCCACATTGTTGTTAAGAGAGGCCTGCCCTTCATGTCTCTTCTGAAAAAAAACCAGGCCATTCATCAGGTGTTCAGCTACTTTAAATGCACGATGTGTTGAGGATAGTTTGCACAATCGGTGTCCAGAGTGAGTTCATTAATCTACTTCTTCACTTAGAGGAAACATCTCTCCTGCTTTGTACATCATGCCATCTAAGACAGATATTTCTACACTTTTGTGGCTCTGGCTGCATTTCTCTCCGAATGTGTTGTGCCAGTACTGGATTGCTTCTTGCAGAACAAACCAGAGTTCAAACCAGACTCTGGAATTTATTCCTGTGGATAAATGATAACGCTATTCCAGTTGTACTCGATCTGTAATATATACGAACATCAGAATTGTTGTGTTTAAATTTTGTTCTGCCGCCTCTAGAAGTAGAAAAATAATCAATAATTTCAAGTACTTTTAAATGACTTTTGAACCAGCCCTACCGAGTAGACATGACCACATCAAAAAGTGGTGGAAACAGAAATACACAAAATATAAAAATAAAACCAAAAACCTGGCATATACTGTTTATGTAGCCTAAAATTGGCACTTGAGTTTTCTTTTTAAACCTACGTAGCCTTAGACCCAGCCTCACTCAAATAAATGCAACATTAGTGAAGTTAGTGAGGCGGGAGACTTTAAAACAAGCTGGACTTCATTTTCAGTAATTAGGTCAGTTTATGAGCAAAAGCTTGAGAAGAGTTCAGGTAGCTTAGTTGTGCTGGTTCAAACAAAAGGCAGTGAGAAGCACACAGGCCTCTAAATGTAAACCTCAGGAACTGAACGATCTTGCCTGAAGTAAGGAGGAACACCAGGAGGGAGGGGAGAGGATGGGGGAGATGGGGGAGGTGGAGATAGAGGATGGCGATTTTGAGGTGGAGAAGAGGATGAAGAGCAAGGACAGAGAGGAGGTGTAGAAGAGGGAGGAAGTAAAGGTGGAGAGGAAGCACATATTAAAGATGGGGAAGGAGAAGAAGGGACAGTAGTAGCTGATAAGGTGCGAGGAGAGGCACAAGGGAGAGAAGACTCAGCAGATGTAGGAGAGGCAGAATGAGGAGGCGGTAAAAGGTGAAGAGTTGGGAGTGAGGAAGAAAGAGGAGGAAGGGGCTTGGAGAGGGCCGAGGGCGGAAAGTGAGGAGAGAAGAAAGAAGGGCAGCTAAAAGGACTTTGAGGGGAGGAGGGAAGAGGAGGGGAATAAGGCAGAGTGAAGAAGTGAGGGAGAACAGGGGCCACAGGCAGGAGGTAAACAGGAGGTGTGGAAGGGGGAGATGGGAAGAAAAAGACAGAGGAGAAAGAGAAAGTGTTGATATGTGTGGTTTGAACGGGTGGAGCGGAAGAAGAAAGGGAGGTGGTGTGCAGAGGGGAAGGCTGAGGCATTTGAGGACTTCTAAGACGTTTTGGAGCTGTTGCAATTAGCAAGGTTCACAAGACAGAACAAAAGGCACAGAACAAATGTTAGACAAAAACTGGTTAGAAGACAGAACAAGGCATGTAAAAATAAAACAGGTCAAACACACTGACAATGAAGTGAAAATGTGACTGATGAAGGCTTAAAATCTACGAAGCTGCAGAAGCGAAGAGATTGAGCGTAGGACTCATCGGGTTGCTCATCTCAGCTGATAAGCAAGAAGAGGCACCATAGTCAGCAGGAGTATCATCTCTTTGGACCCTTCACCCCAGGGTAGTCAAATAATTTCAATAATTTTATCATTTTTTTGCTGGAAAACTGAGATTTTACAGTCTAGGTTTAAAGAGGAGGAGATGTTTATGAAAAGAGAAAGGGCAAATGCTTGGAAATACTAAAAGTCTAGACTCTATAAATTCCAAGTTCTAATACTAAAGTATGCGGTTTTGTGACCCTGTCCATAAAACCTGCATGTGCTGTTCTGTAGATCGCTCCATGAAAGTCCCATCCTTACCATGTGCACTTGTGCCTCTGTGATGCGCACTGAATCTCCTCCAGTCTATCATAAAAATGAGTCTATCTCAAATCATTTAGGCAAAATGACTAAAGTTGCATCTCTCCTCACCAAATCAGATGAGGAGAGATGGTGATTTTGTTATTTCTTCCTTTTTAATCCACTATTTGCTGGTGAAACATGGCTTCCTCGAAGTTCCCCCATCAGAACTCGTCATCCTTCTAAGACATCTAAAGGATGCCTGATCCTGTTCCCCAGGATCAATCTCACATCTGTGGTGAATCTTTTAATGTGAGCGGCCGACGCATTGCCAGCATTTATGCGTGTGCGTGGTGCAGTATGTCTTAATTACCTTGTGGTTGTGTCATATTTTTGGGGGGAGGCAAATACATTAGCTACTCAAGTTTTTCCTGTTCTTTGTACATTCATACCTGCTCTTTTGTCTCTAGATTGTTGGTGAAAAACTCTCATCACCAATGATGTTAAACTCAAAAGGTCATGTAGGCTCAATCTGCAAGTTTGAGGTTCATGCTGAAATCACAGTCAGCGGTCAGAACGACTTTCATGGAGCGATCTAAAAATGGCAGCCAGTTGAAAGCGGTCTGGTGGTGCACAAGGACGGGATGTCGAAATCTGATTAAATTCAGATCAAGTATGGTTTCTGGACAAAGTTGCAGAACCTGATAACACCTCACATCAGATTTCTTACTAAAAGGAAATTACACAATGTTTAGACTGTTTCATGGAAAAAGATCCTGAATGTTTCACATCGAAAAGTTCAGAAGAAAGGCCATGATTCACATTTGCCAAACCAAACAATAACTTCTCCACCTTACAGTGATTTTTTAAGACTTGACAGTCTTTAAGGTTTGGTTTGGCAAATGTACACTGGGTTAAATGAGCTTTACTGTTAAGAGACTCCCCTGGAGCACTTCTATGCCATGGATAAGAGCGTCTGAAATGGGCCTTGACAGCAATTAGCTCTCAGTGTCATCCAGCTTGCGCAGAGGCTGACAAGAGCGATCTTAAACTCTCACCAAAGAGCTGTAAGATTGCTATGTTCCTCCACAACCTGTAGAAAGCTGTTAGTAATGACAGACTGTGCTGTTCTAGTCTTATTCTACTCAACTGCAAGGGTGGGAGCAGAAGCTATGACTGGATCCTGAAGCTGCTGAGGTTAGCAAAAGGTAGCCATTGGTGGGAAGTAGCTGATTAGTGCTGCTCAGTAGACAAGGGCATTTGCTGTGGAAATTAGTCACTCAGAAGCAAGAGGAAGAGGAGGATGAAGAGGCAGGGAGTCTGCTGGTCTCAAAGCAGAGGAAGCTACAGTGGAGCGTAGAGGCTGGAGGCTCGGAGGAACCAGGAGATGACAGGTATCACACATAGCTAACAGCAGTGACACAGAAGCATTAGTATACACTGTACACTTTGAAAAAAGGCGTTTCATTTTCAACTCATCTGTGAGTGCCGTGTGGAACAGAGCACATCCAGATCAAAATGTGCAAGTCATCAAAAAAAAAAAAAAAACACTTCTGGATGTGTTGAAAAGGCTTCGCCCATTTAAAGAGTGTTAGAAGTGTATTAATGTGAGTCAACAACAACACAGCAGGCAGCCCTTCACACAAAGCCATAGCCATGCATTTTGTTAATCTACTTAAGTCGGTTCCCCAAGAAATCATCTTTGCAAAAAGATCACCTCAGCTCTGTTGTTATTCAAGGTAACAGCCGATCCTTGTGTTAAGATGACTTCAAGAAAACCTAATTAGACAGACTGGAAATGAGACCATTTCAGAATTTTGTTTTAAAGTGCCAAAGCAGACTCTAAACTCGTCTACTGAATCCAGAGAAGAGCTTATTTGGCTTTACTTAGTGCGTGTTATCTGCTTTTTTTCTTGAAGAAGTAAAGAACAGTAGTGGAAAGATTAATTTTATTCCATTCATAGCAATGGTTCTGTAAAATCCATGGTAAAAAGTTGGCATTGGATTTGGCGGCAGAAGTTAATAATTAGTCATCATTACTCATGTTCCTTAAATAAAAACTGGCAGTCGGTTAATAGAGCTGCAGTAATAGCCAGGGACAAAAGACAGGCTAGAGAAATAAAAAAGCATTATTACTGCTGAATATAATTGTGCTGTTTAATATTGTTATTGACTTTTACATGCTTCTCTTTTCAGTCCTTTGATACTATGTGGCGGTTGTTGAGTTGTCAAACGGATTGGGTGTCTTGAGCCTGCAGTGCTGCTCCCCGTATCCATCCCTTGACTCTACCCCTGTTTTATGAAGCTTATGCTTAGGTTCAATAAGGAAGATCTGTAATCACTCATCTGCATTCCTGGGTGTTCAGCTTTTTTTCTGTTTACATGTTTATGCTTTCCCACACTGTCAATCTCAGTACTGACATCATTTCTCTAGTTCGATCATTTTCTTGTTATCCTACCTTTTAGACTCTCTTTCATGCAACCCACCACCTCCCCATCTCCACCGCAGTCAGAGCTCTATTTAAGCCTTAGTCTTCATCTTCACTACCATCAGTGTCTAGACTCCAGGGGGTCCTGTCCTAAATCCATCACCGCTGGGATTTTCTTCTGCTATGATGGGTCATCAGAGTCTAATCACCAAATACATGAATTTCTCCATCTCAATAAATCATGTTAAATTCTTCCAAGTAATCTCTCCTTATTGAAATTTAGTTATCTAAAGATATATTAACAGTGTGTTTTAACTGTGGAAAACAGTCAAATTTATATAAAAAATAAAGCATTTTCATTTGAAATGTATTTGAGAACATATCTGCAATGTGAGGAGGGAAACAGCACATTGTGGTAAAAGTTCTGAAATGGCCTTCAATGTGTCTGTCAGAGTCACAAACTGCTGCCATACTTCATTTTCATACAAGAGGAAAGAGAGAAATACAGAAGAGGGAGAGAAAAGGGTCTGCCATAGTGCTTAAAGCAAGCATGCCATTGTTAAAAATTGGTTGTTATGATTATGTTTTCATGTTTTCTCATGTCATGGCTGTGTTTAATTAATAAAAACACACATAAACATAACTATTGTTAAACCAAATTACAAAGCAGTGCCCTGCCCCATCTGAAAAAATCATTTCAAGATTTCAAGAAAATGCATTTATCAGCGGGGACAGAGGCGGCATTCATTTCCTTCATCATGCTTTTGTACATCTGACAAAAACAATGAAACATACTAAAAGTTTCATGCACCCAAAAATGGTACAGAGTTTCCTGCGCTTAATTAAAATCAATAATATGGGAACGAATTTCTATCAATCTGTCACTTGTCATTACAGTTCCAAAGACTGAGTGCTATGAACGAATTGCACTGGCCTGTGTTGGTGAACGAACAAGCTGACTGCTCAATAAACACGGCTCCAGTGCGTTTACTACCTGACGGTCCATTATCTGACATGAACTCAATGAACCTGCTGGAGCGTTCATTCACTTTGGTCATTAACTTCCACAGTTTAGTCAAGCCTGATTGGTTCAATATTTATTTACGCAGTCATGTCCGACTGCCTCTGGCTGAGAGAGGTGGTGAAGAAGGGTGAAGGGATAGACTGAGAGATAGACTGAGTTCAGCTAGGGTGGGCTACACTTTACCATCGGACTGATCCGGGAATACTGCGTTATCATCGGCAAAGCAGCGTGTGCCTGAAATGTTACCGTAGTCAAATATGGGCCCTTCCAGCAAAGTCACAATATCCAACCGATTGATCTTAGTCAGCACCGCGGTTAAAGCATCCGCTGGGGAGGAGAGAGACAGGAATTGATTCATAAGGTGATGTTGTGGCATCGCAAACATTGATAATGTCCTTTTATTGATTCGTTTTATCATAAACCAGCAACTGAAATATATATGAGTATGAAATACAGCAGCCATATCTACTTCTGTACTTACTTGTGGCATTTTTACCGTCCCTGTGCACCCATTTCTTTAGGAGCATGAAGCTCTGTGCCGTCAGGGAATTGGGGTTTTCCACTCTGATCAAGTTGATCTCATCCACAGAGAAATCCAGCTCCCTGGCCAGCTCTGTAACAGCAGCATATAGATAGCTGAATTGCAGGGCTGGAGTTCCACAACAGGACATTTCTGCAGCACCATTATTGACCACCAAAGTTACATGTTTTGTTTTATCTGATCTTTCAGCCATCCATTCCCATGAGAGAAATTCAAACATGTTGAGGATGTTGAGTGCCATTAATTATATATATTTTTTTAAAATTGAGCTATTGCTCTCTTTCTTGTTCTCTCTTTTTAACCAGTCAGCATTCAAGCTATGCACAACATCATCCATGTCAAGCTGACACAACGTGTTGTTGGCTTTCTGGAGAACTGCCTGCAAGCATGATGCCACTGCCATTCCCAGCATTTACACCTGTGGTATGAATGTGGGTGGTGTGCTTCTGTTGCTCTGCAGTTTTGCTGCACCTGATGCCATCAGTGCCATGCATCGCTTCCTTCTTTTTTGTAAAGTTAAATCATTGTGAGACAATAGCTGATCATTTCACTTTATCACTATTTACTGGCATGCATGCCAAAGCCTGCTCAAACGTGACTGGAACTCATACTACAAACAGAAAGCAGACAGAAAACGTGTCCCTAGCTTCCAGATCTGGCATGTTCATATGAAGATATCTGTTTATAGAGATTGCTCTCCAGTTGATAAATCTGACAGTATCATGCCTAACAAAGGGAAATGTGTAGAAATGCAAAAACAAATGCAGCAACAGTATTTAGCTAGAAAATGCGTGTGGCGAAAGTGGCATTTTGAATTAGTTTTCATGTTTGCACCACTTACATCTGATCTGGGCCCATGTTACAGGTTACACTTGATTGCCTACAAAGCAGGAGGTGAGGGATGTGCTGATGCACTGATTAAACTGCAGCACCGAAATGAATTACTGCCAAACAATGTGTCAGACACAGTCTGCAGCTAATGAAGGACTAGAATCACGACTCTAAATCTAAACCCACGAGAAACTAATGTTCAGCAGGTCTGATGGTTCACTGCAGCTCTGCAATTGGAACACACATTAAATATGGATTAGATTCCTTCTCTCAGCTGGGCACTCATTCAGCGGACATACGTTTGCAGTGCATTCACAGCCAGTCGTACAAATGCTGGTAGGCGTGGGGAAAGTGCTGCAGTGCAGGCGGCCGCAGGGGCCACGCCCTAATCGCTGCTCAAGTAAAATATACACCTGCTATTCCTCTAAAGATACACTCAAATATAAAGATGTATCAAAGCTTTATGCTCCTTAAAATCAATGAAGCTTTTATTGCTTTATATATTTTCTTCACCGTTTCAAATCCTAGTATCTCCTACATGTATTCAGCAGTTAAGTATCTTCAAAATTTGAAAAACATCCAAACATGAGAAGTTTTTTAGTTATTTTTTGTTATATGCTATGTACCGATGATGCTGTAGTATTATGTGGCTATAAATATCACTGCAGTACTGCTCAGTTGAGACATTTTTACAGTATACGTCCACCAGGTGGCAACAAACCCTTAAAAACTGACACATAAGAGTCCGTTTCAGTCCAGATCATTCCTTCAGCCTTAAAAATTCTCATATTTTATGATAATCATTTTTCTTACATCACTTTGTGGTTCTGTTTGGCTTAATTTTTACACAATGTGAAAGTAAACAAACAAACAAACAAACAAAAAACGGAGATGTGTTCAAACTCACCAGTCCAACTGAGTCCAAGGTGGTCAGCTACTATCGCCATGCGGAGGTCTGTTCTCTCACAGGGACTGTGAGGGCCTGTGCGAGGAAGCAAGGAAGGGTAGGGTACAAACAGTTAGTGTTATGTAATGACAGAAATTTCCAAATGAATCACATGTGGTTCTCAGTGAGAGACACACACAGAGACTCAGAGAATGTAATGAAAGAAACAGATTGGGATTGTGAACTTTAAGTTTGTCTGTTTTGGACCTTTCACCTTGATGTAACCTGCTAAATAACTACTTAATGAACATTTGTTTTTAATGCAGTGTTTATATTAAACCAAACAAAGAAAGACCAACTTTAGCTCACTGTCCCATGTCCCACTTATAAGAAAAAAAGAGATTTTCTGGCCTGACAAACCTCAACGTTCTGTTAAGAAACTAAATGCTTATTTAGGATTTTTTCTGCTCTTTTGATGAAAACTGGATGAGAAGGAATCCAATACTATCTGTCTGTTTGGTATTAATTTACTCAAAGTCCATGGTTTACTTAGCTTAACACAAAACCTACCACAATTGCTGAAGCTCTCCAATGAGATGTTTTAAGGGCTATATTCTACAGCTTTTTCATTTCATTTCCAGACCTTGTGTGGGCCTCCACATCATCTGTACCCAGGGATGGGAAACATTTGCACAGTTTTGATTATGCAACCATTAAAAGAAGTAACTCTAATGATATCTACATTTAAAAAGAAGTATTAAAACGTACAACTATAATGAAGCATTAATTGATTACATTTTGATCAGTTCTTTAAAATATGACAACTGACCAATTAGATGCACCCTTCATTCCAACCCGTCGTGGCAGATGGCTCCTCCTCACTGAGCCTGCTTCTACTCTGAGGTTTCTTTCTGGCAAAAGGGAGTTTTACCTTCCCACTGTTGCCAAATGCTTTTTCATAGGGGGTCGGCTGATTGTTGGGATTTTCTCTGTATTGCTGTAGAGTCTTTACCTTACTATGCAAAGTGCATTGAGGCAAATTCAACTTTGAACCAATCAAATTTCTTTTTGCGAGGACAGAAGACGCTCCTTGCTGGCCATTAGAAGGAATGCAGGTGTCAAGCCCTTCCACACTGACAATACTTTGCAGACCTGTTCTTTTATATTAAATCTATTTTCTTTAGTTCAGTGTGCTAAATATTAGGTCTTAATGTAACGGAATCATTATATTAACTACTTTTAGGCTTACGGGTGGCTGATAACATCAAGGGGAATCAAAGATTTGAGAATCTGTGAGGCCAGAAAAATCGTCAATGACATTTTTACACTAATAAGTTTGATATTTAGTAGTATTAGTTTCTGTAATTAGAGTTCAGAGTATCACATAACTAACCACAAACAATCTACCATCAAGCAACATTCCCACTCACTGATAAAAACAATTCATAGCTTAAACTTGAAATCAAAAGCAATCTAGCTACGACAAAGTGCCAGTGGCTGACTACACTGACATGCCCTTGTGTAGCTGTCATTCAAGTGATTGTCAAGTTCAGCCGATGTATTGTTTTCACAGTGATTTCACAGAGCAAAAGTACCACCAAACATATCTACAAACCAGGCAAGCAGATCAAAACAAACACACCTTCATATTTCCCCAAAACATTCTCGATCTCAGACACATCTAGAGTGGAGGTGAGTGCTGTGGTGTTGTGTCATGTGGGTAGGTGGAAAGCTAACTTTGTCTTATTGTGAAAGAAATGTACACTCACAAACTTAGCCTCCCAGAAGTGCTTTTGCAACCATTTATGACAACTAAAAGGTGCTTCCTGATACTGAAATTTAATCGCTTGTACCGGTTTCTATCCAAAGACCTTGCTTTTATAAAGCTCTGTCCACCGGAACAGTACTTCTATGATGTTATTAAGTGATATCCTGTTTCCTAAAATAACTAAAACCTTAAATTATGTGAAAGTCTTCTGCTCTACCGACAGATTCTCCATGTTGTAGCCTCTATCTGAACAAATCAGACAGCACAGGACACATAAAAAGAATGACAGGAAGAAGAAATGATGGCTACATTACAAAGTCACATCACAAGCACCCACAACAGCTGCATGCATCTCATAGAGAGAAGGGTAAAGTATAACAAGTTTTTAGAAAGAGTTTACAAACTAGTCTCGTTCTCTGTGACAGGAGCGGGGATTGGTTGATCAACCTGACTCCCTTCCTCCTTCTGCTCTTGCTCCTTCCCTCCAAGTGTCCGCCTACTTTTCCTCATGCTCCTCCTCATCCTCTCACTGCTGGCCTGCTCAACCTCAGCTCTCACATCTATAGGAGATGATGTTGATGTAGTGGTGCTGGTGGAGGTGGAGGTAGAGGTGCGTGAAGGGCAGGAACTTCTAGAAGCTCTAGATGGTTGTGACAAGGAAGTGTTCCTGGTAATGCTGAGGCTGCAGCTCTCTTCGTCCTCAGTGGGCAGTGTTTTCCCCTCTAACTTTGCTTCAGCCTCCTTGGAAATGGTTTTGACCAAAGACTTGACTATCTGGCTACTGACAGACTTTGCTTTAAAACATTTTGACACTGAGCTGTTCTTTTTCCCCATCTCTTTTGTTGTACTTCTACTGGCGGTTTTTATCAAAATGGGTTTGCTTTTAGTTAGCTGCTTACCATCCCTGGCAGAGTTATTGCTCCTACCCCTAACTGTAGATTTAGTACTGACCTGCTTCTGCTCTTGCAAATAAGAAGGGTATTTAATGGCTTTTAATACTGGAATTTTCGACCTTGGTAAAGTCTTAAAAGGATCTAATCGTTCCCTGATTTTAAGTAGTCCATGTTTCCTAAGTAGGACTTTATCATTTTTTTGTGACTTGTCTTTCGTCACTGGCTGACTATGACTGCATAGTTTTTGGCAGGGTACCCTCAGCGGTAACCTGGACTTGAATATCTGGCTTTTGACCTTTTTGGCTTCAGTGTTTATTATTGCTACATTAGAAAAACCCCTGCCTTCACTTCTGCTTTCATCTAACTGGCTGAAGGAAGCTTCGATCCTGCTGACCTCTTGCAGAGTGGATCTTAAAGACGACAACACATTGTACATGACACTGCCAGTCTGAAAGACATCTGAATGGTACTCGGGGATATTGCTACTGATATTGTCGCTCGATGTTTGCAAACTTCTAATCTGTTGCGAAGGTGCAGAAGAATAATCTGTGCTTTGGTAAACTGTGTTTTGAAACTCCGAGGTACATGCCAAATTATCCGTCTGTTTCGACTTATCTGGAGTAATGTTTGATGCACAAAAATTAAAATAATCTGTGTAATTTGATGTTACATGGTAAAAACTATCTACATTTGCCCCTGAGGTTTTGTCTTTACAATGATCAAAGGTGCTTGGTGTTCCACTTTTAGCAGTGCTATTTGAGGCACTGGATGTTTTATCAGATGACAGGTTGAATTCAGTTCTAAAAGTGGAGAATTTAGGCTTGGTGTTACAGGATGAGTTTGTGCATGTGCTATAACTGCTAGCCTGATTTGATATTTCTAGTTGGACAGTAGTAGTCTGAATGGGTACATGGGGGACTGAGAAGGTATTTGTGGGTTCCTGAATATAAAACTGCTCCCTCCCATCTACTTCAGTGTCCCTGACCCTGTACCTGCCCGCTGCGTAATAATGCTCACCAATCTGAAAAAACTGGAGCCTCTCCTCCACCATGTCCCTCTTGCTCATGTCAATCGCGCCACTGCGTGTCATCTCAAACATCTTCCCTTCATGGAAGGGGAATGGATTTGGCTCGCTCGTCGGCGTGCTATCATCCGTTGGAGTTCGGGCTGGGGTAGTGTCTGGTGTTGTGGCCTGGGACTGGTCGTCAACTGCCAGTCCAAAAGGCTTAGGCTCACCATTGTTTCCCCGTGTCCCTCCCATATCAACGACTTCTTCTCCACCTTTACTGGGCCAAGGGTCAAAGTCCAGCCCTTTGGTGGCAACAGTCTTAAAAGGAGAATTAAACTCCTCTTCTATCTTATAACTAAAGTAAGTGTCTGAAAACCCCTCTTTATCTGAATGTTTTTGTTCCTGACTTGTAGCTCCATCTTTACTAACACCATCAGTCTTTCCACCATTTGAGGGTATCTCTTTGCCAATAATATCCTTTTGACATTCCTCTGGGGTTTTTTCCTCTTCAATAACCTCCAGTTTAGTCTGGGGAAAAGAGCGATCAGAGGACCTAAATGTATCTGTTGCCCAGACATCTCTCCGGCTGTCTGGAAGACCAAACAGCCGTAAGTCTGCCTGCTCACACAGGCCATCATCCTCATCTTGGAGTTCATATCCATCGAGGGAGTCTATTTCTGTCGCATCAGTGTCATGAGAAAATTCAGCCGTGGTAGCAATTGAACAGTCTGTAATTGACTGGTCATTTCCATTTTGTTCACATTCATAGTCCTCTCCTTTGCCATTTGAAACTTTTGAACCATTACTAGAACCATTAGTGCCATTGGTGCCACCATTGGGCCCATTTCCATTTTTGTCATGTTTTTTGGATTTAGATGCCTTTTCCTTCTCTTTCTTTTTGTCCTCCTCCTCAGAAACTTTAGAAGTGAATTTCTTGCAAGGAATGGGTTGGAAGATTGATTCATCATCCTCTTCATCAGCATTTGACTGACTGTCATCTGCCCCAGGGGGCACTGGGGATGGGGGCTGTATTCGTATAATTGGCTCGATCAGGAAATGCTTGTCATGTTCTTCCTGCAAATTCACCTCCATCATTTCCGTCTCGGTCTCGGAAGAAGCACAGGAACCTTTTCTCTCTGGGTCTGACATTTCTGAACTTGAGTCCAGAGGAGGAGGGGGAGGGAACTCAATATATGCAATACCTTTGTCTTTTGATGCTTGTTGCTTCTCCTGTCCTGTTATTTCGTCATGCATGCCAGTGACTCTTTCATGTTGGTTTAAATTGCTGACGCTCAACTCGTGTTGATTATCAGTTTTTATTTCTTCCTTATTGGCATTAGCTATGTCTGCTTGGGTAGAGTAAATACTGGTTTTACTTTCTGGTAGGGCCTCTTTAAAAGAGAAAACCTTGCCCTGGTCATCTCCCTCTGATTCCTCAGATACCTCCATGATGGGGCTTGGTTTCCCTGGCAAGAATCCCATAAAGCCATCAGGGGTCCTGCATGTGAGATCATAGCTGACCTCCTCCGAGCTGGGAGTCTCTGGTGTAATGGGACTTTTTCCCGAGCTGTCAATGAAAGAAACCTGCTCTAGTGTGTCATCATCTGGGCTTATGGGGCTTAGGGCTAAGTTTGATTTTTGTTTGACATTGTACAGTGCTCCTTTAGCTTCCCTCTCTGCCTGTCTACCCACCTGAACGCCAACATAAACAGGTAATGTTTTTATGCCTTTGAAGTTCTCTCTGGTTGTTGTAGCAGCTGGAGGTGTAATGGCTTTCTCCAACATTTCTATGGGGCTAGGAAGGTTATTGGAATTTGAATCTTTGGGTGCATTATCAAGAATTTCAAAGGTTAGATCTGTTTTGGCTGGGACTGTCTCATGACTTTGTACTTTGGTTTTAGGTAGTGTTGGTATCTGTGAGGGTCTAGTTATTGTTGGTTTCTTAGTGAGGTCATTATCTAAAGAGAGGGATGTATTTCTAACAGGAATTTGAGATTCTGTCTTTTTTCTAAGATTTTTATTTAGTGTTTCCTCTGCATCCTTTTTGAATAGCTCAGTTATAATTTCTTTGGAAGCACTTTCACTTTTTGTAACTTGTTGGTATTTTTTACTGTCAGTGGCTTTTTCTGGAATTTTAGCACTGTCAGGAATTATAGGTGATTGAGCTTTCTGACTTTTATTGCTTTCTTTAATTGCCTGAGTTGCACTGGATGGACTAGCCTTCCCTTTAGTGCCTACTTTGTCTGTCTTTGTTTCAATGATTTGTACAGAGGCATCTGGGATGTTTTTGTTAGGTGGCTTGTCTAGTTTGGGGACTTTTGGGCATGCTGATATCAAACCAGGTTTACTTCCATTTGTGTCCTTCTCAGCATCCTTTTTTGGGCTTACTTCTTCTGAAGTTTCAGATGCTTTAGACACTTTTCCTCCTGCAAAAAACTGATAAACGGGAAGTTTGCTCTCCTGCAATTTCTTTATTGACGGTTTTGGCTGTACTGGAGGAGGAATTTTGGCTGGACTAGACTGACTTTGACTAACTTTTTGAGCCTCCGATTCAAACTTCTTTCTCACTTCACTCACTTTGGATGTTGATTTTACATGAGCAGGAGAGGAGGGTTCAGACACACAGGACTTTGTCTGTTGTTTGATTTTATCCTCACTAGTATGAGAGAGAACAGTTTTCTGTGGGCTGCTTGGTAGACTAGAGCTTTTCTTTTCAGCTGCTGTGGTGCTGCCAAACATTTTACCAACTGAAGGCTCCCTGAGTTTGCTTTTACTGAACACCTCTTCTGCTTTGGGTTTCTGCTGGGTTTTCTCTGGACTGCTGCTGGGTGAGCTAGGCCAGGACCTGGGATCCTTGAGCTCTCGCTTTATAGGCTTTTTCTCAGGAGACTGAAGCTCATCATTGAGCTTTTCCGTTTTATCACGGAAGAACTGTGAGACCTCACTGAGTTTTTCTTCAGCTTCCTTTACAGTTTGGTCCACCCTATCCTCATAAAGTAACTTATCCCTGCTCCTGTCATGTTTATCCTCTGTAAAACGCATCCAAACTGCATGTTTAGGGCTGCCCTGTTCTGTGGAGTAATGGAGCACTGTTACCTTATCAAACTGAGATGGATCATCCCTGTGCAGGAATTTAGCAGATTTAGGAGACCCATCTTTTGATGACTTTGAGACAAACTCTCTTTTGGGGCTTCCTTGCTGTTGACTTGCACCCTCAGTGCTACGGCTACTACTTTCTTCAGTACCCAGGTGGCGGATTTTGTCACAAACCAGTGCTGAATCCTCTGTGTCAGAGTGGCTCAGTGATGCCGCATCAAGTTTTTCAGAGAGAAGCATTTTCTCAGCAAACCTGTACGACTCGCCTCGGATCTCTGATAGCTCATCATCACAGTATTCTATGGACTGCTGGCTCAACAATTTAAGTGCTTTATATGAATCATCTGCTATGAGTTGAGCAGAACTCGGACGACTGTCTTCTTCCTGTGACACCGGCGTATTAACACGAGATGTTTCCAGAAAGGTGGGCAGGGATTCTTCAACAGCAAGCTCCTCTTCTTCTTGTTGGGCTTCATCATAATCAGTCAGTTCCTTTATCCCCCGATCACCTTTGTAAACATAAAGCTCGGGGTGTTTCTTGGTTTCCCTGATAATGACCTCAGTCGGTTCTGCAGTGCTGTGGCCCTTCTCAATATGAACCTCAATTATCCTTTCAACTTTGGGTTTGGATTTAACATCTCTGTCAAGAAATCTAGGAGTGAGCTCATCACCTTTGACAGAATCCTGGCTAGCTTTGTGTTCAAAAAGACCTGCGAAATCTTTAGATGGATCCCTACCTGACTGGAAAGCTTTCATGATATCTCTAACTGACATTGCCTCCTCTATCATCTCTGCACCATCAGTCAGTTGGGGCTTATGATAAACCATTCTGGTAGTAGTAGTAATGTGGGTTTCCTCTTTAAGACACATGCTTTTCATTGAGTCATCTTCGGGCATTTTCATCTGTAGGGCTTTGCTGGAGCTTGCTGAAATTGCTTCAGGTGGTTCTATGGCAGGGAGAGCAGTTGCAGCCTCTTCCATTAGTCTAGGCTCACAAAGCTCATCAGGCTGCTCATAGCTCCTAATATGGACTACTTCAGTCCTGGTCTCTGTTACGCAGGGGGGGATAGGGGAATCTGTGAATAAAGGCTTAGGTCCTGTGCTCTCTGCACTTTGGGGAGCAGAGGGTGTCTTTTCACTCCTGGTCTCAAACCCACTGTCTGACAGAGGACTCTTATCCTGCTCATGAGACAGATCCTCTGGCGATTCCAATATAGTGTCCGACCCTTGATATGACTCAGCAAGTTTGCTTAGGTCCTTCTCTGAGGGAGATCTGAGCATGCCTGAAACTGGTGGAGGCATTTTGAGTTTGTGCTCCTGTATTGACATGGATGGCTTGAGAACACGTTTCTGTTTCTCTTCCCCATCTCTTTTTGCCTCTTCCTCATACTTACATTTCAGCTCTGCCATTTTTGAGAGAGAGCTAGCACCGATATCATTTGTTAAAAAGTCTACTACTTTAGCCAAGTCTAACTCTTTGCTTGACTGGTGCTTAAGTAAAAGTGTGTGTTCATCAAAAGGAGGGTAATAGTCTGAGATGGCACTTCTTTGTGCCTCTTCAATCTCATCTTTGGAAAATTCTTCCCATTCGTCCTCTGAGGCTCTTTCTTTAGCTTCACTAATGATATCTTTCTGTAATATCTCACTGACTTTGACTAAATCTTCTTTTACTTTCTCCACCAGAGTATATGGCTCCTCTTCCTCTAACTTAGTCTCTTTGGGAGTGCCAGTATGTGAAGTTTGGACAGTTTTAGCTGCAGTCTGTGTGTCTGTCTGCAGAATAGCTGTCATCCTAATCAGATCTTGTTTCATGTCTGCTACATCTTTCAATATCTCCTGGTTAGAAGCTGCAGTCGGGTGGATGATGGGTGGTGTGATAAATGGAGGGGATTTTAACTGGGAATTTATTTTTGTTGTAGTAACACAGGAAGACAAAGAGGAAGATAGAGATGATGAGGTGCGAGAGGAGTCGGGAAGAGCCATCTTAAGAGACCCAGGTCCTGGTTTGGCAGGGGTCTCTGGGATGACATTAACCAGTGAATAGACAGGCACAGTCATTGTATTAGACGAAACTGCCGTGTTTGGGGAGGCAGCTACAGATCTCAGAGAACCATAAGCAGAGCTTGCTGTTGCAGATCTACGCGAGGACGACAGTGACTTAAGAGTACCGTAGCCTGAGACAGAGTACGAGTCTATAGCCTCATTTATGGCTGCGCTGACACCAGAGGTTGCTGCCTGGGTGGTGGCCTGGATCCTCTCTTGAAGGCTGCTACTTCTCTCTGAAATAAGGCGTGAAGAAGGGGAGGATGGAGTGGACGAAGAGGATGGATATTTTACAGGTGAGACAGATCCATTCATCATGGACAATTCTGAAGAAGCAATGGTTGTTTGGCCAGTGGAAGAGAGAGATGAGATGGATGTCCTCCCTCCACGGGATGAGAGTGTTGAGTCTACAGAGGTTTTCAAAGAGGACAGACTGGAGATGCTTTTAACAGAAGACAGGGTATGCGCCCCTGCATCTGTCACAACTGTGGACCCAAGGGCAGTTTTAAAAGGTAGATTAGAACTGTACATGCTGTACGATGTCTTTGGTGATGCTGTAGAAGGAACAGGAGCTGGAGACCTTTCTGGTATATAACCATTGGGCATTGAGTGAAGTGGAGAAGTCCTTGATGTATATGCTGAAGCAAGACTTTTGATAGAAGCTGGATCAGTGGCAGGTTTGCATGGACTTCCAGAGGACACAAGGCTGGTAGATCCCTGGACAGGGTACTGACCCTGCTGGACTACAGTTTTAATGGGTGAGGGCATAGTCCTGTAAGAACGGATGGGGGATGAGGACGCTATGTCACTGGCAGATTTGACTGGGGATGACAGGGTAAGCGCTGGTGGAACTTTTATAGTTGTGGGACATGCAGCTGATGGGGCTGAGAGGGGCCAAGTAGATTTCAGTGGAGAAGCAGCTGGTGAGGCTGCCGGTGAATCGGTAGAGATGAGGGCACCCCCCATTCCGACGGGCCTTGTTTGGCCAGGGACGGTAATAGGAGCAGTCGACCATGGTGGGCAAGGTCTGGTTGGAAAGATAGGTTTGTGAGGGTAACCAGCAGGCAATGCTCTTGTTGCTGCGCTTCGTTCAACTGCTGTTTCTTCAGGTGAATTCATAGAAACAATGATGAAGAAGGAATGGCAAAAAAATAACAACAAAAATGCAGAACAGTAAAGATAAACAGAAAATCATGTTGGGGAAGGTAAAGGAGAAAAAAATGTGAAAGAAGAGGAGATCAGAGGAGGAAGAGTTGGTCAGTAAAACAGTCCTAGTATTAAATAAGGAACAATAACAGTTACATGAGGTAAGAAATTTAATTACAGACTAAAGATGGCGTAAAAAAAACAAACAGTTGTGTTCCTGTGTGATTTCTGTTTGGCAGATGAATCAAAAAACAGCAAAAACAACAGAAGAAATAAACAGAAGAGAGCACACACAGCAGCAAAGTAAATTTCCAAAGACAATGGCGTAGACCAACAACTGACAACAGAAAAAATGGCAAGACAAATGCACCAGGATAAGCACAAAAACAACTTCTCTCTTTGGACTTTAGAAACTCTAATATCAACATTTGGGTACTGGCTCTAATTTCAATCCGCTTTTTTAAGTGCCTTTTATCTGTTTGGTCCAAAAAGTACATGATGACAGATTCCTCAGACAATTTAGAAACTGTGATCCAACAGAGCCAATGGCTGTTGAAGGTTCCATTTTCATTTTCTCTTAAAACAAATATGACAAAATGTGTTTTCCAAGACTAAAGTTTTGGCCCATTTTGTCATGCAGCATCAAATTGGTGACAAGCAAAGACTGTGGTAAAACTTAAAATAAACACCTGAAAGAAAGCCAAACTCAAGACCTCTGACATGCATTTTTGTCCCACACAAAACTGCTACTTCATCACAAAGCCAAAAAGAGCTTTAAACTCAGAGGGGACAAAAGAAATACAGAAAATTTTTTACTTTGACCTCCATCCAAAATGCCTATTACCATGGTGCTGGTAAGTCAAAGAAAAAATTTGACTTGTATAACACAGCAGTGGAAATCAACCCAGAAGAACAACAACTCACAATGTGGGCAAGCATGGCACAGAAACTCAAAACCACTTACTGACCCATGCAAAAATATATACCACTTTGTAAACAAGCATGTGGACAGTGCGTGTCATGTAGGATGAGAAATAATGCATTTGCACATTAAATAAGTCACACCGATCTACATATCGATTACGTATTTTACAGGTTAATTAAAGCTGTTAATTAACTAACTTATCCACGAAACTTGGCATAATTAAATTCATTACAGGGTTTGTTAGTGAAGATGTCAAACTCACTCAGTGCAGGCTCGGCCAGATAGCTGTAGCGCTTACGTAAGGCTAGGGATGCAAAGGTATGACGTTGTCGATCTGGCTTTTCAGTCTGCAACAATAGCAAACAACACAAAAACCTATCAGTTCTAGGTCACCCTACATTGACTATTGCTGCCAAATGAGCAACAACTGGACCTTGCAATGTCAAATTAAAGCAAACCCTTCAGTCTGCACTGACATTAAATACAAAGCCCATATATGACTGCAAAATATGGCACCACCAACAACTCCTTAAAGAGTATTCAAGAGGTTTTAATCTTCTATTTAGGAAGTGCTAATACTATTTAGATTAAATGTGCCAAGCTAGTCTTTTAGCTTGAGTTTGTCAAGCTAAGCCTACAAACTATCTACTGCATGTACTTAAAAATGAAAATAATGAGTTTGGAGCTAGTGTTAATACATGCTAAATCTTAAGAACAAGTAAACTCTAGAGCCATTTGTATCACATACTATAGAACGCAAGGGATAAGGAGTGGACACAAGACAAGTAGTTTTTCATTTCTACCATATATCATGCAAAACTGAGCAGCTAAAAGTTGCTTTGAAGAAGCCTGTAATGCCCTTATAGAAGTGGAAAAAATAAGGCTATGAGAGCAGAGCAGGGCCACTATAGGTCTAGCGCAGAGGACAACACAGGGTGGGGAGGGTGTGGTTTACCTCATCCTCGGCATCTGACTCCGTTTCCTGGTTCCCAAGATGCATTGCAGGAACAGGGGGAGTAACATAATGGAAAGCAGGGGGAAAAGAAACAGGGGGTGAAAAAGGAGTGATTGACAGAAGCTCCAACTCAGAAGAGAGCCACTTAAGCAAAGGAAAAAGCAAAAACCCAAAAAATAAAAACAGACCAAACAAAAAAAAAAAAAAAAGAGCATAAAGCGCCAACATTCAGCAGCAAAATGAAGCCACGAAAAGCCAGCCTGATAACTAAAAACCATTGCACACAAGCCCTCAGCCAAAAAGCATCCAAATCAAAAGGCGAGTAGGAACAAAATGAAACAGCCAATGACAAGAATCCACTGTAGATGTAACCGATATACACAGAGAGAAGCTTTAAACAGATAAAAGACACAGTGGCGGCAATTTGGCCAAAGTCTTTCTGTCTTTCATCTATCTGGGGCTGAAACTACCCTAACCATGAATATGGTTATGGATGTGACAACAGAGAATGGTGGGTGTATGCTACCTTACCTTTTTCACTGCGGGAAGCGTGATGTTCAGGTTGCACACGGCAGTTTGTGGAAGGCCTTTCATGATCTTACATTCTTTCAGGAAAGTGAGACGACCACACGGCTCTTGACTGGGATCTCTGACCTACAGTGAGAAAATGGTTCTTTTTGAACTCCTTACTTTTACAATGTGGTAGTTACTGCAGATTTACTTTAATATAAATATATATACATTTTTTTTTATCAGCACTAGGGTATTAGTGGTATATACTTTATTTGCCTTTATGCCTAGAAACTATCTACAAACAGGCCAAAATTGCCCATTTTTACCTTGTATGCACCTAGAACACCTTATAAAGGAATCTTATCATTTTATTTTCACAAAAACACGTAATTAAATACACAAAATGTTCACATCCAATGGGAGGAGGAGTAGAAATGGGGATCGGGATGGTCCATGGTCTGTGGGGGAATCTCTTTTTGTGTCAACTGGTGCAAATTCATGTGAATTTTCCTTGATTTGCATCTTTCCATAGACTTTATATGTAATCAACATTTGGTCAATATACTTCCACCTGACCAAATTCTCATCTGTTATGGTGCTTTTATAAGAGGAAAAAAGGTTCACCAGTAGCCTTCCAGGATTGACCCCTGGAAGTCTAATGGATATGCCAACACAAGAAATTTTAACCAAACTCATGAAAGCTTATTCATAAATTCAGTAAAAAAATATTTGTATTCACTATTCCTGGGTGTTTGGGCTTCGCTTCAACTTTCCAACAATTTTGTTTCTCAATTTTTATTTTTACATCTGCTTTTTATGAGCCAATCCGCCTCAGTTTGTGCCCTTTAAATCTCAGTGCTCATCTGTCATTCTGCTTTCAACTCATTCATTCATGTGACCTTTATCTCCACCTTATCATGGTCGCATCACCTTTGTTCACCTGTCCACCTGCTTCATCTACACCACCGATTGAAACCATGTTACATCAGATGGAGGAAAGATGCTAAGAAATTGAGTGTAACATAAAAAATAGTCACACTTTTCTGCTTTAGTACTGTTCATTTTTGTTACAGTGATGTGGTAAAATAATTAACACAGAAGTGTAGTTTTAACATTAATGATGTGCAAAATGACACAAGAAGAATGATTAATTTAACGACTTTAGCCAGAGAATAGGAACTGGGTTTTGAATATGAATAAGAGCAGTAAAGGCAGTAAACAACAATAGAACTAACTTAACCATTACTGCAGCTTTTACCCTGTATTTGGACTGCACTAAGCCAACATTGTATTCTAGCCTAGCCAAAAGGTGCTGGTGGTGCTGGAGCACATGTTAAGGTACCTTGACGCAGAAAGGCAGACGGTTCTCCTTGAAGGCGTAGAAGTTAAGAACTAACTGCTGACCAGCTTTGGTCAGGGGAGCCAAGTTCCCATAACAATCCACATATATAGGCCGGCCCTCCAGAACCTGAATAAAACAAACAGCATTCATAGTTAACATAAAAATATAAAACAAATTTACAAGAATAGAGATAAAGAAATGTTTCTGTGATAAAGTGTTAAGCACTGAAACTGATTGCACGCTGTCAGACGTTTCAAAAACCTAATGCAGCAATAAATATACATTTATTTTAGTTAACTAAGGAGTGCAAAATTAAATCTTATTTTCTTCCAGTTGATCAAACTATTAAATTCCTTCATTTCTTAACTTTATTCATTTTCTTTTATTCGATTATGTTGTCCTTATCACCACCCTCAGCAGCATTTTCCATTTTCTTTCTAATTTTCCTAATGCTCTAGACATGTGTGTAGATCCAGAGCATTATAATAACCTCACAGAATAATTATAATGCTTTCATCATAATCATTGATACGTTCCAAAAAGTATAAATTTACAGATGACAAAATATTCCATAATAGATTAAACTGTACTACGAGTTATACTTGATAGGACTTGGGGAATAATGAAAGTAAAAGTAACATCAGTTGTATTTACTTCACTTAACCCTCATACCTCTATGTCTTTGCTTCTGGCCACCTCCTCAAAGTTCTCCTGCTGCTCCAGGGTTTTATCCACCTTGTCATCCGTCATACAGAAGCACCTCAGGCTGGACTCCACTGAGTCATTCATCTTAGCAAACACCACAAACTTGGCCATGTAGGGCACACAGATCAGCTCCCTGTAGAGCTGTGTGGCCAGGCCCACCGTCTCTGGTATCTGGTGGCAGTCTGCTAACCAGAACCTGCACAAGAAGCAAGTAAAGTGATCAGTGTTTAAGACAGAGATTAATATATGCATAAATATAAACGTATGACTTGAAAAATTGATCTCACCTGGCAGAAACATTAGTGGTGAAGGAGACACAGTCATTCACAAAGGTGAGAGGAGTTGTGCCTGTGATGTCTTCCCACTGTGCTGGTGATGTACCACCTGGCAGATAATTATCCAGATAAAGTTTAGGAAAAATCAGGCTCTTCTTTATGTCTATTCCACTTTCAACTTGACATGCTTTAAGACATGTAAGATGCAAATGTTATTAAAGTATTGGATAATTACCTAAATGCTATTCATTCACTTTTTGTTAGAAAAATGTGAAATATGATGTTGATCTCAAAAGTTTAACATTTCACAGAAATGTTCATTCTCACTGTGAGTTTTACATTGCACTTATATTACAAATATACATTTGCATATCTAATATTACAAATATCAGATCGGAGAGTCTTGTTTGCTCTAGCAGCCACCGACTAAACATCTACCACGGGTTGTTCATGGCTGAGATATTTCAGAGTTACAGTTAGCACAAGTGGCTTTGCTAGTTAGGTCAGAATTTAAAAGGGCGGTTGTCACCAAGTTTAAGCATTGTGTAGCATGTTAAAAGTAGTAAGGAAGGAAGGAATGGGCCTTACTTACTTAAAACAGGTCACAGACCAGAATTATTACACTAATTTTAATCGACAAGAATGTAAAGTAATGAAGCAATGTCCTGTTCTACAATGTTTCTAAATGGAAATATCTAATTCAAACAACAAAGACACGATTTTGTGTAATAATTCTCATTAACAATAAAGAAACATTATTTCAGGAGAAATGCTGACTGGCCCAAATGTTGTTACTTTCAAATATTTCTTCTCTTGGCATCTAAAAAACACATATACCTGTGATGCTACAGAGAAGGCGCAGGGAGGGAGTATAGTCTCCTTTGTAGCCATTTGTAAGCCCCTCCCCTGAGAGGGGCGGGACTGGGATTGTCATGGTGATTGGTTTATGGAACTTCCTTCTTCTTGGCTCCACAGTAACAATGGGGCTGAAGGTTGCTCGATTACCAAGGATTTTCTTCACGGCCTCATCAGGTACTGGCTGAGCCTGGGATAGCAGAGCCAACAGGGAAGGAGGATTTTGTTGTTTTATTTTTGTAGCCTTACTGTACATATATAGTACTGTGTGTGATTTTGTCTATACATCATAAACTCTTGCAGTTAAACTGAAAAAGCAAATGTTTACATCTCTCAAACTCACCTGCAATCCAACCTTGATTTTCTTGGTTAGTGCTCCCTCTGGAAAGGAAGCCTGAACCAATGGGACGCTGCGACTGCACAGAGTCCCGCCCTCTGGTCCCATCTGGTGCGTCTCTTGTCTGATACGAGACACTACTGCAAAGTATTGCGGGAAATCCTTGGTGATAATGCGGCAGATTCTCTTCCTCTCCAGCTCGTTGGGACTGTCCAGTTCTACAGGGAATGAAAAGAAATCAAATAAATGAAATGGGGGAAAAAAGGGAAAAAACGACCTTATGGAGTAAACTTTAAAATCTTTAGTTATTTCACTGACTACAAACACAAGCGCAGTCCCTCAGTATCACATTCTGTAATCACAAAAATGTGCACTTACAGACTTACAAACACTTACAGGCATTTTTCAGATTAAATCCCAGAATGATCTTAAAATCTTGAAATATTTGCCAATGTATGTTCGCTGTACTAGAAGTAGTCTGTGATCAAGCTCGTTTGATGTTTTATCTGATTTCTATGCAATTTAATCAGGTCATTTACTCCATGTGAATTATTTTTGGGTTTCCTCCAAATTAAGCCAAGTATCTCATTATTCGGCACAGAAATCAACCTGTTTGTCATACATATTTTACACGCGCTCCAATCAGCTTGAGCCAGTTATCATCAGGGTGTTGCTTCAGTTTATTTCAGTGTTTGCTCATTAATGCGCTAACTTTTACCACAGCTTGCTCTAAAACAGAAACTGAAGTACTTGTGGTTTAGGTGTTTAGTGCTGCAGATGCTAGCATAGCGAAACAAAGTTAGAACACTTTTTTCACCTTCGTCCATGCCATTGAGGAGCTGATTGAGGTCGTCAGTCTTGCAGTCGTACAGATGCTCCTTCCAGGTTTCTCCGTTCTCACTGCGCAGCAGGATCAGCTCTCTCTCCTGGCCCCGCATCGAGCCAAAATGAGGGATCTCCACTATCACAGGCCTGGTAAGGTATATGTCGAGGAAATATCATTGTTTGACTTTGACTGATTGGCATGACAAGTAAGTATGTAAGCCAAAACGAAAGATACCACTCTACCATTTGTTTTTAGGAGCTGGGGCCTCTTTTCTAAAATGGACTGATAGTAAAGTCATAGTAAAAATCTAAAGTAAACACAAAAACCACACATTTCAGTAGTAACTTGAAATGTAAGGCTGATGAGCAAATTTTCTCTAACTTGATGTAAAGGGGTTTCTTAAAAATCATGTTGGGCTATTGCAGTTCAAGGCACATAAGTGTTCTGAACTTTATACATCTCTGCTTCTGTCCAAACTCTTTCATGTTTGTTTTTTGTCAATTCACGATTTGATCCATAAAATAACACAAGATGCCTGGCTTCAGTCTGCTTTTCCATTCCTTAACCAACACCTGTTTGTGGAGAAATTGCACATTCATTTAGATTGCTGATTATAATCACTGATTTCAGATGCTTATGTTACAAATGTGATTCTTAGAACCCACTTAGGCAAAGTTATTTTTTATGCTCAAAGTCATTCATGAATCAAATGACAAGCCCTCAGGAAAGACGTTCCACATTTTTTTTAAATAAGGGCCTTTATCGGAGCAGCTGGGAGAGCAGACAGTGTAGTCCTCTCTTATAAGAATGGTGAGGGAAGTTTGTGCTAGATTAATTTAAATCTAAACCTGAACGACAAACGATGACAGAGTTTTCAAATGACAACTCTTTAAGAAGATACTACGGTATTCATGGTATTCAAATAAAAAGTATTACCAAATTTACACAAAGTACAAAGTGTGGAGACACTGATTTTAATAACATACAGTCGTGAATGAAATGTGGTTCTGCTGATGAGAGTGAAGCGTCATAATCACTGCGGCGGCCATGCTGCAGGGTCGATGGGACGTTCAGAGTGAATTTGCACGACTTGACGAGACAGATGATGTCATGATGTAATGAGGGGAGGGAGGAGAAAGCTGCACAGCCCTTACTTAAACAAGGCATGATAGCAACACAAGAGAGACACATGAATATGCACTACTCTCAGAGTAGGCAGTAGAACTGAAGAGTAAGTTTAAAGTGAAGCTGTCTGAGTAAGTATATACATTAAAAATGAAATAGAAAAGGTTTTTGGTTTTTTTTGAATGTCCTGTTTTCTCAATCAAAGAAGAAAGAATTCACTTTCATAAATTTGAGCCAGCATTAGAGACAAACTGAGCTAGTTGAAAGACACAAGGAGCAATTATTGCAGTCGCACCTCAGCGCACTGTAGGTACGATAAGTCACCTGTCCCAGAAAACTAACAGGACTGCTTCAATTTTGAGAAAAAGAAACTTTTGTAAAGGTGAAATCATGTGCTTTAACTACTGTGCGTGGCTTCAATTTTACGTTCATAAAGCTCTATAACTCTGTGCTGATAAAAGCACCAAAAAAGCAATAAAATAAACACAAAATACTAATAAAAACTAGGAGTATGATGGTGTCACAGCAAGAAAGTCCCGGGTTCAAAGCTGTTGGCACTTCTAGGGAAACTTTGCATGCTTTGTTTCTTGTGCCATAAAAGACAAAACATGCAAGGTTACTGCTGGCTATCATGGTCATCGGAAGAAAGAGTTTTTCTACATAGTAAAGTTGACTTGATACAAGTGGATACTATTGATCCACTGCTATTGGATACTGTCCCTGAAACCATGCAATACAGCTCCTTCACTAGGTTTGTATGCTTTTCATTATGACCATTCTTCATTTCCCTTTTAGGGCTGATGAATAATTTGCACTTTCTGGTGTATTTTCTTTGGTAAAGTCTTTCTTTTTATGGTAGATTACATTCTATTACTGCCTACCTCAGTGGATGTTGAAAAGGGTTTTTTTCTTAACCATAGAAAGGATCCTGTGATCATCCACAAAACTTGTCTTCTCTGGATGTTCAGGCCTTTTTATGCTGCCGAGCTCACTGTTTTTTGTTTTGGCAGCTCAAATTTGTCCTTTTTTACTTGCATATAAAGCTTCAAATGTCACACTTGGATTTAAGTCTAGATAAGACACCTGATTAATTTTTGAAGACATAAAACACGTATAGCACACAACTGTGCATTAAACTGGATTTAGTTCCCCCATGGTTGAAGTAATACTTTGATCAGGCCCTTTAACTAATCCTGAAAGTCTGGTTGGGTCTTCGTTTGGCTTCATTTGTTCATTGAGCTTAACTCAAATGTACTGTTGGACATACAGAGTCAAAATTGAATGTTGAGGCACCGCTTTAGGATCTTAACCCTGCTCACATAAAAATGTCATCAGTATAACACTTTCTACTGAGAGCTTTTGACATTAATTATATAAAATTATCGTGAGATGACATAAAACTGATAACAGTAGTCATGAGAAGCAGAATGATGCTTGGCTTCAGGGAAAAAAAGGCTCATGCCCAACAAGCGCAGTCCAGTCCAAGCAGCCAATCAAAACCTTTACATTCAGTGACGTCAGAGGCCCACTGAGAGCTTCTGAAATTAAAAAAAAATACAATGATATATAAATGAAAGTGGCAGAAAATTAACTGTAATGGAGTTCACAGTTAAACTGTGTAGTTTTAGGAAGAATTTGTATGCAAAAACTAATTTCTGCCTGTTAAGTCATTGAGGCTATTACAAATCAGCTGCTGGTTGACCCATCTTCCAACTATATTGATTATTTCTTCCCAAAACTACATGGCACCCATACTGATGCTGTAACCTATCAAATCAAAGTCAACAGAGATGGGTAAAATAAACCATCAGCATGAATCAGCCTCGGTCATGTTGTTTCCTTTGGGGAGGTGGGAAATACAGGAGAAAGGGGAGCAGGGAGGAGGGAAAGGGGTGCTATGTTTGGTTCCTACCCAATAAATCTAGTTCCTCTGGGTCCCAGCTGTAGCACGGGACAAACCAGGCTCTCGCCTTCATTAAGGGCTGGCAGCTTTCTGGGGAGATGTAGTTTACTGTGTCCGCAAAATAATGAAACACACATACACACAAAACACACACTCGCAAAGTCAGTAAAAACACACACACACACCACCGACTTCTATTTCCGTATCAGTAATAAGCTCTTTTATCAGTAACAACATCTTATTTATTGTTACAGGTACAATTAGTGGCATCAGTAATGGCAACAAGCGACAGAGGCAATATTTGTTGCCTGTACATCACAGATTTCTTTATTTTAACCATATCTCATGAGTTATGCAGTAATATGAGTAGCAGATGGGGCAATAATTAGAAATTTTTCAAGCAAAAATAGCAACGAATTCCTGGTGACAGCTTCTCAATGGGAACAAATGCTGCTACTTTCTGTTTTATAATACATGGAAATTAAACATTTCAGCCTCTTAAACCATATTACACAAGTTGTTACAGACCGCAGTACAACCAAAATTACTGTGAGAGTGCGAAATGAACTTGTTGCCTTCGAGATTGTTGCTTCAAAGACATGGACCTAGTTAGTTACTGTCTTCAAAGCCACATTGGTGCATCAAGACAGCAATAAAATGGCAATAAAGTGTAGCCAGCCTGCCATCGGTTTGCAATCGAATGAGGTCAAGCTGGCAATCACTGCACATGCATTCTGTTTAGGATAACGCAATAATTAACTGTGAAAAACCAAAGCAAATTTCAAATCTGTTGCCTTTCATTGCAAATCTGTTGCCGTCTACATACATAGAAATTCACATCGAATGCTTACATTCAGAGATCTACAACAAAAATCCTGAAATGTCTCCACAAATAGTTACACAGTTGTTGCAGAATTATAAATTAACTGCAAAATAAAAAACAAGTGCCCCCAATTTTCACATTTGTATAAAATATAACCAGAATTGGCAACCAGCTGAGTTCAGTCCCCTACTGCAAACGAGTCAGGCCGAAAAAGAAAATCATCACCAGGCAACCGCAGGTTTTAACACTAGTGTGGCCAAGCTATTATTGACTCAGTACTGCCACGTGCACCATAAGGATTCGTTTATATATATCCTCAACTGGTTTAAAAGTGTTTAAAAACAGTTGCTAAGTTTACTATTTTTTAAATTATTGATAAAGTTTCTGAGATAATACAAATTGCAAGAAGAGGTTGCACTGTTAAAACTTGAACCGGGCTGTAGAGGACTGGTTTGGCAAACAATTCTGCTAGAAAAATCATAAGTCCAGTGGTGTAATTGTGTGTTCGTCACTGATTCTGTGGACTAACCACAAGGCCCCCCAGACTTTAATCAATGTAATGCCCGTTTTCATTTTACATCTGTCTAATTAACTTGTGTAGAGCATCAGGTTTATGGAAAACCTACTCAGTTGGGACCCAGATACACAGCTGTTATTTCCCTGCACTTTGGTGCCATTTTGTGGCTGTTATAACAACTGGGAAACACATCATGCAAACAAAGCTTCGACTGCCATAAATCAAATGGATTCAATTCTTTGTTGAACTTCCAAACATTTAGTTTTGAACTTATTACTTCCATCTCTTCCGTGTGATTTTGAGAAGCGCTTCTAACGAGTTAATCATCTTTTAATGCTGCATGGCTTAACGCTACATGTTGACTTTAAACCAGCATAAGACCACCGTTTTGGAGCAATTAAGAAATAATAATAATTTTCAGTTTTTCCCATGCTGATTATGTGGAACAACCCAAAATTGCACAGCTATACACTTGCCTAAAGCGCTCTCAATCATATTCCTTGATGTTAAGGTGGTAATACAGTTCGGGGAGAGCCATGTTCTGTGCCTTGTGTCTGGTTTTATGAACTCCAACTTGTGATCCTATTTGTGCGTTTGGCGTCATCCTAAACAAATATCTTGATATATGCTCTATTGAAATCCCATCATATTCAGCAGTATTCTTTCAGAATATTTGAGTTGTCTTGCAGTTTGGACCAAGATACACAGCTGTTAGCCGTCTTTATCAAACAGGCAGTCATTTTTTTAAAATCATACTAAAACTGTAACTGCTGAATTTAAAAAACTCCTCACATGCAATACAGCTATACATTAAAACCAAATTATGGCTACATATTTACATTACAATATTTACTCTTAAACATGTTGCAGTCATTACTAATGTTGCCTTTACTTTGCCAAAGGGGAAACACTGCTTACTTGGGGGTGAGCAGACTACAACAATAAGACTTGTACTGCAAATATTACCCCTAACATGCACATATACACATTCACACTTTCCAATATAAACGCAGGTGGCTGGAAATGGCAATGGCAAGAAGCAGAAGGAAGGAAATGTCAAGATACAGAACAAAGGTGCACAAAAATAAGCCGTTAAGCAACAGCAAAAACAATCTCAGCGATGTTTAAAAAGAAGGTCTTACCCAAGGAACTGCGCTCCTGCGGGACCGACCTCAACAAGTCTGCTGGCCAGGCCTTCTCCTTCCACCATCGGGGGAGGCGACGCCAATTTGTGCCTCTTCACCAGTCGACACGTGATCCGGGTGGGTGCTGTGCACTTTCTGGGCGGGATGATGATTCTCATGCCGTTGTGACGGCTTCCTCTCATGGAACCACCCCTGGCGTCGACCATGAAGCTGACCAGGAACCTGACGGAAAGTAAAAAGTAGGAAGAGCCGGAAAAAGAGGGGGAGAGACGTAGAGTGACAGGAGAGAGAGAAGAAGGGAAACGGAGTGTGCAAAGATAAGAGATAAAACAAAGTGAAGAGAAAAAGAGATAACCAGAGAGGGCAAGTAAAGGGTAAAGAAAAGAAATGGAATAAGAAGAAAAACAAATGTTGGTTTATCAGCTGTACTGATGACCAGAGAGGAGCTTTAGTCGAGGTCCCATGCTGTGATCTTCAAAACACTGACAAAGTAAGTGTGAGTAAAAGGGAGAAAGAGAGGTGAACAAAGAAGAAAAAACAAAAATGTACAGAGGTTTCTGTGCTGGCTATGACTGAAGTTGAAAAAATAAAATAAGAACAAAAACAGCTTTGGCGTGTAGATGTCGCAAATTTGGTAAATCCATTTACAGAAAGTGAATGTTTTTGAATTATGTAAAAACTAGTCGATTCCATAGGATGTCAGATTAAATGTTTTATTGGGCTTTTTTTGTAATGATATATAAATTCGACAGCCAGGACACCAACACAGGAACCTCCAGTGTGTCTTGCCTTTTTACCCACATTAGAAGGTAGCGTACCTCTGTGTGCAGCTCATTTAACTCAATCAAGGAACTTATAAGTCACACACACAGACGCACACCATGCAATACTGTAGCTAAAATGTGGTGTTAGTTTTTATGTTATTTAACAAACAGCACATGAATTGTTGCTTTAACAATATGCTTGAAGGGGATCTGTTATGTGCTTCCTTATTTTCTGTCATACATACACTCCAACTGTCATCTATACTCATATTAAACACAGCCAAAGTTTCAAGAAACGTTTCAGTCAGTTTTTTCTACTCTTGGCCCTGCATGACGCCATAAAGAGGGGCGTGTATGTGAATAAAGCCCCGCCCACCTGCTGTTAAAATCCCCTGCTAACAATTGGCAGCCAATCAAAGAGAGAATGCTTAAATGGAGAGGGAGAGACTCCACAGAGAGCCAGCGTAAGATTCATGCAAAACTATTCTAGCAGAGTCCAAGAATAAAATACTGAGCTGGGTTCACTGTCACATTATAAACCAAACTGACGCTTTTACTGAGTTTCAGTTTTAACATTTTGATCTACAATGACATATCTGCCATGTTTTTACTGACTATTTAAAGCTAATCCTGTGATTGTCAAGACAGTAGAGGCTTGCTGCTGGAGAATGCAAAAACCATAACACATGGCTAAAGCATATGTCAGCAACATTAAATTTAAAAGTCACATTCGGTCAGATCTGGCAACACAGACTCTTTCAGATCAGTTAGAAACTCAAAGATTTTCTCCTAACAAACAGGAAGGAATAAATACAGGGATAACAGTCCGAAACACTTTACGTCAAGTCTGTAACAACACAGGGTGAGAACAGCAAACACAGATGTTATGAGTGAATATAAAAGGGAAGGTGCAATGTCATCGGGAAATAAAATAAAATAAAAAAAGGTAGTGGTGGTGATAAAAAGAAGGCAACCAATCACAGTCAATCACCTGCTGTCGTACTGCGGGAGCGGAGAGGAAAAACTGCAGGATGGACGACAAAGCAACGCAGGAGTGACAGGTCAACCACAGAGCTTTGTAATCGGAAATACAGCTGAGAAGATCATTATTAATGAACCCCAAGTTAAAGGAAGAATTTGAGGGAAAACTGTGGGAAATAGTCTTAATTGCTGTTTTGTGGAGATTAGAATGAGGAGATTGTCTTCTTTATTCGTTAAACAGCCAGCAGCCAATTACATCACACAGGCAAAAGAACTGTATTTTTGTCTTTATACGGCTTTAACATAGGTGATATAACATGTTGATAATCAAGCTTTAGAGCTGCCTGTAGGTGGATTTTCCACTGGACAGAGCCAGTGTAGCAGTTTCCCTCTCTCCCATCTTTGCACTAATCTAAAGATAACCAGCTGCTGGCAGTGGCTTCATTCCCCCCCCCCCAGTCTTCTTCTCTAAATCTACCCTTGAAAGGCAAATTTCCACCATTACCAAACATGTCAAATAAAACTTTGTTTAAAATATTGCTTTATCTTCCTTTACTTAAGTAACAGATATAATTTAAGTAATCCTAACTTAACAGTTTATCCATTAAAGACAAGTAGAGAAAAAGTAATGCCTGATGAAGCTATACGCTGCCTGACCAAAAACACTCACCACCTGCGTTTAACCAAGCAAATACGTAAGAGTCTTCCATAATATGTTTAGATTGGAAACAGGTTAATTATCTCTAAGTGATGCAGTGAGTAGCTTCTCATTTCTCATGCAAACACATTGTAAGACATGTTTCAGAAGAGTCAAACAAACTGTAGTCCTATCAGTGAGGCTAATCAGAATTAAAGGCTTCAGTTTAATAAGGAGTATAAAGATTGGACTCTGTAAATAAATCTATGTGGTAAATGTGGACAGGATGAGTCCAGTTTACCCTGCTCCAGAGTGATGGGGGCCTCAGGCACCAGGAGTAGTTGATGAAGCGATATACCCATCATGCCTTGTGCTTGCTGTGTTATAATCTAGGGTTGCTTTAGTTGGTGATATCTGGTTTAATATATGTTATATACCCCAGAAATGAGGTCAGCTGAATACCTGTATATACTGAATGACCACATTTTTTAAACAGTGCATTGTTTCTTCTCTGATGGCATATTCTAAGATAACAAATTGTAAAAGAGTGGTTCAGTCCAGGCCTTAGAAACTTGGGATGTGCTTTACGCAGTGGTCTGATTTTCACATAAACAAGGCGAAGTTTTGATAAAAAATTAATGCAACTATAATTTTTTTTGGCCGGGCAGTGTACGTAACTTTCAAACGAGTCCCTTAATGGGCAATTAACCAAGAGGTCAAGATTACCTGTTACAGCTGCTGCGAGAGACAATGAGTTATGTGACCTTCAAATCAAGGTGAGGAGGAGCCAACTTTCCAGCTTTACTTTGTTGTGACTAAAAGTTTCTTTTTAACAGCAGTTTCTAGTTACACCTGTTTGTTATTAATGTTTGATTTTTTTTTAAATTACAGAAATCCTCGAAGTATTAGCTTTAAAGACTTAAAAAGGGTGAAGAAAAAATGCTGCATGTATGAGCTGCCTTGTCAGAGGGAAAGAAAATGAGACTCAGCAAGAAGAACAAACAGAAAACACACAATAAGCAGAAGGAGATGATGACAGTCACTTCATCCTTTCCTCTAAAGGGTATAAAACTAGTAAGCCGTTTTCCTTCCTCTCCTTCCACTTTTTCACTCCATCTTTGTGATTAAGTCAGATATTTTCCCTTTTTACTCCCCCCACTCTTTCCTCCTGTTCTTATCCATTCACATTTTCAAACATGCTTACCCAGAGTGTATTGGTGAGGACACTAGGTTGACATTATCCAGTGCATCTGCAGTCCAGCTGTACCTCCTCAGAGAGTCGCTGTCAAAGTCCTTAGCCGCTGCCAAATGCTGTGGAGAAGACAACAGAGTCAGTGCAATTCACGAGTGTGTGAAAATCTAAGCTAACTTCTCCTTTTAATGTAAAGACTTGCTTTTGCACATGCAAGGCTAATAGTGTGGAGGCTACAGATTTTTCAATATTCCTTATTTAATGTCAAAGTTTAGACGGGGATCACTAGTTTTGTAGATATTTCTTGCAAATTTATGAATGAGTCATAAAATAATTTCTTCACGAGAAAGACAGCAGCAGATGTCGCTTAGCGTAAAAAAAAAAATCAGGAGATGTTACATTTCATTAGAACACAAGCTGTCAAAAACATCTTGATGACATTCAAAACGAAGCTCGGAGTAAAATGCAAATGAAAAATCACCACATTAAGGATCAAAAGAAAAAACAGACATCAGATGGCAGAAAACAAGCGACTAAAAATGTTTACAGACAGACAGATGCACTGACACCAGGCCCGTTGTGTCATCAGTCTGAGGATGCTCTTGAAAGATTCAGATTCACTATTTATATTCCAGATGTGCACCAATATGACATGTCAAGTTGAAGGCCATGCTTCAAACAGGAAATTAAAGCTAAGATTTTAGAGTACTTCTGAAAACTCGCTCACATTTAATGAGGAAAAAATACTTGGAGTATTATATTAATCTCCAAATTGCTACAGAAAAACGGGGAGTGACAAAGACACAGAGTTTGGTTTTACTTATCCAAGGCACATGGATAAGTAAAAACAGGGAGGCTACTCTACTAAAACACTGTAAATACACGCAGTACGGTAACAACTGAATCCAACTGATGAAATAAGTGATATAAAAAAAGAAAAGTTAACAATGCTTTACACAACTAAATGATACCAACATGTGGAAACCCACTGACACGAAGAGTGCATAATGACTTCTACATCTACCTTATTGTGTTGCTCTACAATGAAAGACTTTTCCTTACGAAGCATCTGGAGGAGCGTTAGAGGAAACAAGTGGTTATTCAATTATTCAATAACTAGTACATCTTTACTCTCCAGTTACACAATCATATGTCCCAGTGTCATAAATTTGCAGATAGTCTCAGATGTAGGTTTTTTTTTTTTAAATTTCAGTTAAATAGACCCCACAGAGTTTTTGACCACTCTTTGTGCAAAGGAGCAAAGTTTTTAATTCAGAGTTAAACCATATTATCCAGTTCTGGGTCCAAATGCCCCTTCAGCTTGCAAAAGCAATCAAATATAAAAGAACCAGTCAGAGTTTCAAACAAAAGTCCAAATTATTTTTATCTAATAAAATTATCTGTTTTTTTGTGTAAATCTAGTAAAATGGTCAGTTGTGTTACAGTCAAGCATTAACTAAAAAAATAAAGGTTTGAAGAGGTTGAGTGGTGTTCAGTGGGATTTTTAAATCGACTGGAGGAGGATAGATAACCTCCACTGATATTATACATGATGGAAAAGGCGTAGGCCTGTTGTGTCAGCTACATTAGAGGCTCTACGCAGATTCAATGCAGAATTAAATTATGCAATAGCAACACGATAGCTAGCTGACATATAAAGATTTTGTACCATGTTCTGGCTGAAGTAATTCCCAAAGAAAAGAAAAGAAAAAAGCAAAACTGTTTAGCAGTTTTCAGCAGGTTTCAGCTTTTTTGTGGATAGCAAACCAAGTAGTTCAATGAGTCATGTTTGGTGCCAATTTTACATTTTAAGAAACAGAGATGCACATTTGCCACTGCTTATGCAAGAAAGACTTTACCTGTCACTTCACAGGCAAGCATAATCTTTATCCGCGCTGTCATTGAACTCATGGGTATTCTATGAACAAGTTTTACTTGAACTTCTTCTTCTTCTTCTTCTTAACCTTAAATGCTATTTTCTTGCATCTTTCAAGTAAGTGGGACATCACAATAATCCCTCTTAGATAGCAGCAGGTAGCACTAATCTCATTTCCTCTTTCAGTAAATTGTAACTCGATTGATCGTCTTTATGTCAGTGGCAACACAAGTGTAAGAGGATTGGTGTATTGCATAGCCTCTGGCACAGCACCAAGACACCTTGGTACATTTGGAGACAGAAGTGTGTCACTTGTGAAGTTAATGACCAGCGGATTACCGGCTGAGAGAATTAAACTAAGGGAGCAGCCAGCAAGAGGTATGAAGCATAGCACGAGCAGCTTCAAACTGATTTTTTGCTCCCACTAGAGTAGCTTTGCATGATTTGCAATTCATAATAATCCTTATTATATGAGCAGCCTCTCACTTCATCCAAAATCTGAAACTAGCTGATTCAGAGCCCATCACCCCTCCTTTAAGCCAACTTTATTGTGATTGGCTGCTCCTTGCAAACAGAAGATTTGAACAGCAGCTGGATGTGACTTTTATGTGTGATGTCCATATTAGGGACTTTGTGAAACAGAGTTTAGAGCAGTCTGGATTATTTGTAAATACACTGACCTCATTATTTGACACGTTGGCCCTGGTTATGTTAGAGATTAAACATTGTAACATGATTCATGTGACAGGAAATAAGAAAAAGCACAATAAGTCCACTTTTAAGACCCGAAGGTCCAGTCAGTGTACGTACCATCTCCTTACTCGGCGCCAGTATCTCCTCTATCATCATGCTGTCCCGTGTAAACGAGCTCCGGTTCAGCATGTTGGACCTATCAGAACTGAAGGAACGAAGGCTTGGTGTGGTTGTCGTAGTAGATTACCAAGACAACAGTCACAGTGATGGAAAGGGGAGGTGAGGAAGAGGAGGAGGTGGTGGTGGTAGGGGGGAGGGGGGGGGGGGGGGGCAGAGGGTAAAGGGGTATGAAAGTGAACAGAAAAAACAAAACAAAAAAAACAAACACAAACACATTAAATGCATGCAGCTTCCAGGAACCTGACTGTATGGCACCAGAGACAACAACAACCACAAGAAAACAGATTAAAAGCTGAGAGAAATGACTGATGTGTAATTTCGCTGAAGTGATTAAAAATCGAAATAAAAAATTTCAGATGCAGATGAGATTGTACTTCTGGGGCGATCAGTGTACAGTACTGGTATTTACCCATAATAATGACAACTTTGTTGATAATCAGCTGGCACTATTTTGACTCCTCATGTCTTTGTATACATCTGTCAGCTTGTGCAGGCTGTAATGTTGTTTGTGATGGGAGCTTTGAGACAAACTTTTATGAGGCAAATAAAAAGCATTCCTGAGCGATGACATGACGAATGTTTGCCTGCAACATCCCAACAGCAATTACATCAGTGCCATTAGCTTTATGCAAGTAAACTATTGTGAACCAATTAACTATCAATGGCAGGAAGTGCTCTACAGCACAACTCTAAGTGCTAAAATCACAAGGCTGTGGAAACCAAGAGCAGATGTGGCTGCAACAGATTTATTTTTTCATACAATTATCCAAAGATTTTACATTTATAGCTGGGAGTCCTTTTTCCATTCATTCCATTCAATTGATTAGTGTCTCCAGGACTCAAAAGTTATGTCCTCAACATATATTATTCCTGAAGAAGAAAAAAAAAAGTTTTATTTCAAATTGGTGGAATAATTTCGGGGGGATGTTAATAATGGATTGCATTTATATAGCGCTTTACAATTCCACTATTCATTCACTCTCACATTCACACACTGGTGGAGGCAAGCTACAGTTGTAGCCACAGCTGCCCTGAGGCAGACTGACAGAAGCGAGGCTGCCATATTGCGCCATCGACCCCTCTGGCCATCACCAGTAGGTGGTAGGTGAAATGTCTTGCCCAAGGACACAACGTCCGAGCCGGGGCTCGAACCGGCAACCTTCCGGTTACAAGACGAACTGCCAACTCTTGAGCCACGATCGCAGAGATAAATGTATATTGCATGAAACTGTGTACTAGTTAAACTAAAGGAAACTGCAGAACAAAAATGTTTAATGATCTTAATGAGGGCATAATTAGCAGTCTTGATTTTCTATAAAAAGCCAAAGATATGATTTAAAAAAAGACTGGACGATATCTGACTTCTGTTACAGCCCGTAGTTAAAGTCAGTCTTGTGTTGTGAAGCTATTCAGTACTGAAAGAGGTTCACTTGTCCTGTCCAAACAGCAATCTAAATAACATTAAATTCATTTGTACAGCTCCAACTTAAAATTTGAATACTTTTACAAGTAATTCTACTTCTAGCAATTTCTCATTAATGTTGCTCTGGGACTATCACTGCAACTGACCAAATTTATGCTGTCACAGCTTTGGAAATCAGGGAAAATAACTATAACAACTATAGTTACTATAGTAATAAAGTGCTACTCAACCTGTTTGCAGGGATTTATTTATTTTGGTTTGTTTGTTTTTCAGCTTTTTCAGCTGTGTCTCTGTGACATCAACCACAGAGGTGAAGTCCCAGAGATCTGCAAGAATCATTTTTTTCACCTTCGCCAGGTTGATGGTTTAAAATTGGACCTGATAAGCCAGGGGCGAAGGATCTAACTATGACACAGAATTGATTAACAGCGTGTTAATATATCTTTAGATGATAGATAATCCTCCTTCTCTCATTCTGATAATGGTCATAGTGCTATGATAATAATTTTATATGTTATGCAGCAGGCTTGAAACTTGCAGCTGAGCCCATAAAATCAGCAGGAAAGTGTTTACTGAGGTCGGAAAAATGGACGTGAATGCTGGCTTTAGACAGACCTCGATACAACAAAAGGATTTTTCTTTTACAGACTATGCTTGCAATGTTATGAGATGACAAAAATGTCACTTGGCATGGATTTGTTTCTTCCACAATAACATTGCAATTTCACATTGCGATTTGATTTTGGAACTACTTATCCACATGAAATCACATTTGATATCTTTATTACTGAGTGTTCAGTATATATTCTCTGAAAGTATTCAGGGATAAACTATTTGAGCCTAAACTGATGAAGGCAATAGCATCCTCATTGCCTACAGATATCAGTTCAGGTCCCTGGAAGCTTGATGGAGAAATCAAAATTATGCAAAGCTCCACCTTTGTGGAAAACCCACAAAGACCAAGATACAGTCAAACAGAAAAATAAACACCACTATTCTCTATAGCCAGCTGAGCGCTTTTCAACTGAAAGTAAGAAATCAGACAGAGATCACACAGGTGAACCACAGCAAACACACAGTGCCACAGAGTTAACAAAACTGGTCAAGATCATTGCGTTAGTAGTCAAATGTGTTAAACAAATATGGTCAATATGCATTACACTGAACCACAGAGTCATGATACTGATAGCAACTGGGGTTTAAGGGAGTGGGGAAGGGGTGAGATGGGGGAGGTATAGCGAGGCCTCGTCATGCCTTGAGTCTTACCTGACTTTCGGACTAACGTTAACAACGGACATGAGGAGAGAATAAAACATCATGAACAAACAGAGGAGTGGACAGAAAGACGAGAAGCCAGAGCACAGATGCAGGTTGGTACAATGATGACAAATGGCTGACTGCCTAACCAGCTGCCTGAAACTTTGTGCATGAGGGAGGAGTTGCAAATAGGGAGGTGTTAGAGTATTCCAGCTCTGAGATCTGAATGACCCTTAATCTCTGAGGAGAAACATGTGCCTCGATAGCTGCTAAATGCGCCACCATTCTCATCAGTTAGCTATGGTTTGCCTGCTTTTTGTTGCTCTGCGGGTATGAAGCACTTAGTTTTATTTGAGTTTTATCTGTTGTAGCTATAAAAAAAGGGGGAGAACAAAAAGACTGAAACCAAATAGCCCGTGTTTCAGGCCATGGAACCAAATCAGATGTTTGTAAAACTCCAAACATTCTAGAGCTGAGATGAACTGCACACAGATGATAATTCTCCATCTCATCACATTGAATAAGACTTTAAATCTGATCTATTCTTACAACAAACTTCCACTATTTTCATTGTACATGTAAAATGACAATAGAAGGCTATTTTATTCTATTCTTTCTAACAAAAAAAGATTGCTAAGTTGAAATTGGGGATCAGAATTTGTATTACATCAACCTCTAGTATCATAAATTATGCAGGATACTCATGTTCTGCTGTTAATATTATGAGGAAAACCTGGAAGGCACTTTCTAAAACTTTTTTATTTTTATAACATTTTTATTAAAATTTATTATCTTCTAGATGGACTGCACTGGAAGTTATTTGAACCAATTACTGCATGAGAAACCAGTTTGTTAAACTATCTCTAAGCTAGATTGGTCAAACACACACACACACACGCACGCACAGACATCACCCCTCAAACAGTGTGTGTTGATGTAACCCAGCACTCAAGGCCATGCAATCGAACGTGCTTCTAATTTCCTGTGGCTCAGCGTGCATGTGTGTCACGCTTTAGATATTCAATAACCCCTCCCTCTTCAGCCAGTTGCACAAGTGTCAATATTTTCATACAAGCATAAAGTTCAGCAGTTGCAGGGTGCAAACTGTAACCTCTGGGTGTGTTTGTGTGTGTGACATGTAGGGATCAGAATAATGGAAAGCTACATTGTTATTTAAAATCTTCTGACATACAAACAAGATCATTTCAACTTAAAAACCTGCAGCTCTGTGAGTTTATCCATTTTCTGTGTGCAAACTGTATTTTTAGATCATGAGGTATCACAAGATTTCTTGTGCTGTTAAAAGTAGTTCATGAACTCTGTTCTGATTAACACTGCAGTATCTAGTCAAGCAGTAACTGTGTCTGAAAAAGACCCATTAAATAAAGATAAAATGCACTACAAAAGAATAGATGACCACAAATGAAGACAAGCATCTGCCCAACTATTTTTCCATAAAAATCCATAAACTCGTGTGAAAGAGCAGTTTCTTGTTTTGTACTTGTTTTGTACTACGCCCATGTTTTTTCTTTTAGGTCTTTGCTGAAAAAGTTCCACAGCACACGTTATCTGCAGATCTTTGTAAAATATGTGGTATGAGAAGATTGGTGACGTAGTGATAGCTTGCAGCCACCTGACTGCTTGCAAGGAAGCTCTGTTTAAATCAATAAAGGGCTAATCAAGGGGCTAAGTCGGTTAGGTTGGTAATCGCTTTCTTCACAAGATTTTTTCACCTTTAACTAGTCTTTAAACCTTCATTCTTTTGCAAATACTCTACTATTTGTCTGTTCCCATGTCAGATATTAGGCTGTATAAAGAGACAAAGGTGATTCTGCCTGACACAGTGACTTGTCTAAATAAATTGCAACATAGCTACACCCTTTATCATCTATTTTATTCTAAATGCCACCATCACCAAGTTAATAGACCTAAACTTCCAGAGGAGACCATAAAATCATCATGAAAAGGTTTAGTGAGGTCATAATTTAAGTCAGAATTAAGGTCAGTTTCTTAATCTTTTTACAAACAGAAGAGTTGCACCTTGCTGGCCTTCAGCAAGATTGCACGTTTAAGATAGTTGTCTTCACATTTTAAACCCAGAAGCTATGCCTGGATCTATAAGAGTCGTGGATCTATAAATACTGCTTCTGGGAAAATGCTGAAACAAAACTACAACCGTGGTAATTTTTTTTTAGCCATGGAAATTTTATATTTTTGTAAACCTCCACATTTCTCACAGTCGGCAGCTGCAATGTTATGTATGTCATAACAACTGATGTTACAATGCTACATGTAGAAAACATACAAAAGCTAGGAACAGACACAGCACAAACACAAATTGCTGCATGTTATAGCATGTTACCTCTGAGATCGTGCCCCAATGCTGAAGCCCATGTAGCCGTCCTGAGGGAGTGAGTCGTCGCCCAGTTCCCGCAGATCCTGGGGGGCCATATATTTGTCCGTGTCCCCCGTCATCGCATCGTCACCTGGTGGTTTAAAACACAGAGAGCGTTAACTTTACAAAAAAGGTTCTGCATACATTTTTACTCTCGTCTGCAGAAGGTAATGCCAAAACTTTAAGGTCACAGTCTCTTCAATCAATAACTGCTTTCTGGGTTTCTTTTAGCAAGTTAGATCTTTAACACAAATCTGTGCTGCCCAGTCAGTTGGCCCTGTTTTTTATCATTCATGCAGACCAAAACACAAATGTACACACATACACACACACACACACACTGGCTCTTTTAGACAGATCAATGCAGCTTCTGCCTACAGGCTGTTTTCCAGTCCAGTTTTGGTTCAACAAACACAAACAAAAGTCCTGCTATCACTGAAAGCTTTTTGTCTCTGTCTCCTGGTGACAAAAAAATGGTTAACAGTAACAAGTGAAGCTTGGAAACAGCAAATAATTCCACTATCAGGGCCTACAAAACTAACTTTTATATCAAAATAAAGGTAAGTTTTCAGCAGGTTTAACTGACCACAAGAAGAAAATGCTTTCTCTACAGCCGAGCCCCAGGACATCATTGCAAGTATGTTGCAAAGAAGTGGTTAGAAACATACGTTACAGGTGTCGCAAGAAAACAGGTAGGAGCATGCTATTCCCCTCAGAGGTACAGTAGTTCCTATCCTACTGATGAACCTGTGACTGCAGAGTTAAAAAAGCGAGGGGAGGAGAGCAAGTGCATGCAGGCGGAAAAATGAGGGGAAAGAAAAGGAAGGCATTCCAACAACCACAAAGCAACAGAGACCCCCCCTCTCCTTCTCGTGTCCCCTCACCCCCTGCTGGTACAGCACCCCTCCCCCTAAACTTTCTCTCTCTTTCTTGCACACACACATATTCACAAACATTTTACAGACCCCATCTGGCCACATTCCAACCCATTCTCCGGGAACCCTTCTCATCTCAGCTTCAACATGAGCAGAAACCCCCTCCTCAGTTAGCCACAAACTCACCTCCTGCTTTAAAGCACTTCATTCAGCCACAAGTCCAGTTTGGAGGATTTTGCCCTGAACTAACTTTTCCTCGACTTGTAACCTCCCTTTAGCTCTCTGTCGCTCTCTCCTGCACACACTGTCTATCTTTCTTTCACAGCCCGGCACTCACACAAACAGATCGGCTTTCTCCCGCCTACCCACTCCAGGATTATCCAGTGTGTGTGTGTGAGTGTGTGTGTGTGTGTTTCCGAACAGACACCTAGAGCTCACTGCAAGACAGAAATAGTAAGTGGGTGTGTGACTTAGACTTAGCCGTCTAACACTGAAACTGGATGTACACATAGAGTGGAATGCACAAACTCTGTTTTCCTTAACTTCCAGTTCTCAATCTTGTGATTTCTATTCGTGCACTGGTTTGTTTACATATCATATTGTATGTCTCTTTAATTTCCAAAGCACGGCTGACTCTGTCTGCCCCCCCCCCTTTTTTTTTATCTCTCTTGCTTCTCCATGTAAATTCTTTGGTGTCAGTCACAAATGACCTCACTCATTCAGCTGCTTTGCATGTCAGAAAGTTGTAACTTTGCCACGTCTTTCCTGAATCAGATATTATGCAAATATCTAATAAAGAACTGGAACTTGCAGCTTGGTAGAAAATTGAAAAGCCATTCCAAGTCCAGCAAAATGTGCTGATAATAATGCAGAGGTTCTAGACTGCAGTATGGGCAGAGTGAGCTTTGGTGACTAAAAGCAACCTTCGCCAAATTTAGCTTAAGATTCTAACAATGTGACTTCTGCCACAACCCACATGAAAACAAAGGATGAAGCAATGCAGATTATACCGGTTGGCACTGACACCGAAGCATCTAGAGACACGAGGGAAATACAGGCATGTATTTATCTGTGCAACAAACCAATGTTGTACATTGTCATGGATAATGTGGATAATGCAAATTCTTCACTTGTATACACACTTTTTTAGATTCTAGTCAACAAAACCAATACTCAGTGTATCTGCAGTAGTTGCAATTCAACATGTTATTTTCATGAACATGTTTTCTTTCTACATTATCCCATTATTTTTCAAAGTATTCTGCTGACATGCCTGTTTGCACTTCTATGGACTGCACTGTTAATTTTCAAAAGGACAGTGTACTGTTTTAAAAACATTATCTTTTTTATTTTACCTCCAACCTTCCTGTCTTTTTTTGTAAGTGTTATATTATCCACAAGGCTGACAGTCAATGTTCTGGCTAGAGCCTGATGGATTTTTAAGATCAATACTGACACAGATTTTATCATATCATTTTGTAAAAGCCAGTATTCTGATATATCAGCCCTTTTTTTATTCAGCTACAAAACATAAACAGGTATTGCTCTGTTATATGTAAATTAATTGAAGGGTGTTTCTCCAGTCTTTACTTTTTAAATGTTCATTTATCAGCTAGTTTAAATGTTGGTACAGAAAGACTGTTAAATAGCTAATGCTGGCCAATAACACCGGCCCACTGATACACCAACGCCTGATTCTTGAACCTCCAAATTAATTCAATTTCAAATTTGCATTTTCTGCCCGTAATAGATGTGGAAGGGTTCATTTGAGGTAACATTTAGGCAGTAAACAGAATCTGACTTTGGAAAATCACTAGAGACTGTTTTCAAACTTTAGGGCCCTTGGCTATTAAGAAAAGCATCAAGTTTCTGTAATGCATTTTAAAGCCAAGAAGCAAATCTGTTCATGCTGACCATTTATGTGCCACATGTCCAAACACTTTCTATCTAAGGCTGTATTAAAAACTTGAAGCCCCCAGATAATTAAATATCGAGGGTTAGTGAACACAGAACTTTCCAAAACCACAAAAACACCTTTCACATAGTGGCTTTCACCCATATTGAAAAGTTGATAACAACTTTATGGTAACCACCTAACAAGACTACCCAATTTTAAAAACAAAACAAGTATATTTAAAAACAGCTGAAAAGCTACTTCTTGTTTGTTGGTTCCAGCTGTTTATGTAAGTTTTCTTTTGAGTTTATTACATACTTATTACATATATAGAAGTACTAGAAAGCCACAGTCTGTTTGCAAGCTTCTCCAAAGCATGAGAGCTGCACACACACTTGTAGCTCACTTCAGGGGCGATTTATAACCTGCAGTTTGGTAAAAGTTTGATTCTTTTTTTTCTAAAGTTTACTAAAGACTGCTTGGATGGCTACCCATAATTACTTGTTATAGCCTTCTCAAATTCTCAAAGGTACTATAAAGAAAACAGCTGTAAAGGAAACTCTGATCTCATGAGTTTTAGTACCTAAAAACTCGGAAACACTGACTCTTTCTGTTACTGTTCTGGGAACATTTGAGTGAAACTGGGAGGAGATCAATAATGCAAGTGACTCATCACAATGACAGAATGCCATCCCCTGAATACAGTGATAACACCAGCATTGTTGGGCAGCCCATGTCTGAAAGAAGGTTCTTATTTGCAGCCTATTAATCAGTTCTATTACATAAATGAACAGGTTGTCCTCCTTAAATGACAGGTTGCTATATTTAGCTATATTTACAATGTGAATCGGCAAAACTTCAGACAGGAATAAAGGGCCAAAGATGGAAAAAAGACATTAAAATCAGTCACTACATTGGTTATTGGTCATAAACTGAATACCGACATGCCGTGTGTATGTTTTACCCTTTAAATCCTTTAACCAACTTTAACTGACTTTACTGGTCTGGAAAATCTCTCACGAAGGCAAAGTTTACAAATTGCACAGGGGTCTCCTGATTTAGATCATGGATTGAGTGTGTTACTGGAGATGTTAAACACCATTCCTCCACTGGTATGCGAGCTTGAGAGTGTATATTTGTGCGCGTTGAGTTGCCCTCGTTATATTTTTAGATCAAAAATTAAACACGGACACACTGCTGAAGCTCTACAATCAAAACAAGCACTGCACAAAGTCAGCGTGAAGGCAAGTCATGCACATATGTATGAAATCTTTTTTTTTTTTTTTAATACCAACAAAATCACACACAGTGTTTAGTTGCATCAGTTCAGCTGTGCCAGTTCACGCTGGGTATTAGAGTTAGTTACAACAAGATCACTTTCGTTTGACTTACAGGAATAGCTGATGCAGATATTTCCAACATCCATTTCTGTTTAAACACAAGCAGAATCACATTTGACCATTTCTGTCTACATTTGGAAACACACAGTGTAAAAGATGGACCTAGCTTCCAGCTCTCAAAAGAGGAAACTATTTCATGACCAGTAGGGGGATGACTCTTTTCCTTGAAAAAAACACTTTTGGTTATACAAGTCTGCAGAGGTTTGCTGTGTAACATCATGTGCACCTTTCTCAAAACTTGTCCGTCCTAAAAACATGTGCATTTCCAGACTGGTTGGCAAGGGGTTCCTGGGGTTCCTGGTTGTAGCTAGGTGAAATCAGTCTCAAAGACTGGCGCAATGACAATGTTCTTGCAATTGCTTTCATTTCTAGTATATTGCCAAAGTCGTCTGTAGTTTGCACGGAAGATGCCAACTCGTCTGCATACACTTTGTAGTAAAACTTGACGGTCTCCGTTTTTTGCTTGTGGAGTTTCACTACCATCTGAAGAGTAGCTGAGTGTCTGCAGAGAAGTTGGTGTCCTCCAAATAATCTATGGACAACCTTGGCAATCTGCAAGCAACCAAAGCAATCCCAACAAGGTTTTTGGCATCCGTTCAGGAAATGCACATTTTTTCCTCTCACAACCAGTGGTTTCAGACTGGTCTCACACTAACTTACACTGTCACCAGGAGTATTACACATCAAAAATGGCAGAAAATTTAGTATCACATGGTTAGCAGGCACGTGTCTGCAAAAACTAAACAGGAAAATTGCCCTTAGCTCCCTTACTTTGGACCTCGGTATTATGTAATAAACTAATTTGCTAGTTTTTGGGACAAAGTAAATGAAAGATGTAGTTCATTATGTAAATTATGGTCATTATTAAGAGGAGGATTAACTAGGGTATGCTCACTGGGTAATGACTTGTCAATCTCAAGTCAGAGCCACACTTTACTTGTCACATCCTATTTCAAAAAGCTAGAAGGCGGAGGCGAGATTTGTGTATGATCACATTACTCCAGCCTTCGTTTTTATCAGTTGCCATCTCATCTCTTTTTTTTTTATCCTATTTTCCCTCAAAAAATTCAAATTTCTAATGCAAACTTGGACCAGTAAAACTCAGTAAAACTCACTGTGAGGTCACCAGAATATCGAGACATAGAGCTATACTGTATTTACATTTCATTAAGTACACTGTATTTGACATCAGCAGAGGTTTTCTAGTAATTTTGTGATATATTCACACTACTGCAGGAAAGTGAACTGTTAAAAGTAGATTACATTTCTGCAAGTTGCTCATATTTATCCACTGTAAACTACAGAAACCATGAAGCGTGTGACAAGCTAAAAATGAAAGCCTATCATTGGGAAAACACCACAGGGGGGAGGACGAGCCAAGCTCCCCCCCTAAAAAAAAAAAAAGAAATCTACTGATCATTAATTCCCTGTCTGTTTGTCATTGGGCACTGGTGGTCAAGAGCTCAAGTTCAGATCCTTTTGAGCCATACAGGAGTCTAAAAAAAGAGTAGAAAAGAGTAAACACACACACACACTGCAGCAGCTGCTTCAGTGTGTTTGCTTTGGCCTGAACGTGTGAAACTACAATGAAAGCATCACTGACAAGCCCACGAAGACAAAGGATCAAGTGTATGTGTATTCTACTCCGCGGTGTGAAAAGAAATCTGTTACACACTTCCCGACGCTCCATATCCAGACAGTTGGCATGGCAACCGGCAGAAAGGCATATCCCCTGCATTTGGTTGCACAAAAGTACAGGAGGTTTCACAAAAATGCAGTGTGTGCGTGTGGAAGGGGGAAGGCAGCAGGGGAAAGTACTCAAGTACAGCATGGTGTCTCACACATGCATGAATGAAGAACAAAAGTTTTGGAAAAATACTTGGGAAAACAATGAAGAAGAGAGTAGTGCCATTTTAAAGCCATGCCAAAGTTAGTGATTCTCAGTAATTGAAAACACTGCTTCTAGTGTCACGTCAATAAATCACCCTCATCACATCATGAGTTTAAGACATCCACAGTGCTGTGACTTCACTATATTCACAATAAAACAAACATAATTTTTTTCTAATATGGTTGACATCGGAGCTTTTTGCTAGCAACCAGATATATGAAATACTCCAAAAATCAATCTGGAGGAGGTAAAAACATGGCACATTAATACAACTAATTGATGATTATTTAAAAAAAAATTCTGTCTTGTTACCTGCTTAACCTTAACGAAATATAGTAGCCTGAAACTGACATTACGAGACAAAACATGTTAAACATGTAAGCATAGATGAGTGTTTTGTGGCACTTTTTTTTGCCAATTCTATTGCTAGTATCCACCTCTATCTCCTTCAAGGTTAATTTGATTTCAAGTGCATCCCATCATATTGCAACTTTTAGACATTTATTAGTCTTTTGCAAGCAGACATAAATGACAAAGACACCTTTGTGCATTTTGACAGACAAATAAAGGTGCTTTGGTGAAAAAAAGATCTGCAGTATCGAAACATTTTTCCTCAATTAGCATTATTAATCTGTAGCATAATATAGGCTGTTTTACATGTGAGTTATTATTTATTTTGAATGAATCGTGATTCCACTGTGACACAAGAAAAGCAAGAGACTGGAAATAGTTAGAACAAATGAATGACGCGTTAGAGAAGGGTTGTAAAAGGAAATGCTTTAAAGAACAAAAAATGTAGAAAGATTAAAAAAATAAAATACCTTCTTCCACATCAGAAAAATAGTCCTCTGTGATCATTTCGGGGATATTGGCTTTATACACTGTGTGTTTGAATGAAGGAAAGACAAAAAAAGAACCAAAAATAGATGGAGAAATCATATTCACATCAAAATCATAGGAAAAGGAAGAACTGAAAATAAACGTGATTATTATTATTAAATGTTTTAGTTCCATTTGTTACATTGAAAATATCAAAATAAAGTTTCCAATCATGCACACGATTGTATGTCAAGTCACAATTTGGACTCAAATTTAGAAGTTAGAGTTATATTTGAGATATGAAACTCATAGATTTTAGATAGTAACCTGAAATTTTGACTTAGTAATGGAAAAAATATGTGTTGCTTTGGGGGGTTACAGTGGCGGAAACAAACCTTTCAATTATCAAATAAAAAATAAACAAATAAACATACTGGTTGAAGAACAACAGCAGGTTTTTTCTTCTGAATTACTCAGAAGAAGTAGAAGCAACACAAAATCTTTCATTGACAATAAAAAAAAAATAGAGGGAAATCTAACAATGACAGTACAGTGCTGAAATATTCACTTATTCCAGCCACAAAAGCAAATGTGACCCAAGCTGATATTTTAAAGAATTTGTCTCTCTTCAGGTTGCAAAGACAAGTCTTGCCTTGATATTTATACATCAATAGAATTACTTTAAAAATGCTGTTAAGCAAAACTTTACCTTCATCATCGGACATGTCTAGCACCTCGTTCATGGTCTCGGGGACATTCATTTTGTGCTTCTCGATTACAGTCTGTTGAACAGAAACACGCTCTTAATATCATGACAGTAACTTTACCAAAGTACACGTAATCCAGATTTCTATCCCAGTACAACAGCATCTCTATTCCTGCACTGTTTACTGTGACAATGTTCCAGTAACTTTGCATTTCTATGTTTATGTAGGTCTTTTCTTTCATGTTATTTTTTTAATGTAGCAATACAAACTTATGTGCGCAAATAATAATTCAAAATGTTCTAGAAAGCCTTTGACAGTAGCTTTTATATAGATATATTTTTTTATGTCTGTGAAGGCTCTCAGTCATCCAGGTCATCGTAGTCTATGGAGCTTGGAAAGAAAAGCGTCTGGACTTCTTAAAGAGCTTCTTTAAGTTCTTATAGAACTTAAAGAAGTCCAGACGCTTTTCTTTCCAAGCTCCATAGAATTAAGTTTTTTAAACACTATCTTAGGCCTTCAATGCTTCTGTTTTTGTGAAGTAACTGCCTGTTACTTCACTGTTAATGCCCGAGGCATTTCAAGATAGCTGCTAAGCGGCAGGAACTGCCTCTAGGATTCAGATTTAAGTATAACTACTACTAAGTTTAAGTATAACTGTATCTATACAGTTAGATACAAGTAAACCATTGAGAAGCCATATTAAACCATACATCACATTTGAACACTCTTTTAAACACATACACACCTGAGTGGTCAGAGTCTCCTCTGTGACCACCTTGAGCGTGTCCACAACAGAGATATAGCCGAGCCTCCTTGCAATGGACAGAGCGCTGTTTCCATTCTGGACAAGTAATAAAAATGATGAGAATTGGTGTTGAAACTAAAAATAAATGAATAAATATTTCAGATTTCTGAGCGTACTGACATTAGTGAGTTCATTGGGCGATGCTCCATGGTGTAACAGCAAGTTGATGATGTGTGTGTGTCCCTGCTGTGCAGCCTGATGGAGAGGTGTGTAGCCGTTCTGCGGGGGAGGGATGAGAGAGAGCATTAGAAGATGTTCACAGAGACAGAAAATCAGTGACGTATGGTGAATATACACGAAAATAACAGTTACCTTTGTCTTGGCGTTGACCTTCGCCTGATTTTTCAGCAGAAAGTTAACCATCTTCACGTTGCCATAGTGACAGGCCACATGAAGTGGAGTGTATCCAAGCTGATGAAAAAGAAATGTAACTTCTGTTAGCACCACTGTGGCTACAATAAGGCATGTATTCATACACTGAAGCCAAAAGGCAGGGAGAGCAGGTGCAAGACCCCCCTAAATGACAACAGATACGACACTCAAATCAAAAATACCACATATGACATAAGATGGAAAACTTGGGGTAGAGGTGGGTTGGAAAGAGGCTTGCAGAGGTAGCAGCAGATGAGCTGTAGGCTGATTGTGGCCTATGTGAATTAACAGTCTTCCCAAGTCCCTTTATAAAACAATAAGACCACATGAGAAACTGGTGAGGATAACTGATTTCTGTATGGCCTATGAGGATTTTTGCCCTGTGACAACTTAATGTTCAGACTGCTTCAGCACCCACACTTTGAGACAAGAGCTCATTTATTTTGTCTGAAAATTAAGCTGAGTGTAAACTGTGAACATTTAAGCAGCTGCACGTGAAACATGTCCAATGCAAACCAAAACAGTTGTTCTGCCGTGCAGTTTGAAGTTGACACTCTAACACTGTTTCATAAGATCTGAAATTCAAGTTGACTGTCTCACAAAGTAAAAGCTATATTTCCAAAATAAAGGCAAATGGAAGCGAGAGAGGAAAAATAGGCAAAATTCAATGTCTGAATTCCTACAAAGAAGGAAATTTAGTTAATTTGCAGCAGCAGAAGCTTTGTTTGTATGATGCGTCCTCCAGCTGTTGCCATTTCCGAGCCAAGGAGGTCATGACATGGAAACACATAGCAGAGGTATTCCAGCTGTGATCAGCATAGCCCGCAATTACCAATCTTATATTTATAAAACAACAATATTAGACAGGGTGGACTGCAATTAACTTTAAAGACTGCTGAAATCCCACAGTGCTTATGCGCCTTTAAGGGCAGCTATAAAAGAACGATATCGTTTATTTTTGTGTGAGTTCTGTAAAAGACTCAAAGGCTGGACATGATTCAGCAGCTGTTAATGTCTAAATAAGTTCTGGCAGGACTTTTTGCGCTTCTTGATGGCATTTTAAAATCATGTCTTTTTAAAAATTACAAGGCATGTGTTTAATTATTCAATTATCCTATTAAAACTAGAAATGTGTCACTTTTGTGGGAACCTGCCTTGTCAAAAATACAAAAAGTGAGAGCACTGGCACAGACCAAAGCCCAAACCCCAAATGATACTTAATTTACAGCGGTGAAGTGGCAAGATACGCAAATCCACTTTGCAAATGCCTTAATAACTTTAATCCAAAGACATGAGGAGGCTATCATTACCTTGGTCTCTGGATCTATGAAGGCTCCTTGGTTGCACAAGACCTCAGCAACATTGACTTTATCCTCCTGGGCAGCCAGGTGAAGTGGAGTCAAACCAGACTGAAGGTACAGAAACAAAGAAATAGAGAAATACAGTCAAATACACAAATGACAGAAGAGTGCTGAACACAGTAGTTTGACTGAGACAGCTTGAAATGAAGCCGTTTAAGACACAATGACAGGTTTGCACATCACGGTAATGAAGCACAAATGACAGAAAAATGACAAAAGAAATAACCATCAGAATAACAGAGTTCTGGATAAACAAATATTATTTGTGTAAGTAAAATCAAGGCCCTGCCTGTTTGATACGTGTCGATGGTACACAGACACAAATACACTGCAAACATTAATCTTCTGTCATTGCATGTCAGCCAGAGATCTACACACTAATAAAGGGAAAACACCTTATTGCCCATGTGAATAGGAGCGTCCCGAGCCAGCAGCAGCGTCACAATGTCCACGTTTCCTTCCTGCGCTGCAAGGTGCAGGGGAGTGATGCCCTGCCGCGTTACAGAGTTGGTAGAGGCGCTGTATTCCAGTAAGGTGGTCGTTATCTCCATCTGATTCTTCTTAGCTGCAATATGTAGTGGAGTGTAACCATTCTGGAAAGCAGAGAACGGGAAAATTTACCGTTTTTCTTTTATAATTGAGCTAAGTCACATTTTGTCTTTGCAGAAGACAAAAACTCTGTAACCCTAACCCTGGTTCAATGTTCCACAGAATTAATGTAGCACTCTTGACCCTTCATGATGCTGGCTGGTAATTGTAATAATTACAATGCTAACTGTACAAGAAAAAAGATGACAGGGGGGAGACAAAAAAGGAGACTGAGAATCTTATTTATTTCCTTCTTCCAAACTGAAGAGAAAGTAGCATGTATATATACCAGAGGAAAAAGGAACCACTTGTATTGATCCTTGTTCTTATGCAGCAAGGAAACTGGGCATGAGTGATGGATATTCGGTAGTTTTAGAGGATTTGCTTCATTTGTAAAGAAACTAATTTGTAACTTTTGTCTGCAACCAATACAATTCCCAGTGGAGAGGTTCTCCAGGCCAGCACGGTTGGCAGAAGCCAAGTTGGAGATGCGATATGGTTCTAAATATCTACCTAGTGGTGAAGAGCAATATTTTTAAGCTTCATTTATGTCCCGAACCTGAAGATATTTGCCTTAAAGGATTAAAAAAATGCATCCCTTCAGTGTTCTACCAGAAAATATTGGACTCTTGTTGACTTCAGCAGGAGCTCTACCAAAATATATGATGATAGCGTGGAAGGGCAATCTAATCAGCATGTGGAGCACAGTGTAATTGCATGTAATTGGCCGAATGAATCTAGGTCAGTGTGCTCTCATCCTGAGCCAAAGTGAGGGGTTTTAGTGCATTGTAGGAACATTCAATTTGACCTCCACTGACAGTTTGATTGACTCTTACCTTTGCAGCAGCGTGCGGTGAGGCTCCCTGGTTGAGCAAGAGCAGCGCCACCTTCTGGTTATCATAGTGTGCTGCTACATGCAGTGGAGTTAGTCCACTCTGAACACACATACACAACAATTGTTAGACGGTGATTTATCGTACATGTCGTGGAGAGCAGCTGGAGCAGAGGTGACGTGGAAAGTATTGTGAAAGCTACACCCACGATGACAGCTGAGGCGGTACTGATGTGTGCGACATCAATATAAGTCTCTCTCAGATGCACAAACATGCATTACCTTTCCAGCAGCATCAGGCTGAGCGTTCTTCTGCAGCAGCAGGTTGGCCACCTCGATTTTCCCATATTTTGCTGCGACGTGCAAAGGAGTGAAGCCCTTCTGCAGAAACACAAAGGAACATTACACCTAATTTAATACAGTTACTTCTTCTCCCATGACTCATTTTCTACACATGGCAGCCCAACAGAACCACATGTGTTTAATCATAAAGTAAGCGAGCAATTTTCAGGATTATGTCATGACAACATGGAGAACTGCCCCCTTGGTCCTTAAACACAAATCAGCACAGGGTGGAGAAACTTAGTGCTTGATTTAGATTCTTTAGCTCTGAGGGAACAGATTCAAAAACCATGATCATGATTCAGAAGCGGGCCTGTAGAAGTTTGTATGGAAAGACGGAGGAAGCTAATGGGATGTAGAGATGGGAGTTTAACTGCAACTCGATTAAATTAAACCTCACTGGGATTTGGGACGTATGTGTGCGTCATATGTCTTTTACATTGAGTACAAGTTACTGCAGCTCCAAACAATGTAAGATTTGAAAACCATGTTATGCACATAACCTAAGAAGAAAGTCTTACACTTCTGGTTTTACAATTGCATCACAGTCTTTAAAGCTGTTGTGAATTTAGTGGACTTTCTAATGGGTGGAGCAACTTAAAAACAAAGCGGACATCTGAAACCTGTTGCTAAATTTTCTGATTCATCCAGACATTGCTAAAAATTACCTGGTCTGTCTTTAAAGAGTTAAAAATACGTGGCCATAAAATGCTCTGCTGAAACGTAAATTGATGCTTTTGAAATGAGTAACTGACATGGAAAACTGAGCCAAAAGTCGACAAAGGCTTCTCCAGCAACAGCATTTCATTTTCAGACTCTATGCTCTTACTTTGTCCACAACCTTATTATGACACATCTTTTCCACTGGCAGACTGTCAACTATAACTGGTATTCCACAATCATGTAACTCCACTCAGTCCAAATGTTGCAAAATCCCTGTAGAATTCATGCATTAACATTTTTCAAGCTTTTCCAGGATGAGACAGGACAACCATCATGTTACCAGCTGCAAGGATGCAAATCTAGCTGATCTGCAACAGGATAAAACCTCCTCTCTGTCTTCAGCAGATTGAATTAAAGTTTTTGGACTAGTTTATGAGTATAAGCACATAAGCCATCAGTGTCTGTGTGAGTACTGATTAACTAGTTTGCCTGCACAATATGTTTGTGTGCATCTGTGGGTTTGAATAATAATTTTGTTTATGTGCAAGTTTCATATTTACCTTAGTAGTAATGCCCAGACTAGCTCCATGGTCCAGCAGCGTTGCAGCTATATCTCTGTGCCCCTCCCTGGCGGCTAGGTGTAGGGGGGTGTATCCAGAGTTGGTCGTGGCATCTGAGTATGCTCCGTTCGCCAGGAGCTGCTGCACAATATCTTGCTTACCAAGACGGCTTGAGATGTGCAGAGGAGTCTGGTCATCCTGATAGAAAAATCCAGCAAAAAACACCTTTTATTATTAAAAAGGACCAACATTTGGAGCCATGTTTCTGGACAAGATGCAGCCCACTTAACAAATGTTTTTGGTATCTCCACACTCCTGTGGAAAATCTCTGGCTCCATCTGCTAATCGCGCCAACTGCATTTTTGTTGTTTTGCAGTGACATTCAAAAAAGAAAAAGAAAAACACATTTGCAACTTAAACAGCAAGACAATGAATTTGCCATAAAGCAAGAGAAAGCAAACAAGGAGACAGATTCACAGCTGAAGCCTCTTCAGTGACCCCTCTTATATTTTCACATTATTTATTTTAAATGGCAGCGTATAAACAGAGTAAATTCAGAATGAGCTTCTGTGCTTCGCGTAACACTTATTCTCCCCTGAAGCCATCCATTGAAAATACTGAAGCATATTTGACACAGACATTTCTCTGATGTAATATATGGGACTGTTTTTGCATTGTATTGGTCTTGAACAATAGCATACGTATGATAATAGAACCAAACTGATACAGGAATTTCATTGAAGAAATATTTGCACAAATATATTGGAATATATCATTTTTAAATTTAATGCAATGTACTTCACAAGCTATTGGGCATTTTAAATGCAACACACTGCTCACCTCCACATCCCCTTAGGAGTAATGTATATTCGACTAAATATGTGATAGACTGCAAACAAAGCATCTGAAGCTGCTCTAGTGAACAAATTATGTTAGAAACTCAACCATTATTATTGGCTCATGCTGGATAACATGCAACATGTTACATATTTGCAGCAGGCTCATATTGGCTAATAATATTATCCAAGGAATATATCAGTTGGGATCTATTGGAAAGAATTTATTTCATCATCATCATATTGTTACAGGTACAGGGAACCCTATTACTTTTCATAGCAGTGCAGGACAGGGACATGAATAACTTATTAGAAGTCACATTATTTGTCCTGTGAGCTCCAGGAGGTTGTTCTTTGTGTACAGGCTCTGATCAGCTGACCTGTGTTGTTGCTGCTGGCTCTGCTGGAGGTTTTTTTGCTCTTTTTGGATTTACTAAACTGAATTCTACTACATGAGCAGATGTGGTATGCGCTAATATGGCTGCTTTCCATCTGCTGGCCAGTTTAAAGGTGGATTTTGGGAACTGATGACTTCTCCTTTTGACTTAAGCTCACAGTGACCACAGATACCACAGTCTTTTCTGCACCAGTCCAGCACAGTCCATTACTGTAAACTGAACCACAATGCTGGAAATCACCCAGTTCAACATGCACTTACTGCCTGTGATTCTCACAAAACCTTATTATCTTTCAATATATTGTATAAGACATTTCCCAGTAAATAACCAGATAACTTTAGCAACACATTTGCTGAGTCAAAGTCACACTCACATAATAGCAACTCTGTTTATCATGACTGCTCTTTTGTAGCTCTGAGTAGATTGTAGATCCTTGTGAATAACAGCCTCGTGTAACTAGAATTTTTACTCCTATTTGTATCCAAAAAATGCATAAAAGGACAAACAAGAAAAATGATTTATGAAGAGTGTGCAGGTGAAGCATAAGGCAACATTATTTTCTAATTTGTTGAGTATTGCAGCTGCTTACATAAAAGAACTGCAACACATAAAAAACCAGACTCGCTTGATATTATTATGTATGAAATGCACACCAGGTAGCGTTACTTAATAAATTAAGCTGACAGAAAGTTTTTCTGAATAATTTTGACCCATGACTGTAACTTTTCAGTAATTAAACATGTGCAAAGACACATTACATAAGCATACAAACACACACTTGTGCTCACATTTAGTAGCTCTAATGCCCAGGCGCATATAAACACCAGATAATCGTTACTGATTGAGAGTGATGCTCTACCTTGGCCTTGGCGTCGACTCGTGCTCCATTCTGAATCAGATACCGGACCACATTGGACTGTCCCGCCCTCGCTGCCATGTGGAGTGCTGTCTCCCCCCTCTGAAGCACACGCAGAAAACGAGGGATGGATAGTTATTCCAAAGTTTTGAATGTTACTCTTTCTTTGAAAACACCCTCATACAAAAAAACTTCTTTTTGTGAAGACGTACACTGGGAAGGAGTGGCTGACAAAGAGAAAGAGCCAGATAGACCCCCTCGCTCGCTCTCCACACCCAACTCACCATAATGACGTCCCATAATGCTCTGTTACTACGGTAACCTGGCCACAGACACGACGTGGGCGACCAAACACTCGGGGTTGAAGAGTTGACTGTGCACTACTCGTTCCCCTCTTTCTTTCTTCCTCGCTCTTGCCTTTCTCTTTGGCTCAGCTTACTTTTTTCTCCTCTTTTTCTCCTTTCATGTCATCCCAGAGTTAATGGGGTCAGTAGTAAAGTTTGTAGCTCCTACTGAGGAGTGTCGATGGACCAGATGAGAATTAGAGCACATTTCCGTATGAGCAAATTACATTAAATACCTCCTCTCCACCTACGGAGGATTTCTCTGCTGTCTGCACCAATTAAGGTTTAGATTTTGTGGATAAACAGCTAGTGTTAAGTCACTTCCTATGTTTGTATTTCTCTCTCTCTGTGCAATTAGCTGTTTTAGGTATTGTTTCAGATTTTTTAAAGGGTTTCATAGGCTTTGTGCTGCTCTTGAGTTTTGAATCCTTAGTCAAAACATCTGAGTTGGGTGTCTGTTTAGGTTTTTCTAAAGCTATTCTGGTCTTTGAAGGTTTGATTTGTGCGTTTTGTAGGCTGAATTTTGATTCCTGTTGTGATATGTTTTCATTCTAGCAATACTGAGGCTCAGGTTTATTGCACTCTCTGAGCCCTAATTACTGTTTAGAATTTATAAACTTTCTAGTCTTAGTTTTGAGTTCCTTAGTTTAAGTGTCTGTTATGAGTTAGTCATTTCCTGCTGGCGTACTTCCCTCACCATTTCGCTAACTGCTCCTTCCTGTCTCATCTTTCTCTGTTTATGCCTTCATTGTCCAGTCTTCTACTGTGTCTGCCATGTGTACTGATAGTCTTGTCTCTATGTTTAGAGATATTTCCTGTTTTATTTTAAATGTCGGTTTTCTTTCATGTCTTGTGTCACTTTTGCGGCTTTATGTTTTTGACCGTATTGATCGTCTTCACCTGTTTCTCATCCCCAGTCACCCCTCGGTGTATAAATAGTCTTATCTGCATCTTTCCCCGTGTGCCTGTATGGATTTTGATTCTGTTTTTGCCATCTGAGCTCTGAGCTCATCAGCTTTGATAAAAGATTTTATTGTAAAAACAAAGGGGGGCCTAGCAAAAACAAGTTTGGGAACCACTGGTTTAAGTTTTATAAAGTTATGAGCTAATCATATGGTTTGTACAATTTTTGAAGATGCTGAGAACTAAATGAAATGAAGCAAAAAGATCTAAATTTTCATCTGTTATACAGTAAAGAGGAAATATTCAAATATTATGGTTAAAAATATATTATAAGCAAATATATTTCACTTTGCTTTCCCCCCGCCCGCCCACCCAGCACATGGAAGGAAAAGAAAAGGAAAGAATATCCTCTCACGCCCCCTGTCTTATCACACGGTAATGATGATGACGAACTTCCTGAACTCACCACATTGCTTGTGTTTGGTGAAGCCCCGTGGTTGATTAGCTGGTGGACGATGTTTTCATGTCCCATAAAAGCTGCAACGTGGATCGGCGTCAGACCGGACTAGAGATGGAAACGCAAAGAAGAGAGGAAAAGAAAAAAAGTCAATGAATTAAAGAAACACTAAAGAAGCACAAGAACATTTCTGTAGGTCATTAAATGCAAATGTGCAAACTTTTAAGAAAGTCAGTCTGCTATCAATCAACAGAAGACCAACTATTACAGTATTTCTTCTGAAATGTAGTGGATTACAGGTGTAGAGTAGCAGTAGAGGTAGAATTTCCCCACTCCAACAACTAAATTAACAAACTACACAAAAATAATTGATGTCTTAGTGCTTAAATGACACACACACTCCAGACACACTTACCTCTGTGACAGCCTGTATAGACGCTCCATGCTTCAGAAGCAGCTCCATCACCTTAAGTCTGTTTTTCTTGCAGGCAATGTGCAGGGGAGTGAAACCATTCTATGAAAGACAAAAAGAAATAAATAAAAGTATAAAAATAGTCCAAACAGTCTTTGTGTTTGGCTTTGTAGGACTTGCAGACAAATCTGGAACACCGAGTGGAAACTACAGCACAAAGGGGGGACTGTTTTTTCTTTTATCCCCTCTCTTTCTCTCCCTCTGCCTCTTAAAACCCTCTGCTTGCAAACCAGACAAGCATGTGTGGAAATAATCGAGTGGACTGTAAGCTATCAAAAAAAAATAAAAACTCCTCTACACTGAAATAGATACTTTCCTTTACAACTCACTTTTCTCTCTCTCCTCACCCTCCTTCATCCCTCCCCTCCTTTACTCTCCTGACTTTGAGGTTTCAGGCTCAGTCCTATGACTTCATTTTCCTCTCCATGTCCTTTTCCCCGTCTTACTTATTCTCTCTGGTTATAAAGTCCCAGTGCTCTAACCACACCCAGACTGCTCCCATTGCAGAGCAGCAATGCTCGTCTTATGCCAAGACATCGGCTGGGATACTAAAGTCTTTTTAATTCTACTTGTTTCTTTGTGTTCCCCATCAAATGTTGCATCTCAGCCTTTTTTCTTTTTTGTTAGTGGAAAAAGGAAAGGTTCATTAAAAAAATGTAATAAAAGAAGAAAAAATGAGAGAAGGCAGAGAGGTACAACTTAAATAGACGAAAAAACATTTTTGGGTAGTTGTAAAGTGAAATGACTGAAATGTCACAACCCTGAGCAGCACAGCAGGTGCTCTAATACTTCATTTTCATCAGTTTTCTATGTCGCTGCATATTATGCAGATGCAGCGGTCTAGCAGCATTTTTACAGCACCAAACTTTGGCGCTAGAATAAAAACTCTTTAAACCTGAACCTTCAAATAAGTGCCCAAAAATTAAATTATTTTGAAAATGGAACATTTGAACCTTTTGACAAATTAAAAAAAAAAAAAAATTACATATCAATTTGCATATATGAGTTTTAATTTGTATCATGTTTACTATAGCAGCAATCAGATTTAGTTTATTGCTAAAACATGTATTGTGGAATTTATTTAGGGTTTCTGGGGTGAAAAATATTTTCACTGATGATGCAGGAGTCTCAAAACCTCACAAAAACTATATGTAGTAAATATAATACACTAGACGTTAAGTGGTTGAAATTGCAATACCTCAAATGGCCACTTGAGGCTCACTCCAAAAGCATGTCAATCCCCACAGACTATCATGTTAAAATGTAAAAACCTTCGAGCAGAAATAAACATTTACAAGTTTACAGTCCAGCTTTGTTCTGTGACACTGTAGGGGGGATTTTTTTTTTCAAACTGAATTTAAAATGTTTTGAGGCTTACGCTTATTCATATTTTGTGGTGTGGTTGACAGATGCCTGCCAAGAGGCGGCTGTGGCTGTCTACTAGTTGTCACCTCAGCTGAGTTCGTAGTGCTGGTGCAGTCTGGAGCTCATCCAAGAATATTGTGCTCCAGTTTTGGGGAGTGCAAATTTGCTATTTATTAGCAAGATGCACTGATCAGATGGTATCTGTGGCTATGCAATCCACCAATAGAAAGTGAAGCCACGTTTGATTAACATGTTATCACATTGCTAACCAAGTTAGCTAGCAGTAGCTGGCAAGTTAGAACTTCACTACTTCTTCAAATATCCACCAAATTTTTAAGCTTAAGGTTTCAACGTGGGAGCCCACAGACAACTGCATGAGATCATGGAGCTTTTATCTGCAGCTAATAGCTTTGTCTACATTCAAATTAAATGCAATTGTCATTGAGATTGTCATTGCTAAAAAGAAGGCGCTCAAATATTCAGCAAAACTGTTGTTATACAGGAACAGGATTTCAATAAGAGTCACAACATGTCTTATCATTTTTAACTTTACATAAAAGAATTCCTGCTTCTCTTGATTAGCCCAAGCAACGAGATGCTCTGAGATGATGAGCCCTTTTAATTCCTCTCCATTATTTTGTACTTTTCATCAATTTTTATTTATTTTTATCACAATAAATAATTGAGATCCCCCTCACCAGCGCCTTGGCGTTGGGATTGGCTTTCTTGTCCACGATGACCTTCGCCACCTTGTAGTGCCCACAGTGGGCAGCAACGTGCAGCGCCGTCAGGTAGTCGTTTGTCACGTCATCCACGGGCGCGTCGTGGTGCAGCAGCAGCTGAACACAGTTGAGGTGGTCGCCTTGCGTCGCCATGTGAAGAGGAGACAGACCGTTCTGGAAGGAAAAGGAGGAGAAAGATGTTCAGCGATGTGAAGTTAATACGGATGCAGTTTGCTAATGTGATTTTGTTGGCTTGTTCTTAAAAACCTTGGTCTTTGACAGTATTGGAGCTCCTCTGTTCAGCAGCATCTCCACTACTTGCTCATGGCCACTTCTGGCGCCACAGTGAAGAGGAGTTAGACCGTCCTGTGAAAACAAACACCTGCTGCTCAGCCGTGAACTTCATACCATCATCAACAAGCTCGTTGAGCAACAGACAAGATTTGACATGACACCGCAGGTGATGCTTAATCCTCGCACAGCTGTGGGTGGGATTAGATAATAATAATTTTAGGGTTTTCGGAAATCTCTCAGCTAAAAAATTATATGATGGACAAATGTAAAGCACCCTACACCTAGTGATTATGGATTTTATCCTCTCATTTTTAATTAATGTTTTTTACCCTTCCATTATATTCATTTCACATACCACCCTGTGTAAACAGCCTACGTATGGTTGTATGTTTACTTTATCGGGAGTTATGTTAGTTTGATGTAAAGCACTTCTAAATTATATTGAAATATTGAACGTCTATGAGCATTAAATACACGAATACACGTTTAAATATCAATATTTAAATCTAAACTGAACACTGCATCAAATAACATTGTGCGCATGTGATTGTACCTTGGTGCGTGCATCTATCTTGGCCCCTCTCTCCAGCAGCAGTCGCACCATGTTGCTGTTCCCACGTTTGGATGCTACGTGCAGCGGTGTTATGTCGTTCTGCAGGAAACAGAGATGCATTGTTTAGCTATTCAGACGAAGAGAAAAGAAAAATCAACATTTATTTCAGGAAAAGAGAAGGAGTACCACTGCTAATACGTCACTTTTAGGGAAAATTGGCTCTATTTGACAGTGCCAGAGGGAAATGGCTAAATACCCCCCTCTAGAGGACAGTGATCATTCCAGCCAGAGTGACCTTAGCTTTGAGGTTCTGTTCTAAAAATGCCAGAGACTTCTAATATCTCTATGTGTTCACCAGAGATTGTGTGTATTTCCAGTATGTGTTTGATATTTTGCCACCAAAGAACACAGTTTTCACAGTTATTTAAAAGGAAATGTTAGCTTTCATCTAGACTTTTCTCAGCATCAACACATTTCAGCCTTCTTATATCCGGTGTTTGAACAGGCCCTTACTGCCAGAGTCATCATCCACTGAATATTTATTTTAAGGTTGAGTAACTGGAGTTTCATCCAAATGTTACTCATGTAAGAGTAAATAAATATGCCAGGGTTCTACATTTTCAGTAGTGAGAGAGGCAAAATCGTGTGTGTGTGTGGGAGAGAGAGATGATATGTAAAGTACTAAACCTGGTCCAGGCTTTGAATGTGATTATTAAAATGATTCCTTGGCTTTGAAAACATCATGCAACATTTGAAGATTCTAACAAATATCTCTCAGCAGATTTCCTTAACTTTAAACATAATTAAATAGAAATAATGAACAAAATAAAGATGAACTGAACCTAATTTGACATTCAGAGCATGAATTTGGGCGTTTCAGAAACAATAAATGCAAGTGCGGTAGAGGAAAGGAACATCCCGCATTCAAAAAACACGATGAAGAGAGAACATCCTGATAAAACAGAATGCGGCACATTCACTGCTTTAGCTCAATATCTTGTTTTCATATTGTTAGCAGAAAAATCACAATTTAAATGTAATTACTGGCCCACCCCTACTGTGCATGGTTGCAGTGAGGGTTGAGTGTGAGGGTGTGGCTCAATGGTGTGTTTTTAATGGTTCTTGGGGAAAAAAATAAAGCTCTTTGTGGCACAAAGGAATCAGAGGCCGGCATGACTATTCTCTGTTTTGAGTAAAGTGATGCATTTATTGAATCTGGACAAAACACATCAAAAGACAAACACCTTTAATTCTAACTTGGAACATTAGAAGTTACTTGACTGACATTATAGACATGGAAAAGAAACAACTTCTATTCATGTTTTGTAATCTGTTCATGAGTGATGGGAAGGTGGAGCATGTGGTGTACATGTGGATTAATGCTCGTGTTGCCCAACTTCTCACCTATGGTGATGAAATGTGCATAGTTAGCAAAAAAATAAGGGTGCAAATATAAAAGGGTGGGCTCAGCTGCAGACATAGAGGAGCTCAGAGTAAAGCCACTGATCCTTCATGTGGAAAGAAGCCAACTGAGGTGATTCAGAAATCGACTGGGAGCTTCCCTTCTGGGTTTTCTGGGATGCCCAACTTGGAGGAGACCCTGGGACAGACCCAGATCATACTGGAGATTATTTATCTCATCATGTCTAGGAATGCCTTTGGATCTCCCTGTAGGAATTGGAAAGTCTGAAAAACCCAGCTTAGCCTGCTGACACTGCAACCCGACTTCAGATAAGCAGAAGATAATGTTTGAGTGGATTCTGTTATAGATTCATTTGCTCATGAATGTGCCCACTTTTAACATATATTTAGGGACGCATAACTGTAACATTTATGAATAAATCAAATAAATGGCACATTGGGTGAGAAAATTAGAAAAGAGGCCACTTTCCTGAGTAAATTATGGTATGAGACGTGTGTTTTAGGTTGTTTCCACATGGTAAGTGCTTATTTGGTCTAACACTTACACACTCACAAACCACCAGCTATCAAAATCCATAACTGCTGCATCCATTCCTACAGTCTGTGGGATCAGATAGAACGTGGACTGCATGTGCATGTTTCCTCCAGGAGAGTGACAAGTACAGCTGTGGAATTATATACACAGGCAAGCAAAAATTCCTGCACATCCTTCCCTGCATAAAGTAAAAGTTTTGGTATGAAGGTTTGCAGCAGCACTCTGCATGTAGATATGAGTGTGAGTGTGTGTGTGTGTGTGTGTGTGTGTGTGTGTGTGTGTGTGTGTGTGCACGCGCGCTTGTCGCCTTTGAAGTGAAGGACCTACCCTCGCCTTGAAGTCCACAGCTGCCCCTCTGTTAAGCAGCAGTGTTGCTACGTTGATGTTGCCGTAGTGAGCCGCAATATGCAGAGGAGTGAACCCGCTCTGAGAGAGACGAGAGAAACAAGACACACAGGAAGAGAAACAATTAAAGAGGAAGGAAAAAGAAGTAGCAACTGTCTAATAATGAGCCATAAGCAAAGCATGATTGGACATTACATGTAAGAGCATCTTGCTAAAAGCAGACTAACAGAGCACAGCAGACCAGAGCTGAGCAGGAGTCAGACATGCTTTGAAAATTTCAGCATAAAAGGAGTGGACTTTCATAAGAAACACAAACTCCCTAGCCACTTTATTAGGCAAGCTGATAAAGTCCAACAGCACTACCAATTATTCTTATGACGGGCAATTGGCATTAATTTAACTGTTTGCTTAATGCTGGTTTTCTATTGGACAGATTGAAATTCAAATATAAATTTGTCCAATGCAAATTGCCACCTCAGTAACATCTCTGTTTCCACCTGACTGACAATGTCGATCAAAAGAGAATGCTAACATGTATGTTTATATTAAGGTTTGCAGATGTACCTAATAAAGTGGCCACTGACTGCATATTTCAACTTTTTTGCGAAATTATTGTGGTAAGTATATAGCATTTAACAATGTCTGACACAATACAAACAAAAATAAGAACCTACCAAATAAAACAAGCATGCAGATTAAAAAACAAATGCAAATACTTAGTGTCTCATTAAGCTTTTGCTTTCATTCCTAAAAAAAAAAACTCCTTGCTATATGCTTTTATCTGACAGGAAGCAGCATGCAGGTGAGCATGCATCTATTTTAGTTGAGTTTGTAAGACTGCTTTTAAGAAACAGTGACTGAAAAGCATAAACTATTGCCATTTCTTGAAGACTTTTAAGTTACCGGCTCACTGAACATGAACGGCTTAAAAAAAACAAAGAAATCATTCATTTAGTTTGATCATTTCCAACTGTTCATTCTTAGCTTATTTTCCCCCAAATTATTTGTTGCAGCAACAAGCAGTGCATGCCAAAAAATTTATGTTTCTATATCAAATAACAAATAAAAATATTGTAACTCAAGTGGGATCACAGTACAGAGAGATGCTACTGTGAAGGGAGAAAGACATGTCAACAACACAAGGATATTACACAACACACATAAATACAACTCTAAAAAGACAACAAGACTAGCTAATGCTTTTTTTTAATTTCAAAGTTCTTTTTGAGTTTTTGCTTTGCTAACTGATGTGGTTTCCAACACGTCATTTCACATGTCAGCTGGGTGCAATGGTCTGATAAACCAATGCCCATTACTGCTGGATACAGTTACATGTTACAAGCATGTAAGGGTTCAGGGCATTCACTTCTGTAAAAATCACAATTCTTTGTATGAACAAAACCACTCAAACTAGCTATTTTCCCCATCTGTAATCCTTAAGCTACAGTATGATAAGCTGAAGTCAACTGAAGCTTGTCATTAGCTCCCCAGTTATTGCAAAATATCTTACTCTTGACAAGAAAATGAATAAAAAATATTACATAAATTGTAGTTACATTTAAAACTTTACATTGTAATTCTAAACATCATATTTTAGAATAAATGAGAATGTACCCAGTAATGAAGTCAAGATGAAGAATATGCGAACACAGCAGTATTCACATGAACTGCCTACTGCTACTTTTTGCATGAGAAAAATCACATCAACAAAAGAATTTTCTTTGTTGATTTTATTTAATTTGAATAAAAATTAGGCTGTGCTGTAGCAGTTTATCTTCCTGATGACCACGATGATTTCATGCATCCCATAAACTCTGGATTTATGGTAAAGATAAAGTTCTTTTTTTAAGTTATGCAAACTCAAATCTTACACCTTGATGCCTCTGCTGAGCTCTTTTTTCCCCCCTAATCCTGTGTTGGTACCCTGCTGGATTTCACTGATAGAAGCTCAATTAACTCCACCAAAGACATTTTAGTAATGGTTTGGTTTGTCTCTTTGTTTTCAGCATTACTCCAAAAGTTTTGGGCAGATTTGCAGTAAAACAACACAAAACACAATGGAAGTTGAATAAAAACAGAATAGAAGTAGGAAAAATACAGAAAAAACACAACAGAAATATTTTTGGGGGAGACATTAACGTGACAGAACAGCTCCTGAAATAAAGGAAACCGAAACACAATAAGGATTGCACTGGGAGACGCTTAAAAGAAGTGGAGGATTCATCTGTGTTGTGAGGACGAAAAAGATGCTAGCTAATGTGTACTTTAATTGCATAATTCATATAATGCACGTTCCCTATTCTATTTACTGTTAGTTTGTTATGAAGCTGTTCTGTCACATTAGTGTCTCCTCAGAAACTCTTCAGGATTGTTTTAAGGTTTTAGTTTTTTCCTGTTATAATAATTCAACTTTCATTGTGTTTTATTCAACTCCTGTTGTGATTTGTGCACTTTTGGAGCCTATTTCTAGTCTCTACTGTTTCCTTCGGTTGAAGTGCGTTTGACCTTTCAAAGCCACCATACCTTGGCACAACTTCGAAAAATTTTACTTTTGAATCCACATCTGGAATTTTTCATCTAGGAATTTTTTGAGGATCCTTTAACCTTGTGAGACTGGGCAAAAAATTTGAGGCATTTTGCATTACACTTTTACAAATATAGGTTAAATGTATGTAATAATAATTTGGACACATGGTGTAGATGTTCCCAAGAACATTTTACACAGTAATCTAAAACCAGATATCATTTTAGATGCAGGGACTATAAACTTATAGATATTTATATCAGATATTGGCTGGTTCGGACTCAAAAAGCTGGAACTTTGGACAACAGGAGGCTATACACTGGTATTGTACTGGAACTGGAAGACGTTGAATGTATCTTGGACTGCACTTATATAAACCATGAAACAAAAATAAAATACATTTATTTACATTAAGTTAAAATCAAGTAGGTATTATTTTTCTGCAAAGTGCTATGTGTAATATGACTGTGATGATATACTGATGGTATTACCCTAGTGTAGAAATACATTATGCAGTGCATCTGGAAAGTATATGCAGCACTTCACTGGTTCCACATTTTGTCACATTACAGCCTTATTCCAAAATGGAATATGAATATGTTCATTTTCCCCTCAAAATTCTACAAAATACCCCATAATGACAAAGTGAAAAAGGCTTGTTTCAAATTGTTGCAAATTTATTAAAAGTTAAAAACTGCCTATATAAGGTTGCATAGTTAACAGTGCATGTCAGAGCACAAACCAAGCTATAAAGTCCAAGAAACTGTCTGTAGGCCGACGACACAGGATTGTACTGTGGTACAGATCTGCGGAAGGGTACAGAAAAAGTCTGCAGCATTAAAGATTCTAATGAGCACAGTGACCTCCAACATCCGTTAATGAAAAAGGTTTCTGAAGCACTCCACTAATCAAGCCCGTATGGTAGAGTTGCCAGATGGAAGGCACGCCACAGTAAAAGGCACAGGACTGGAGTTTGCCAAAAGGCATCTGAAAGACTCTTAGACCATGAGAAATGAAAATTCTCTGGTCTGGTGAAACCACAAACTCTTTGATCTGCATGCCAAGCATCATGTCTGGAAGAAACCAGGCACCACTCATCACCTGGCCAATACCATTCCTACAGTGAAACATGGTGGTGGCAGCATCATGCTATGGGAATGTTTTCAGCAGCAGTAACTGTGAGGCTAGTCAGGGTCAATTGGAAAGATGAATGCAGAAATGTACAGGGACATCCTTGACGATAACCTGCTTCATCTTTCAACAGTACAACGGCTGCAAGCACACAGCCAGGAACACAAAGTAGTGCCTTTGCGAGCACTCTGTGAATGTCTGTGAGTGGCCAAGTCAGAGCTCAGACTTGAAACCACACTAACGTCTCTGGAGAGATCTGAAAACAGCTATACATCGACGCCCCCCATCAAACCTGATGGGGCTTGGGAGGTTCTGCAGAGAAGGATGAGAGAAATTGCCCCAAAACAGCCAAGATTGTACAGCAGCATCATACTGAAAAAGACTTTGGACTGTAATTGCAATGCTGCAGAAGTTTTTCTGTACCCTTCTCAAGAACTGTGTCACAATACAATCCTGTCTCGGAGGCAATTTCTTGGAATTTATGGCCTGGTTTGCGCTCAGACATGCACTGTCAACTATGGGATGTTATATAGACAGCTTTTTACTTTTAATAAATTTTTTAAGATTTTCAAGGAAGGTTTTTTTCATTTTGTCATCATGGGCTATTGCATGTAGATTTTTGAGGTGAATAATGGATTTAATTCATTTTGGAATAAGGCTGTAACATGACAAAATGAGGAGCAAGTGAAACGCTGTGAATCCTCCAGAGGCACTGCGCTGCTGAATTTACAATGCTATAAACTATAGCAGCGAGCAACTGCGTACACAGAAATAAAAAAGTCAAAATGCCATGCAGGCTTAAAAAAATGGGCACATGGGTTCAGCAGCAAAAGCTTTCATGCCAGCATTTAGTGCTAGTGCTCATGCTAGCAGACAGAAGGCTTTGCAATGGTGACCATGAGTGAACAATGAAGAGAAGAGGAGAGAAGAGAAGAGGAGAGAAGAGAAGAGAAGAGAAGAGAAGAGAAGAGAAGAGAAGAGAAGAGAAGAGAAGAGAAGAGAAGAGAAGAGAAGAGAAGAGAAGAGAAGAGAAGAGAAGATGTACCTCTGTTGTTCTATTCACCATCATCTAGAAGGGAAAAGGGGGGATTTGTAAGAAAAAGGAACAAGTAGAGGGAGGAACAAAAGGAGGAGGAGAGAATGAGGTGGTTAGTGCACCACAACAAGAACAACTGCAACACCGACATCATGGTTGCATCAAGCTGTAGGATGGGTATGTGACAATGTGGCTGTAAACAACGAAAAGAACCAAAAAGCAGTCACATAGAAGTACACAAAACTGGGGAATGGACTGCAACTCTCCCTTACAGTGTGTATTTATTCTACAATGAGAATGGTCCTTGGGGTAAATGTAGCTGTAATGTTGTTTTTGATGATATTGTTTCTTGCCCTGAGTGCCTCTAAAAATCCAAAATATGAACACTTGCTCAATTTTTGTCCCACAGAAAACTTGTCTGGGACTTAAATGACTAATAGAACTATCAACACAGAACAACAGAAGGAACTTATAAATATTCATAGCCCAATGATACCCTGTGGGGATTATACACACACACCACAAGTATACAGGTGTATTGGGGGGAGGGTAGTCAAGGCCACAGCTTAAGGTGTACCCTTAATTAATCCAGAGAATCACATAATTCAAAATGTATTCCATATTAATGGAAGTCTTGAACGATTGTGTTGTTAGTAGACTATTCTTAGTTTTCATATAGATTTTTAAAAGCATCTTAGTCTTTAGCAAAGACAATCTCTTTTCTGCCCTATCCTATGATATGTAATATGTGATTGACGGTCGGTTCCATGCAAATAAAGTACAAATGACATTTTAACCTATGTTACTTGTAAATATTTTTGATGTTTTGGGGGTTTATCCCATTACATTACATTTCAGTTATATCACTGGTTTTGAGATTGGAGTTTTTGTCATTAATATACAGAAATAATTGAATTATGTACATTATATTAAATGTAGTTTGATATATGGACAGTTTATTGTTTTGTGAGACTTCAGTCACTAAATCTCAGACCGAAAGTAAAGGAAACAGAAAATGGGATTTTTAAAAGACAAATAGTTCTGTTTTCTACATCACCAACGGAAATAAAGTCTTTAGACATGGTTGGAAAAAAAGAAATAGGTGTAATAGTTTGGAAATATCCTTATTCCCTCTCATGACTGAAGTAAAGTGAGAAGATGTAGCCCACCTTGATGTTTGTATGCTACGGTCAGCAGTTATCTAACCACCGCTAACCCTGGCAGGTACCTTCGTACAGAAAGACGTAACAGGAATCGCACCCATAATACATGAAAGGTGTCATGGGACTATGAATGAGTAAGACCAGATCTCAGACACAACAAAACAGCAGGTCATTGTGAGAAGTGTAGTCCAGCTCATAGCTCATACCTTAGACTCCACATCAGCATTGTGGTCGTTCTGGAGGAGGAGGGCGGCAGCCTTGGTGTCATCTTTACGTGCAGCGATGTGCAACGCTGGGAGGCGGACCTTCCCCTTGGTGTCATTTTCCAGCAAAAGGGAAACTACCTGGTCATGGCCTTGCTGCAGTGCAACCGCCAGCGGAGTGAAACCATCCTGCAAACCAGAAAAAGTCAACTGTAAGATATAAATGTGTTTTCCCAAAGTATGACACTCTTTAACAACAGCATGCAAACATACGGTATAATGGCAGTGAATACATGCTAATGTAATGCACATATTTTATTACGTAAAACCTCTTAGCTTAGCAAGCTAACACTTGCTATTGCACTAGAAATTATAACTAAGCCTGAAGGTGAATGTCAATAGTTTTTCAGGTATTTGGGCCAAATCGGAAGCATCATAATAATAATAATAAAATAATAACAATGGTAAAATTGGTAGAAAAGAGCAAATGTCTTAAACATGACTATCTTTAGAAGAACTTTCAAGAAACTCATCTGAGTTCAGGAACTGCTGCTTACACTACTACGAAGTCATTTTAACTGCTCTCTTATTTCCCAATAGATCACCACAGCAGACGGCTCTGCATATTTGATTCGGCACAGATTTTTTTTTTTACTAAATACCTTTCCTGAAGGAATCCTCCCCTTTATCTGAGCTTGGGACCATCACTAGGATTAAACTGACTTGTGAAACCCCTGACACTGGATTTGTGTCTCCACCCGGAATCAAACTGGGAATATTTTGCATGTAAAGCAAAAATGTGTTGACCACCAGCTGCTTCTACTTTCATTTTCTTTCTATTAAAAGTTGTAAAGTCCATGAAAATCAGCAAAAATATCAGCCTTATATATAATAATATATTTAAGTCTGGAAAAAAGTGGTGGGTAAACCTACATATAAAGATATAAAGTATTTAAGCACACCAGGTCACATTTTCCAAAGCTCACCTGATGTGATTTAAAGTCCTGCAGTGGGAATTAAACATGTTTTATACATGACTTCTTTTGGCTGCTGGTGCTTTAAATCATCAGCCAAAAAAATCGAATCAAACTCCCTTGAGGTGTCTGCCTGCTGTCCTTACAGCCTGGCCATCCTCTGTAAAATTGCATGATATAAATCAGAAGGGCTGTCGGCTTATAAAGCAGATGAGAGGGACACAGGGCCAGTGTGCCTCCAGAGTCACGTTAGTATTCTTTTCTCATCCGAAGCACTGCAGTTTGGACGCCATCTGTAAGTATGGGGCAAGAAGAGGCGTGTGCTTGTATCTCCTTTTGGAGGTTTCAACACAACCTTAATCAGAGCTAAGAATCCTAAAATGTCATCTTAATAATCACGGACACTCTTTTCTTCTTGATGTCAGCTGACAGTCACACTTTCAGAGATGGCATATGATACGTTTGTAGCTGCTTCTAGCTGGTAAAGTGACAGCTGTTCGTGATTCAGGCACGTCGCTTTTATAAGACAATGAGAGACTTAATCAAGTCTCCTTTGTTCTCTCAGAGCCTGAACTTTTATTTTCTTGCTGCTGTGAATGTGACTAATACTCTCAGTGAATTCAATTACACATTTTCACTTCAAGTTCATAATTTCAGATTACACACATTAAATCTGATGCCTGTCTACTGACGTCCAACACGGAAGAAGCATAAAATGACAGATTCTTAAGTTGGCACTCACAGATTGCGCTCTATATTTAAAACATTTCGGCAGCTATCAAACTATTCATCCATTCAGTCGGCAGCTGGCATGATTAAAAACCGAAAACTATAATCTTCTGTGGGTGGTGTTTTTGTGTTGGTGCCCCCATGAGTAAAATGCCTGACATTGTCATAGAAAACAGAACTCCTTAGGAACTTGTTGAGAGCTAAATTAGGAAAGATACTAACTGTAGTAGGGCTGAGAAAGATGCATGTTATGCATGTTAGAGTCAGAGTTGCAGTGAACAGTGGCTAACAGAATGCTGCGTAGCTAGCAAGCCTTAAAGGCAGATGGTTAACACCCAAACTGACAATAAAAACAGTTCATGTGAAGGAGATCTTTCAGGTTAACTCCTTTCTCGCATAAACATGTTTGTCTGACAAACATAAACACAACTATTTTAAACCAGAATGTCAATGACAATCATCTGCCACAGATGGCTGCCCCTCCCTGAGCCTGGTTCTGCTAGAGGTTTCTTCCTCTTAAAAGGGAGTTTTTCCTTCCCACTGTTGCTAAAGTGCTTTGTCACAGGGGATCGTCTGACTGTTGCGGTTTCTCTGTATTATTGTAGGGCTTTTACCTTACAATATTAAGCGTCTTCAGGTGGCTGTTGTTGTGATTTGGTGCTATATAGATAAAAGTGAATTGAATTAAACTGAACTTTAATGTAGAAGAAAATGTGATTCTGAGTGAATTTGAACCCCTTATATGACCACTGTGCGCAAGTTTCACTAAATTCTGAGCAATCTTCTAGGAACAGCGATTCTTGTGTGTCGTGGATAATTATTACGTCTTACGGTAGATTAACCCTGGAGAACCCATGCGGTCAAATTTGACCCCATGGTTTCCCTAGTAAACCAATAGGATCGGCTCTGACCCCATGGGTTCTCCAGGGTTAAGTTATGTATAAAATATGAGGTTATCATAAAACTGTTACTGTAAAATAGCTTGGCTGCTTTATGGTTAAACTCAAGACACTAGTTGACACTGAGACACTGGCAGTCACCTTTATAATTCAACAATATTTAAGTCCCTATGATCAAATTTACATACAGGCGCTGAACAAGTAAAGGGCAATAACATAACTAGGGCTGTTCGATATAACGATATATATCGGATGACGATATAAAAACATCTATCGTTTCATTTTACGCTATCGTTGGTTTCGTCGTGTCGCAAAATAAACTGTTTACGGCAATATTTTTCATTGTTTTGATGGTCACTGTAGTGGCTATATTAATTTCGTAAAGTTCTCTCTTTCTCTTATATTTAATATAACCACATTAGGGATGGACAAGCGCCTGTTTTTATGCGTTTTGGTTAGCAACAACGACGGTAACACCATCACGTGTCTGCTTGTTTATGTTCCACATAAGCCTTTCACAATAAAGCTCACGATCCTGTTGAGACTTTTCAAAATAAACTGAATAACGTGAAAGAGCAGATTATTTACGGATGAGAAGTAAAAAAGAGCCGCCAGGTGCTAAAAAAATAGACCTTAGACTCAAACGTTAGAATCAGAATCAGAATACTTTATTGATCCCTGGGGGAAATTATTTTTTGTTACAGTGCTCCATTTTAAACCAACATTAAGACAAGACAGACAATACGCTAACTAAGAATAGAACAGGCTTTTCCCCGCAGCACGCCGTGTAATAAATACAAAGAAAACGGCGGCCGTTACAACTTATGTCTAAAAATGTATCGTTTCATGCATCGGTTAAAACACTCGACTCCGGGTAAAGGACGCGCAGCTGGAAACACTTCCTGCAAGTCGAGCTGCCCGAGATTCACAGAATTTACAGAAAGTGTTACATTTTTGTGATTTATATCGTTATCGGGACGATAGAATTCTTATATCGGGATATGAGATTTTGGTCATATCGCACAGCCCTACACATAACCATTCAGCAATTTAGGCATTTTAGTTTTAGATACTGTAAGTGCTTTAGTAAGTTCAGTGTCTCACTTAAGAACAAACGGAAAGGAAATTAAGCTGCGAATGGACACATACTAGGATGCAGACAAGATGAGATTGCATACTGCCCACACACACACACACACACACACACACACACACACACACACACACACACACACACACACACACACACACACACACACACACACACACACACACTATATGTAGACATATGACGTTGACGCCAGCTCGTGTGGCGCAGGCGCTGTTCTGTTACAGGAAGATGATCACGGCGTAGATCATCCCATCTGCTACTTTTCAAGAAAGTTTAACAGACACCAGACCCATTATAGCACCATTGAAAAAGAGGCCCTTGCTTTACTCCTTGCGTTACAGCATTTTGAGGTCTATGCTGGGTCAAGTGTGCTGCCTGTGCAGGTGTTTACCGATCACAACCCACTGGTGTTCCTTTCCCAAATGTGCAACTCCAATCAAAGACTTATGCGCTGGTCCTTGTTGTTGCAAGATTTTAACTTGGAGATCAGTTATAAGAAAGGGAAGGATAACGTATTGGCTGACACCCTGTCTAGAGCACTGTCTCCTTGAATTAAACATTTTGGGGTTAATGTTAATTCTTGGGTAAGGGGGTGTTGCGACTGTGACCGTAATTGTGTGTGGATTTGAGTGTCTAGGTGCTCCTCCGGGATTGGTGCATCCAGGGTGGATGGCTCACACCGATTGGCTGAGGACTGGGGGACAGCGGATAAGAAGAGCCCGCCAGGGACTGCCCAGTCATTCATCCTCGGCCCAACCCAGCCGGCAGACCGGTCACTGTATCGACGTATTATGTAATGTAAGAGCATGTAGGGGTGGACCGCCTTTTTGGTTGATCAGTTTTCTCCTGTTTTTGTTAGGTAGGGAGGAAAGTGATTGTCGTTTTGTTTAGTTCCTTTGAGTAGGTAAGTTTCGTTTATTTTTGAGATAGGCTGCTTTTGTTTGTTGTTTTGGCCTTGGGTTCACCCTGAAGCTATGATATGCTCCCTTCCTTTGTTTAATCGCACCTATTGTAAATAAATCACTGTCACAAAATAGTAAGTGTGTGACGTGCTGCTTGGGGTTGGACGGGGATGGATCACCCTTTATGTTGTGGTCTGGCCGCGCCTAGACGGGCCATAACACTGACTCACGCAGGCAGTAAGATAAACGTAAGATGCTACTAGGAGAGCGTCTATGACTCATCAAAGGAAAGATTCCTTGCAAGGAAAACAATATACTCTGCACGTATGTGTGTCTTTGTGTGTTTATGTGTGTCTGTGTGCACACTTGTATGTTTATACAGGACACCAACTGTCTAGATAAAACCAACTCTGCACCACTAGACACCCACACATTAAAGCCGAAACTCCTCCCTCAGAGATCCAACGCCGCTCACACAAATAATCAGTGAGGGCGAGAAACAAACACACCCTCGCCTGCACAGACACGCACACACACACAGAGGCACGTGCATAAACAGGCTGACACACATTCATAATGTGATCCAAAAACATGTTTGCAAAACACACCCACACATGCGCATACCCCTGGGCACACAAACACATTCAAATGCATAAATTTAGGCTTTGTAAGAATTTTAAAGGTCACAATCCATCCCTAAGCACTAGCTCCCGTTTCATCTGATTTAGGAATCAGGAAAAGAGAAAAAAAACTAGTCTAATGTCCTAAAAATACTTTGGGACTCAAACAACAGCATCAGCAGCTGCAAACAAAAAGGCAAAGACAGGGTTTTGATCTTCCTTTAAAAGCTTAAAAATGGAAAGTGACAGAGCACAATTTCCTTCTTACCAAAATAGCACAAGCCAGTTTTTGAACAATACAAAGCGAGTTATTAAAAAAATCAAGTTATTCTGATGGGGTATCAGCAAAGTTGCACACTAAAAATAAAGAGATTTTGTAAAGCCCCTTATAAATTGATGGCAAAAAAGATGATTCTAATATGCTCAAATATAGACAAATATTTCTTATAAAAGCTTTGTTCTCTAATTAAATGCTTAAACATGAATTATTAAACAGCAGGAGTTGCTTCATAGATATATTTCCTCACATGAATAATTCACATTGGTCTCACCCCACTGGAGTAGTCACAAAAAGGGTGAAAAGAGGGGAAGAGTGAGATGTGGTGGAATAAGAGGGCGAGCAGGAGGAGTCGGAGGCAGACAAAAGAATGATGGAGGGCATGAAAAAGAAATAAGGAGGAGAGAAAAGGAAGAAAGACGAGGAGGAAAAATGAGGTGCCACGAAGGCCTGAGTGAAATGTCTCAGACACAGTTCTGTAAACACCGCACTAATACTAATACTAATAAGATAAAAGCAGCATCAAATGTGCATTTGCAGAACACATCAGCAGAACATAAAAGGCACCTCTCTAATTACCTTCAAACTAAAGCTTTAAAGTATATTTTAGTCTGATTGATCCCACTTACAACATTGTGCGGGTATCTGATACCTGGTATTTTTTATCTTTGTACACTTTGGAGCTTCATTGTTTCCTATCCTGTCATTATTTTTCACTAGAGCACAACGTGTGTATTAATCCCTATCTAAAAACTTTTTAAATAATGTTTGCTCAAATAACAGCTGTTTTATACAGAATAAAAGCTGAAAAAAGAACTATATTTATGAGATGTTTCTGCATCACTAGCAGAAATTAAATGACCTGTTAGGACTGAATGCAACATTTAAGGTACAGAAGCCAAAAACTAAATGGACAGCACGTATAGAATAACATCATGACAGTATAACCTTTATGTGTTCTGCACGCTGCTTCAGTTTACAATTTATAACTGCATCTGTATATGTATATATCGCTAGATGCTCATTTTATTCTCCTTTGAACATGTGGTGGACTGGATCGAGATACTTCAGGGACCTCCTGGCCCTCCTTTGCCCACATGTGATCTAGACTTTAATATTCCCAACAACATAGCCAAAATTTAAAATGTACAGATGCTTGTATTTAAATGATTCATACTCAGAATGAGTTCTTCTTGTTAACGCTCTGAGGTCTACATCGTCATTGGTGCTAACCTTAGCCTAACCCTACATTTTGTATGAAAGGACAATTAACTTGTTTGGAAGAAATTCTAAAGTTTTTTCATGTGTCAGTTAGAATGATTATGCATCAGAAAGATGTGACTAAAATGAAAAACAATCGTCACACTTTAGTCTTGCAGTGGTGGCAGTCGGCCGTCTGCTTTACTACTGCAGATGATGGATCGCTGTGTCACACTCACAGCGTAGCATTTGGTCTCGCCACTCATGCTTTTTCTCCTGTTAACGTCACCGGTTCCTCCCTCTGCTGGCAGCTGAAGACAGTCAAGGTCACTCTGAACGAACACATGCTGCTGCTGCTGCTCCCGTCTCTACCTCCTTCACTCTAATCACTCTGCCTCTTTACTCCCTCTAGGCAACAGATTAATCTCTGAAAAATAATTATTTTTTCTAACCCTAATAAACAGTGACCTCATATGTTACACCGGTCGTCTACTAAATGAGCTAGCGGGTGCAGGCACTAATCTAACATTTGAAACAAAGAAACCGATGGTGATAATGTTGCAGTGTAATTACAGAGGGGGTTGGTAGCTGTTAGAAGATGTTATGGGTTTGTGAGCATGTGCAAACACATGTTAGGTTGTGTCTTTGTGTTTTGTGTATGTGTATGAGAGACTGCCTTTACCTCAGTGGCGATGCTCTGGCTGGAGCCATTGTCCAATAAGAACTGCACCACATCCAAGTGATTCTCCTGCGCTGCCATATACAGCGGAGTGAAGCCATTCTGCAGAGAAACAAAAGAAGAAATGATGCTGTTAATGTTTAAAGACTGACACATTCTCGATCTATGTGTCACAAGGATAGGGAATTTAAACATTAGAGGTAATTAATGAAACTTTACCAAGACAAAAACAGCGCAAGGACACCGATGCATGCTTTATTTTGTATATATTGATAAAGTGTTTGCGTGCTTGTAGAAAAAAATTACTTCTATTAGTACCAAATAATAGTGTCTCAGTTAAATTCCAGTTATATAAAATAATGACCCTTACAGAAAGACGGACTTGGGTAGGATGTGATTGTCATTTCTCACCCCAAAGAAATTATCGTATATCGGAAAAAAGAGAAATATGAATAAAATTCCGCATGTGGACTAAAAGACATTATGTAGAGATCTATACCTTCTTTCTAAAGAAAGATATAGAACCTGTACAGTAAAACACATTTGACAAAATAAACTAAATGAAGTTACAATACAAATGATTAAGAAAACTAGTGTTAATAAAATAAAAACACAACAAATGTTGGCCAGACTGATATCAAGGAGTCAGGTGATAAGGTGATTAATCCTGTTAATATCTCTGCTTACATTAGGTCATTGTGGGCAGTGCTGAAACATCAATAAGCAGTACTGCTTTTTGGCAATATTGGGTTTATAGGATTTCTGCATTAATGTGATAAAGCACCTTGATGTGTCAGGCGTGAAATTGACTGCAGAACAGGTTTTTATTCTATAAAAGATTTCTTAATTTAATTTGCAGAAAACTTGATTGCCACACATGCTATTATACACTAAAACTATGATGACCCAATCATACTTGAAAGCAGGGAGATTATTTTTACCTGACTTCCACCACCCCACACAAATGTTATATTCTAGCAGCGTTATCATAGTGTACATACCGTCACCTCAACACATACCTCACACCTAATAAGAGTGTAGATAAAAGTCAGTGTGGGGCTGAATCTGACAAGTGTGTGTGTGTGTGTGTTACCACACTAGATATAAGAAAACATATCTCCATAGCAACACAGGCATCCAAAAACCATTTCAGCATGCAAAAAAACTCCTCTTCATCCTCCTCTTCCATTCTTTGTAGTTATTCTAGTGTCACTGCACCAAATGCTTTCCTCGTTATACGCATAATTTAAAGGGGGCAAATTATGCGAAATCCACTTTTTCATTCTTTTGAATCGTAATTATATGTCCCCGGTGTGTCTAGTGACCCAGAAAGTATAAGAGAAGAAGACCCCCTCCTGTCTCCATAAAGCATTTTTCAGAACAATCATTTTTATCCTTTATTGGACAGGGACAGTAAAGCATAGACAGAAAAGTAGAGAGAGACTAATGGGGATTAACATGGAGGAAATAGACTGGGTCATTTTTGAAACAAGGCCCCTGCAGCCTTCAGCATATGGGTTGCCTGTTCAAAAAACTAAGCTATAGTGACACTCTGGTTTATAAGCTCCTTTTAATGTGAGAAGAGAATAAGCACCACCCATTACTGTTGGAGAGATCCTAAACATTTACTCCTCAGACGCCGTGAACACAGTAACGTATTACAAATTATTTGTTACTTAATTATTCCTTGAAGAGAGCAATTTCGTTACACTGCTTGTTAGATTATTTTCATGTTACTCCATGAGAAGTGCTGAAATGCACTGTCTCATAATTACCAGCTAACAGCGTAAACCTGAGGCTACAGTCCCACATAAACATACTGTCATACAAAACTAACTCTTTCTTTTAGTGTTTAAATGACACAAATTTGACTGCATGGTTAAAAACTAAAGCTTCACATTGCCTGTTACTGTAATTCTACTGTGGAATCAAGTGTCAGTAGAAAAAGAAAGGACAAAATGCTGAAGTTCACACTGGGAAAAAGAACGTGGCACTGTGCAGATAGCTAAAGATACTTTTTAACCCAAGTACTGCAACTGCATTGTAATGAATAAATCTGGTACAGTGATGGACATTGGTGATGTACACTGGTAACTACTAGAATTTGCATTAAAATCAATTGACCTTCTCCTACTCTTCAAGTAAAATCGGAGATGGAAAGAAGTTTAGGTCAGCACTAAAGATTAAAGGTCATCAATACTGATGTCATTTTCTTCCTCTCATCAGCTGCAGCCAAAGCCTTCACAGTGACATCGTTATAGTTGCTGTGGTGACAAGTCCACTGTGAGTGTGTGCGCATGCTGACTATCGAATGTGGGCTAAGCTGCACAGCAGAGTTGCTGACACAGCAAGCAAATACACACACACACACACACACACACACACACACACACACACACACACACAAATGGACCCTGTATGTACACATTCTTCTGGATGAATGCACGAATTCAAACATGGTCTTCCAAAAGAGATGATTTCGCCGTACAGCCTTGTGAGTTCATGTGTCTGTGTTTTCGAGAGGGGATGCCTTACCTGAGACTGAGCATTGACGTTGGCACTGTGGGTGACAAGCTCCTTCACCACCTCTGTCTGTCCAGCAAGAGAAGCTATGTGGAGGGCAGTGTTTCCTTTCTAAAGAACAGAAACAAAACAAACATTTAAAATTTTAGGAAAACTTAGGAAGAATTATTTTTAGCTTTTTGGATGCATGTAAAGGCCTGGGCTATGTGGATGTTTATGAGTCACACAGGAGAAATGTTTTGCATATTGCTTGTTTACAGCAGAAGTGCAAACTGCACACATATCTCTCTGGGGGAGTGCAGGAGAGTTAAAAGCAGCATGGATTGACTTTATGCTATGGAAGCTTTTAAAGCACTTTTACAAGCTTCAGTGTCTGATTGCTGCAAATTGAGTGAAAAATATCACTTTTTATTAAAGTCCTATCTCAATCAAACCTTAATATTTGCTGCAATATGATATCATTGTCTGTGATGTCTGTAAATCATAAATTAGAATTCACAGGAAAGGACAATTAATATAACTTTGGGACTGTGTGTGTATATGCAAACTATGATTAGCGCTAATCTCAAAAACTATAAATAAAATTAGGCTAACAAAATAATAGTTGCACCTTGTAATATAATTTATATAATTTATAATGTAAAGCTTGGAGAGAGCATATTCCCCCAAAAACAGAAGACTGACAAACTGAATAAGTCTACAAATCAAAATCTGTTCATATCTGTTCATGAATATCATTCATTTTCACTGTCTTTTGTTCTGTTGGCGAGCACAGATTAAAGGGCTGCCCACTGAATGAAAATGAGCACACAATCTGAATCCATTAGCTGGTCTGCTGATTGATGCTAGAAACTGATGCTAACTTTACTAGCATGAATTTTATTCTTTGTTTACTTTGGCATTTAACAGTAGTTAACTTATCGAGTACTAGAGCATCCTGATGTGTCCAGCTCTGCTAACTATGACACGACTGAGTCAAGTGCACTAGCCCAACAGTCAGGACACCAGCAGTTAGCCTATTAGCCTTAACTTGCAAGCACTAATACTTCATAACCAGTCAACTTGGTCTTGCGCTTTGTTACCAAAATAAACAGCATTTCTAGAGCAATGCTTTACCTGTCCTTTTATAGGACTGTTGTTGTTGGTGATGCCACATTATTTATAACTTGTTAGGCCCCTAACACAGTCTACGGTAACTGTCAGATACTGTTCATTTGAAAACATAAACAGCTAAATTGTTGTCAGTAGCTAGCTAATTATAAGACTGCATCTTTTGCACTTCACATCAAGTGTTTAACTGTGTGCAACCAAAAGAAACTTTGCCTGTTTCCCTTTGTCCATAGACCCAGCATATTCATATACAGATATATACAGATTAAATATACATAACCCTGAACAACACATATGCACATGTTAAGGGTGAAAATTAAGGTTATAGCATTACTTCTGAACACTGGTTCAACTTGAATAACAGATACAGACTGTGCAATGGGAAGATAAACGTTCAAGAGTCACAGAAAGAGAAAAAAAATGGAAATACAAAGAAGAAAACTACTACATACTGAAAAGACTAGCAGAGCTAGTCTGATATGTGCATTACTCATACGCAGCTCTAATGGATGCACCTGTTATATGTGTGTGAGCCATAGCAAGCAGCAGCTGTCGCCATGCTGTCATTCTTACTGCCACTAAACCCTCTGCACATACACCTCGCTTCGTTCCTCACATGCTTCGCCTCTCCTTCCTACTGCTGCTGAATCTAGTTTAGAACAAGATACAACGGTTTGATTCTGACATTAATTTGGGATTCTTGAAGTTTTCATGGCTCATTTGGGAGCCATTGTATGAGTGAGGGATACACATCAGACACCTTTAAACTGCTTTTGTAACATGTCTGTTCAGAGAAAACCTGTTATTGGACATTTTCTGACTAGTTTTGTAGCATTCCTTGACATAGTTGTTTTTGTTAATGTTGTAGTTTTAGTTTGCTATTCAAGCTAAATATGAATAGAAGTGCTTCCCCCATCACAGCATAACATAAATTGTGACTGAATGAAATGTACAGTAGTGTATTCTTTCCTTGGCTCACTTATGTCGCACATAAAACACTTACAAGGGCTGCCATTACAGCCACACTTTAAAAACTTGCATAATTACTATATAAGCACATATTAAAACCAGAATTTGTCTTCTTCTGGAAGGATTCAGGTTACAGTCCCAGAGAACTATTGATATATTACAATGCTCACACCTGCAGGGCTACAAAGGCCTCTCTTTTCTTCTCTTGTTCTTGTGTTTTTTCTGCCCTGTGCAATTAAATGTCACCTGTATATGCAGCTGGACAATAATGGATTATCAGCTTTTGTATGTTACAGATAATGGAGTTTCCTAAGGTATCTGACCTTCTGGAAGCATTTCTGACAGATATTCTAGTTAGAAAGTTGACTTTTCAAAGATTAGAACAGAATAGTCACATGTGAGTAACCAAGTTAGGTTTCTGTAACCATGCCTATCGTGTTTTATGTGAATAACTACTTGCAGCACTGTGAAGTTCTTACTGGAGAGACTGTCTGCAAATGTGCACTATTATGTTTTAATATCAGATCTGCCTTTTCTATAAAGGTATGAAAAACTAGCATGAAAAGGGGAAGCTCAGGTGGAGAGGGGTTGCACAGCAGCTCGCAGGGGCAACAGTAACTGCTCATAGGCTAAAATTACTTAAACTGCTAAAGAGTTTTAGCTGATCGGATCACATTGTCAGCTGGTGTAGCAGGGTACCTCAACTTCAGTTTGCTTGTTACACCTGTTAAGCTGCTTTTTGCAATTTTGTTTATTAATTGTTGAGCTGTTTTTACATCTGCCTTTTCACTCACTTCCAGCATGCTCAGATAGTATTAATAAGTCACTATCAAGCCTAACCAAATGCTTACACATTTATACCCAGTATTTTGGAGTTTTCATGCGCACAGATGTGTTACAGAAGGGTTTGAGGGACTCCATCAACTATCTTGAACAATATAATGAAAAAGCAGACAAAGTAAACTAATAGTGCATGGCACATGGGCACAAATAGCATCAGCTGCAAGTCTCTGGTGTTAATACCACGACCCTGTATTAGTATTTTTAAAAACATTGTTGTAAGCAGACTGCTTCAGTGCTGGGAAACATCTGTAAGAATTGTGAGTTATTACCTAATTACTCCCACTAACCTAGTTTAGTGTGGTGATGTCAGCATCATGGCAGAAAATCCAATCATCGTGAATTTAATCGCCTTTCTTCTAATGGATAAATTTAATGCAGTGGAGCATTTCACTGTCAAACACTTTACATACACTACCAGACCAACAAGCCCTATGTGGTGAAATACCGGAATGTCCGTGACAGGACTTATACTAAATCAGTACTTGACCTCTCTACTCACATGCAGCCATTCATCTCCTCTCCTGCTGCTTAATCAATGTGACTTTGGGAAGGTGCAGACTCAGCAAACTTTGCGTGTGTGTGTGTCTGTGAATTCATGCATACACAGTGTGCCTGTGTGAGTGATTGTATGTTTATGCGACTCCTGGGTGGCACACACCTTAGTAGCAGCATCCACATTGGCACCCTGTTTGATGAGCTCAGCCACCACTTCCACATGGCCCTCCTTCGAAGCCAGATGGAGAGCATTGAGGCCATTCTGGAGAGAAAGAAAAGAGAGGAAGAGGAATGGAGATTAAATTAAAATAATCTTTATTGTTTTGCTTTTTCCCCTGCAAATCTGGTCTCTATTGAGACTAACATTCAACATATAAACTCTTTATGTGTGATTTTGAATCCAAACCATTTGGTATACTTGAACTAATTTAGTTTAGTTCCTGTAAGTCGTGCATTTAGGGAATGTAACACAACAAACCATAGGCTGAATTGGTGACCATGCAGGCATGGCAATAGTCTAAGGTTGCGCCTGCTTCACAAATTATATAAATAACTAGAAGAACTATTCCTACAATTTAAAGCTGAGTTTGGAGTTTCAGCGATAAAAAGACTGGATACATGGTTTGAGTTGTTTATATGGAAATTTTACTTTAAAAAACTCTACAATGGTGCAGTCTTATTAGCAAGCTTACCTGATTGCAAATATTAATGTCAACCCCATTTTTCAGGTAATCCAACGCTTTCTCAAGGTTGCCAGCCCGAGCAGCCCGCAGATAACAAGCGTTTACGTCTGTCTGCAGGAAGACAGAGACAGGAGAAAATGATTATTATCCTAAACATACAATGTATTACAATGAGCTGAACAAAAGACACACACAGGAAAAAATGAATGCACAAACAATTAGAATCTTCGAATGCTGCTAAAATAAACTTTTCCTATGTAAAAAGAAAAGTACTTATTATCCTAAAACAGCAGTAATATTTAATGTTCGAAGCTTATTTTAGACTATTTAATACTTTGGAAATATGTTGAGAAAAACAACTTGGAGGCTATTATTTTTGTGTCAAAGCTTACTTATGAATCCTTGCAACAGGAGATAAGTTGAGTAAATCCCCCAAAGCTTGTATGTTATTAGCCAAAATGAATAGATTAGAATGTGTGTGGTAAACCCTTTGAGGGCTCAAAGAAGCTGAATAAGAGCCAAAATAGGAAAACATTTATAAGAGTGGGTCTGAGAGAAATAAAGTGGTCTTCAACATGCCTGCTGGGTTAAACACCCTAAAACCCAGCCAAGAAAAAACAGCCTGCCAAATCCAAGCCAAAAACCACAGGATTTATTCTGCTTGATACATTTTTTCAAGTTTGATTGGTGCCAGCATGGGACATTTTTTTACAGATTCAATGACACATCTGGATTAAGCTAAACATCAAACTGCACTGAGTTAATTGAATTTGACAACCCCGACTTAAAATTAAATATGTAGAAGTAAGTTATTTATCGTGATACTTGCAAGAAGATATTTTTGCATTTGCATCTTAAGAAATTTAACTCACTATCCTGTTTTGACTGATATTCTATTCAGGCACATTTCAGGAAACTAATCAACGTAACTAAATAAAGAATCAATAACATTTGATCACAATCAGATGAAGTAGAAGTACTTTGTCACTAATGCAGCCTTTCTTTTGGGAAGCATTACATCACAAACAAGCATAGTGGTACCTGTGCAACTTTAGGAACACAAGACACCACATTTTTAAGACTGCAGCTCATTATTTTCATTTACACTCATCTGCTGGTGTGCTTACAACGCTCTGCAGTGAGGTAATATGTCTTGGATGCAGGAAGAAGAGAAGATCAGTACCAAATTAATCTGTAAATGCATTGTCAGCACTATGAAAATGTGAAAAATGGCATGTCTAACCTGGCAGAGTATTATATATTAGCATAATGAGCATGCTACATTTATTTCAGCCTATTGCATTTTTTTTACAGAGGTATTAATCTTTCTGTTAACCAATATTTCTATCAAGCAGGCCTATCACAGCTGTTGGCATCTATAAAACTACAACATGTAGCAACATTTCTGAGAAGATGCACATCAGGTTAGAGCATAGATTTAACACTATACTAAACACTATACTAGTACAAAATGATCACATCCATCTTATCAACACATAAAAACAAATATTTTTTAAAGCTGGCTAGACACGGGACTGACTACTGACCCACACAGCAAAATTGGTATGGCCAGGATCTGGCCCACAGAATGTGCTTACACATGCCCACATACTGCAAAGAATGACGGCCCTTTGGTGGTCCAGACCAGGTTTGCCAGATGTGGCCCACACATGGGCCAGTACAAAGGCAGTTGCAGACACACTGGTGGTCCTGTGCTGGCCATATTCAGTCAATCACACACTTTCTCTAAACTGACTGCTTCCTAACTACATTCATACACATTCACACTCAGACTGGAGGAGCCAGGGATCAAACCACTAACCTTGTGATCAGTAAGTGACCTGCTCTACCTCCTGAGCTACAGCTACCCAGTAGTAAACATGATTAAACCCTCACTAGGTTTTGAATAAAGTGTACACTCACAAACCTGTCAAACCTGCATTTGATGCTGGGAGCATCCAAAATTATTGTTTTTGAAAAGTAAAGTGTATTTTTTTGCAAAGGGAGTATAATTATACCAAACACACACAGTCAACCCTAACATCTACTGCGAGCACCCCTGATGACTAACTGTGTCTCCATGGGGAGCAGTAGCAGCAGCTGAAGAGCTATTTGCAGTTAACCTGTCACAGCTGCAAACATGTGTCATTATCAAGCTGAGCTGAGGATTCTGAAAGAGGGAAGTGAACATGCTGTATGTGCACATGTTTATATCTGTCCCTGTGTGCCAGGATTTCAGGGTGTGGCCTATGTAGGCAGAGCAGAAACAGGCTGAATTTGAGCACGCTGTGACAGCAGAAAGGTTGAAAAGATGGCAGATAGTCAGTGTGTGTGTGTGTATCTGATTTCATGATTGCAGTGCTGTGATTCTTCAGCCTACCACACCCATGTAGTTGAATGGATGCCCACACAGTGCACAGGATAGGCACTCTCAAATTACTGTTTGCTCATGTGCCCATTAACCTGCATTATTCTCAACAAAGTAGATGAAAGGATTTAAAGTTAGCATCAGGCAGATCCTATCATTCCAGGAGATTATCTTAATTTCACATCTGGGATCATTCACAAACCCATTTTCACATAGTGTTTGATACAGAATTCACTTCATTAAAGACAATTTAATTCACTTGTCTTACTTTCAAGCATCACTGAGAATGGTTACAGAAGAATTTGTTTACCATGACATGGATGATGGCAAATGCTAAACTGCAGCTTTAAAGTAGTTTAAAAAAGAGAAGAGTGTGATTTCTTAAAATTTCCCTTCTCCCTATGCACCTCCTCAAGCTGTTCTGGCTAGGTGATCCCAAGCCAGTCAAGAGGCACAGTGTGTGTGTCTGGGGTAGAAAACCTGAGCTAGGAGGTGTCCAGGAGGGATGCTAATCAGAACACTTCGGGGTGCTCTTTTCCTTTTTACTTTGATGTTTGGAGGAACAGTGGCTCTACTCTGAGCTCTGACAAAATAACTGAACTCACTGATCTCTAAGACTGAGCCCAGACAGCCTTTAGAGGAAAATAATTTCTGCCACTTGTATTTCTGATCCTGTTCTTTCAATCACTACACACAGTTGATGGTCATACATGAAAGCAAAAACCAGTATATCAACAGCTTTGCTTAACACTTGGCTCTGCTTTCACCACAACGGTACATCAACTCCACCTTTTCTGCACTCATCAACAAAACCTCCAAATACTTGAACAACACAGCTACATTCCCTGCTAAATGCTATGCTGTGCTCACCAGCTAGTCTCCAGCTACATTTCTCTGTTATGGAGCAGGAACTGTAGTTGCTGCCTGCTATCACAAAAGACCAATGACAATGAACTGAAGCAGCAAAGCTGGAATTCACTTTGAATCAAGTTACATCTTTCAACTTTGCCTTTGATGCATTGTTCCTGTAAAAATACAGATTATAGCAGCCTTAATGTTTTCATTAAAAGCATAATTGAACTGAATAAACTGGGCTATTGCTTTAAACTGTATTGTGTATTTCACAATCAGTCTTTGCGCAATGTAAAAATCTCTACAGTGATATGAACAATCAAGTCAAGCTCATTGCACCATGAGCTGTGTTATTTGCTGAGGTCATTTCCCACTCAGTGAATAGATCTTACCTAAGGTCATCATCACATATACGCAAACACACAGGAGAGCTTACAGGATGTCAAACACAGGAGTTTCCTGGATGACTGAAACTGCAAGTAACCTCTCTAATGGAGTTTAACATTACTTTTAGTGAAAGTACTGCATTGCAGCTTTTGTAAAGGTTACAGATTCTTGTCATTATTTAGACCTCTATGGAGATGCATACCTGCATACTTTTTTGCCTGACCTTGCTGTAACATGTAACTCAACCTGAAACAAAATAGAAACCATATCAATAACACTGATCTAGTAAACTGTCCTAACTAATATAAAACACTCTAGTAGTAAGACTATCCTGTTTGCCAGAGTTGGCCCTGACATAATTCAGTTTTTATCATCAACAGTGCAAATGTAAAAACGAAACATATAATAGTGTCCCCATATTATTTCTGTAAAATAAAAGGATATTTTCTTGCAATTGCATATTTCAAAATAAAATATTTACTAAGAGTTCTTTCTACCAGTCTGGAAACAGTGCGCCGTGGAGATTTTTAAAACCCAGAGACGGATTGTAAGGCCTGGTGCCAAGCCTTTCAAATTTAATGTGGGGGCAGCCTGGGCTGCTTAGAATTCAGGGCATTATCAGAGTTCCAGTTCAAAGCGGCATCCTCTGGAAAAGTACTCTGGTCAAAGAGCAACACCAGTCCAGCTCAGGACTTCCCAGTTTGGTCAGCACACGACACTGAAAATAACCACGTCACTGCTGTGACTGTCTGCTGCATGGCAGGTAATCAAGATGAAGACAGATGCCAAAACATTTTTTTAATATAATCTTTAAATATTTTCATAGCTTTTATTTGAGATGTTCATGAAAAGAAACCCGTATTTTCTGCCTCTGTTACCAACACAAATGCACAGCTAGACTAAAGCTGAATAAACACAGAGCGTTTTTGACATTAACCTGTGCTGGGGAGAGATCCTTTTTATCCGTGTATGAACATGTGTTGGAAATGGTAAATGGCCTGCATTTGTATAGCGCTTTTCTAGTCCCTAAGGACCCCAAAGCGCTTTACACTACATTCAGTCATTCACCCATTCACACACACATTCATACACTGGCGATGGCAAGCTACATTGTAGCCACAGCTGCCCTGGGGCGCACTGACAGAGGTGAGGCTGCCGGACACTGGCACCACCGGGCCCTCTGACCACCACCAGTAGGCAAAAACGAGGTTAGTATCTTGCCCAAGGATATTTGGCATGCAGCGAGGAGGCAGCGAGGAGGCAGCCTGGGATCGAACCACCGACCTTCTGATTAGTGGCTGACCTGCTCTGCCACCTGAGCTACAGCCACCCAGGAAAGAAAACAATGCAGTTTGAGCTCCAGAATACATTTATTTACACTTATTTACTCTGGAGAAATGTAAGTACATTTTCAAAGACTGAGAGAAAAGCAGTTTTTGACTATTTAATTGCTATATTTTCACTAAACACACTTGTGCTTGTTGAAAACCCAGTTGCATACTTGTATGTACTGGATACTGAAAATACCCAATCAAATTAAGACCCGTGCCTACATTTGTATCTACGCTCACAAAATATTTGCTTTCTTTTTTTGGCCAGGTTGCTTTTTATTTTTACATTCATCGGCCCCCAATATGCCCAAATTTCAAAGAGAAATTAAAAATGCATGCCGTGGAAGAGTTCGGGTCTTAGGAGGTTAAACGTAATCCTGGTTTCCACCGAACCAATTCTGGGGCTACAGAGAAAAAAGGGAACATATTCAGTAAGCAGCAGTTCTCTGGGTGAAAATGTCTTGTTGGTGTGAGCGGTTAGAGGAGAATAGACAGACAGCTTTAAGCTGATACGAAAACACCTCAAATAACCACTCGTAGTAACTAAGCTATGCAGAAAAGCATCAACGCACAAGTTGAACCTTGAAGCAGATAGGCTAAAGCGGAAGAATAGCACACCTGTCAGCTAAGAACAGGAAACACCTGCTCACCAAAACGTTGCCTGCCTTGTATCAATGGTTCAGTCTGATGATGTAGGCCATGGGCGACATGAGTATTAAATCTGACCAGAGTACACACATCTTCTGATGGAAAACATTCCACGTCACAAAGCTCGACTGACTGTCTGATGCTATCAAGTCAATATGGTTAACAATATGTGAGGATCTGCTTGTTGAATCTATGCCACAAATAATTAAGGCAGTTCTGAAGGCAAAGGGGAGTTCATTCTGATATAAGCATGGTGTGCTCAACAAAGTGACCGGAGAGGTTACGTGCACTCAGGAATGTCTGCCCACGAAGGCCATTCAGCTACAATAATAGAACCAAGAATCATGTTTTCCTTTTCAAATGAAAGTTGATGTCTGCAGTTCCTGTCACACACTTCCAATAAATTTGTTATCATCGCTCTCAGGTTGCTCCGCTCTGATACTGTGCCAACCTGGCTGGTGTGAGCCAACACAGTTGTCACTTTTATCACAATATTTCTGTCTACAGTGGAGCTGAAGAATGTATTTGGTTATTTATTTGTCTTTTCAGACCTTACAGAAAACTGGGTTTCCTGTAAGGTCTCTTGGATCAACAAAAAGCAAATCAATTTGAAGACAGCTATTCAGGGCTTTTGGTCTCATTAATGCATTTTGTATAACAACTAAATGTTTGGTCAGTGAAAATAATAATAATTAGTCAGGCAACAGACATGTAATTAAAAATAATTATATGTAACATTTACCTTGCTACAAAATAACTTTGCAAATTTTATTGTGTATAACTTCCACTTAGTTTGCCATCTAGTTTGTAGGACTTCAATCTAGTAGGATTGTAACAACATGAGCGCAACAATAAAGGCTTCAAACTCAAAAACTTTGTTTACCCCAAAGCTCATGTTTTAAATTGCCATGTGAGTGGAGACCTGCTCAGCTTTTTGCTAAGTGCCATTCGAGTGCAACTTTATTTATCCGTGAAAGAGATATGCAAAGAATGCTTCTGTCGCTCTTTTTCCACAACACGCCACTTCACACTCATACAGTTACACACATTCCAACATGAGAGCTGCCCCCTGACGCAGAGGGACGAGAGTGAGAGTTAGTCATACATATCACCAGCTAGCTTTTGTGTAGAAGCTAATTTTATAGACACACTTATAAAACTCAAACAGTATTCTGCTAACTCCACAGGGCATTAAGATTAACACCCTCCCACTTGTGTGTTTAACCAGGTTACATATTACGTGACCCCACTTTAACTACTGTTAAACTACTGCTTGGCTACAGTAAGACAGAAAATGCTGCATAGAGTATATCACATATCAGCAGGTTACTGAAGACATAACAGTGTTTAAGCTGCCTTTCTACCTCACTCCTACAGCTGAATGAAAGCGACATTAATAATGAATTAAAGCACCAATCTTCACCATTCTTGTTGTTTTTAGCTTCCTTTTTTGCTCTTTTGTTTTCTTTTTTCCACAAACAATACAGAGCATGCGCCACTATCCAAGGTCAGGTACTTCCATTCATATCAGTCTGTAACATGAAACTATATCCACTGGAAATCGTATCTACAGACTTATAAAAACACAATAAAGGGGACTTTATATATGTGCAATCACAGTTAGGTAGTTAGGATTGCAACAAGACACACAGGAGTGCATACACAAACACAGACACACACACACACATCCATTCACACACACGCACTGCAGCAGAGTGGTGCAGCAGAGTTATCACTGCGACCCATCCCATCAACAGACCCCCAGTCTACAATCTCCCATCACCATCATTCGACAGTGTCTCATGTCTGGACGGGTAACTGCTACAACACCACTAAATCCCACCAGCTACACAATCTCTAGTCCTGTTAGCATTACAGCAGCATATCAGGAGACAGGAGGCTAACTCTGTGAGCTCAGTGACTTTTACAGTAAAGTACAGTAAAGACTTACTTCTGCCAAATATTCTGCTGCCTCCTCCACTGCCATGTTTCTCAGCCCGCAGCTGAAAGTGTGAAACCTGAGCAGTCAATTATAGCAGCTAAGCCCTAGCCTGGAAGCTAGGGAGAGAGGGATGGGGGCAAGAGAGGAGAGGGAGTAGGAGGAGGGACTGTCGGTGTTTGAGAGGGAGGGAGGGAGAGAAAGACAGAGAGTGAAAGGCTGTGAGTGAAAGAGAGAGAGGGGGGCATTATGTCACAGCTAAAAATACCTGGCTTGCAGTGAGAAAGTCCAGAGCATGGAGGAGGACGAGAGGGAGGGATGGGGGAGGCAGGAGACTTCCGGCGTTAATCTTAGACCAGGTGGCGGCACCGGATCAGAGGACAGAGGCTCTGAGTGTGCACGCCAGTGTGCTAAGAGTTTTCTATTTTCAAGTTTTGATTTTTATTAAGGTTAAAAATGTTTGTCTAGTTTCCCAAATGGACTAACTTGTTTCAGTTTAGTTTTTATTGTTTAAAGAAAGGTTTGTTTTATTATAATTACTACTTAAAAGAGCTCACAATAAAAAAACTAGACTCACGCTCATGAATCCTAGTCTAGATAAACATATGCACATCAGACTGGCTGTAAAACCTGAACAAATACAGAGACTAACACTCAAGACTTTTTTATAAAGAGATTCTTTCTGAAGTCCTTAATTTTTTTAGTCCCTATTTTTTAGAGACATAATAATGCCAACAGCTACTTGTTAAAAGCAAAATTTTAAAAAATCCCATCTAGTTCTTTTCACTTCTTTATATTTAAGAGGAATTTAAAATGTAATACGTTTTTAAGAATTTAGTTCCCAACCTTTTTGGCCTGAGGCTCACACAAAGCTATCATGTAATTTTCTCCCCCCCTCCCACAAAGTGGCAAAGTTCAAGTGAAGCTATCATGCTTTCTCCTTAATTTCTGTCAAAAACTATTATGATGGCAGATTCTGCTTTTAAACACAGCGAATATTTGAAATATTGACGTAAATATTGTCTCCAAGTAGCAGTGGTTACCACTGTTGCCTCACAGCAAGAAGGGCCTGAGTTCAATTTCACCATCCTGCCAGGGCTTTTCTTTGTGGAGTTTGCATGTTCTCCCTGTGTCTGCGTGGGCTCTCTTCAGGTACTCCAGCTTCCTCCCACAGTCCAAAGACATGCAGTTAGTGGGGTTTGGTTAATTCATGATTTAAAATTGCCCATAGGTATGAATGTGAGTGCGAGTGGTGGTCCGTCTCCATGTTTTTATCCCTACGACAGACCCCGCCTCTCATCAATACCTGTCTGGGTATACCCTGCCTCTTGCCCTAAGACAGCTGGGAAAGGCTCCAGCATCCCCGCAACCTTGTATTAGATAAGCGGAAAAGAATGGGTTGACTACAAATAATTCGTGTGAGCCAAAAACTCAGACTTCAGACATTTTTTTTCTGCTTTTGGCTCTATATCATGTCACTGAGCAGACATCCTCATAGGGTCATGTAGGCACACAGCTCTAGCTCAGAGTACAGACGCTCACCCTGTTCTAAGCCATTAGCAGTAAATTGTAAGAAAGTTGGCTAAATGGAAACTTGGTTCATTCAGATGGAGGTTGAAATGAGGCCACGCGCAAAGTAATTTATAATAAAATTAAGGGTTATTTTAAACTGTAATCACTTCAAAGATACACTAGTAGAGTTCAAAAATAAAATTATGGAGTTGGAAACTAGCATAGAAGGTCTTTCTTAAAGTCTGAGTTAACAGTTTTACTAGAAACACATTTTCCCTTTAAACCCATGAACCCTCACAGTTCTCTTGTGACCATTTGGAAGGATGTAAGCCCTTGGTTGGCAATCACTGGTCTGTCTAACCCCATCTAACCTTATATAACTATAAAAACAGTGTGACCTTAAAAGCTACAACAGCCATATAGGGCAGGGATAGCTCAGTAGGTAGAGTAGTCGCCTCATGATCGGAAGGTCGGGGGTTCGAGTCCACTGAACGGCTACCCTGAGGTACCCCTGAGCAAGGTACCGTCCCTACACACTGCTCCCCGGGCACCTGCTTAGTGGCTGCCCACTGCTTCACTGAGTGAATGGGTCAAATGCAGAGAAAAACAAGTTATTTCCCCACGGGGATCAATAAAGTATACATTATTATTATATGCTGCTTGCCCACTGGTGCACCATATTATGATACTTTAACTGAGGTAGGTGTGCATATCTCTTACAATAAATGCAGGATGGAATAAGAGTACAATAATCTCTCCACCTGTGAAAATTCCTGTCTGACTCTAAAAAGGTGTGTGGGTTGAGCGGTTAACACAATCCATTGCACCTAAAATAAACTGCAGCAAAAAACTTGGCAGTCAAGTATCAGCATTTTATCTACTCACACAACAAAAGTGTCAGAGTAAAAACCACCAACACACACATGCGCAAAATATTTACCTCGACCTTCCTTCTTCACCAATACAGTGAGATTCACACATACACAAGTACACACAAGCAGAGACTTCAAGGGTCAAAGTCCAGCAGGTAGATTAGGGAGATATTAAAGAGACAGACAACATTGGTTAACTTCATAGAGGAATTTGTCAGGGAGACTGAGAATATCAGTAAACAAGACAAAATCCATTTAGAAGCAGGCATGTCAAGACAATAAAGCTTGAGACAATTGTGTTAGCAGTCAGTTTTGAGCTAACTTGATAGTTCGGTAAGCAGCATTAGTGTCTTGGAAACATCAAATAAAGTGTCTTTGAATGTCAGAGTTGATCTGCTTATAGCAGTTTATAATAAATTAGTCCAAATGTGTAGATACAGTGATACCATCCATAACAGCAGTTATAAGCATTTTATGTCCTGACTTCAGTAGTGGCAGGGCAACAGCTGGCCAACACTTTTTGCATGTATGCCGGTAAAAATTATTTTCTGAATAGCACAGTGGAAATGAATTTGATGTGTGGAGAGTGGAGCAAAACTGATAAAACTACAAAAATGTATGTTTGCTCAGGTTTAGACAAAAAGACAATTTGCCACTTTACTGAATTATTGCTTTTTTAAATTTGGGGGATTGATATCGTCATTGTTCAGGTCATGGTTCAAATAAACTATGGTTACCTTTTTATTATAACTCCTGATTATTTATCTTGCCTATTTCATATCACCTCTTTTATGATGAAAGGGCACATTGCAATCACAAAAAGGCAAAATGGTATGACTAACATAGCCTTATCTGACATAGTGAGTTGACAAATATTGTAGCAAATGACCAGAGTGAAGCTAAAGGCCCAGATATTCAATCAAACCTAAAACAACAGTGAAAATAAGTTTTGTAAAGGAATTTCCAAAATCAGTAGGTATTTTAAAATGAGATAATCACAAACAAAAGACAAGGGATTTTGGAAACACTACAATAGATACAATGTATTTGCTGTACTAACACAAACTGCAAGAGAGGGAGGTAAAAAATACTGAGAATAAATAAACACTATGTTACTGCATGTGGGAAAACACGGGGGAAACACTGGGTGATGAAACAGTCAGAGTTGCTCAAATATAAAAGAAGCTGCTTACTCTGGAAACACATTAGGTTCAGCACTTAACTGGTAAGGTAGTATCTGACCCCACTGCATGTTTGGCTCCAATAATCAACTTTATAGAATCTGTTAAAAGCTAAAACTGTCTCTTCTTTCTTTTCATCTGCAGTGGCTTCTCTTTGGTAACCACTTCAAGCTGGTAAAAGAATGATGGTATGTAACATATGATGCTGCCTAAACTATCTCATTTTAGAAAAACACATGCATCACAAACGATACTTTAATGTTACAGTTTCTTACAACTTCACAGACACAATATTTAAAATAATTTATTTGCAACCTCATTCTCCTTCTATGGCTGTTCAAGTGTAGTTTAGTGTGTGCCTGCCTGATATTAGCCACACTTTTCTTTAGCCTTAGCCTCTTACAAGTGCCCTGTGCATGTTAGCATTAACCCGGAGGCTCTAATCATAAATAAAATCTATCCGAGACACAACCATTGAGCAAATTTGTGGAGAATCATAGCCATTTTAAAACTGTGTCAAACAGCCTTGCACTGCATATTTACTCCAGCAAGATCATTAAATTGCATCACTGCCACCTTCTCCAATAAAATTAGAGACGGCAAAGTAGAGAAGTAGAGTCAAGTCTACTGCAGGAGCAGAGCACTCATTAACTGAGGATCTAGAGATAGAGAGAGGACAGAGCTCTTCAGCACCACCCGAGAGCCAAGCAATCAAATATAGAGATAACAGAGCTTGACTCATGACTAACAGATTACAGGCCTAATCCCAGCAACCATAATTTCTCCTGGTAAAGTCTCTGTGTACTTCACACCAAATCTTCAACTAATATGATGTCAAATAAGTCCACACAACATGACAAATAAATATATCTTCAGTGCAGTTTGAGGGTTAATACTATGAAAATCATTTCATCTTTAAACTAGCTCCAGAAAAACCTTGCACTAGCACTTGCACTAAAAACCGCTTGCCTCCTTGTGTTATGAAAATGTTAAAAGTTTAAGGTATCATCTGTAATGTGCATGATCCTGTTACAAACCTTAACTTTGACAGACATTATTTTTTCTTTGCTGTAGATCAGACTTGTGTTTGCAGTGCTGCTGCCTGCAGCAGCTTATCAATCCCCTCTGCCCACAGACTGTAGTGACATCTACAGAGGTGGTGCAGGCGTGGATGGAGTATACACCATCTATCCAGCTGGCTCCACCTCTCCTGTGCAGGTTTACTGTGACATGAGCAAAGACGACATCGACAACTCAGCAGAAAAATGGACGGTGAGGATTGCTCAGCCCTCTTTTTCCAAACTAATCTACCTCTTCTGAATTTGATCTTGAAATAAGAGATAAAGAGATCTGGCCAGAACTTACCTATTTTAACTTTATGAACTGCTTCACACATCTTGGCTCAAAAATTCATGTTTAACACAGTCAGAATTTTGTATTAAATATCTTTTTATGCTCATGGGTGACTGGTTTTATTCAAGGATCATCTCTATACACAGATATATTTAAATCTAAAGGTAAGGGAGAAGCACCAGAAGACCTTTTAGTTTTAGTTACCTTGTGTGAAGTTAGCAAAGCTAAAAGGAGTCCTTTTGCTGGGGGGTCTATAATTTGCCTTTTACTGACAGTTTGTGTGAAACTTCTGTTAAATCCAGGTGATTCAGAGAAGACAAGATGGCACAGTGAACTTCTTCAAGAAGTGGGAGCACTACAAAACCGGATTTGGGAGCGCTGCTGGAGAGTACTGGCTGGGTAAAATTCATCGTTCTTTTTTGGATTAAATTTGCCTGAGTAGTCAATAAACCTTACTGTTATTTATTGTACATTTTCTCCTTTCTTAACAACAATAACATCGGCTCAAACTCATCAAATTTGTCTAAAACAGTTTATTTCAGATGATCACAGTTGCTCACTGTTTTATCTTCCCAGGCCTGGAGACAATGCATCTGCTAACCCAACGCAAGAACTATGAGCTGAAGGTCGACATGGAAGATTTTGAAGGCCAGAAGGTCTTTGCCCATTACTCCTCCTTCTCTGTTGGCCCAGAGTCAGATGGATATAAGTTAAACCTGGGAAGTTTCATCAAAGGGGCAGCAGGTGGGACTTTTTGTTCTCTCTTTTATAAGAACTTTTTTTTTTTACTTTATCTACTCATAATCTATCAACAAAGTTAGGATTTTTTAGTAGTTGAAACAAAATTTGTGTTTTCTGCTTTGTTTTGTTTTTCCAGGAGACTCTCTAAGTATTCACAATGGAATGAAATTCACTACCATTGACAATGATCAAGATACACATCCTTCGAACTGTGCCATGGTGTGCTATGGAGGATTCTGGTACAGCTCGTGCTATGCTGCCAACCCCAATGCCATCTACATGTGGGGACCTTCAACCCGTTTAACTGGCGTGCACTGGAGAACTTTTAAAGGGCTTGAATACTCCCTAAAAACCATGGTAATGAAAATTAGACCAGCTGCTACATAAAAACCAACCAAAACACAACAACCTGGAGAACTAGCAATGTGACTAGATTTGAAATATTTTACAATTTTGTAAAATTGTGAAACTTTTGTATTTATTAACATAGTCCCCGTATCCACATTAGTTTATGATATTTTCAAGAACATTAGGACTATGTCTTCATATCTTACTTACTTTAGTACATATGCTTGTTATGATATGAAGCAAAAATGTTCAATGTCTAACCAACCATGATAGAGAATCCTTTGAAAAATCTCTCCTATGGATTGAGTCCAAACATTATTTACTTTGCAAGTTTAAAGACCCTTACTTCTAATAAAATTATGGACAGATAAGAAATCTCTCCATAAAGTTTTACAAACAGAAAAATAAACAAACAAAATAACAACGGAAATATTTTTTTGACCAAAAAGCGCTGATAACACTGGATGACATGTTCCTTCATGACCACCTATTTAGATTCAGCGCAACACCAGAGATACGGACAAAAAGCACAACATTATGTATTCATACGCAACAAAAAACAGTCCCAGGCTCTAAATTAAGTCTAATTTGTAAATCTTGTATATCTATGATATGAAACCACATTTTCATTTGTTAATGAAATGTTGATCACAAGTCACCGTCAGACCTGGCCCTAGGGCTGCTCGATTATGGCAAAAATGATAATCACGATTATTTTCACTGAAATTGAGATCACGATTATTTGACGATATTTATTTAACCCTTTAAGACCTACTATAGAACCAAGTCCACCAGAGCTTATATTATTTTTTTTTTACACGCTGTAGTGCCATTTGTGGGAGCATTTCAAGTTGCTATACAACCGTTATAGCCCATATTTTACTAATATGTATGCATTAAGTCCATAGTAACTACATTAATTGCAAAAAAGTGCAATAAACTACAAAAAAAATTGAAAATCGCTTTTGTTTTGTTTACATATATTTCTACTTGGAGAAATTTAAGAGGTTTATCCCTCAAAACTTTAAATACAATAAAGTTGCAAAAAATAGTTTACAACAACAGGAAATTTATTTTGAGTGTCTTCATAGTTTTATTTTGGAGATACAGCAATTTTTATATATTGCAGGAAAAACAAAAAACAATCCTATGATGCAAATTTGCAAAGAAAACAGCAGGTGCATCATTTCACTGTGGGAAGTGTTACGAACAGCTGATAGGAACGGCAAAGCGTGTTTCTGGAATATTATGTTTTTGTTGCTGCAAGCGCTTTTTATGCAATTTTTGCAAAGCTATATGTGGAACGAAACCGTGACCGAGGACAAGCTGATGTCATAAGATGTAAGTACAACTCCTCCGGTTTCATATGCAAAACAAATTATTGCGCTAGCTTACACGGTTCAGGTTCTACAGGGATTTAAAAATAGTTACGCAAAACGGAGCATGCTGCTCTGACCGGCTTTAAAGGGTTAACAATGACTTTTAAAAAATAATATAAAATAGTGTGCAACACCACTGAAGTTTTTTTTTAAACTCTCTTTTCAACCAACGGCAGTCACTCTCCAAATAACTTCTGCTTAGCTTTCCGAGCTTCCCTCGGGTCCTCTTAATCAGCGGTCTCCAACCTTTTTTGCGCCACGGACCGGTTTATGCCCGACAATATTTTCACGGACCGGCCTTTAAGGTGTCGCGGATAAATGAGGGAGGGGCTAATAATCGGCTCAGTCATTTTTAATGATCGTTGAAAGCCCAGATCGTAATCGTGATTAAAATTCGATTAATTGAGCAGCCCTACCTGGCCCTGCTCGTCACAACTGGCTTTTTGCATACAAGATGGCAACAGCAGAAACACTCATGTCAAGGCTTCAAAATGGCACATCAGAAACCAGTGGATGACGTCATGGTAAAAGCTACATCCATCTTTTATAGCTCTAACTGTCTATAGCTGCCGCCTAAAGCCTGACTTGACTTGAAGACATTCACATTGCACAGATGCTTTAAAAGTGAGCTAAATGCATATCTGCTAGATGTTATTTGGGTGATATTAGTGAACCTGTTTGGATTTACACCATGCTTTGTGTAATTATTGAGTCCTGCTTTCACTGGTTACATGTAGTCTTTTTTTTAATTTTTCTATTATCGTATGCTATTTAAACACATTTTTCTTGGCTGTTTAATCGTATTAAAAACACAAAAGTACATTTGTAATCTATTTAATGTTTTTGTTTGTTTGTTTGTTAAGATAAGATAACCTTTATTAGTCCCACACGTGGGAAATTTGTTTATTTCTGGTGTGAAGATTTGTCAAGAAAATATCAGCCTCTACTTAAATAGAGGCTAATTAGAGGTCCAGAGGTGTACTGCAGTTCAAAATCCTCATTTATCTTATACTGTGCCCTCCAATGTCTGAAAAAAGCTCTTAATTACTCCTCTTCCAATTGGCTGCCCTTCATAGACAGAAAGCTTAAATAGCAGGTGGGTGGGGCTTCTGTGCTTTCAGTGAAAACTACGTGTCTGAGATAACAATATTAAGGATTAGCTCTCATCTTTAACAACACACACAACTAAAATTAGAAAAACACAGCTTTGACTCACTGGTATAACTTATAAATGCTAACCTTGTTAGTTGAGGTCATACCCTTATTTAAATGCTTATTAAACACATTTTCTTTAGCCTGAAGCTGTTTCCAGTGTTGAAGATTTGCTAAAATGTCTCAGAACCTGACAAACCCTGAAGATATTTTTAATTTGCAGCACTATTTTATGTGTATGAACTCTAGGAATAAACAAAGAGAGGAATATATTTCTGTTGTCACCGCAGGTATGTTGCACCTAGGATTTCACAGAAGGCTCCACAGAATCAGAGTTAACCATGACACACTCCCCCCCACACACAGAGTTTAATGATCCGTATTTGGTATTTTATGGCTTCTGTGAAGGGAGGCAAAAAGAATTTGAGAAGGATGGGTTGCCATGGCAACTGAGGTTCCTAAAGTTCATTTAATGTTGTGGGCCAGTTGGGGCCTTTTGATGCTAAAACTATAAGAACTGACAATGAAAGTAACCCACATGGCATGGATGTAGTGGGACTGGCACCAGTAAAATCTGTGTACAATGGTGTATAGATGTTACACACACACATAGTGATGGTTGGTAAAGCAACAGACAGCTATATCAGCAGAGGCAGGTTTTAAACCTCAAAATGTTTTGGTACCGATATATAGAGATCACAAGCACAGACTAAGAAAGAAATTGCACTGACTGTCTGGTCGGATTCCTATTCATGTTAAATATTCTATATTTTGTCTTGTTTTTTACTGCTCAGCCATGTGTCTTACACATTAGGTAAGAACTTAAACCAAACACACCACTACACAGCTGTGATGCTACTCTGCTACGTGCCCTCCAGTCAGTTTTCAGAATATTGTAAATTATAGAGAAGGAGACGCTCTACTAGTGAAAATGTAGAGCATCTTCTTCTGCACTATATATCTTTGCTGAATGTGCTTCAGTCACACTAGAACACAAAATAGGATCCCAGCTAGAAAATAAAATTGTGGCGATTTTGTGGTGATTTTTTGCATTCAGTGACCGATTGCAAGCAGTTGTAGCAAACAACTGGAGACCCCGAGGTTGAGCAATCCTCCCATTAACCTCTGGGTGAGGCGAGGCATGCAAGGTGAACCCAAGGTGACTGTGCAGGTTGTCTGGCAGGAGGCAACCAGTCTCCAAACAGTGTACTCAGACTTGCTGTAGAGTTTGTGATATCCAATTTAGAACCATTCAAGAAAAAACAAATATTAAGAAGCTGAACCCAGAAGCCAAACTTGTTGATGATTAAAAGTCTACAACCCTGTTGGAATTTAAAATCTATAACTTGTAACTATAAGAATAACATTAAAATTTGTATGCACTTGCAAAAAAGACTGCTTTTAAGTGTAAGTGTTAAGTATTTTAACTAAACCATTACAGTGTGCACAGTCTCACAAATACAAAGCTCATTTTTCAGGTCCTCTATCAGTCCCTAGTGGCCTTTCAGTAATACTACATCAACTGCAGCAAGAGAGAAAAAACGTTTTTGTAAAAAATGTAAAAGAAAAATCCAGTTCTGAGTGTAAAACATGTAAACAGAAGGTCCTATCTCAGTTTGTTGTAATGTGTTTTTATTACTTTATGCAAAAGTCATTTTTAATAAAGTCTTGATTGCATAAGAATGCAACATAAAACTGTGTTTCTTTGATAAACAGTCTCATCCATTATTGTGTATATTATAAAATCTGCGCAGAATAAGCAGATGAAAGCACCTGTGTGTTTCTGGGCATGTCTGTTGTCTTGCCTCTGACTGGCTTCTGAGTGCCACAATCTGATTGGCTGCTTGGCTACTGCAGTCTCTGTATTCTCACAGCACTTGAGATACAGATGGACGAGGATAAAAACACAGCAACTCTTGAACTCCCCTTTTCTGTCATTTCTTTTCACATTTCACGGCAGCTCATCGTGACAGACTCCACATCTGTTCTTCTTCTGAAGCACATTCCCATGACTGAATGACAAATTGGCTATATTTTTAGTGTCTTTTTAAGAAGTTAAAACGCCGGCTGAAACCACATGTACCATGCATCAGGAAGCCCTATGCCTCATTAGGTCTCCTTACAGTTGGCTGGCAAACCCGTCCCCCGCTCCTCTCACTGGATGGCAGAAGATGACGTCGCTCTGCTGCTGGATTACAGGGTTGTGCTGATGTAAGGCTCCCTGCACGTCTATATGGGTGCGTATGATCACTGAGAAGCAGACAGACTGACTGACTGCTCAGAAGAAAGGACAAACAAGAAATGAGATAGAAACACCTTCAGACAGAAGTCAGTCGTGTTTTCTTAGCCTTCCCCAAAACACCCTTAAAGCAGAGTTAATTTCAATATGGTTTACTTGACAGCAAGCAAACACAATAAGGTCCAAAATGAAGAAAAGAGAGGATGGGATTAGGTACAGTACCACTGCTCGCTGCTAATCTTCCCTGACAGAGACAGAGCACTGGTCATGAATAAATTAACATCTGCCCGGGACCAACAGCATGCATAGCACGTAATGCATCAGCAGGGATGAGCAGTAAGTGTGTTGTGCAAGTCAACAATCACACTGTCTGTACATGCACACACAAAATCCTGTTTGCAACATCAATTTTCCCTCATTATACAAATAGCTTTACTGATATTGGATTTTTGGGATATATTGATATTAGAGTTTAACAAGGCTAAGAGGTTAGATCCATCTTGGCAGCGGCTGTGCTCGGATACATAAGTTCTAAAAGCCAACATCAGCATATTAAAAAAGCAATGTTTAGCATGTTTACCATGGCAGGCTGTGCCTGACGTCGGACTTCACTAACTACATACATATAAGTCTGCCATCTTACTGTCCTGTATATTATGGGGTACACTCAAAGTATCACATATCACTAACCAGAGTCAACAAATTTTCAGATTCTGAGTCCCTCTGTCCAATGGATGCAGATATATAACTGGATAAGTCATAATCCTCCTGCAGGCAACACAAGTAACAATAAATCATAATAATTCAGAGGAAAACCAAAATCAGTCAGCAGGATTCATCCAGGCATGTCGCACCCTAGTGCCACCCTAGTTTTGCATATAACAGTGTTGCCTATTAAAGTAAGATAGCATTAACAGTTTGAGCCTAGCTACAATTAACACTGAATATAAATTCTAGAACTGAATATGTTGTATATTGTTACCTCCCCCCCATCATAGAAAAATCTGTGGCATTTTGTGGAAATTTAAGCATTAAGCATTCTGGATTTTATACTTCGTGGACTACATACTTATTTATTATATAGGCTATACAGAGCATGAAATCAAAATTTGCATGTTTTATGTAACTGAATTGTTTAATTATCTGGGGCAAAGAAACAAATTAAGTTATAGACTATATTTATATGAAACGTGTATACTTATTACATTTGAAATATTTTAAACAGATGTAACATCTGCATATGTATTAAAAAATTTCTTTGATTTTGACACCCCATTTGATTTCCATGCCACCCTAAGAAGAAGATTTCTCTAGATCCACCCATGGATTCATCATCTATGTTCGTTAAATGTCATTTTAAAATTTCGTGGCAATGCATCCAGAGGAATTGGTGATCACAGATAAAGCGATTAAAAAAAACAAACGTAAAATAAACCAACGTGTTTCACAGGATTCCTCACATATGGTTTTTAAAACCTATAACAAGCTATAACAAAACTATAACAGCTCATGGCTGTCTTTGGCATTGCAATTTTTTCTAACTAAAGAAATAAGAAAAGTTATACAGATGACCTGTCATGAGCTAATATGGGTTGATAAAATTAGCCTGATTTGTCAAAAATTTATGGAATTTATTTCTTCCAGCTTTTGATGTTTTATTGAAATAATTAAGCTGTACTGCTGCTGTAGATGTCCGTCCCAGATGACGAACTGCAATCTATTTGGAAAATACAAAATAAAGCATTTTTTCTCACTATTTTATTTGAACATTAATTGACCTGAAACAATTTAACCTTGTTAATGAATCACTGAACAGAAAATCTGTGAGCTACACTCTAATAATTATACCATTTATCAAATACAACTTCACTGGTTTTCAGGTTCTTAACTGTTAAGATTTATTGTTTTTCTCTTTTAATTTTACTAATTTATCCGCATGATAATGATCACAATATTTGGATTCTGGGGAGATGTCCAAAAAAATTTGATAATTCTTATATGGACTTAAGTAACACTTTTCTGGTATTATTATCTAAAGTTTGACTGATAAAGAATAAGCATTAAAAAACAAATCAATTTTGTGGTATTTTAGATTAAATTTGTATTACAAGCTTTTTATTTATCAGCTTGATTCTCAACAATAAAAGACTTCAGTAAACAGAGACTAGCACTATGTGAGCGGTGAGCTTAGCTTTACAGCTCACAGAGCACAAAGCTAATTAAGAAATTGCTCAGTAAATCAATAGGGCACTTAAGATGAATGTTCAACATCAGCATTGCTTTTTCCTCTCTTTGCTGAGTCTCGAGCCAAGTGACCATCATCATTCATAGACAGCGAGCTGTGGTTCCCATTTTAATGTCCTACACTTTTTTAATTAAGCGTCCTTTGTCAGCCACAGATGGCTGAAGTAAAACCAGAACTTATGGGTACAACAAGCTCATGACATGCTGCAGCTATCGTAATAAACTGAAATATTGGCGATATATATATCGGAGAGTTGGCAGTTCGTCTTGTAACCGGAAGGTTGCCGGTTCGAGCCCTGGCTCGGACCGTCTCGCTCGTTGTGTCCTTGGGCAAGACACTTCACCTGCTGCCTACAGGTGATGGCCAGAGGGGCCGATGGTGCGATAGGGCAGCCTCGCTTCTGTCAGTCTGCCCCAGGGCAGCTGTGGCTACAACTGTAGCTGCCTCCAGCAATCTATAATCATTTCACTTTGGTTACAACTTCACTTTGTGTTAATTTGCTACAAAATCCGAAAAGAAAATCTCAAGAATCTTTTTTGGAAAGATTGATCAAATAAACATGAACGAGAGGTTCCTTAAATTTTAAGATATTCTTTCATACTCCAAGGACAATTCACCTCGTATAAACTGGTTAGCGTGAACGGTCGGTGTGAACAGCTGCAATAAGAACAGGTGTGTCTGAAAATAATTTTTAGCGCATAAGTTATTCCCGCCTGACTTGCCTGAGTATGATCACAATTGTTTTTTTCTCTCTATCAAATTAACTGAATAAAAAGTTTCTCTACACCAATGATCCCATTGGAAATGATGAGTGCTAAAAGTCAGTCTGGGATATTTTGTGTTGGGTGTCCAGATGTTCGGATCTACAGTTTGACGAGGAGGAGTGTCATACCACAGAGCAAGACAGATTGCCACTATTCACCTTCTGTCTATGTGCATATTGTGTAATACTGCTGCATTTTTCTGCATCTTCATATGGCCCTGAAGATGAATCACAGGAAAATAATTCACTCCTCAGTCGATGGATGTGGGCGTCAACCTCACATCACCTCCTCTGCCACTGCAGTTGCTGCAGATTAGGCAGTAAAGCTGCATTCAAAATTTCATGAAAATAATAAGAAGCAGAGACTTCTCACCTCAGCCTCCGGGGACTAAACATCTTGTCTTCTGCTATTGTCTCACTGAACGCTCACTGACAAAAAGCAGACAATAACACTATGAAAAATTAGCCTAGTGAAAAAGGATTATGAAAAGCTCACTGCTGTTATGAAACACCCACGGGATTTTCTGATGTATGACTTCATGCTGATGAGATGCTGTTATACCAGTTAACGCTCCATCAAATAATTCATCGGTCAAAAGTTTCCCCGAGTAAAATTCAATCCAATTTTATTTATATGGCACAACAACAGCGCCTCACAGCACTTAAAGACTAAAAGTGAAGTATTTCACCAATGAAGGCCAAACTGGTTACACTTTGATTTCCTGAACCATTAAAGGTCTGGCTTTTGGTTGATCATCTGGATTTCTAGCACATCAGTTTTGCTCAGCTGCCTGCAGTTTGATCAGTTCAACAGTTTCATCTGTACAAACTTCACTCAGCTCGTTTTAATATTTGATGTTGTTGTGAATGTGAACTTACTGCTGATATTGTTTGCATCAATCCAACTGCATCTATATATATTCTACTGTATCTACTGCATCTACTGTACAACTGTGCAATATTTTTCTGTTTTTGCAGTCAACGCATTCAAAGGTGGGTCATTCGATGCAAAGAATGACCGACTCAGAATTAGAAGAGTTTTTTTAGACTATAATTTCGGTCTATTTAATGCAAAGTTACCTTCATACTATGAATTTTTTCCAAGCTAGAAAACCTTGAAGTACAGTATATAGAGGTGATTTAAATTTTGGCACTTTTTAAAGCTTAATTGTCTCGTGTCTATTATGTAGAGGAATGAAAATAAGTATTTTCTGATCATTTGCAAGGGGAAAGTGCATTTTGGGCAAATTTTAAAAGGCCATGTAACCATGTGAAGAAGGAGGCTGGTCAGAACAGGTCACGGCCTATGACTGGTATCCTTTTTACCGACATTCTGGTATCAAGCTGATCTTTTAGCTGTGATTCCTTCTGTGCTAAAATAATGTTAGACAATTCCAGGTTTTTTGCAGGTTTAGGCATGTCGAATTATTATATTAACAAAAGACAAAACACATGTACACAAGACATGCTGAATACTCTTAAATGGAAGAAAAGAAAATATTTTGCACTTGGTTGACAGAAGCTGTAAATCCATTTATCTAAAAACAGAAGATAAATTTCATCTGCTGTGTCAAGATATCTGAATGATACCAGGTCATGTTAATTGCAAGGTCAATATTTTGCATGAATTAAATCAAAGTTTAAATGTGTTCCATGTGTTTCCAGTGCCAGCGGCCTCTCCACACTTCTCGCTACCAGATACTGTCTAACTGAGACAAGACAAGCCTCCCCTTTGTTCTGCCACACACACACGAAGGTAAACAATGCGTTCAGTGAACTGTCTGTAAGTGTACAAGCCTCTGTCAGTCTCACTGTTTCTGTCCAGTCTGATCCACACAGGTCTCCTGCCGCTCACCTTCAAAATGTCCGCCTTGCCCGGAGAATACAGCGGAGGGCAGGAGACAGGCGTAGTTTTTTTTCCCTCTCAACCACAAACGCGCACAGACCCACATCCTGTCTGTGTCGTGACTCTCTGCTGGACCCATGCCACGCATCGACACCTCACCCACAGAGAGCACACACAGCCTTGAAACATGAAAGTATCCTGTGATTTCGTACCCATTTCAGATAATCTAGAAACTCCCTAATAACAAATCTACTTTTTGATATCTTTGCCACTGATTTCCACCATATAACACCCTCTGTAATTCTTTTACAACATAACTGTATTTCTAAAAAAAAAAAATACATATTGATTACCAGCTCTTCAGCATTTATTCTGTCCAGGAATTGCAGGGCTGCACGGGGATGACACCTTTCTGGGAAGAGTGTGGTAAATATAATAAACAGTATCTTTTTTTTTTTACCACTGAAACCAAGCTGAAACTGGTCTCTGAGGTTGGTGCTTGGCACATGCCAACACGTGCCAAAACTGCAGTACCTACAGTGGCCACTTGAGGCCTCACATCCCCATAGACTGCCATGTTAAAATGCCCACGTTTCAAGTGAAAATAAACTAGTACTAACAATATTACTCTGCGCGTGGCAGCTTTGATTGACAGATAGATTTTGAATCTCTTGGTCAAGTTTTTAGTGTTGTTGATATTCTATTATTTGCATTTGATCAAGTAGCTTCTAAGTACAAACTGTGTCTCTGCAATGAAGGATATGCATGTATTGATAACCAAGCTAGTTAGCAGTTTGTAGCACCAAAAAACCCCCAAATAAAAACAAACAAACAGAGACAGTCATGAAATAAAAGTTGAAAGGACTTAACAAACCCATGGCTGATGTAAATCTGACTATGTCCATCTTTTATATACAGTAATATGATTAGAGCTTAAATGTGAACCGTTGGGAATATTTAGAATAAAGTGAACTTAACTATCTATAAACTCTTCTGCACTTGTGTGCAGATCTAGCAGCTTGGGACTGCAGTACATTAACTGCTCTTAACACACTTGAGTCCCTGACCAAACAGTCAAGGGTCAAGCCACATTGTGTCCAGCACATGTTGACAAGCAGAATGAGTGGAAAACCCCACTGACAACCCCAAACCACTATAGATAACATAGATATCTCAATCCAAACCTTCAAATAAATCACTTGCTTCTCCTTTCCACCAGACTTTCCCTTCCTCCTCAGCTCTGTGTGCATTTTTAATGATTTTTCAGCTCATTCTTTTGGTTTTACGGACTATACAATGTAGTCACCGTTCTCTATAATAGACCTGTTAACCAATACCTGCCCCAGAAGCTTAGCATTCAAAGATCAAAATATCTCAAAACTATAGAGACAAAAAGTGGAGAAAGAAAAGCAGCTTCTGTTGTACATAGAGAAAAAAGTTTCTCCAACATTCTTAATATGAACAACAGGAATTGCAAAACACCTCTACAAAGATTCCGATTGCACAGCAACCCTGCCTGTAAAAGTTACATGGATATAAATATGTTTTAGTCAAATTAATTCAATTTACTGCATTATGCTGTCTCTGTGCTAAGCACTAATCTGTGTGTAGAAATGGAAAAGCAACAATAATGAAGGGTTCGGTTAAATGAGAAGACAAGATGAGCTAAATCTGTTGAAACGCAACTGCGTGTTCGTGCATGTATGCGTGTATGCGTGTGTGTGTGTGTGTGTGTGTGTGTGTGTGTGTGTGTGTGTGTGTGTGTGTGCGCGCTAAATGAATGGACTGTCCCAGTTCTTGGTGTCGATCTTCCACTGCAGAGGAGAGAAGAGAGAACAGGGCTGCAGGGAAGCGGAGGAAGGGAGGATAAAAGACCTAACTAACAACATCCTCATCTTCCCTGTCATTCTTTCGCCCTCACTCTGCCTACTCTCCACTTCCCTACTTTTCCCTGCTACTTCATCAGTAGCTCTCCTTGATCTAACTCAATCTCACTCAGTAAGCTTTTTCTAATTCCCCCATCTTTTCAATTTGTTTCATCATATATATTTTTCTCTTCCTCTTGCCTTTTTGTGTTATGCATCACCTCTCCCCCGCATCCCCAACAACCCTTTCTTGCCTTCCTGGTCCACCAATCACAATGCTTGAGAGGCTCTGCACCAATCCTCTGGCACAGCAACCCCCTTCACAGCCATGTTAAAGTGAACATAATATCCTGGTGCCACAAGAATGGCATAATATGGTGACATGTAACCTTTCATACAACTTTCCTTCCTATACACAGGTGTTTGCAATCTCTACAGTTCGCACATACTTTCTTCTCCTTTAACGTTCCTTTATCTTATTACTTTCCTTTCACATCTCTACTCCAGCTGTATTTCTGCTCAGCTCTGTAGAGGAGTCCTTCTATTATTCATAATGCTCTCTCCTCAGTTAAGTTACTCCTTTTCTGTTATCTCTGCTCCGTCCCATCAGATTCTATATTGCTGGCATCTGCTGCTGCAGCTTGTAAATGCTCACATGTGGCTTTTTAAATCTTGATGTTATCATACAAATGACTTTGCATTCTTCTGATGACATAAAAAAAAAGTTTGGGTTCTTTTTGTTTTAGCTTGATAACTGAGTTTCTCTAAGTGGTGATAAAAACCCCTGCAACAATCAGACAGCATGAAGAGAAATGAGTGGAGTGGGTTTCATGTTGACAGCTCTGAGATGAAACCATTTAATAGATCTTTTAGTGAGTCACTGTTAGTTTTCCTTCTCTGGCTGTCAAGAAAGATAATAGAGTGATAGCTCGCTGCAGCCCAATCAGCGCCTCACAGTAGGAATTATTTTGTAAAATTAGCAACCGCCAAAGCTGCACTAATCATCATTATTTTGGCTAAATGGACTGCAGCAATACTATGTATTCATCATACGGTATGTATCAGCTTTGTTATAGCCAGAGCAGGCTGCTGTTTTCAGCAACCTACCTGCCCTTCCCCAACAACAAACATGAAAAGCTGGTGACACAGTGTATAAAAATATCACTTTTACTTGAAGTGCATTGCTTTGTAGCTGACAGTAACTTGCCTCAAAGATGAGATTTAATTACTTGCCCATGTCAAAGTAATTTTAGCTCATATCAGGGCTGCCTATCCTAGGATAGCGTGTTGATGTGGTGGACGAGAACAAGTACTTGGGTGTGCACCTTCAACAACAGGCTCAACTGGGAGATGAACACAGTGGGTACGTATAAGAAGTAGATTGGCAGGCTGTGTTTCTTAAGGAAGTACAGATCTCCTGTTGTGGGGAGCGCAGCGTGCTATGTTGTGGTCTTCTGGAGGGGAGGGCTGCATTGGAGCTGGTGACACCAACAAACTGAATAAATTAATTAGGAAGGCTGCAAACTGTTCACTGAACAAACTGTTATGCATTATGGATAGTTCTCACTACCCTCTGCACCACTTACTTGAGAGACAGCAAAGAAAAGTTGGTAACAAACTGATTGGACAGATACAGGAACTCTTTCATATCACATGCATTAATTCTTTACACTGCAGCACATCTGTATAGAAAAGGAGCATCTGTTCTCTTGTGTTAACACTAGAGATGCACTACTTGATAGGCCAGGGACTGGAACGACAAACGATGAATTGTCAGGCTGCTCAGCCCAAACCAGTGACCAACCGATCAGTCTCAGACATTACCGATTATAAACCAGTCTGTTTCATGCATCCACAACACGCACACAGCGATGCGGGGAAATAGATACTCACACTCTCACTGTAAATGAGGAAGACACAAAACAATAAGGGAACCACCCCCCAAAAACTCATACGTAACAACAAACCTAAATAAGACACTTAAATCACCGTCATCCAGCTGAACATGCCCAGCTTGAAGAAGCTAACAACTGTACTTTACTCCTTTATTAAATATAATAATAGAAAAAGAAAAGTTGATTTTTTCTTTGCATATGGTATCAGTTATAGTTCTTAGAAAGAAAATCAACACTGGTAGGTCACCGTGATTAAAAAAATTGTGAAATCGCCTAGAAAACTGGTGCATTATTAGCAGTTTGTTTAACCCTGAATTGTCACCACTCTCCTCATACACAAACACAGTTTTTTTTACTCTCTACTAAAACTTAAACTGTTATACTGAGCAACTTTAATATCATCTAATATTTGCTATTCTTTACGTATTCATTAGTGCATTTCGTATGTGAATCTGAATTTGACATTTTGCTTTAGCTTTGCTGATATTAAAATATTTTTGGACTTCTGTAATATTAAAATATTATTTAATATTTGAATTTACATTTATTTGAACTTAATTCACTGACATCCCATAGTTGCAATGCATGCCCCTTTTGCCACTAATGTCAATATTGTGTTTAGTTTTTGTCTGAAGGTATTCTGTTAACAATATTAAATAGATATAGGAAAAACATTCAGCGATGAAAACAGACATTTTTGGGGGTATCCACTCAAAATATATATCTAAACCATTAATCAGTAACAAATGTTTGCAGATAGTTTTTAGACCACTCACCAATAAAATCAGCTAAATATTGCAGCTCTAAATATGATACATTTATAATATTTGTTTCATCTTGTGTTTCTGTTTCACTGGCGCATCACCATATGCCTTAGGGACAATGTGGCAGATTGGCCATCACATTGATTGATTGATCAATTGGGGAGAAGATTAAATTGGTTTCGCATGGTGAAAGTGTGAAAATGCATGTCCCCTTCCCCCACTGCTAATCCCGGTATCCTTAATAGTCATAAAAACAGCCCAAAATACAAAGTTTACTTTGAACTAATGTAAGCAAAAAATTCTGTCCTCTTTCATGCAAACCTTCCAACATGCAAACAATAAAAAATACAAGCATGTGTGCTCAGAAAAGACAGACAACAAAGAGAAATGCAAGGACTGAATATTTTAATGGGCAGCGGGTATAATGGAGTGGAGGACAAAGAGATATAAACACGCTGGTGGAAGAGCAGGAAAGAAGAGCAGGCTTCTGACATGAATCTTGGCTTAAATAAGTGTCGGGGGATTAATGTGGTACAATGCATGGTCACAGGGGATCTCTGTATGTGTGTGTGTGTGTGTCTGTGTGTGTGTTTGTGTGTCCTGCTTCCAACCCCCAGTCCCAGAAGCAGAAGTGTGGCAGAACAATACAGCCTTCTGCCAGCTGACAGACATGCAGGGAGGGAGGCAGGGCATTGATGGAGAGTGGTTAAAAAAAGAGGGAGAGAGAGAAAGATAAAGCCGGATGGGTAGGGGGAGAGCAGAGTTGAGGAGAGAAGCGGCAGCAGATAAAAAAAAAAAAAGACGCCAGAATCGAGTCCTTCCCAAAAATAAACCTCAGAAGAGGCAGCGTCTTTCCAGCCTCACCCCCCCCATCCCCCTTGCTAATTCTTGTCTCACTTTGAAATAATAGAGAGCTCAGTGCTCCCTGTATGAGACCTTTGTTGGATTTCATTCTCTTCAATCCATATATTCAGTTTAATACAGGTTCATCCTCTCAGATAGTCCAGTATATCTTTATTTGCTTTTACATTTGTTTCATATCAGTGTATAGCCATGCTAGCAGTTTGGTCCATACTCCCTCTGTATCAGCATGCCAGACACACTACTCATCACATACTGATGCTGGGTCAGGACCCAAAGAGATCACAATGCCAGTGTGATGCTGCTTCCTTAGCTATTTCTAAAAGTGTTGAAGGATCCAAAGAGCTCCATAAAAATCCCTCAATATACAAAAACTGTGCCATGAGAAAAGTGCTACGGTATCCTCAGTCACAAGATACACATGGTACACAAAGGCCGTATTAAAGAAGTAGAGAAAGGTGTTGCAGATAGGAGAACTTCATTTCTGTTCTATTTTTACTCAAAATATGGTGTTTTTCTAAACCCAATCAAACAGTTTTAGGTCTTGTGACTTCTGTTTTCTACGGAGCCCCTCTGATGACATGGTCCAAAAAATAAATAAATTGTGGCCACAAAATACTACTTCATGGGCACGAAATGGGTATAACGTGCCCACGAAATACTTATTTGTGCCCACAAAATACTATTTCGAGGGCACGAAATAGGTATAACGTGCGCACGAAATTCTAATTTGTGGGCACGAAACACTTGACCGATAACCGTGATCCTTCCCAGGCCCTTGCAGTTGGTTGACAATAAAATCTATCCTGGCGTCCAGCATGCTGGAAAGTGAAGCTATGGAGTTTCTCTTGATTAAATTATGAAAAGAAGGAATTCCTCACTAAGTGTACAATGATCGAGGAGTAAGAAGGTGTTGAACATCATGTTATGACAACTTAAAAATGCTGATATTTTGTAGGTATAAAGCTTACTATGTTTGGCATCTTCATATGAAACTAGCATGCTAAAATACTAAATAATTAACACTGATGCTGACGCAAAATTGGATATTTCTCCAGACACTTCCAGTAGTAAAACCAAATGACTAAACAATTTAAACCATTGACTTGATAAAGTTGCTAACTGAAAAGTCTATACCGTCCATTTTTTAAACTGAATCGTTCTTATTTGATCTGTTTATCTAGTATTATCTATAGATCTATAGATTATTTAGACATCACACTTTCCCCCTGCCCTTTTAATCATGTTTACTCCCTAAATTTGATTATGAGTCATAATTAAATACACTTCAAACTCATGCGAGACTTAAAACACGTAATACATGGTAAGAATTTAAATGTATCCTGCCGACTCTCTGTTTGACTTTCAAGTCTGAGGACAAGGCAGGGGTCAAGTAAAGCCGCCACAAACTGGAGTAACACAATCACTAAAAGCACAGTGTCCAAAATAATAAAGGAAATAACCAGGAGATGAATAAGTAATGCCAACAATTCTCACTAAGTGTAGTGTTTTCAATCTGGCTTGAAGCCCATCTTATTCCACACAGTGGTTTTAGTCTTTTGCTACTCTGGAAGGCATCACAAAAATTACTTTCTCAACAAAAAAAAAAAAAAATTGTATTATTAGTCCATTATGCTTCCAACATAGGAAAACTCCACCACCATGAGCTAAAGACAGTGACGTGTAGTTTTAGCTGTGCTAAGTCAGTCAGTCAGTCAGTCAGTCAGACTATTGACAAAGCAAATACACAGCAGAGCATTAATCAGTCACACACGATCCAACAGCCTCTTAATGTATAAATCAATCAGGCTAACCATAGTGTGCCACTCAGCCAGTCAGTTTACCAGCCAGCTGACCAATCTGAAAAGCATGCTGACTTTATTGCTACAAGAGATGCAACTTGTTCATGTAATCCGGCTTGAAAGCACTGAGTGGCTTCATGTTTGTCTGGAGCTTGCATCTAATAGCATTAATGGTGGCTCTTCAGTGCACTGATCTCAGTGGAACTCTTAATGCATGACTTCTATTTTCCAGTTTCTGGTAACATCCATACCATCAACAGTGTTGGACAGTGAAGATCTATAAGCTCTGTATGCATTACTGAAGCAACTTAAAAAACAAAGTAAGAGTTAAAAAGATTTCGTGCAATCTTGACTACTATTTAAAAAAATGTGGCAAAAGGAAAACTGCAAGCAATACAAATAAGTCATGAGTGAGCTTACAAAGCACATAGCTTGATTTAAAATGCCAAACTGACATCTCTATTTGTGTCATAACTAAACTAAATAATTTAATAGTGGTATTAATCTTCTCGTGTAATATCTTGGTCAAGAAGTGAATCATATTTTTAAAATATGATTCACTGCATAATGAGGTTAAAAAAAGTACTATCAGAAAGTTTAATTCTAACATTACTAACAAACACTTATATTTTTAATTTTCATACTGAAAAAACAAACAAACAAAACAAACGTATTGTAGGTTGGGATCAGTGGTGTTCCAGCCGATCAAGCAAGACAGGCAGTACTTGCCCAGTAAAGTACTTTTCTAAATTACCAGCTGTATAAAATGAAAATTACTCAAGAGTTTTAAAGTATTTTTACATATACATATATATATATATATATATATATATATATATATATATATATATATACACATACACACATACACACATATATATATATATATATATATATATATATATATATATATATATATATATATATATATATATATATATATATATATTATATATATAATATATATATATATATATATATATTTTGAAGAGCAACCCTTAAGGCTTGTCCACAGGAAGTGACTAGTAGCAACATGGTAAGAAGAGACTAATGAAAGTCAATGACATTCAGCCACTTAAGAGCACTGGTGGTGTAAAGTGACCAGGTCTCAGGTTAAACTTTTGTTAACTTCAATGTGAGCAACTTAAATGATCAATGAAGTGAAGGATACAATTAATTGCTATTAAATGGCTGGTAAATACTGTATGCTACAGGGTTACCTAGGCAACCAGTGTGATCAGTCAAGGGTGGAAAGCAAAGGGCAATAAGCAAATTGGTTTAAGTGCTGGAAAGTTTATGTAGAGCCATGAAAATAATTCAAGTGTTTGGTGGCAAAACAGATGATATAAAAGATGGACGTGGTTTCCATGATTGAAAAGTGAAGCCAACACAAAAGCCAACTGCATTTTGTGCAGGATTAAAGTAAGTAGGCTAAAGGGTGTTGCAAAAAGATTTTTTGCTCTACAGAAGTCTAAGGAAGCCTTGACCCTGACCTAAAAAATTACTTCCCTGTTCATTCTGTTCCTTCTGACTAAGCCCATGAATTTTCTCACAAGCTCCAGCTCAACCCTTACGTGTCACATCTACATCTAAAACATCAAGACATCACCATTATTACATCCATCTATTATACTGCAAATGGGAAGCAGCTAAATATCCTTAGTGGTAGATTATGCTGTGACTCCAGTGACCCATTTAACATACAGCCAACAATGATACTGATACTCTTTATAATTAGCTGTTCTTTTATGATCGAAAATGGAAGTGTGTTATTTAATCAACATTGAAGAGCCATTTCAGGCATACAGTATGAGAGAGATGACGAGAAAAGAGAGAGAGATCAAGTAAAGTGAGGAGAGTTAAAGATAACTGTGGCGATGTGAGCCGAGGAGGGAGAAGATATTTTTTGCTCCCTGGTGCCAAGAATTAGCCCTGGGCAGACGGGGTTATAGATTTACCTTGAGTGAGCCAGTGATAGCTGATATCCCCATGACAAGGTTATGCCACAAACACCGGGAAACTGCTGACGTCAGAATACACACATTATACTACATCAACATTACTTGTTGCCTTATAGTAAAACCATAAACCTGTGACCAAACCGACTCAAATTCAGCTCTTTCAGCTTCCTGATGAATCCCCATTATCATGCAGTGTTTTTATGGCACATCATTAACTGCTGCATTTGCCCTTCTACGTAGCCAATGATCATTACTGCTTCTCAAAAGAATGACTCCAACCTGGCAAATAAAATAAATACATTCCCATGGTTTTAAACTTCTTTGAAAAAATACATCTATACAACATTCTTGTGGCATTCATGTTGTTGATATTTCTTCAGGGACACTACTTTTCTCTTTCTGTATACATAGAAAAACCTATCTATTCATAAGTGTTCATGGACACAAAAAGTAAAGTCCTCTTGGGGGAGATAAGAAGTGGTGAGAAGAAATGTGTTTAGGTACCAAACTACTTGGGTTAAGAAAAAGACCATGGTCTGGGTTGATAAAAAAAAATATCAGTGTTTCACAGGTTTAGTCAGGTTTCCAAGAAAAGAACAATTTCACAAGAAATATATAACCCAGGAAAAACAGCTGGAGAAATAGATCAATGGGTTTGAAGGCTTATCAGATGCCAACACACTGCACAGAAAGAAAGAAAGAAAATTGTACAACACTTCAGAGAGACACCCATGCCCAACTATAATTAAAACTGACCAAACGGCACTAGTGTCATTTCAGACTGTTTGAATGTTTCACTTTTGAGTTGAAAGTATTATTTGCTTAACTGATTACTTGACAACTTTTGACATTTTTGCAAAGCGTACTGACATTTAATTTTTTAGTTAAGTTACTGTATAAAACACACATTTGATTTATATTGTTTGTTCCTGGAGTTTGTGAATCCATTTTCTCCAGCTGCAAAATATATAAATAATTAAAATAGCCATTAGTTGCAGCATTCACTCATCCTATCATTTCCATTAGGATGAGTGGATATAAAAACGAAAAAGAATACAGTTGATTTAAGGTGGCATTCACAATCTGATCTGTTGCTTAATTTCAAGGATTTTCTCCACTTAAACTGAAAGAAAGACAGATTTTACGTCCTATTTTTTCAACTCACAAAACCCAACATAAGACACTGCACAGAAAATTGTTCCAATGAACCGATCAATTTTGCTCAAAGTGGACAAGAGAAGTGAAGGGTTCCTATAGCCATATGAAAGTTAGTCTGGTCTACGCAATTTTTTCGAGTTGAAAGATTCCCTAAAACAGCAGAGTCTGCATCCGATGTCTTAGGTTGTTTTAAGGCAAGATTTTCCTCTGAGACTACTCTTTGGAATTATGTAAAGAATTTTAAGCACATATGGGCAAACATCTGTTATGAAAATGATTTAGTGGCAGATGTAGGAATGGACTTCTTATATTTAAGTTATTATTTTTTAATTCCTACACCATGTCTTCTCATAAAAGCTTAATTGCCAATGAATAAATTAATAAAATCACCACGAGAGCACAGCTAACTCACATCTAGCTGACTTCCTGTAGGCCAAGGAAGTGATGTCCATTTTGACCTTGATGTTAATGAGGTCAGGGGTACTGACTCTCTGTGACAGGTGGCTAACCCTGAACTAATTATAGCCTCGGGCTGGTCAATGTGTACAAACACAAAAGCCCAAATGTCAGCATGTGCACGCAAGAGCAAACGGGAAGCATTTTAAGCACAAACAAAGATGCATTTGGACAAATAAGCACATACGCGCAAGTTGTCAAGGGGATTCAAACACTGGACCTGATGCTGATGTCCAACTTCAGCTAAAAGACTGATAGTTTACAAAGTGAAGCTGTCAATGCAGTGAGGAATATTTATTGATTTCAAGTCAGACCTATTGATCATCTTCTAGGTGCTTTTGTGTGTCAGTGATTTCGTCTTAACTTCGTCCTTGCACAATGACTTATGTACAGGCGCACACAGACAGACAGCCCACACCTAACCGCAGGGTGTGACTGCTGACGCTTTTGGCTGGGGTACACGTTTCTCCCCCAAAGTCCCACACCTCTCACGTCACAGTCGAACAGGAGGTTGAATGTGTGGTGTGATGGCATAAAACGGGACATTATGTTTTCTTCTGAAAAAGTTCCTTAAAGAGAGGAAGATTTAAAGTATGTGTGTCCCTATAAGTGGTACCTTTTTTATGTATTTTCAAAATATTGTTTTCTTTACAACAAAGCCACCAAACCAGTGAATTTAAGTCACTTAAAACATAACAGCAGCTGACACAGCTGCCTGAAATCCCAGTCTGTTCTCTGTAGCTGATTCCTGTCATCTTCTCCTTTCTTCTCTGCCCATGCTCCCTGCACATCCATCTTTGTCTTTTTTCCCCCACTCACCCCCCACAGTATTCCCTCTGGGACCACCCCTCTTATCCCGCTGAGTGTCTCGTACGTGCATGCATGATTATGTGTGTGCATGTGTGTGATGGGAGGCTGCATCGTGACAAAAGAGAAGCACCTAGCCTTCACTAGACCACCACATCTCAAACATTTCTCTTTCCTCCTGTGTGTCAGCTCTCATTCCTCCTTTACTTTCCCTCTTACTAAGACCAATTTTATCCCTCTAAACTCATCCTTCCCTCCTTGTCTTTCTCTACCTTTTTCTTTGGTTCGCGAGACCGTTTCCTTGACTTCTTCCTCTCCTTCTCCTTCTCTTCCTCTGCAGCGAGGTTCTCGTCCGCCTTTTTCTTCAGCTGCGAAGCGGCATGCGCCATGGTTCTCCAGCCCAATTAATCCACACAGGTGGGAACTGAAAAAGGAGGGATGAATGAAGGAAGGGAGTCTGGACCCAAAGTCTCCCCTTTAGCCTTATCTTCTTGGCTCCTAATTATCTTTTTGTTCCTCCTCTTCTCGGCTGTTCTTTTGTCAGAGAGTGAGCCCTCACAGGTGTGTGAGAGGGAGATTGTCTGAGGACTTTCCTGTCCTCGTTTTAAAGATTTGGCTCTCTCTTTTGTGCCTTATTTCCCTCAGCAGCTATCCACTGAGGTCCAGTTTGGGGCATGGCACAGACAGGACATACTCCTCTCTTTCACCTCTGCAAAATCCACGGCTGACAAGACAGCTGCTTCCACTCAGAGCTCACAGTGTAAATGAGTGCCAAATTATAACAAATACAAAAAGAAGAAGAATTTCCTTTAAACATTTAGGATCCACACACAGTTGAAATGGTCCTCTTGTTAATGAATAGTGTATAAATGAAAGCTTAGTTACAGGTAGATTAAGAGAGCTTCAGGGATGGAGGTCCAAAAAGGGGGCTCAATCTCCAGCCCTCAGCCCAGCAAAAAGCTCTGTCTGGGTGTAAAGTCTGGTCCTGTTGCCTGCTTGACTGGTTCCCAAAGTCTGCTGCCTGCACCTGAGCACTGAGCCATCCTCTATGTGCACACACACACGGTCCGCAACGCCTCGCCGGGACACATGAACAGCAGGGAAATGACAGAGGAAAGGAGGTTTAGATAGGAGAAGGAGAAGGAGGGGGAGGAAGAGGAGGGAGGGGTGCAAAAGGAGGGGGCAGAGAGAGAGAGAGGTAGAGAGAGCAGCTGGGACAGCACAAAAAAGGAGGGAGTAGGGATGGATGAATACCTCTGCTTAGTACCAGCTGGCTATGGCTGAGCGATAAAGAGAGAAAGGAAGATGAGACTCCATGCAGGGTACATACAGTACAAACACACAATGGGAGTCCAGCATATCACACCGTGCAGAGGTCTGCAGCCATGACGCTCTGGTTACGAAACTTCAGCATCTTTGCCATCTTGATCCTCATTTTATTTCCTTTACATATGAAAACAAGGGCAGTTGAATACATTACCACGTTTTGTTTAATCAGAGTTTAACTGTCTGAATCATAAAGTATTACGCAGAGATCAATCTAATACAAAGCTACAATAATAATGTTTAACTTAGCTTTTGACAAACCATTCAGCATAAAGGTGCACTGTACATATAAACCCACACACTTAGTATTCTTTGGTAGGTTATAATAACAGCTAAGTATATTTTGTGACTTATGTTGCCATTGCTTTTTAATGCGAGAATACAGTGCTAACCTGCAACTGAAGTAGTGAAGTGAAGCTTTTATTTTGAAAGTTGAGCTAAATCTTATTGTGTCATGTAGAGCCAGCCTGAGGCATAAGCCGACTAAGCAGCTGGCGGGAGCCCCCAAGAGCACCTGAAATGTCACACCAGACATTTGATAAATGTATATTTATATAGTAATACAGTAATCATACACAAGACAGTGGAATATTTTGATAAATATGTCTCAAAAAGGATTTATCGCTCTGGTTTGAAAAGAAAAGAAAACACAGGATAAAGGTATTTTTCTAGGAATAATTACATTACACTCATAAGCCATGATAATGGCTGTGCTCGATATATAATGCACAAATGAGCGTCCATGGCAATATACAGATAATATTGGCAGTGCTGAGGTCAGTGGATAGTGATGGGATTAAACGTGGGCAGGGACCCCAAATGAAATTGTGCTTAAGACCCCATCAAAGCTTGGGCTGGCTCTGGTACCATGGATTTTAGATCAGAATATCCAGCTCTCTTCAATCTCAAATTGGTGAATTGATTTTGTCCTATCTGGGTGAGGACCTGTGCTAGCTGAGAAACTGGATTTTTGTTGTCATGATGATATGAAGATATCGAAACCCTACACAAACAAATCCTGGAACAGAGTGATTCAAACACAGCATGCATTCACACTCACATTTAGCCTTGCTTAATAAATTTTTCTTCTTTTTGAAGTATTTTGTGCCTATTAAAGCAGAACGCCATATTCCTGATATATAGACATTCATAACAATAAATATTGGATAATGCACATCACAGATTGCCTTTAGATCATTTAGTTCTCGTGGGGATGTGTGTCTCGACTTTACAGCATACTATGTTTTGGAACATTTAGTTTAGCTGATGTCAGTCGTTTATTTCTACACTGTCTGACTTTTTTCGACGTCGCCCCCTGTTGGCCGTGTTTTCCACTGGCTTCCGCTGTACTTTTTGTTCAGTGGTAACTAGGAAATGTTGGTATCCTGGTATACACTAAAACAGGATGGCTTATATGTTGATCTTTTTATGGAGGCTGCTCATTAATAAAATATGTGGGATGTCTTTAAAATGTGTCACATGCTGCGAGGAAATTCAGATTAGTTAGCATTGCTTACGCAAAGGTAACTTGTATTATATTGCTGGCATTGTATTACCGGCAATGGTGCATGCATTGAGATTTCACACAAAACATTTCAGCATCATACTCAGAACACTGAGAAAATATTGAATATTGAATTAATGAAAGAAACTTACTGTAACATACTGTGTAATTCCATTATGTTAAAAATGACAGCCTGGTAAATCGCAAACATTTTGACATCAAATGTAGAACTAAATGAAAAACGTATATGCAGACATGTTCGGACCAACAGATCAATTACTGGGATACTATTGAGATACATATTCATTTTAAATTAAAATAATCAGATATGGAATAACAAGACCTTAGAGGCAACTACTTTCAAGGAAGCATTACCAAGCAGCATAAAATTAATGAGAAGCAGAGATCCAGTTTGTTTCCTGAGGTGATAAGAGTAATGAGCAACAAGCCACCACATCTCCTTAAATGACGATCATTCATATTTCCGTATATACCTCACAGTCAGTGTGTAAAGTCAGAAAGACCATGTCATAAATGCATTTCTAAATCTTTTCATTTCTTATTTGGGGTTTCCAGGATGTGTGTGATGAGTCCTGCTATGAGCTCATTTCTGGATACTGCAGCCTTTGAATATTAACAACATGGGCGGGGGGATGGTCTATGGTAAGAACATGTGAGAGCAAAGGAGCCTGGCTATTGGTTGCCTGGGATATGAGAACGCTGTATTTTTTGCTGCTTTTCAAAGGGTGGTCCTACCTACAAACAGACAATAACAAAGGGGAGAGGAGAGAATGTTTCATATGAACAACCAGCATCTTTTTTCATATAACATCTATCTTCTGTTTTATATCCTTTTCTTTCTATATTTCTAAGCTATAATTAGGCCCAATAATGTTTTTTATGATTTTGATTGGCAAGACATAATGAGCAAGACATAATTTTATTAACTGTATGCAGTGTGACTGAAGATAACACCATGGGAAAGGTGTTAATATCATAATTGGGTGTTTAGTGTGGTATATCTATGCAGACACAACAGCTAAGCTGCACTACAGCTTGTGCCCCAGATATTGCCTCTGGCTACAAGCCAGTGAGTGAATGGACAAACATGACACCATCACTCAGTTGCAAATGGTGCCTATGTGCATAGCTACTGTAAAGAAAGCTTGCTAATCTTCCAGTAATAACAACTGACTGATGAAGGAAACAGTTTTCCCAGTAAAAGCAGCTAAAATAGCTCTTCAATGCCAAGCAAAGACACAATCAGCAACAGCCAGACTTTGCCATACTTTCAGTGTTTGCTATTATCACTGTCTGTAGATCTCTCAAAACTATGGCTGAAAAATGCAATTCTTTGTACAGTTTCTGATGTATAAACTGCAAATAAACAATGCACTATTTTTTATCCTTATATTTGTCCAACCCCCGTCAATGTATCCACACACACACAGAACATGACCTGGCCAGTCAACCAAAATTCTGGCAACTTTTCTTTTCCTTAGCCTGGGACGATAACACTGTGTGAATACTGATCAGCGGTTTCCTGTAAATCTAGTTGCACTTTAATCTGAATTTGAATATTTCACAGACATGTTACAAGTGAGTATTTTATTATTTGCACTGCTACTAAATGGCAATATTTTAAAAGATAATGATAGATAGATAATGAATGTCACAAAAGGTTATACTGTACAAATACTAGCTGTGAAACATTAAATTACAATTGTGCAATAACTAGAGGGAATTGGACTCAGCCAGTTTGGCAATTGTCTCGTGCAGGGCTGCTTACTAAAGCTGTTCCAATACAACAGGTCAAAGGTTATAGCATAGGACTGAACGCATATGCAATTTGGGAATGCATCAACAATGCTGACTCCCAGTCAATCCATTCATTTACTGTACTGAGCGTCTTTTTCAGTCCCCTCAACTATCATGATACATATTTAAACAACCTTAAAATCAGAAGGAAAATGTTCCACATTCAAAAATTCCACTCAAGCTAATCACATCCTAAACTCTAGTTACTGCACCATAATAAGTCATCAGTCAGTCAGTGACATCAGGATTTATTGGACTAATCCTTCATTATCTCCATCTGTAAAAGGAGCTTATGAATTAGAATTACTGGACCTTACAGTCCCTTTGTCTGTTGTGAAACTGGGATTAACAGCAGGTGATTTCTCTGTACACGGATCAGATGTTTAAAACTATTCTTTAAAAAAGACAAGGGTGTTTGTAAGTTGCTTGCAGTCTCTGGCAGTGTCTTTGCAGTGAAATTACCCTTCTTTCAGACTTTCTTTCAGCCTACTCACAGAGGAAATAGCACACTCAGGAAAAATGTCATGATTCCAAATGTGGGTCAGCAGCAAACATGCCAGCCAACTGCATTTTCCCCCCTTTTTACTCTTTCATCATCTCCTCCTTTCCTTTCAGTCTATCTCTGATGTTTTTCTTTTATCAATCTTTCTGTCCCTTTGCTGCTGATCTAACCATTGCCTGCAGCAAACTACTCAGCACACATACACATGAAACTGCAGTTAATGAAGTCTTGGAGGAGTGTGCATTACAGGGTAGAAACCAATATAGCAGATGATCACAGTATGGACCTGAGGGAAAACCAGAGAATTCCCCAAGATAAAATTGTCCACAAACAACAACTATTATCCATATGAATATGTATGAATTATAACCTATTTCATCATCTAATAATGCATCAGAAAAATGGAAAAAAACAAAAAACAAACAAACAAAAAAAACAGAATAAGAATCCTTAAAATTCTACAACTTACATGGGCACATGCTACTTTGTTCCCTGGGTTGATCATTTGCAAAGAAGCATTTGCAAAGAAAGGAAGAGCTCATCAAACTATCAAGGAGAAAACAAACACTCATGTTTCATCTGCACAAACATTCTAGACAGTATTTTATATGTTTGGGTCTAATTGTTCAGGGATCGGCAGTAAAAGCCAACAAAACAGCAGTCAGAGTGCCTTTGTATTCATGTACGTTTGTGCACAAAAGAAAAAGTTTACCTGCAATAATTTCATATCTGCTTTCATAAAAAACAGGACACATCCATCCTGGTGCACAAAATGAACGAGAAAGCAAAATGAATGGATTGCAAGCTGTTTAGTGTCGTTAACAATGACGCCCACAGATAATAACTGTGGTGTTTGGCTCCCTCTATTGGCAAATCAATTTCATACAGCCAGGTCCCTGCACAGCTTTAGTTACGCGGTGGAAGCAAATTTGCAGACATTAAATTCACAGAGACTGTTTCCTGTCACCACGAGGGAATGTGCACATATATGACTGTAATCCAAACATGAGAGCTGGGCTTTTGAAAGATTTGGCAATATAAAGGTTTTGTATACTATCAGTTGCACTTCTGATCACTTGGGGGCAGCATAGCACAGATAAAAATATCTTCCTGCGGGCTTGTTCAAAATACAATATTTAGAAGTTTGAGTGGCATTCACGAACAACCTAATTCAGTCCCTGTATATGTAAAATGTGAAAATGACTTGAAAAGTCAAATTTAGTTTAATTATCAGTTAGTTTTAAATAAAATAAAGAGCAAGGACCTGTCGATAATGACTCTTCACAGCACTCAAATTATCATCCGCATGAATATGTCCGGTTTTATCGAGCTGATTCGCTTGTTTTTCCTGTTTTGGTGTTTTTTAATGCAACATTCCTTCATAGAGCTTAACATAGGCAAGGACGTCAGAACAGAAAACATGCTCTTTTTCACCTGCTCACAAACCAGAGGAAACTGAGGAAAGTGTTTAGGCACTGAACATAGATTAAAGTCATTCAGAGTTTGTTTCAGCCTCCACCAGAGCACCAGGTGGGTGAGGATTACAAGAGCAAGACAAAAGCATCAGATAATTTGATGTTCCATTAGTGTACATATACCTCATGGAGTTTCAGGGACTCGCTAAATAATCCCGAGTGGTATCCTTAATCCATTTGGAGCACAACTCTCCACCTTGTTCATTAAATTTAAGTGTCTCTATAATACAGCACTCATTTGCCCTGAGTTATGTCCTGATACAATATCCTGTTTGAAGAAAGGACATCAAACTTGATGCAGTAAATCTTTAACTCGATATGCAACCTCACTGTGACTCCAAATTCCACTTGCCAGAAACAGGAATCATTACAACTCCAGTAACAATGATATTTCAAGTTTAATATCGCTGATTCATGCACTTCTTAACTCTTAATCCTAGTTTGCAGAAGAAAGCAAGCATATAACACAAACAACACCATAAGCAGATTACTGAATTCCCCAAACCACAATACCACAGCCACAAATATAAGCTGCCAATGTGAAAAATGTATGTTACCAGTGCAGGATAAAGCAAATATACCAATTTGAGCCTCAATAAAACAAGAATGTCCCGCCGCAGTAGCATATTTTCTTCACAGTTTTTTCTTTTTTCTTTTCTTTTTTTTTTTATTAGTTCAGGTACTCCAGTCTTAGAATTATAGTGATTTATATCTTGTAAACAATACTGAACTCCACTTGTGTTAAAAGCCAGGATATCTGCTGACTGACAAGCCTCATCGCTAACAACAGGAGAGCCGGATGTCCTATTGTTAATAAGTGGCACTCCTGCACTGGTCCAACCAGTATCTGCCTGCATCTGAGTTTGTCAAAGATGCAGAAAACACTGAAAATTCACACACCAAGGGACATGAAAAAAGGTATAAATGGAAACCTTGACCAATCAGAGAAGACTATGAGGCCTTGAGCTGCTGCTGCTGAATCCTGACTTAAATATTGCATGGCATTTAATGAATTTAAAAAACGACTGCGGTCTGGGGTGTGGGGTGTGGGGCCTCCCTGCTGCTGCGGAGTCGGGGTGGTCTGCCTCTCCCCACCGCAGGGAAAAGGGTAACACCACCTGGGTCTGGGTGCAATTCCCCCCTCCAGGGGCAAGGGTACCTAGACCCGGTTTGTAGAGTACGCTTGGGGAGTGTGATTGTGTGTACAGCGTCTCTTTATGTCTGTCTCCACGTTGGTTGAGTGTGGAGTGAGTGCATATGAGAGCATGAGGGTGGGAATGGATGTTTGTGTCTGTGTGTGCCTGTATGTCTGTGTCTATATGTCAGGTTGGGTATCAGACGCCACCTCTCTGGGGACACCTCAGGCCCTCCAAGGTTTGGAGGCCTATCTCCACCCACCACCACTTCCCCTGCCGGTGGCGGACTCCCTCAGGTGTCGGTGTGTTGGTGGTTCTTTGTGTCTGGGGGTGGGCGTCCGGGTACACACCGGCTCACTCCTTGGCGGCCGCTTGTCGGGGCCTGGGGCCTGGGGCTCGCTCGGGCCCCTTTGGAGGTGGGGTGCCCCCGGCCTCTCGGCCTGGGGCTGGGTCACTCAGGCACAGCTGGGGGCCGGCGGAGCTCACGGGCGCGTCACTGCAACTCCCCCTGACTTCTGCTCCGCGGCTGCTGGGCGAGCCCTCATCTGGGACTCTCCTCAGCTCTTACTGGAACAGTGGCGCGGCTGCCCCTCTGTTGGTCTTCCATGGTCTCTTGTGTTCTGGGGGCCTCTGGATGTCTGGAGTTTTGATCTCCTCCATACCCGCTTCACACCCTGGAGGACGGGGCTGTGGCCCCCCCACACTCCCTAGCAGATCATTACATGGAGAAACCTTTGGAATGCAAGCATGCTGATCCACACAGGTATGCACACATGGGTATTCACAGACGCGGACTAAAGCTTTCTTGGCTGCTGCCTCAAAGCACACTGTGCGCTGTCTATCTTGCGTGCTGCACAATATCGTTTATTATTTAGTAAATATTGATATCTATGACTAGCTAGTTTATTGTGATGGTGCTTTGTTTTCTCTATTATTATGTTGCTCTTTGTTGTTTGCTGTCTCCTCTGTTTGTTTTTTTTGTTTGTTTGTTTTTTTTCTCCATACAGGTGACCCAGGAGTTCTTTTTTTTTTTTTTCTCTCTCTCTTCCCCCCCCTTCTCACCGTCTCTTCTCCCCTTTGGTTTTCTTTCTTTCTCTCCCCCTCTTTCTCTCATTCATTCCCCCTGTCCTATTTATTATAAAAAAAAAAAAATTTAAAAAAAAATTTAAAAAAAAATGACAAAGGATGAACTGAAGCTCTGCCATCACGTAATGTCGCATACTGCTGTTTCTGATGTCATTTAGAAGAAAAAAAAAAAAAAAAAAAAAAAAAAAAAAAAAGAATTTAAAAAACAAAATGCAGAGGTCAAAGGTAAGAGACCATCTTACTTGGCACATCATCGACATCTGAGTGGATTTAGGCGTGAAGTCAGGGTTTTATAAAAAATAACATCATTTAGATGCACGTGACATCTCAGATAACTGCTCGGCCACACTTATTTTAGACAAAGTCTTCATACTGTAAGCTATCCAATTCTTTATTTTAAATAAAATACAAGAACCTTCTGTAGGAACTTTCTTTCTGTAACTTTTGTGGAGGGGATGTGGTCCTAATGGAAAGTCATTCAGAATTGTTGTTTGCTGTACACCATACATACAAAGCATAAACAAGAACCAAAAGTTTGCGCTTTTTCCAGGTTTGACTACTGCTTAGCAAGAAGTTGGCCAGTGTTTGCAGACAAGAGGGCATTTTTCGTGCAAACTACAACAATCTGCTATTGACCAAAGCTACGATAAGAGGGTTTTGGTAAAGCACTCTCTTTGCGACAGCCAGCAACCCCCAGCAGTCACTCTCAGACCAGTTGGAGAATACACATTTTTATCTAGCAACCTGTGGTTGCCAGGATGTTACTGAATGGTTTCTAAGGCTCTGTGACTTAGGCATGAAACATCTTTCAATGACACAGTTGCAGTACAAACACAAGAATAACATCAAACATCAGTCAAAGTTGGAGATAGTGAAGCTGGAGTCAGAAATCCTGTGGAGATTTTTCCCTGGCAGTCTTTAGGTGACTTTAAACAGCAAGTGCTGCCTTCATAATCTGTAAACTGCTGGGAATATTTAAGTCTGTGTGAGTAAATTCACGGCCAAAAATCTGGTTTATTGTGCAGTAATTATTATACTCTGATCTACTTTTATCATGCAATAATAAATATTACTATATTACATTTAAAGACCGATAAATTTCTGGTTTGCACCGATATATAAAAATTTGTAAATACGGCTGTTAATATTGCAAATCCAAGCAGTTGTTGGTCTCTACTAAATACACAAATAAATGACACATCATAGCTCTTGCAGTGACTCTCAACTGTCATGTCTAAGAAGTACACTTATTGTTTTGACGTCACATGGCCTCTGTCTCCCCCGGCTGTTTCTTCACTCTGTCTGATACTCTCTGCAAATCTCTCTCTTCCTCACGCACACACACACGCTTTATTCCTTCCACCCTCTCCACACTGACAACGCAGATATCCGACACAGTACATTGCAAATGGACCTAAACTAGATAAGGATACATATAACAACATAATACGCTCTGCAATGTTAAAGTAGCTGTTGGATGATGCTTGGAGTCTGCAGCAGCAGTCAGGCAGATTAGATCACATTTGGAGGCAAGGGGGTTTTGGGTGTGGCTGGTCCAGACAGCCCATAAAAAAAAAAACATCCATTAGCAGCACAGTTGAGTTCATAAAGGAAGATGCATGTAATAGTAGCCATCATACATCCACCTTTTCTCGGACCTCCATTACCACTGTAGCAAAACCTCTTTTTAAATGTCAAAGCAGACCAAAAATTCACATTTGAACCCAGATCTCCTGCTTCTCGAATGACCTTTGGCGCAGATGCTTTGTTTGTTATGTGAGCCCTCATGTTTGAGGAGACAGTGCAACCAACTGACCAGTTGACTTGTTTTACATGTGGTGAGGCCAGCAACTGCATTGCATCAGTTTTGGTAAAGCTTTAGATAGAACTTAATTAAAAGGTATGTATTTACAAAGTGTTTGTTATCATAAGAAAGCCCTTATAATACAATTTATTGCTATATTAATATTCTTGAAAATCTATAACTAGTTATAAAAAAACTAAAACTTAAAGACTTTAATAAAAGCCTTGAGTTTCTTATAAATGTTTGCAGCACTATAACAAGTCATTGTTTTTTTAATTGTTTATTAATAGTATTACATACTGTACTATGCACTTTATTTGTACTTAACCATAAATTTCTTAACAGTTAAATATAGTATTTGCATATAACAGATACTGAATGAAAACATAAATGACCCCACTAAGAGCTGTCACCTGAATCTCTGACTGCTGTTTTGTTTTTTAACTCAAACCAGAAGGCAACTAAAAACATATTAAACATTTACAAGTTAAAGAGCCAGGACATGGAAGAGAGCTTCAAGAATGGAACTAGACTGAGAATCGGTGAAGAATATTGCTCCGTAAATGTTGCATCAACCATAGACTGAATAGAATAGATGGACATAGCCACCACCCACTGGTTTGTTGAGTCTCATTTCAAAGCCTCAATTTTAACATTTTGGAAGCCACTATGTTGGCGTTAAGGAGCCAGAAGTGGCCTTATTTGAACAACAGATGACAACTTCAGCCAATGCAATCAAGTTTGATTAGAAAAGCGCATCCATAGACTGTAGACTGGTTGCATCACACAGACACCTACTAATTGGTGCAATCAGAACAAATAAAATATTACAGACTTCTTAAGAGTTTGCTATGCCAAGACATGCTAAGTGGCATGCAACTGCGATAAAAATGCTCCCAGAGCCACCAACTTCAAAAGGGGTCTAATTGAGTAAATCCAAATAAAAATTTTAAATAAACAAGCGCAGCACAGTTAGCACTGTTGGCTCACAGCAAGGTCCTGGATTTGATTTCTTTGTGGAGTTTGGATTTTCTATCCACATGTGGGTGGGTTATCTCGGCTTGCTTCCACAACCCAAAGACATGCATGGGGTTAGGTTAATTGCTGTAGGTGTGAATGTGAATTTAAATTGGTTTCTGTCTTTATATGCTACCCAGACAGACTGGTGACGTGCTGACGGTGCACTTGCTTCTTGGCTTAAAACAATTGAGATAGGATCCAGCCCCCCCGTGAGGTTGAAGAGGTGACCGTAAGAAAACATGGCAAAAAGAAGCTGGGTGGACGGACTTCTGTGTGTTTTAGATGACCATGTTAGGGCATCATGCAGAGCCATGGGTAGGAAAAAATGGGTCACAGTTTGATTTTGCTGCCCCCATTGGTCAAAACATCCTATGAGTATCAGTCTAAGCAGTGAGCTATTTCAATGACCTGATTACAACCTGCCAACATCAGCAAACTCCCTCTCACACTGAGATCCAGAAAGATGTTTCGAAATCATCAGGACCAATCAAGGAGGCACTACTGAGGATAGAAAAACCACAAGGGGCTTGAGAAGATTAGCGTGCTATCACTATGGAGACTGATGAGGCTAACCACAGCTCTACAAATGAGCCTGAGAGAAATGTAATAAAAGGACGGAGGAGTTTAACTCGATATAATTTCAATACAGCCCTAAGTCGTGCATTTCACCTGTGCAACACATCCACCAAGTCTTCTGTTAATGAGAGCAGAGCGTTCTCACTACACAATGGAAAGGTCAGCCCTATCATAACAACGCTTTAGTTTGAATTAAAGTGACTAAACCCTGTGGTGATTTCCACAAAAGTGCCATCTAATCCCTGGCGTTAATGGTCAGCATGTGTTAAACTATATGTCAAATCTGCTTTTTACCTCCTGACTTCTCAAGCCAAAAGAAAGAAGGATAGAGCTCGCAGGACAAGTATGAAGGGTTCAAATGAGGGGCTGAGTCCACAGGCACGATTACAGCCACTTACCTAGAAGAGACAGAGAGATACAAGTCAATCAGAGTTCACCTTCACTGTGAAACTAACTATAATATATGACTGAATGTATACATCTGTGTATTCAGTTATAGTTTTTCTTTTTTATCTGGGACTTTCTGTCTGTCTGTCTGGGGTCAACTTCAGTCTCCTGCTGGCGCTCTGCCAGCTGTTTCCTAGGCAACCAGATACACGAGCCACAAATAGCACTGCGAGCAGAGTATTCATTCGCCGCGCCAGGGCCATATGAAACCTCATCACACTCCTTCACATTTCACATCCCTCCACAGCAACAGATAGATCTCATTAAAGAAAATGCGAAACTATGATTTGAGTTATTTCATATTATGTATGTATTTATATAAAAGACTTGTATTTATATAAAAGACTGTGTCAGACAGTGGATGATCTGATTGGTTGCACTAAGGCCCAGTATGAGATCAATGTGGTTTATTTTTAACTATTAGTCACACAAAATCCAAAATGAAATATCTGGAGCTGAAAATTAGCTCAAAAGGTCACATTGAATGACTGATTAATCATTTCAGTTACTTATAAAACACCACAGAACACACCAAGTATTTTTTCAGATCTTTTTATTGGCATATTCAACTCAAATCTAAATGTAATCTAAGCAGTTTTAGGAAGCTGAAATGTAATTTTTGGTTATTGAGGAAAAAAAATCTTTAAAAGACCTAAGATTACCAACTGAGATGATAAAGTCATCAGGGAAATATTTACTGGGGTGATAAATCAAGTGAAACTTCTTCTTGCAACCAGTGGAGTTGACCCTTTTTCCCATAATAATGCAGGTTTATGTTTTTCCCCACTTCCTTTAAAGTTGTCTTATTATCAGGGCTGGACTGGTAATCTAACATACCGTGCATTTTCCCGCTGGGCTGGCGCACTTTTGGGTAGATGGCCGTACAAGCACTAACGTCACCCATTACAGCCATAGCTCCTCCACTAATAGGAGATGATGATGAAGTTTTATTACTTCTTCTCATTTTCAGAGAGTGTTTCTGGGTCCCCTCACATCAAAATTAGAAGTTAGCATGCTTTCTTTTTTTTAGCCTGGTTACAAGACTCGATAAATTTTGCACGCTCTCTAACGCTTGTAGAAGTTGCTCGTCGCCTGTGTGATGACTAAACCGCCAAAAAACCTCCTTAAGGATCAACTGAAATTACACTGGATTTGAATATTACATTACACTTTCATCTGGTCGTCTTTGGAGATCAAACGCTAATACTGTATATCCAACAAACTCTGGAAGCTAGTGTGTATTTACTCTAATCCATGTGGAATGATAACCCTGCCTGACATTATAAAGGTTAATTAGACATGAACTTTCCATTATGGATACTGATAGCTCATCCTAATCCATGTATTCACACACTGCAAATGTAGTCTCCGAGGTCCCTAACACACACACACACAGACACACAAGCACACACACGCACACATATACACACACACACAAAGACAGGCAAAATGCATACTTGAACGACGCAGTTACTTCAGTACCGGGATCCTGACCCCACTCTAGTAAGCATGCTCAGTAAAGATGTAGAAAAATGACCCAGGCAACAACACTTTGGCAGGCTGTCATGGCAACACATCAAGTAGCAGTCATGTGGCCACTGGCTGACGATGAGGGAAGAAGAGTACAGAATGAAGGAAAGAGGAACAATAACGGGGTAAAGACAACCAAAAGCAATGGGTAATAGGGGTGTGAATAAAAAAAAGGAAGAAGCAGAGATGAGAATAAAAGATTAAAGACCCTGGAAATTATCAGGTGAGTGAGGTGAAACGGTCAGCGAATGAAGAAATGGAAAAAGGGAAATGAACGGGTTTTGAGCCTCCATGTTTTAGATACCTAATCCTAAACATCCCTAAGGGGTATCAGATCAGATAAGTGCTTAATATTGTCTGTCTGCCAATACTGAGTCTGATTCTATTATTGAATTTAACATATATCTAACAAAGAGTACATAGGTATGAGCCTTATAAATTTGAGACTAAATACGGAAGGTTCCCATTTAAAACTACAAATTTATTGATGTGATATGCAAGCAAGCAGAGAAATCTAATCACAGTTAGTAAAGCCGGCTTTAAACGTGTATTCTTTCTAATGGCCACCAGGGGGTAACAAGATTAGTTGAAAAATAAGGCAGTTTCCACAGTCTATAAGAAAACTAGCCTACTTCTCCCTCAATCTTTGATCCCTTTAAACTTCGCAGGTGGATCTTATTCACCGTCAGTCAGTTTCAAAGCATATACATCTACAACACATTATTCAATTATAGATGTCATTAGAAAACAAGAAATCAGGGTAGGATGACAGTAAAAATTGAGTAGGAGCTGTGAGATCTACACCTTGTGTGCTACATTTTCAAAAAACAAAGGCAGCAACATCGAAAAGGGTGAAAAAAGAAATCATTACTAAAGGGTGATGTCACAGGGTCTACATCCATCTTTTAAATACTAAGATATTTATCATTCTGTTGGAGCCCCTGGCCCTACAGAAGTACAGGACTAAAACAAGAGTACAAATGCCAGTTAATGAGCTAATATGACCTAATGAAACAATATTTTTCTCTGGAAACTGTAATAGAAAAAAATGTAGCTGTTACATTCAAGGACTACAGCTTTGCGTGTTCACATCCTCTTTGGATGGAAAGAGTTGGCTGGGTTGTTTTCTTTTTCAGCTTTATCTTCACCTGCATTTACTGCAAAACTCTATAAAACTTAAAACTTGAAAATCTACTTTCACTTACAAGAATTTTTCATGTGACACTTGTTTGAGGAGACATATTTGTGGCACATAAAGATATATCCCGAGGTTGCCTGCAGAAATACACCAAAGTCCAAATCATCTGTAAGCTACAAGGAAGAAGAATGAAAAAAAGGCAATCTGTCAAGGAAAGTGTGAAGATGTGACTCATATACAAGCCGAGAAACAAAAAATCTGGAAATCAAGAGACCGTGGTTCTTTCTTTTTCCTTTTTTAAAATTAAGTAATGAAAATCGAAAATCTCCCAGACAACATAAGGGATAAAAGTCATTGTAATTGCATGACAAGGTCATATTTAGACTGTAGAAATTTGGTGTTTGCACCTATTTGTGCTAGAACCGCACAATCTAATCAATTATTTTATTGTATATGAGTGCTGTTTTTATGCTGATATTACTGTGAACACTGGTGTGTGCATGCCTGAATGACAGAGACAAATAGACTGAAACAGTAAGAGAGACGCACAGAGGGTGTGCCTGCCTCTTTGATGATGTTCTGTAAGGGTTCTGTTTGTAGGATGCTGTTCATATTGTACACAACACAATCAGATCATATTTCCTCCTAACTGCAAAGTTAGCTGTGATGGTGAATTATGACATGATTGATGATGGCACCATTCGCTGTAAACATACATGGTTTTCACACACAAACAGTCACGCACACACATGCAGACGATGATGACGTGTGTCTCAGTGTGTGAGGAACAGTCTGGGTATTTCCAGCAGGCGACCTGCCAGTACTCTCAAGTGTTCTCATCCAGAAACCCCTCTGCCTTCTGCCTTTCCTCATTCTACTCACATCATTACTGCAATTGATCCTTTTACCCTCATATTTGTCATTTTATGTTAATTATACTCCCCCATCTATTGTTATCGTGTGGAAACAGGTAACCCTTTGAATGAGGTTTATTTTGGCACTTGCTGCTAAAAGTCAAACTATAGACTTTATATGAGATGGATGTAGTAACAGTGACATGACCTACTTGCGAAACCTTGGCTTTTTAGCTGTTGCCATCTTGTATGGGACTTAAAGATACCAATAGTCTCTCCTTAGTGATTTAAAATACAGATACAGACCCAGTGCATCGATTTCTGTAAAGTTTATGGCTCTTGGAGTTTTTTATTTGGGGGTTTTAGTCTTTAGTTGCAGTTACTTTTGTAATCACTTTTCTGTTTACATCTTGAGTAGTGAGCCGTATTTACTTCTTTGTGTTTCAGTGTGGTAGAGGTTCCCAAATTTTGTTTCTTGTTAAAGCTTTGTCTCAGTTTGCCATTGTTACTTCCTGTTTTATTTTGGTACTGTGACAGCCAGTGGGCTGGCCTTGTTTTCTTGTTTTCTGTCTCTTTCAGGTATCCAGCAGGTGCAGCTGACCCAATTATGGATGCAGCACACCTGAGAAGGCCAGACTCAGTGCATTATAAAGCTACTTTAACTGAACCTCCGGCTCTTTGCCTATGGCTCATTATGCTCCCTTGAATATGTTCTGATTGGTGCATTCAGTCATGGTTGTTGTACCATTTAAATTTGTTTGGGTTTCTTTAATTTATTTCATTAAAATATCATACAGCCTTTAAAAGCCTGTGTGTGGTCTAACCCTCTGCACTTTTCCCTTCTATACCTGTCTGTTATCACTGGATTCCATCTATGTGAATTTTGAGGTTGTTGAGAAGTTGATTGCTGGATCTTTTTACCTTTATTTTAGTAGCAAGGGTACAGCAAGCAGAGCAAAAAACAAAACAAAACAAAAAAAAAACAGAAGAGGCAGAGAAGCACTGAGGGTGAAAGTGGGAAGACAGAGTGAGACAAAGGAAGAGCATTTATAAATGAGAGACTGTAAGTGAGGATGAGTTGTCATTCATGGGAAGAAAGGGAGAAACGAAAGGAGAAAGTAAGGAAAAGACTGGATGATTTAAAGTGACAGACATGAAAGAAAAGAGATGTGCACGTTTCCTCTAAAACGATTACATCACCCTCTTATGCTCCTGTTGCCATGGCTACAGAGTCACATTAGACTAATCATAACACTGTAACACCTTCACTATCTTTGCCTTGCTAGCTCCATCCATGAGCTCCAGGCTCTCTACGTTTGACTGTGTCTCGTCTGCCACTTCCTGTTAGTTGGTTTGGATAAAAGGTGGCTACTTTGCTTTCTGACTACAGAAATAGACCACCCCCCAAAGGGCTTTGTTAGACTGTTTCAAGCAGAAGATTTGATTGCACTCTGGAGGTGGAGTTGGTAGTCAGTTAGTTCTGCTGGGCAAGCTTCAGTGCAAGCACATAATTTGGTTGGAGGCCAATGTGGTAATGCACAGATTGCCCACTTGCCAACAGGTCTCCTTTCTGTTTACATAAAATCAGCAGGGACTCTCATGAATGTGACAAATATCCTCAGTGGTTAGGCCTGCTCTATTATACCAAGAGCCATCATGATGATTATTCTTGTCAGTATTAAAAATTCTTATTTAACATAACTATTCACAGTTTAACAATCAGCATGCATTTTCTGAACTACAGGAACATTGTGATCTTTATGGTTTTTAGACAGATTCTTATTGATCAGAGCCTCTTCTCTCTCTCTATCATCTTGACTAAAGCCAAGGTTTAGTCATATTTTGAGTTGTGATTATTTCCAGTATAACCTCATTTATGTGAACTTGGCAGGGATTAAATTTATATCTGAAATATGTTGATTTCAGAAAAACAAAAACCTGAAAGAACAGCGGTAAAAACGAATAAAACACATCTAAATTAAGTGCTAGTAAAAAAAAAAGGTTGAATGAGGAGATAATGCTCACATAAGAAGGACAGCATGAATTATTTCAGCAATTCCCTGAAAACCGGCAATACTGTGTGCACAGTCAGTTAAGAAAGTACTCAATCGATCGAGGAACTATGACTCTTGTCCATCACAAGTGAAGACGAAGGAAGTTGAATATAACAGAACCAGAGAGCTGGCAGAGGAACACTGGGGGTGATGGATGAGTCAGCATGGTCAGCTTGTTAAATGTTGAGTTGTGTGTCTCCCTCTGTCTTTGGTTGGTCAAAAGATTAGTTTCACTTTTTGGATATTGCTGGGTTTTAGTCTCTGTCTTGGTTTAATTAGTTTAGCTTCCCAGTGCTTGCCTGTCTGTCTCTACGTGTTTGTGTCTTCGTCTTTCTTAATCTCCTGCTAGTTGTTTCCTTGCTGCTGCTCTGTGTATGTATAGTGCATTTCCTTTCCGTGTTTGTAATTTCCTGCACTTTTTTAAGTTTAGCATTTTTTGATATAGTACTTCCCCTCCTTCATGCACTGTATTGTTGACTTTTTAAATAAGATTGACTTTTGGTTTTCTCATCAAGTCTTTTGTGTATGCATTTAGGTCAACACTACCAGTGAGTTTTGTCTTTTTTTATTTTTGGGGATGGTCCTGTGGGGCGTGTGGAGGTGCACTGTCGCAGAACAAACAAAGCAAATGTGAAAATCGAGGCAATACACCAATCATTATGCTTTGATTATCGTGTTTTAGGAATCCAAAATCACATGCAATTTGATGAACTTCCAGCCCTAATGGTGGCAGAAGAAAGAGTATTTTATACCTTATTCTTTTAGGTTACTGCTAATTAAACTGTTTTTTAAAAACTGAAACTGCCCACATATCCATTTCTATGTTAGTCCACACAGATTTGATGATGAACTTTTCTATCCTACTTAAACCTATTAAACACATCCATATGGACAACTTGTTGATGTGAGAAACAATTTACACTTTTTATTTTCTGCCTAAAGTGAACACAAATATATTAAATAGAATATACATATAATGTACAACAAAGTAAAAGCAAGCATGCACATGAAAAACCCTCTAAGGAACCTATTTATTAAACCAGCCTCACTTAATAGCAGTTTCGTCAACTGTTGGATGACAACATAAAAAGGTCTGATGAAAAATACAAAACATGCTTCAAGATTTTGTACTTTTTCTTTAAGGTTTGGCCCATCATGTCACAGCCCCTGAGATCTCATCTTATCTTGTGCTCTGTGGGTTGGAAATTGTATAGCACAGCTGAAATCTGGATGTTTTCGAGTAGAGCTACTGCACTGCTGGTGTAGGTACTGAACAGTGATCTAGAGCTGACACGCTGCAAGCTTTTCTGCAAACTATGGCTCCTTCTGAGAGTGCTGCTGCTTAGTCAGTCACTCCAACATTAAGCTAATTCACTAGCTATATGGTGTGTGTGCACATTTTACATTTTTTTACAGTCTTTGGCATAAAGTGATACTAGAAGAAGTCCCCTCTCAGCAACAACGGTATTCACCGATGGGATTTATTACTTTTACACCTGCTACATTGGCTCCACACATCAAATAGACCAAAATTGAAGGTGTGTGTTTGTTTTAATATGACGAAAATATCTTGGGGACAAGCTATGAAAATGACCACTAGCTTCTTATGTTAACCAAAGCTCACAAACAGAAGACTTTCTCTTCCCTTTCCATCATTAGCTGATAACTTGTCCACTCATAACTAAAAAGACTGACCACAAAATATTGCCTTTAAGCATTTACCTTCCTTTTTTCACTATTTATTAAAAACTGATTAAAAGAGACCTCAAATATAGTAATTTGACAAAAAAGGAAAAACAAGTTCTTTGTATACTGTCCTCACAAGAAACATGAGCATCAGTTGTTTCAGCCAATACCCCAAATCAAGATAATGTACTGCTCACTTAACTGAGAAAGTTCTCAATTGATCGAAGAATTATGCCTCTTGTCCATCACAGTGAAAGAAGAAGGAGAGTGAATATAGCAGGGCTAGAGAGCTGGCAGAGGAGCAACACTGTGGTTAATTAATGAGTCAACACAGAAGAGCATTTACTGGTTTTTAAAATGACCACAACTCTTCTATAACAACCCGGTCCCAAAGCAATTCATGAAACCTTTTCCAGAACTTTCAAGCCTGTGTATTTCAATTTGAAGTGTCTTTAAAGTGTCTGGTTTTCTCAGATAAATATTTCACCAATACTTGAAGAGCAGTTCCTGCAGGGCAACCTTTTCTAAAGATGCAACACAAATGAGCAGATAACTGTTTTGCTAACCCTAAGCTCTTACTTCACTGCTTGAAAAATATTCCTCTATGCACATATACACATTTAATGTTTTAATGTGACTCATTTTAGGAGTGTGCCACTGTGTACTGAGACCATGGCAGATAAAATCACCCTGTCAAAAAAGTGGGATTTTCCCTACACAGCCATCCTCAGAGTTTAAAGAGAATGGTCCGAAAAAACTGATCCAGTTCCAGTAAGCAGGAGTTCTCTGGGCAAAATACCAGAGCAGAATTGTTAGACTGCTTTGTGCTGAAAGGAAGGTGATAAAAACCTGTAGAACCTTGAAGCAGATGGACTACAGCAGCAAAAGCCCACACTGGGTGCCTCTCCTGTCAAGAAGAACAGGAAACTGAGGCCACAATTCTTACAAGTTCACCTAAATTGGACAAAAGCCGGGTCTGCTGAGTCTCGATTAACTACTGTGACATTCAGATGGTAGGTTCAGAATATGAAAGCATGGATTCATCCTGCCTTGAATCAGTAGTTAGGGCTGCTGGTGGTGTAATGATGTGAGGAATCATTTCTTGGCACGCTTTGCGTCCCTTAGTAGGAACTGAACATTGTTTAAATACCACCTGCTGACCATGTCACATAGTGTTGCTGACATGTCCCTCCCTTTATGACCACAGTGTATCCATCTTTCCATTGACTACTTCTAACAGGATAACTCTCCATGTCACAAAGCTCAATAAGGGGTTCAGTTAAAATGTAAATAATTTACTGTTAATTCACTGTTAATTAACCTTTCATTCAGCTGTTAATGAGTCTATAGGAATAAAAAACGGAAGATCTAAATAAAGACAAACGGATGCTGTACAGATATTCTATTTTCTGATGATTAAGAGCTGATTAAAGCACAGATCTGGGAGAGAAAAAAAAAGATCTGCAATCCTGGGTGCTAGTCAACTGCTGAGTACGGCAAACACAGCAATGTACTTTTGGAACAGATTCGTTGAGTGCAGGCCAAGAAGTGGAACCAACTTATTTTGCTTTTCTCTTTCACCGTATCACTTCCAAGTAACTTGTCTTTGTCTCTACATGCATGTGGGTGTGTGAGTAAGCAAGAGGGGGTAAAGAGTGAAAACCTTTCAAATGAAGCAGCCATGATAAAAGCACAGGGCTTCATTCTGTTCCTGTGAAGTGTGAAAAATGGAGCCAAGTGCAGCATTCTGCTCCACGGCTGCCTCAGCAAAAACACAATATGTTGGCTCTAAAGGACCCTGCTGGCAGGAACTCTCACCCCAAAGAATTACACCAGCTTCATTATACCGTGTGCTGCTTATTTGGCTAGAATATCTATACAAACAATAAATTGGGGAGGGACTGAAAATCAGTGCATGATGAATAGTGCATCAATATACTATGTATTAACACCAAGTATTAAAGTCTGCTCCTCTAAATCCACACATTTCTTATCATCACTTCATCAAAAGCATCTTGTTGCTAAATGCTTGATTTAATATCATTATCTTTTTCTGTATTCACCCTCAAATTCTTTTAATAATTTTTATAGCCGTGTGTGTGGGATTCAAGGACACTTGGTTGACTCAGCATGCTCGACTACATCACATACATTCACAATGCAGCATGCTTGAATGAGACTCTAGACCTTTTAATCTGTATTATTGCAGCTACTTTAACCTTTCCAACAAGAAAGAGTCCTTCACCACAGATGTAATCTGAAAACGTAGCTAAATAGTGACTGAATGGCCATTTTGACAGCACTCCATTATTGTTTTCTTTTCATAGACTGAAAGCCAAATAAAGATGTTGTAATATGCTTTTTTTTTTTTTTTAAAAAGGAAAGTTGTAACAATGAAGATTCGTTATAAAATTATTGTGTTGATTAATGAAAAAGTTCTTTGCAAATGCTTTCGCTTTCGTCCGTCTTGTGCCGGTCCAAGAATTTCACCTCTAGCGGCACAATGCGAATACCCCCGGCCGTCCCTTCGTCATGTCAAATACTTCCAACAGCTGTTCAGGAGGTCTTGCTCCTAAAGAAAAATAATTGAAGTCTTTACTATAAATCAGATGCTTATTTTTGTAATTGGAAGTGTAAGATTGCATTAAAAGATGCATAAACAATTTCTTGGGGCAAAATCAGCACCAGTCCACTTATAAGTTTCACATCTTATCGTTTTTAAAGTGGAGTTTGTTATTATTAGCAACTTTTAAAAATCTCTTCACTTTACTGGTTTCCTCTAATGCTGTTTCCACCCCATTGGTACATGATGCCATGGGTGTGACTTGAGTATAACGTTGCAGACTTTCTGAGCAAGCCAGCAGAATTTCAGAATGGGCCATCTCGTCAGTTAATGTCACGCTGTGCAGTCAGCACTTCCTGCTCTCAGGGAATGGCTTGCAATATGGCACTCATAGTACAACCTGGCCAAACTCTACCAATGGCTCATAACACTGTCTGAAGACTTATCAGATATCCCCGGCAATGTCCGTCTCAACAGGAATGGTGAACTGTACGGGAGGACAGCCAGCTCTGTGCTTGCAAAATGCTATGCCGGCATTCCAACTGGGATTAAACCCCGGTGTAGGGTAACCTGTCTGACTCCACCCAGCACCGCCCTCTGGAAGAGAAGGAAACTCAAGCCAATGTGTAAATACTCTCACGTTGCTTAGAACCATAATAATTTATAAAAACACATACAGCTTAGCCGACAGCCTACTTGAAAAGTTGATTTTATTTTTCTAATACCGCATTTTTCCGAATTTCTGTACGGAGGTGTCGCACTGTGCATGTATTGCCAATAACCACACCATTTAAAAATTAAATTAATACTAGGTCAATAATCCACATATAATACCTATAATCTTACTTAAAAGACTTTGAACGTGGTTGTTTATGCCAGACGGGCTGGTTTGAATATTTCAGAAACTGTTGATCTACTGGGATTTTCCCATACGACCACCTCTAAGGTTTTATCAGAATAACTTCAAAAATAGAAATACAATGTGAAATGTTTCGTTGACAGCATTGTGCTGAATGAAAGGCAACAGTAAATGAAATGACCATTCCTTACAACCAAGGTATCCAGACAAACGTCTCTGGAGGCAGATGGGCTACAGCAGCAGAAGACCAGCCTGGGTGCCATTCCTGTCAGCTTAGCACAGGAAGCTGAGGCTACAGGTCACTAAAACTGGACACCAGACGACTTGAAAAAAACTTCCTGACCTGAAGAGTCTGAATATTTGCTGCAACATTTAGATAGTAGGTTCACAAACAACATAGGGTAAACAACATGAAAGCATGGATCCATTCTGCCTAGTACCAATAGTTCATGCTGCTGGTGGTATAATGCTGTGGGGGTTATTTTCTTGGCACACTTTGCCCCCTCAGTACCAAGTGAGCATTATTCAAATGCCAATTGATTACTGATTATGTCATGTCTATTCCTTTATGACCACAGTGTAGCCATCTGATGACTGCTTGCAGCAATATAGTGTGTCATATCACAAAGCTCAAATCATCTCAAACTGGTTTATTCAACGTAACAATGAGTTCTCTGTTCTCAAACGGCCTCTGCAATCCATATCCCAATCAAATGGAGCACCTTTAAGATGTAGTGGAATGGGAGATTGGCGTCATGGATGTGCATCCAACAAATCTGCAGTAACATCTGTGTGATGTTATTGCATCAACTGGACAAAATCTCTCAGGAAAGTTTCCAGCACCTTGTTGACTCTGTGACACGAAGTAATAAGACAGAGCTGAATACAAAAAGGGCTCCAACCCAGTACAAAGCACGGTGTACCTAATGAAGAGGCCAGTGAGTGTATATGAAAATAACCAAGTAATTATTCTTTTTGTATTTTTTTGTAGAGTTATAGTTACAAGCTATATTATAGCGTAATACACCTGAAAATGCAGCTGAAATCAAGTCGAGTTGCACTGCAGGCGATATAGGCACCAATGAAAAAATAAAGAATTTATAATAAATAGAAATTTCTTGTCTGTGTCAGTTTTGAACCTTTTAGATTTATATAAAACAATGTTATGGGAGTGTAATATTAATAAAGCTTCTGAGTAATTTGATTACATTTATTCTGATGTGAGGACTATTGCCATCCGCTGTATTTTGCATGAACCTCTGACTAAAGCATCGTCACTATAAACCCTTCTGAGTGGGAAGGATACTCAAAAGATAAGACCTTATTATTTATTAATTAAACAAAGCAGTCATGTAAGCAGTAAAAGCTTTAGATCAACATTTATACATTTCTTGTAAATGCCAAAGTAAAATTTCAGCAAACAACTCTATTTTCTTGCTCTTTACTGCAGATAAAGCAGTTTGCCAGTGTGCTGAAACTACCAGTTCGTGCCTATTGAAAGCATTGACAGTATTGACACTGGAGAGGGTGTGGGCTGAAAATGACTGAACGTGGGCAGTCATGTTACATAAGCAATAGTCCACTTCTCTTACTAAAACAGCACAAAAACACTGATACACCGGGCATACATGTGCCGCTCACCTACCTCTGACAGATGGGATGTTTTTTTCCTGAAGTCAATCTGAACCTGCAGAGCTGAGCTGATACCTCACATGAATGTATTATCACGCATTGTGATTGGATTTGGTCATATTTTATTAAGTATTTAGATAAACCAGCATCACTTCTGAGCAGACTGAAGAGATTTCTTAGAATTTGGCACCTCCACCTCCACACTCTGCTGAGGTATTTCTTTGGTACACGTGCATGCCGTCTCCTGTCTTCCCTACTTGCATGAGTCCATTCTGGACATACAAACCAAGTGTATATGTGTGTATAGTGGACCCACACAGGGTGTAACAGCTGATATAGATGTGTTCATCCTCCAAACCCCGAGTTCATCCAGTTTATTCAGAGACACTTTTACTCTGGGCAAACTTAAGTGCATTCTAGTGCCCAATTGAACGATTTCCACTTATGAAACAACTTCACATAGTGCGTGAGCCTTTATGCGTTCTCTGCACCTGATGACTAACTTCCACAGCTCCACTCTGATGCTCTCACTTCCTCCCTCTCCCAGCAGGTCTTTAGTTGTCATAGTTACATCCATTAACACACCTGCTAAGCTCTCTGGTCCCACAGGGTCTCCGCCTCTCACCTTTTCTTGCTTCCATTTCTGCAACATTCAGAGACTTTGCGTTTAAGAAAACCGCTGATATGTAATAACCTAGACCAAAACATGATGTAATAAAGACAAGAAAAAATAGGATCACCTTTTGTTGGCTACTCTAAAAATATTTTATCTGTAGGCAGTATAATGACAACATGACTTTGCCAGTTCACCCAGGTTAATTACCAGGCGCCGAGTTATAAAAATAAAACAGCATAACTGCACTCATTAGCACTTTTATAGATTTACTTGATTGTTGAAATTTTGATTAAGTACTTTTGCCCACTTTATGATGCTTTCAAAAGCTGCACAATGGAAGTAAAAAAGGCTAAGGGTTTATGACATGTACAACAATGTTTGCTAACAACTCCCACTATACAATGCATCACACTTTACAGACGGCACAATGACGGTTGGATGACTCTACAGCTCATAATGACGCAGGGTGAAAGTAGCAGTTTCTGAGTGCAGTGAATGTGTGATGGTGATTACAAACACAGCTGAGAGGTTTAACAAAAGAAGTTTAGCAGGTTATTGAATTGCAGGATGGGAAATGTAGTATTTACCCTAGAATAGCCTGTGCAAGTTCATTAACAGTCCATAGCATTGGACAACATAAAAGATAGACAAAGCCACCATGATGTCACCTATTGCTTCTGGACTATGCATTTTGAAGCTTTAACACTGGTGTTTTAATTACCTCAACGTTTGTTTTAAGAGCCAGAATATACTGTATTTGGATGAAAAAGTTATCAGCTAACATTAGTTAACTTTGTTATCATACACAATAGGGCTGCCACAAACGATTATTTTGATAGTCAACTAGTCACCGATTATTTTTGCGATTAGTCGACTAATCAGATCATCATCCATTGGACGTAAAATGTACAGCTTATTGCACCAGCAGCATCTGCTCTTATATAACTATCATTAGCTTACAGCTTTAAGTGTTTAAGGTATGTGCTAACTAAAAATAAAGACAAGATGATAGTTTATTAAATTTAAATGAAATTTGCAGATTGTTTCGGTGGAGTTTAATAAACTCAGCCGTCTGCTCCTTGCTATCTAAAATATAACAGGACACCGGAGTATATTCTCGAGCATCTCACACTTCTGATAATCAGTTGTCTGCTTGACGTTTATTCAGCTGTGTAAAAACTATAACTTTAATCTCAGCCAAACCGATTTACTCAGGAACAAATAAAATACTGAAAAAAGCCAAACAATAAAATTTTTAAGTTATCTAAGTGACTTATATATCATGTTTAACCTGAGTAGCAAAAGACGGCGGTGGGTTTGAAAACGATTTGCCGGGAGTCCGGTGTTCTCACGGGCTCTAGTGAGCCTTGAACCCCGCTTAGATATCGAGGTAGTGGGTAACAGACGTCCCCGAAAACGTCAGAGCGCTTTTGAAAATATGTGGTGTCTTGATAAACTGAGCAGATATTTGAGGTTTATACAGCTACAGTCTCGCCTGAAAATGTGTTAAACGTTTATTTTGTGACCCAGAAAGAATGATAAGAGTAACATTAAAACTAACTAGCTGCCGCCATTGTTGGAAACTGAGCAGGGCCGCGCTATGAATTCTGTGATACAGTTTCTTCTTCTTCGGGGTTTAACCGCAGCTGGCATCCTTGTACATGCAGTGCTGCCATCTTCTGTTTCAGTCCGTTATTACACTCTTAAATCCTACTACTTATTCCTGCGTCTTTGGGAATCTTACAAAGGTTCAAAAAACGCTTCGACTATTAAATCAATCATCGACGATTTTGATAGTCGACGTAATTGTGACTAGTCGACTAATCGTGGCAGCCCTAATACACAACTTTTCTTACTGCCAAGGAACACACAATTAAACACTAGAAGTCCGCTCAGCAAAAGTGAACCAAAAAACCTCATATGATCAGTACCACACAACAATCCATATGTCTCGAGGCCAAATCCAGTGACCCAGGTCCAGCTGAGTCAAAATAACCCAACTCTGTTATAAAGGAGTAAACTATCCACAGAGGCCAAAACCATATTTCTGTGGCTATAAATATGCTTTTGGGTTATGTAAAGATGAGGATTTTAAAATTAGAGTATAGGGACTGATTCACTTTAGGAGTCAGCCTCAGGTGGCTGTTAGGGGAAGTTGCAGTTTCTGCCCATTCTATATTGGCTTTATTTTTCAGTTCCAGGCTAAGTCCGCCTCTTGATCATGCAGACCCATTGCACACAGCTATTGTCACCAGGAAGTAGTGTCAAAAAAGTTCAGGTTAAGAGCTAATCACATGGACACCAATGTGGGCCTGAAACTCTCCCCAAAACACAAATTCAGCAATTGCGTATGTAGAAGTAAGCATCATAAGCTTGAAAGTTTTTCCCAGGTGAGTGCTGGAGAACATACATGTTATCACAGCTAACTGTTGGGGGCAGAATTGGGCTGTCCAATTTATGACCAACAGAAAAAGTAAAAGGAAATAAACTGGAATTAACCCAGCTGAGACAACAGTACGTTTATTGAGCTTCATCTGAGGTTCACATAATTTTCACTTTAAACACACCCACATGCAAGCATTCAATTGTTCCTTTTAGAGGTGTGTGATGGTTCTTGGATCTTCCTGCGTTACTCATCCAGCATGTTGTCATCAACAACTGTGCTCCTGTTCCACTCTGGTTTTTCCACCGAAGATAGCAACAGGCAAAAAGTGGAGGCAACATTCATCTCAAAGTGGAGACATGACCCCTCCTTTTTTCAAGATTATCCTCCTGATCTCTCTACTTATCCTGTCTTTGGATTCCTCTTTATAACCCTCCTCTTCACTCTCTGCCTACCCATCTCTTCATCTGCCTTCTTGCTTCTTTACTAAAATAGAGCCATCAAGCTCCTCTTCTTCCACTTCAGTCTGCACTCTTTCATCTGCTTTTGCTGCTACTTCTCCCCTTCCTTCACATTTCTCCCTGACTGTCTCATCCTCACAGGATCACAGCGACACAGCAGTCATCTCTCATCAGCTGAGACGCCGTCCCACAACTGAATCGTGAGGTTATCAGTCCAATCGCTCCTCTCTTTTCACTCTCTGCACTTTATTAATCACATTCCCTCTCTTTCTTTCTTCCTTTGGCTTTTTTGTTTAACTTGGTCGCCTTTTCCTCCTTTGTCTTTTTACCCACTACTTTTCTGGTCATTTCTCTCCAGCCTCATTTCCCTCTGTCCTCTCTTGACTGCCTACTTGCATTCCTGAAACACAATAGGAACCATTAATCTTAGCACCAGTATGATAGCCCAACATGTACTGATATAATGTTGCTTCCAAAGGACATCAATATTAGAAGGCGCAGTAAATGTATGGGATGTTGCTTTCTGGGACGACAAGAAACACCTGTTACATAGAATTCATAAAGAAGACTATGGTGTATCTGTGCAGAGAGGCTATTAGGAATAGCTGACTAAACATAAAGCTGAATCTTACAGAATAATGATGCTTAGCTTGCAGTTTTTAGTCTGCGGCAGTAGGGCCACAAAGAACCCACAAATTGTATAGACAGTAAAACACATCCACCTCCACTTCAGCAAGAAGAACAAAGTAATTTATGGTTTTTAAAATGGCTAGCAAGCTTTGGATATTTGATGGTAATCAACAGCAGATCTCCAAAGCTTCCGGTTAAAGATGTAGCAGTGTTAGTTGTACATAATGTTTGGGGTACAATTATCCAGAAGAATTAGAAGCAAACACAGCACACAAACAGTGCAGAGGGAAGCATTCCTCACTCCACAGATAGAGCTCCCACCCTTTTTTCACTAGGTGCCTACTTGAATAAAAGTTGCTAAAGAGGTATGAAGAGTCACCAAATCTCACTACAAAGTTGCTAATTAGCAACAATAAGATGAACTGAAGCGTGAAAATCATTGCTGAGAGTCAGGGCAATGTCAAGCCTTCAAACCAAGATGGTAGGCAAGATCTTTTTAACATTTCTTAAAAACATTTATGCAAATAATAATATAAAGTAGTGCTGCACTGAAGTAAAGCCTTTTTGCACACTACAATGACATCAGTTGAACTTCACTGAGCTCTCATAGACACTTTGACAGGACTATCCGTTCTTAACCTTGTGTTTCAATCTGCTCTCATTCAGTTATTCACACATTAATTCGTGCCAGACAGTGATAGAGTCACTCTATACTTAATGGCAGGTTAATGGCAGCCCCTGGCTAAAGACAGGGAAGGGTTTCTGTTGTCTAAACTATCCTCCTTAATAAAAACTAGAACTGGGTTGGACTCCCTTAATTCGGATGCCTTAATTTTTCATGGTATAGATTTAACACAGTGCTGGAAACAACCCTCAGATATTTTGGTCCATATTTACATGAAACACCACAATCGCTGTAGATTTGTTGACTGCACATGCATGAAGTAAATATCCCATTCCATCATATCTCAAAGGGGCTCTACTGGATTGAGATCTGGTGACTGTAGGGGGGGGGGGGGGGGGGGGGGGGGGGGGGGGGGGGGGTAACCAGATCTCACTCGATATTTTATCTTTTTCCGATGATTCTCTGTAAACCCTAGAGATGGTTGTGCAGGAAAATCCCAGTAGATCAGCAGTTTCTAAAATACTCAGACCAGCCCATCTGGTACCAATAACCATGCGAGTTCCAAGTCTTAAATCATTTCTATTCCCCATTGTGATACGTGGTTTGCAGCTTTCCTTGTCCATGTCTGCACTGAGCTGCTGCAATATGATTGGCTGATTAGATATTTCCATTAGTAAGTGATTGAACAGGTGTACCTAACAAAGTGACTAGTAAGTGTAAGCAAATGTGATTTGATTAATTACATTTAATCAAAAATGGCTTAACTGTTACCATAGTTTCAGAGATTCTTCTTTAAAAGGGTGTGCATTTTTTGTTACAAGCAAGAGCTGCACACACACACACACACACACACACACACACACACACACACACACACACACGCGCACACGCACACACACAGAACTCCACCCACTCAGCCAGACAGCCAGCTAATGTAGAACTATAAATCTTAATGGTTCTGCTAAGCTAAGGCAAATCCATTTTGATCACACAATAAGCAGTGAGAAAGCATTTTCTGCGTTACCATCCAAACAAATCATTACCACATTTGCTCGGTCTTGATGAAATGATGCATGATGTGACCCTGGATGGCTTCAATACAGTTGCTGGTCAAAGACACGCCATTTCCCCCCCTATGTTGACCTTTCAGTTCACTTTTCACTTCCAGCCCTGTCCTACTTTTCTTCTTCACCTCAGTTTTTTTTTTTTTTTTTTTTTTTACACCTATTCTCCCTCTTTGTCCTCCATAGCCTTTCCTTGCTTTGTCATCCTTTTGTCTCAGCTTCCCCTGGAGTACCCTCCCCTCCATTTCATTGTTGATCTCTTCCACTTCTTATTCTAAGCTCTCACTGAGCATCTTTACAGGTTAACAGGTGCTTAATGCCTACGATCACACTTTGTGGTTTACTGTATTCAGATTAAAAGGGAATAAAAAATATCAGATTTAAAATATTTTGTTGAAGAGACAGGATTCCTGTATATGTGGCTGATTACTGTGTGAGCCAAACAAATATTCAAGTATCACAGGATTACTGCCACATCACGAATCCTTTCGCTCTGTATGAGTCACTTCAGTAAGTGAACTGTACACAATGAACATCACATCAAATAATATTGCATCCATACTGAATTAATTACCATATTAATATGACCGATAAAGGTAATTAAAAATGTTAAGAGAGCTCGGCAATCCAAGATAGGGCTCTATCAACAAATCACCTAACAAAGGCTGATAGCAACCACAACAAAAGAGCTGCTCTCCAGCATCAAATCCACACACAAAGACAAAATAATGGAAATTTTAAAAAAAATCATTTTTGGAAAAGTATGCTACAACTTCTGTTATAAAAATACAAGCAGCGCTCATTTCTAATCTGAATTACTAACAATTAATTTGGCTTCACCTGAAGCAGCTACACCATGTTGTTTACAAAGCCAAGTAGAGCTCAGTGTTTCTTTTACCTTCTTCCCTTTCTTCTTGTGATGAGCCGACTTCCCCGCAGATTTGTTTTTAGCCTCCTCACTCATGGCAGCAGCTGTACGTGTCCCCAACAGCTGTTTGTATGACTCCAAAAAAGGTTTTTTTAATCCAGCATGGATGAGCGGTGAAGAGTGGAGCGGTGGCCACTCTCAGCACGCGCAGCGGCCAACTCGCTCAGCTGCTCACACCCACTTCCACAAAAACACACACGCACACAGAGTTACACACACACACTCTGTCCACAAGAAGAGAAGCCAAAAAGGCAGCTCAGCAGGAGTGATGGTGGGGGGGGGGGGGGAGACGCACATTCTCGCTCTTTCTCCGTCCCTGTGTGTGTTTTTGTCTCCCTTTCTTGCTCACATACTTCACTTGTACCTGTCTTTGGATGCCGTCGCCTCCCACACGCTCCACAAGTGAAAGCAGAGCAGCAACAAGCTACAGTACGAAGACTTGAGTATTAATAGGGATCAATACCAGCTCATCAGCGGTTGCTTGAGTTTTTGTGTGTGGATGTGCTTGTCACAGTTTAAAGGGCAAGAGATAATTTCTTCTTTAAAAAAAAGATGGAAAAAAATAGAAACCAGATTTTGGTTCAGAGACGTATAAAATGACTCTTTCTGTTACTGCTAATTAATGTTAGCTTTGTGAGGTGGCCAAGGAACAAAAATAAAGGACTCAGCTGAACCAGTGGATTGGTTTCAGCTACGACAGTGCTAATCAACATAATTGATGCTTTCTTTGCTTTACTCTACTGCTCTTTGTCCCTGTCAGCTTGCTAAAGATATGATGACAACAACTTTGAACTAGGATGACTTTAGAACACGCTCCTATTTAGTTAAAAAAAAGTGTATAAGGGGTTATTTGTGCCAAATGTACTTAGTTTACTGATTAATATGATCCTGTGATGTATTTCTATATTTTTTAGGTGTTATCTATGTACACGTATGAGTATATACTGATTACTATGAGCATTTTTATTATGAACTGATTTCTGACAATAAAGTTATTCTAATTCTTGAATTCAGTCTTGACTTCACTTTTCAGAACAATCTTTTATATGCTGTATTTTATTTAGTGTATGAATTCATTGGAAAGCAACTTAGGATTTAGTATTTTGTCTAAGGATGTTTTGGTATGCATACTGTTATAACCAAGAATGAAAACACCAACCTTCTTGATTAGAAGCTTCTACTTCTTGAGACACACCCACTTACAACATATATATAAATATAGTTATAGATACAGATATAAATAGATTATTCTTTTAGAATTTAATGAGCAATGCAAATTAGTTCAATCAATCATGATTATATATATATATATATATATATATATATATATGGAATGTAAACAACACAAAGGGACAGGTTTTCGAGGACATTTCATACCAACTTATTAATCTTTACAATTAGACGCTCATGTAACAGGTTCAAAAGAGAAAGAGGACAAAATAAAGAAGTGATGGATTGCTACTGGAAAAGCATGACAAAAATTCTTCAACAACCACCCCCATTACACCCCTCACTGCCTCCTCCTTATCAATAATTAACAAAGACAGGAAGCCCCTGGTGGTGGATCACTGTGGATTATTGCCCTTTATGTGTGTGTGTGTGTTGTGAGTGGATTATACCAATGTGAGTCAGTTTGCCCAGTACAATTATAACTGTATTGTCCATTGAGAAGCAGAGGCATTCAAGTATTTGTATTCAGGGCTATTCATTAATTTTTTTTTCTCTTATGGAGACACACACTCTGCAGACTTACGCACACATGCAGCTTCTGACCCCAACTGTCTTTTGCCATCAGTGTATGTAGTTCTTGAATACAATGCACTGAAATAAGGTACAATACAAGGTTTAATAATCTGCCATATTTCACTTTGGCTCTGGGCGAGTCAAGGTTAATTATTGCTTTGATGTTATCTATGTGGAGACCAACAAGCTTTGAAGTTTTACTGTAACACTTCCTGGTTTAACTCAAGAATCCTGTCTGACATCTGGTGGCCACAGTTTGTCATTACAACAACAACAACAACAATGTATCTCCTGTATCTGTAGTTCTTCATTAAGAAAGCCTCATAACAATAGCATGGATCCTCTAATCAAATTACATAAGAGATAACCTAAAAGTACACAATATTTACTTTATAGTGATTGGCATGCTTCCTACTTTTTCACAATGATCTATAAAAGGAAATTTAGACCATGTCAGTAAAGCTTTACATTTTCCCAAGATTAATGCTTACATCAGAGTGCTTAAATTACTCGTGAGCTTGAAAAGGACATAAAAAATATCAGTACAGGAGGATCAGAGATAACGTCTTATATTCAAAACATATTTATTCCATACAAAAGATACATTATACAACCTACCAGCAGTTTGATCAGTTACTCAGATGCTAGTGGCAATTTTGGCCTCAAGCAGAAATGAGGATAAAGACGTCTGTGAGCTCACTTCTTTTCAACGCTACTTTTTCAACCTGAAGTCTCCATCCCAAAATTACCAGACTATGTAGAACTCTCTGCTGCCAGGGAAGCCTTAATACAGCACGTATAATAAATTTATAAAATTATGATGGCATGTTTAAGGCAGTTAACCTTGGACTTCCTCCCTTCCTTCAGACCCAAAGCTTACCTCCATCTTTTACTTACAGTCTGTGGTGAAGATGTTGCAGAGTCTGTTTATTGAACTCTGGGACCAGTCGAAGCTTCAAGTTCCTGGAAATTAATCTTGAACAATGACTTCCTCCTCCACAATAGAAGTGAGCATAAAAATAAGGCAATAAAGCCCTTGCATATATAAAACAAGTGTTGCCCTTATGCATGTTGTACTGAATGAAAAGGCTTTCTCTTATAAGTTTTTCCACTGGCATAAATTTAAATTCTACATCAATAGGAATTGTGATATCAAACACAACAACTGATATTTGTCATTGTGTTGTGACTTAAAATGATGACAGCTAAAAAAAAAAGATGCAATCCAGCTTTGTATGACTTTCATTTTAGCGCGTCACGTCACCAAACACCACCTTTTGCTTACGTCCACTTCTATTCCTTTCATTTTGCCTAGTCCAGTCTCTGATGTGTCTCCTCATCTCATATCCTGAATTAAACATGGCAGCTCAAACACACACACACACACACACACACACACACACACACACACACACACACACACACACACACACACACACACACACACACACACCAAATAATATGTCTTCAAAGGCTTACATCCATGCACCCAGAGGTAAGATGATACGCTTACAGCTAATATTCTCTTTCAGTTAGCCACTAAAAGGTCTACTGGAAAAGGGAGTGGTTTTTATAACTGCACAATAAGTGCTCCATAACCCTGATTAATAACAGGCAAAGAGAACTCATGGTTACAGGAGACAGAGGCTGGCAAGCACCAGTAGATTGCTACTGGCACCAAAACAGTCAGACTTGAGACGAGAAGCACTCACAGGTACGTATTTTAAAGAATATGAAAATCTCAGACATGGGACAGAAAACGAGTGCTTGAGAGGCTGAAACAGAAGAGTTTTTATTCTGAGCAAGAGAAGAGAGACATGGGAAGGATCAGAGAAGAGAGACACCACCTTTCTATATTTGTCTACTCTTTGAGGTTTGTATGTTACATTCCTCAATGCGGTGACAGCCATCATGTGGATTTCTGCAGCACAGAAGACGTTCTCAAGCGGTTGATTTTTAATGAAAGCAGGCCCAAAAAGTTATAGAATTTCCAGTGAGCTGCTGCTCTCAAAGCAAAAAATGTCATGTTGATGTCAGAGGTGAGAGGAGAAAGGCCAGTCTGCTTTGAGCTGACTGGAAAGGAACAGCAACTCAAGTAATCACTCGTTAAAACGAAGGTGAGGTGCAAGGTTTAGACACAACGCATCAAAGGTTGAAGCAGATTGGCTACAGCTGCAGATGCATCACCAATCTCAGCTAAGAACAGGAAAGTAAGACCATGTTTTGTGACATTTGGATAGTTGAATCACAATGAAAAAGCACGGCTCCATCCTGCCTTGCTTAATGGTTCAGGCTGTTGCTGGTGTAACGATGTGATGACTACTATGACTAAGTTGAGTACTCAACTTTGAACGGCTGCTTCCAGCAGGATATCACACCATGTCAGAAAGCTCAAATCATCTCGAACTGGTTTCCTGAACTTAAGAGTGAGTTCAGTGTACTCAAATGACCTCTGCAGGTGCCAGATCTCAATCTAATAGGTCAACTTTGGTATGTGGCGAAACAGGAGATGGATATCATGATTGTGCTCCTGATAAAGCTGCCTCAACTGTGTGATGCTATCATGTTAATATGTGCCAAAACCTTTGAGGAACATTTTCAGCACCTTGTTGAATCTATACCTCAAAGAATTATTGCAGTTCTGAAGGCAAAAATAGATCCAATGTGGTAGTAGCACTTGATAAAGAGTTATATTGTGTTTTACTATGTTTTTCTCTGCACTCTGTAATCTCTGCATTTGATTCATTCTGCTACCCAGCATTTACTTATGAGATATTATATCTATTCATTCAAATAAAATAAAATAAAAAACAGGATTCAAACAACACAATTGCTTATTTAGTTATATTGGTTTAAAAATCTCAGAAAACTTATCAGAACAATAAAAAAAAGTTTGTTACAAGTTCCTGGAATTGCATTTACTCCCTCTCCCTTATTGGATTTCTTTTAAATATAATAATTAAACAAGAAAACAACTAGTTGCAAGACGTCCCTGTTTCATTGCAAAGACCATTCAAAGTGTATATGAAGCAGAAGATTCAAGTTTCCATTTAGTTGGAAATTCAGGCTGTTTGCAGGAATCGGGCAGCCAAGTGTTCAGGACGCATACCTCATGAGCAAAAACACCCCCAGCAGCTCAATTCAACTCCCGGCCACCCAAAGTTTTACTGCCTGTCATTTCTCTGAACTCATTTTTGCACAATGTCCAGTTAAGACAATTATCCAGTGAGAGCAAAGATTTTCGGTGCCAAGCTTGCCACATACAACCTTTCCCATGCATTAATATGGAAACATCAAAATTAGGTAACAATAAGCAAAGGAAATGTTTAGGTGGAAGGGGAAACATTCCTGTTACTGTCATACTGACAAGATTACAATAACACTTTTATTCATCATGCTGCAACTTGCGTTTACAGGATTCTCATGTTTGCAGCCCTGTGCCCTGCATGGTGATAAAAACTTTTCTCATAATCTAAAATGTTTCACGCTGTGCCTAAAATACCTGACAGTACCAAATGATTCAAAAGCATATGGCGGGCTTGTGTTTGCTTGTCTGAGTGGGTGTTAACGCATAACACTCCTTTATCACAACAAGTAAATCATAAATCTTGATAGAGGATAAAAGTCCTTTAGATAGGTATAAACTGTACCTGTGGCATTGGCAGCATCCGTGGGTTTGATTCTCAACTGTCATAATAACTTAATGAGAAAATCCCCTTTTTCTGTTTCAAAAGTAGGCAACAATAAACAAAGCAAATGTTGACACATTCCTCAGAAACTTGAGATGCTACTTTCATCACAAAAACAACAAAAGACCTTGATACCACTGAAATGATCTGGCTACGTGTGTGCACTAGATTCAGGCAGGTGGAGGTGACAGCAGATAACAGTGACATGAAATACAAATATACAAATATAAGATTGCCACACTGCATGTTCATCAGCATGGAAACTAAAGCAAACATCTCCCTAAACCACATGCAAAAGTGATGCTGTAAAGTTTGATGGCAGTTACTTTATTGGTTCTAAGCACTTTTCCTTCTTTGAATTTTCTGTATAGATAAGCTTTATTGTTGCAAGAAAATCTACTATCACACATGACACTAAGCTACAGACAAGCGCTCCATTTTCTGTGAACAATGGCTTTAATTTGATTTTCATTTGAATTTTATTTATATGGCAACAGGCAAAGAAAACCTCAACAAGTTTAGCTAAAGTGAATTATTGAGCAACTAAAGTCCTTCCAAGAGAAAGTCTCTTGACCCAAAGCATTGTCTACATTAACATAAAGTTCAGTTGTTATCTGTACATTTAAACTGCATGTCAGTTTAAATGAAAGTGTAGTTTTAAAAAGGTTGTTTTTTTTGTTTTTTTTAAAATGGAAACTATACTTCTACCATCATGTTAGCTGCTGCAGAATTCTGGCTCAGCTTTAAATTCAGGCTGTTTCAGCTCCATGTCTCCTTCTTTTTGGGGTGGTTGTAGCTCAGGTGGCAGAGCAGGTCAGCCACTAATCAAAAGGTCGGTGGTTCGATCCCAGGCTGCCTCCTAGCTTCATGCAAGATACTAACCCCATGTCTGCCTACTGGTGGTGGTCAGAGGGCCCGGTGGCGCCAGTGTTCGGCAGCCTCGCCTCTGTCAGTGCGCCCCAGGGCAGCTGTGGCTACAATGTAGCTTGCCATTGCCAGTGTGTGAATGGGTGAATGACTGAATGTAGTATAAAGCGCTTTGGGGTCCTTAAGGACTGAGTAAAGCGCTATATAAATGCAGGCCATTTACCATTCTAACGTTTAAGCAGCAATCCCCAGACCTTTTAAAAAAAGGAAGTTGTTCTGGCTCCTTAAGAGTCACCACTCATGTTATGTAGTGTTATACAAGTTCATGCAATCTTTATTCGTTTCTGGCACACTGTTCATTTTATTTTGACATTCTACCGGAAGTGCTACTTCTCATTACTTCCTGTCTAACGGGAGAAGGACAGTTTGCTACTCCTGTGCCTGCCTATGCTACCTCTTAAGCCAGCACAGTCTGTAAGTTGGCAGTATTGTTGTGTTTTATGTTAGCACTAACTGCCGTGTGTTGTTTGTGATATTTTGAGAAAGCAAATTGACTCAATGATGTGCTTTATTAGTCATTAGCCTAAACGCTAATTAGCGCTAGCTAACCGCTAACGTTAGCTTGTTAGCTTGTTTCGTTCTGCTTTGCTTTGCATAGTAACAGGTCATAGCATCTTCTAATTGTAAGAATGTTTGCTTATATTAGCTCACATGGGATATTTTGTGTTTGTTTACAGTTTTACCATTCATCCATTCATGTATTTCGACAAAGCCATGCTATGCATCCAATCAAATAAATCCACCAGAAAGGAACAACGGTGTGGTTTTTCTACATGGGATGATGGTTGTCTGTCTGCCTAGTTAAGTGCGAGGGCAGAACAGTAAAAAGACTGGCGAAACGGCTACTTCAGGAGGCAGTCTTCCAGACATCTGACCCAGACGCCACTATGCTGTCAGCAGAGGAGGAGCAGCTGGAGGTACGGTCCACCTGCTCTGGATCTACATCCAGATCCCGCAGCTCACTCGCCAAAGCAGCAGTCGAAGCACGGGCAAAGGCCGAAGCAGCACGCGCCAGAGCAGAGTTTACACGACGGGAGATTGAGGTGAAAATGAGGCAAGCAGAGTTAAGTGCTACATTAGAAGCACTAAAAGAAGAAAAGGAAGCAGAAGCTGCGCTCGCTGAAGCCAATGTATTTGAAGCAGCAATAGCAGAGGAGGTAAGCGGGGAAATGTGGTCATCTCGTGTGTCAGAAAAACAATATGGGGAATCACGACAGGGTCAAGAGAACTCACAACCAGCGCTGAACTCTCACGCTCTACTCCAGCTTCCAGCTTCAACCCAGTCATACAGACTACAGAGTTATCTTGGATATTCTTCACCAGAGCATCGCAGAGAAGACTTGCCGGACCCCAAACACTTTACGCCGATAAAACAATGTGACATCAGTCCCATCCCCGATCCAGCCACTTCACCTCAATGTCCCACAGGTAAATTAACAGGACATCAAATATGAGATTGGCAGCCATCTGACACCAGCTGCTGATACCCAAGAAAAATGTGGCCAAAGGTATGTAAGTACCACACCGCAACCTATGAGCTTTTCCCCTTACACTCCACCTTTCCAGCCAACGCAAATCAACAACGGGAACAGTGACTTTGCTAATCTCGCTAAGTTTCTGGCAAAAAGAGAATTGGTGGCAGACGGTCTGACAAAGTTTACGGACAGAGCAGAGGACTACTGGGCATGGAGAGCTTCTTTCTGTAACGCTATTGAAGGGTTAAGCTTAAAGCCTAGCGAACAGTTAGATTTGCTCACCCGGTGGCTTGGAGAAGAGTCGTCTAAGCATGCCAAACGTATACGCTCTGTCCATCTCAACAATCCAGCAGAGGGCCTACGTCGAGTTTGGACACGGCTACAAGAATGTTATGGCACCCCAGAGGCTATTGAGAAGTCGCTCCTTGACAGACTTGAACGCTTTCCTAGAGTGTCAAACAAAGACCCCCAGAATCTCAGAGAACTTGGCGACCTACTTTCTGAAATTGATGCAGCCAAATCAGACGGCTCTTTACCTGGGCTAGTGTATTTGGACACATCACGTGGCATTGCCCCGATAGTTGATAAGTTGCCAACAAATCTTCAAGACAGGTGGATGTCAGAGGGGACTAAATACAAGCAGAGACATGATGTATATTTCCCTCCATTCTCATTCTTCTGTTGCTTCATACAAGATGAAGCGAAAATGAGAAACGACCCCAGTTTTAAGTCTACTGTATCAGGTCCCACATCCTATCCAACAACTCACGACAACCACTATACAAGATTTGCCAAGTCAAGACCGCCTGTTGCCGTCCACAAAACAGAGGTAAACAAAACTCACAAACCAAACTTAGGCAGCACGAGTGAGTTCACAAACAAACTGTGTCCCATCCACAAGAAACCGCACCCGTTAAAGAAGTGTAGAGGTTTCAGGGAAAAGACACTAGATGAGCGTAAGGCATACCTCAGGGAACACAACATCTGTTTTAGGTGCTGCAATTCCTCAGCTCACCAAGCTAAAGACTGTAAGGAAGAGATTACTTGCCTAGAGTGCAACAGCAACAAACACGTTGCAGCGCTGCATGCAGGTCCAGCTCCATGGACACAAAACACAAAAGCTCAAAACATTGCCCCAGACCAGGACAGGGAGGAGCATGGCGGGGAGAGTAGCCTAGACTTGGAGACTAGCTCAGCATGCGCTCAAGTTTGTGGGGACTTAGGTGGGGGGCGTTCCTGCTCCAAAATATGTCAAGCCTACATTTATCCAAAGGGGCATCCAGACAAAAAGGTCAAGGTTTACGCTATCATAGATGACCAGAGCAATAGGTCATTAGCGAAGTCAAATCTTTTCGACACCTTTGGCATCCCAATGAGCAACCTAGCGCCATACACACTTAAGACATGTACAGGGGTTTCCACTACAAATGGCCGCTTAGCTGAGAACCTCTTTATACAGTCTGTTGATGGCCAGTTCAGCTCTCCTCTGCCTTCTTTGCTCGAGTGTGACTCACTCCCAGATAACAAGAATGAAATACCAACGCAAGAGATTGCCCTAGCCCATCAACACCTCAAACACCTAGCAGATCATATGCAGCCCCTAGACCCTGAGGCTGACATTATGTTGCTGTTAGGCCGAGACATAATACAAGTGCACAAAGTGTATGAACGAGTGAATGGACCAGTCAATGCTCCATTTGCCCAGAGACTTGCACTTGGGTGGGTTATTGTAGGTGATGTATGCCTAGGAGGAGCCCATAAGCCAGCCATCATAGGCACATACAGAACGAGTGTTCTAGAGAACGGGCGTCCAAGTCTCCTAACACCCTGTCAAAACAGCTTTCATGTCAAAGAGCAGTCACACAACAAATCCTGGAACACTCACAGTTCATGTCAAATAGGGAAACACATATTCCAGCAAAGTGAAAAGGACGAGGAGCTAGCCCCTTCCTTTGAGGACCAAGCCTTTCTAGAAATTATGGAAAGAGACTTTTACCAAGACGATGCAAATAGCTGGACAGCTCCACTTCCTTTCCGTACACCGAGAACCCACCTCCCAAACAACAGAAACCAAGCACTCAGCCGCTTAGAGTCGTTGCGCCGCACATTAAATAAACGCCCTGAGATGGAGAGACATTTTATGGATTTTATGCAGGGGTTGTTTGACAGGGATCACGCCGAACCAGCACCAGCTCTCGAAGAAGGAGAAGAATGCTGGTATCTGCCCTTCTTTGGCATTTATCACCCGCAGAAGCCCGGGAACATCAGGGTGGTATTTGACTCAAGTGCTAAGTTTCAGGGAGTGTCCTTAAATGATGTGCTGCTCAAAGGTCCAAATATGAATAACAGTCTGATTGGGGTGCTCATCCGTTTCAGAGAAGAAACGGTGGCTGTCACAGCGGACATACAACAAATGTTCCACTGCTTTCAGGTGCGAGAAGACCACAGGAACTTCCTCCGGTTCCTTTGGTACCGCAACAATGACCCAAGAGAGCCAGTTGTCGAGTACAGAATGAAAGTGCACGTGTTCGGCAACAGCCCCTCTCCAGCGGTGGCAATTTTCGGTCTGAGAAAGGCAGCACACCTGTTCGACACACAGCACTATTCTGAGGCCAAACAGTTTGTTCAAAGACATTTCTATGTCGACGATGGACTCAAATCCCTCCCTACTGAGTCAGAGGCAATTAAGCTCCTCAAAGACACACAGGAGCTGCTCGCTGCGTCCAACCTGAGGCTCCACAAAATAGCTTCAAACAGCCCAAATGTCATGAAAGCATTCTCTACTGTAGACTTGGCAAGCGGGCTCAAGGACATAGATTTCAACACAGAGTTTCCTCCAATGCAGAGAAGCTTAGGAGTATGTTGAGACATTGAATGTGAAGGTGTCGCCTTCAGAGTCTCTCAAGCCGAAAAGCCTTACACGAAAAGAGGTGTTCTGTCCACTATCAACAGCCTTTTTGACCCGCTGGGGTTTGCAGTGCCAGTGAGCATCAAGGGGAGGGCACTGTTGCGGGAGCTGACAAAAGAGACTTGTGGGTGGGATGAGACTCTTCCAGAGGGCATGTTTAAGGAGTGGTCAGAATGGAAGAATGCTCTCAAACAACTCGAGCAAATCCGTATCCCAAGGCCATACTGCTCCTTCTCCTTTCTTGGTGCGAAGCACAGAGAAATCTGTGTCTTCTGTGATGCATCAACCCAGGCTATTGCAGCCGTGGCTTACCTGAAGTTAACGAACAAAAATGGTGAGACAGAGTTTGCGTTCATATTCGGGAAAGCCAAACTTGCCCCCAAGCCCGATCTTACCATTCCCAGGCTCGAGCTGTGTGCATCGGTGTTAGCGGTGGAAGTTGGGGAACTAATCAGAGATGAAATGGACATTCAGATTAGTAACATGCGCTTCTTCTCCGACAGCAAAGTCGTTCTTGGCTATATCTACAATGAGGCAAGAAGATTTCACGTTTTCGTGAACAACCGGGTGCAACGCATCAGACGAGCAACAGTACCAACTCAGTGGGGCTATGTACCCTCGGTGCACAACCCGGCCGATCACGGATCCAGATCTCTACCTGCCGAAAAACTGTTGTCCAGCACATGGTTGAAAGGGCCGGAGTTTCCCTTAAAGCCCTTACAGAGCAACTCATCAGGTACATTCCAACTTCAAAACCCCGACTCAGACATTGAAGTTCGTCCCTTGATCACTGCCACCATTCAAACATCATACCCCTGTTTAAAGACTGCAAACTTAGAATCTTTCTCCAGCTGGCAGTCCCTTACCAGGGCAGTTGCACGTTTGGCACACATTGCACGCACCTTTAAGGTAAAGCAATCAGGCGGACAATGTAAGGGATGGCATATATGTCATGAACTCACTACCTCAGATTTTGAGCAAGCAAGAGAGACGGTTATAAAAGCAGTCCAACAAGAAAGCTTCCCAGAGGAGCTCAAACAAATAGAGTCAAGGAAGGACATCCCAAAGAAAAGCCCTCTCTTAAAGCTTTCTCCCTACCTTGACAAATCAGGCCTCCTGAGGCTTGGCGGACGCCTTCTTCATTCTGACCTTGAGTCCGCAGAAAAACACCCCTTGATTATGCCGCACAAACACCATGTAACTAACCTGTTAGTCCGCTATTACCATGAAAGGGTCAGGCACCAGGGGCGTCATCTTACAGAGGGTGCTTTAAGATCCGCAGGTTACTGGGTCTTAGGAGGTAAACGCCAGATCAGCAGCCTCATTTACTCATGCGTAGTTTGTCGTAAGCTAAGGGGAGTAACACAGTTCCAAAAAATGTCAGATCTTCCTGCAGAACGCCTTAGTGCTGAGCCTCCATTCTCTTACGTAGGCATAGATGTGTTCGGGCCATGGTCTGTTGCCTCTCGTCGTACTCGGGGCGGACTTGCCAGCAGCAAACGATGGGCAGTGATGTTCACCTGCATGAGCACAAGGGCAGTTCACCTTGAGATCATAGAGGGGATGGACACGTCTAGCTTCATTAACGCTCTCCGCAGGTTCTTTTCAGTCAGAGGACCTGCAAAGCAATTGAGATCGGATTGTGGAACTAACTTCACAGGAGCCTCCAGGGAGCTAGGGTTTGACAAAAGGATTCCTTGTGACCCACGTGTTAAATCCTTCCTAAATGATCATGGATGTAGTTGGGTCTTCAACCCTCCCTACTCTTCTCACATGGGGGGCAGTTGGGAGCGGATGATAGGAGTGGCACGTAAGATATTAGACTCCCAGCTCGCTCAACTTGGTTCCAGGCCCCTCACGCACGACGTCCTGATCACCTTCATGGCAGAGGTGGCCGCCATCATCAACGCACGGCCGCTGGTTCCAGTGTCAAGTGATCCCGATGTTCCGTGCATCCTTACTCCCGCCACACTCCTCACGCAAAAAGTTGGTGCACCTCCAACACCCTTAGGTGACTTCGGGGAGAAGGACCTCTACAGGCAACAGTGGAAAAGAGTTCAGAGTCTGGCCAACTCTTTCTGGCATCGCTGGCGTAAGGAGTACTTATCAACACTGCAATGCCGCCGCAAGTGGCATTCCACCAGACCAAACCTGCAGCAGGGGGATGTGGTCCTCCTGAAAGATCCTCTCATGAAGAGAAATCAGTGGCCCATGGGGGTGATTGCAAAGGTTCATCCTAGTAGTGACGGACTTGTCAGGAAGGTAGAAGTCAAGGTGGTGAAAGATGGTAAAGCCAAAGTTTACTTTAGGCCAGTCACAGACGTTGTTCTTCTTGTATCAGCTGCTGTGCAACAAGTTTAGTTTGGGTACAAGTGTGACATCTTACCGATGTCAGGCGGGGAGTGTTCTGGCTCCTTAAGAGTCACCACTCATGTTATGTAGTGTTATACAAGTTCATGCAATCTTTATTCGTTTCTGGCACACTGTTCATTTTATTTTGACATTCTACCGGAAGTGCTACTTCTCATTACTTCCTGTCTAACGGGAGAAGGACAGTTTGCTACTCCTGTGCCTGCCTATGCTACCTCTTAAGCCAGCACAGTCTGTAAGTTGGCAGTATTGTTGTGTTTTATGTTAGCACTAACTGCCGTGTGTTGTTTGTGATATTTTGAGAAAGCAAATTGACTCAATGATGTGCTTTATTAGTCATTAGCCTAAACGCTAATTAGCGCTAGCTAACCGCTAACGTTAGCTTGTTAGCTTGTTTCGTTCTGCTTTGCTTTGCATAGTAACAGGTCATAGCATCTTCTAATTGTAAGAATGTTTGCTTATATTAGCTCACATGGGATATTTTGTGTTTGTTTACAGTTTTACCATTCATCCATTCATGTATTTCGACAAAGCCATGCTATGCATCCAATCAAATAAATCCACCAGAAAGGAACAACGGTGTGGTTTTTCTACATGGGATGATGGTTGTCTGTCTGCCTAGTTAAGTGCGAGGGCAGAACAGAAGTCAACACAAGTCCTAAGTTGCCCACAATACTCATACACTAGAATGTTTAAGATTTTTGCAGCTGGGTACACAAAAATAGTTCTGGTTTTCCAGTTCACTACATCGTTTTATCAATTTGTCTTTCAATTATCCATTTTAGAGGCATGAACAATTTGAGTAACATGACATTTTGGTTTGCTTAGTGTTCAGCTGTACACAAATTCATGCAAAGGAGTCAACTGTGCAGTGTCTCCTGCAACTACGGTTTGTTTTTAAGTGTATTTGCTACTAAATTTATCTATCACAGTGAATTATGAGTCAAACTTGCTAAAAACAAATTGGAGTCTGGCTAGTGCTAGCTTTGTCTGTCAACAAGTCATTTTCACCTTATAACAAACAGTTTACTAATTAAAATGTAAAACTTCCAATTGCAATTTTTTCACTGATCACTGAGCTCAGCAAAGAATGTCCTCTTGTGGCTTAATACATTAAAAATTATAATACAGTATTTCTAAAGATATTGTGGAATTGTGATAAAATGTATGCACACACTTTTCCCGCCACATGTACTTACTGTACACACTAGTACCTGATTCATATGCTGTTTCACCCTCAGCCCAAAGTTTAAAAAAAAAAATGAATGCCAAAAGCACAGGTGGAAACTTGTTGCAACTGTGAATTGTAGATTGTGAAATCCATTTTTTTTAAAAAGAGAGCTCAAGTAATTTTAAAAGAACAAAACTCAATTTGTAGTTAATGTCTTAGCTTACAAAGCGCAACAATGTACAGCACATAGAGGTTTTGCTCCAGTTACTGTGGCCTCCATAGACAGAAATTCTTCCAAGCAGAGATATTAAATGTAAGGAACAACCTCACACAGGCACAACTTGCCTTTGTGCTTTCACCGGTTTCGTTTGCTTGACAGTTAGGAATGTCAGCCCAACCACAGCAACCTGATAACGATCAATGTTTCATGTAAACAGTTCCAATGAAAAAAAAAATCCTCCTCCATTCTTTTACCTCTCTCATATCAAGTACCTGTCTTTCCTGTAAGCTTAAGAGCTGTTCCTGTATCTGCTTTTCTTGTCTTTCATCTCCATTGTTCCATCTCTCTTACCTCCTCTACCATCTATTTTTGCAACTATAATCTTTACATTTAACTTCTTCTCCTCACTTTTGTGTATCTACAAAGAAAACAGTAGCTTAACACTACACTTTGGACCATACAGACCCCTTTAATGTTCAAATTAAGAACGGAATAAATAGGCTGACTTTATTTCGGCTGTCTCCCATACAAACTATCAGTGACACATGCTGCATATTAATTATAGCTTTGAAGGGAATCTTGATGATGACCAGCAAGGAGGAAATTAGTCCTGGTTCACACATGGTTGCCAAGGCAATGCCACAGCAAAAGATAGATCCCCATGGCAACAACACCAATGTGTAAGGAGTTCCCAATGACAACACCATAAAACTCTAAGACTTTTATCAGGTGAACCTCTCTGGGCTTTGAAAATACATTTTGGTACGACCATCATCGTATCTGTTGCTGTCTCAATTCACTTTTATCATACAAACACAAAAGATTTGAGCCCCTTTCTCTGAGTCATCAATCCTTGTGGTTTGAGCTGGAGATAGTAAAGAAGAGCTCAGTCTACCCCAAATGCATTTTTTTACTAAAATTGACAGCATACACAAAATAATTTTTCATTAAACTAATATTCAGCTCATTATAAAACACAGTTCCTCATTTAGTAACTTTCGCATTTTCTTTATTCTCCACCAGGTTACAGTAAAAAGCCCTACTGAGTAGGGCTTTTCTGAAAAAACTAAACAAAACAAAAACAAACAACTTTCCAATTCAGTTCAATTCAATTTCATTTATATGGCATCAAATTGCAACCACAGTTGCCTCAAGGCACTTTATATTGTAAGGTAAAGACCCTACAATAATACAAAGAAAACAGAAAAACCCAACAATCATATGACCCTGCTAACAGAAAGCGCTTAGACGACAGTGCAAAGGAAAACCTCCCTTTAATAAACAGGAAGAAACCTCCAGCAGAACCAGGCTCACGGAGGGGAGGCCATCTTCCATGACCGGTTGGGGTGATTGGAGGAAGACGGGTAAAAAGACACAGGGTGGAAGAAAGCCAGGGATTAACAATAACTAATAATTAATGTGACTGAAGGGACACAGCTTGCAGGGCATGATTAGCACTATAAGAAGGCCAAAACAAGCCAGAGTCTTACATATTCTTTCTAGAAGAAATCGCTTTCCTTCAGTGTGCCTGGTGTATGATTTGCATGTTGATGCTTCTATTCTGTGGACCAATCAAAGTACTTGTTGTATACATTGCTGTGTTAGGTAGTCAGATTTCCGGGGGGGGGGGATAAAATACAATATCTCAAGTTGACAAGTCACCTCGGTTATGGCAGAGCAGTGGAATATGGTCTGAGTCTGGTAGCAACCAATCATCCTAGAAGCAACCCTGGCAGGGACCAATAAGGAGAAGTGTAATATTACTAAAACCTCACAGCATGAGCATAAAATGACTACATCAAAAATAAGGGGACTGAGTTGTGCAATTTCTATAATTTTCCAAGAGTGATGGGAACTTTTTATAGAGGAGTCAGCAGTGGCTAAACTTCTCCCTCATGTTCAAATATTTACACAACTTCTTCAGCCAGTTTTTAACACCCTTACAAGCTGCCACATATTACAACACTAAAGGCTACAGAGAATATAGGAATTGTTTATTCAAGGTGTTATTCTTTCTGTTTTATCAACCAATCAGACATGTGCTTTTCTGGAAGATGCTTGAAAAAACTAAGTTAAGCATCACATAAAAAAAGGTCAATGAACAACTGTAAAGTAAAAGAGCCTCATTTACAGAAGAGAAGGAATCCTTCTCTCTCACACACACAAATAGACACAACTATTGAGAAAGAGCAGACACACAAACACAAGCCACAAAGAGAGACTTTCCATCCTCCCCTGATTTACAATTCGTCTTTGTCTCGAGACTCGGCGCTCTCACACAATACCGATGGCAGAGAAAAGGACATGGTTCCACGCCTAAAATGGTCTCATCGCCAAGACCAGCGAGCGGCACAGGGACAAGAGCAGAGCTGGATCCTGACCACTCAGCTGCTTTCCCCTGGCCCATACTTCAGTTTTTAATGTACATCCAATGACAAATATTATTTCATCATTATTCTTTCATCAAGCTGAAACTCTTCTGGATGGTACGGAGAATTTTGAAGCCTCTAGTAGCGTACGAATTTGGATCTTTTAAGTCATGCTGAATAGGTACTATTGGAAATTAGGCTGTTGTGTGTGCCCCCCTGTAAATTATTACCAGCATGACATTCTGTGCTTACACTTGCTGCCCCAAGACCTGCAATAAGATGCATAAGAGCCAGAAAATGGATGGATGTATAGATAAATAAGTGTAAATGTAAAATAAATTCTAATCAGTTCAATCAAATGATTTTTTACATGAATGCTATCCCAAATACTTCCATCCACCTATATTTGTACAAACGATTACATCATACCTCACATCACAATTCCTGGATGGAAATCACTGACATTCAGTGACCAAGCACCCACGTTCTGTTCAGACACATGTGACAGAGGGGCAGCTGTCACATGTTCGCCAATTCAGATACATATAACAGAAGCACTCAGTCTCTGCTGCATAAGACTCTGGTGTCAGTCAGTGCAATGACCCTGCATGCAGTGTCTCTGAGTGAGTGAGTGTTTGAGAAATCTGTCTGTTAGTATTTACTGCTACTACACTGGTATGCATTCATTCATTCATTCACCCTTTCTATGTGCAGATGTTCAGACAGTAACCGATCTTTTCTCTCCCACAGCAAACCGATTCTGATGCTGTTAGTTACAAACCGATAATAGTTGTTTGTCTGTTTTATTGTGGGTTGTTTTTTCATCTTTAGCACCATAAAATCAAAACAGAGCAGAGAACTTTTGAAACTCTGCATTTTAAGCATGCACAACATGCTTAAAACACATCTGTTTAAAATGAGAACGCTTTTTCTTTTAATTTTGTCAATGTTTAACATTTAAAGTTCTTTGTGCTTTGGAGTGAACCGAACGGAATAAACCAGGTTAATGTGTATTGCACTTTTATAACCTCGTGTCCGCATTTTATAGGTGCCAGCAGAATACAAGCTTTGTTTGTAATGCTGAATGCTACAGATTAAGACTATGGATGGGAATTGATAAGAATTTAGTGATTTCAATTCCAGTTTTGATATCTTTATTAGTTGATTCCTTATCAGTTCCCTTATCAGATTTCATTAGGTTGTCATTGGCTCTGCTTTGAGAGTCACCACCATCGCAGCATATTAAAGGCATTACATTTGTGCAAATTCATTGCATGCTGTGTGGTCAAATGTTTCTGCACATTGGAGGTATTTCCCTTCTAGTTGTGATCAAATCTAATACTGTCAGGAAGCGCTGTGTGGCAGGCAGGAGATGAGGACTCAAAAGGCAGGACTCAGACACAAGGGATGGACTCAAAACCACAGCTTTAATTGCTGGCACGGGAAAAACGAGTATACGAAGCAAACTAACCTAAACTGGGAAATAACAAACTAAACATACAGGGAGACACAAGGAGATCCACACAGCAAGAGGGACGACGTGACACTGACTCAGAGAAACACAGAGTTTAAATACACTGGGAAGTAACGAGGGGAAGGAGACACAGAAGGAGGGCACAGCTGGGAGAAATCAGAGACAAGGAAGCAAAGCAGGACACATTCACATAAGACCCGGACCTTCAAAGTAAAACAGGAAGTATAACACAGAGACACGAACTTGACACGGTGGAGACAGCAACTAAGAAACACAGAGACATAAACCATAAAGCTGAGGACTCTAAGAACCAAAATACACAGAGGGAAATACTAAGCATGGAACACAAGAAACTAGACTCGAGGGAGTAACAAAAGACCAACCATGAGAATATAATTCACAATACAGAGTGACAGAAAACAAGAAACTCAAACACGCAAAGACACAGACATACACAGAACAGAGGAGGCACAGAGAAACATGAAGGGCAAAGGATCAAAACTAGAAACCATAGAATAAATCACACGAGTACAAAATACAAGAATCACAAAGAGCTAAAAACGCTGGGTCAGGAGACCCAGGATCCACTGTCTCATAATTATGATTTAACAATACAAACCTAGAGGCTACACAAATTGTTATCTCTAATAAAGACACACATAAAATCTTTTTCTTATTGTCTACGTATAAACACAAAGCAAAGATGAAAAGCAGCGCACTGTCTGTGCAGATGCTTGCAAAGAGCCAAAGTTCTGTTAGAAGCAAAATGCAGTTTTTTCTGTCCTGGATGGAGTTTGCACTTTACCATCGCACTCTTACAATTTTGTGAAATAAGTGAATAATGTCCATATCCATGCTGTAGAAAATGAAACTTTCTGTTCTGCTATCGATTGTAATAGATTTTTAATTTTAGGCTCCAGGAAGGCCAGTGATTTAATGTACAGTGTTATAACATTAATTTTACTGTATACCAGAACCATGTGACAGTTTTTGTAAAACAGTTTGAAAATGCTGCTGTAAAAATTGTCATACATGATATTGATAGAACAAAAAAGTATTCTTGGAAATCTTGAATGATTGTGATTCATGAGTCACTTTCCAAACAGGGAAAGTTTTCATGATATCAAATTACCCATGCACTTCCTCGGGTAATCTAGAGACAAATCTTTTTTAATGCAATGATCTCTCACAGGATTCTGAATTAGAAAAATAACAGTGAGGACATCAATATAGTTTCTTTCCTTAGAGAAAGATTTGTGTACATCAAAACAAATTAGAACATTTTTTTAAGAGATGAACTTAAATCAATTTTTCAATAGATCATTTTCATCTACTACAATACCCAAATGTCTCCTGTGAGTAGTTTTCAGCTCTGGTTGGATGCTTTAGTGAATAGAGGAACTAATAATTTGCTTCCCGCTCACAAATTAACTCACTTGTAGACCGAAAAATTGCTTCAGTTTACTGCATTCCCAAGCCAGAAGTCTCATCAGTACCGCCGTGCCGTGTCTGACTGAAGTTGACAGAAGCCGGGTTACTGGCAAGCATGATGCTGACAGCATACCAGTTTTGAGCTGTTGACGCAGCCTTGCATGTCCATGACAGCAACATCTTTGATCTCATTGCTGGAAATGAGACTGTAGAGAGGCACCAACATGAGCTGCTCCAACTTGCACTTTTCACCCACACGGCCAAAGTTGGGCAGGACTTTGTGGATCAGGATCATACCCGTATCTATTTATTGCATTTAGTCATGCACATGTTACAGTGTTGGTACATAAAATATAGTATATTTACATAGCTTTTTTATTTTTATTTTATTTCCACACACACTTTACATCACCAGAAGCCTCAGTCATTACTATTAATTCTCTTTTCAACAAACCAATCAGACGGGTGCTTTTCTGGAACACCTTTAGAAATAAACACAGAGCTAAGCAGCAGCCGAAAAGGTCAGTGAACAATCAAATATTGTAACCTTCATGAGCGTCACCATGGTGCCTGCTTAGTGTGCAAAAGCAGGTAAGAAGGAAGATTTGTTTAAGCATCTGTTTACATGCAGGAATGATTACATTTTAATCTGTCTCCTAGTGGATGAATAGCACAGGAGTATAATAGTACCTATAGCAAATTTGGGGATTTTTTAACATAATTTTATTTTATCAGGTTGCTGTAAGACACAACTGCTGCAGTTTATTTGGTTTTGGTGTGCTGAGGGGAAAAAAGATTGGTAATAATAAAGGAAGAGCAAAAGTTTGACTTTTCTTCTTATATGAATATTGAATTTTTTGATTTTTTTTTGTTTACACCTTTTTGCTCTTAATTGGTATTTTTAGGAAAGAGACACAGGTAAGAATAGTGAATTTCAATAATTTTTGTTTCCTCTCCTCATGTTTTGTGTTTTTGGCAAGAACCACTTCAAAATTATTGTGCATTTACTTTCATTTTTCATACAACCCCTCAGTCCCTTCAAAGTTAGGGACAAATGCGGCTTGACAAACCCACCAGGAATTTATACACTGGCATCTTTCCTTCCATCTGTCATTCTGAATGACTACTATTCAGGTTTCACAGTCTCTGGTTTGTTTCTTTGTGGCCTGCTATGTATCTGGCTCAGCTAGTCACAGATTTGCACACAAACACACACATACATAAAAGCAAGCTCAGAATTCATATGTACGCACAAAGATTATCCATTAGTCATTCACATTGAAGTGTAAATAAAACTTGCCGCTAAATCGACATAAATCCATCGATATGTTTGAAGCTTGTGTTTGAAGCAAGTATTTAAACATAACTGCACTGTGGTAACACAAACTACTAATAGATAAACACACACTTATTCAATGACTTGACATTACCTCACCACAACTGAGGTCATGTTTACTTGTTTCATTACAATACCCAGCTCTGAAAGCCAGAGAAAGTGATTCGGTAAGCTCACTCCCTCCCCTGTAGCAAGCTGAGTCAGCTTAAGTTTCTCATTATAATCAGACATACGAAAGGACTCATGCAGAATAAATTGAACAAAAACGAAAATGTGTACAATGACTAAGTTAACCTTTACTGGTCTCATGACCTTTCACTGGTGCTATTAATCATTAATTCCAAGACTGATTATGTGCATGTATGGGGTTTATTTAAAAGAAAAGACAGGAATCATTTTATAAAATTCAGAGTAACATTTTAAAATTTCCTGTTTTTTTGACAACAATACAAAACTAACTTCAATTTATCCTTTCATATACCGAGGTTGAGTCTGTTAATGGTTAGCAGTTTGCTCAGTGAAGAATTTGCGCTTTGCTGTTGATCAATTTCACATGAACGTGGGAACGTTATTGAAAGACTGAAAGACTATTGAAAGCTGTGGTCTTGGGATGAGGATAACTGCCTATTCAGTCAACAGATTAGTCGATTTAGGGAAATTATTTCAGAGGAATTTCGTATATCCTCTGAGATTTCTTAGTTTAGGGGCGTGTTTTTTATCATTTTTGGAGGCACCCAAAGGTGTGTTGGCCTGAGCCAATGTAAAAAGTAACAAGCATCATAATTAAATCATTTTTGGTATGACTTTGTATTATGGTTCTCAATATGTATCACTTAATGGATAAGAAGATGTATATGCAACTTGAATGTTGCATTGCGTATGTATTAATACAGGGGTTTCCAACTCCAGGCGTCAAGTGCTGGTGTCCTGATGGTTTTAGATATCACCCTGGGTCAACACACCTGAATCACATGATTAGTTCATTACCAGGCCTCTGAAGAACTTCAAGAAACGTTGAGGAGGTTATTTAGCCATTTAAATCAGCTGTGATGGATCAAGGACACATCTAAAACCTGCAGGACACCAGATCTCGAAACCTGGAGTTGGACACCCCTGCATTAATACATCTAAAATAAAGTTTTACATGATTGTTACATGGTTGCTTTAAGCTTAAAATATACATTTACTAGCACTTGGATTCCTTCGTAAAAATATTAATATTGTCTCTTTATTAATGTAAAAATAATTTGATGTTAATAAGCTTCTAATAGAGACTAATAATCCTTAATATTAGTGGAGTGGTAAAACATTAATGTGCTTTAATGTCTTACCACTTCACTAATTTTAAGCATTACCTTCTTCTAACTTAGGCTTTCAGAGGACTGCTGAAAATCCGGTCAACAAACTAAATGCCTTTATTAAACAAGGACCTATTCAGATTCACACAAGAACAGTGAGGATGATTTAAGGCTTATTGTTTAAATGAAAAGTCCAGGAACCTCAAACCTCCACAGTGGCATGTGGCTCTTTTGCACATCTCTGTGGCTTTGACAAAAAATATATTAATTTTACAGGTTTATGTCTGAGGAAGTAATTGCTGTATGTAGCCAAAGAAACATTTTACACAAGCTTCTGTCACTTCACTGTTGCTCCAATTTGTTGTCAATATTAACATTAAAATACCAAATAATTTTTATTATTTTAATTCCATCCATCCATTTTCTTGAGATTATTTGGGGTCGGATCACGAGAGCAGCAGCCTAAGCAGAGAAGCCAAGACTGACCTCTTCCTAGCCACCTCCTCTAGCTTCTTCAATCAGATTTTTTTTCCCTCCACAAGCTGCAGGAAATTCTAACTACTATTTTTCAAACAGAAATAACTCAAACACAGCAATCAGAAATTTAATCAAGTCTCATTGGTGTCATTGGACTAAAAAATCTAGCATTAGCTGATAAAGCCGATTGTGAGACAGATGACAGTAATATCACTACTGCCAGTCTTTTCATCTCATCAGACCGCCCAGTACACACACAGCTCTGCAGGCTGCAGCTGCAGAGTAATCACCACGTTGTCCATTTGCTATTGAGCAGGACATAGGTGTAGTCGCACATTGTTTGTTCTGCCACAATAAACCTCCTGCCCCTTGGCAACAGGCAGTTATTACTAGCACCACTCACAAAACTGAACAGCCTTCTATTTCCCATCACAATCTGTGGTCCAACATTAATGGACAGATAGGTGGCACCGCAAACAGACAGATGCACAAAGAAATCAATGGAAAGAAGAGAGCTGGTAGAGCTAAAAAAAAAAAAAAGGCTTTACTATTTCCAGTATTTCACAGAAATGTTGGCAAATATTTGAAAATGTACAAAGGACATGAGTAGAACTCAATAATACATATAATGTAAATAAAAGGCCATGCACATATTTTCAGTAGGAGTTAAGGTCAAATCTCAGTGAATTCCTTTAAAAAGCATTCATGAATATACCACTCCATAATACTATGATCATTTTAAAACATGTAAGATTTTATTCATGTTTTAACTTTGTAAAATCCTGTTTCTGAAAAGGTGTTTGAACCAAGGTTGATTTCTGTTTCTGTCAGCAGGTCAGATTTCATCAGTTTAGATACATTTATTTATTTATTTTAAATAATGGTTTAACTGTTATTAGACGATATCCTTTTGTTATGCCATCCCACAATGTTGACTGTTAGCCTGCATGCCACCAAAGACTGCTCAAACAAGACAGGTCGATAGCCTTCAGGTTACAAGACAACTAGAAGGGTAAGACGGAAAAAAATCCAGAACCAAAATCATCATAGAGCAAGCATCAGGAGAGAGGCTGGTAGATGAGTTAAGATAAATTAGGGAAGTTGTGAAGGCAAAACGAGGTCGAACCCATTATTAGCAAGGTGCAACTAATGCAACTAGATTATTAAAGTCTTTTTATGTTGTTGTTCTTTAACAGTGTTCAAAATGTTACGAAAATCCAGTTTGAGGTCATGCTTTACAACAGTGTCAGCATTTAAATTTGCATATCTCACTTCCTTATAATGAAATATTCAAGTCTGATAAAAGTAGCATCTTTCTAGGGAGCCAGCATAATTTTCTTCGATAACAAAACAATGCAGTCCATTAAGGTTGTGTATGCCATCTGCCAAAATTGACCATAAGCATCAGTATAGTGTTGATACTTTAGTAGTATGTAGCTCCTCAGTGGTCACCTTTCGAATGTGGCACCTTTAGCCCTGAGATGGGAAAGACACCTAACGTGTATATGAAGAGAGACTAAAAGAGTCTCAATCGAGCACACGCAAGTCAAAGTAAAGCTCAGACTCTTGCACTAACAGACATATTTATGATATTTGCAGATCAGTTGTGCCGGGTTAGTAACTATGTCAGTACTGATAAGAGGGACATGTAGAAGCCTGTTAATTACTCTGTCTGATGCAAAACACATTCCTCCCCTGGGTCAGGGTTTGGAACCTCACACAGTCTGAGGCAGAACGTATTTGCAGACACTGTCACCTCAAGTGTGCACTTATGCAACTTCATCAGCAGCTATGTTGTCCTCTACGATCTGACAATGAACCTAATACAGAAAACAATGTTTGGAGTAATTCAGAGATTATGTATAACATAGGTTGTCTAGCAGAGTAGTTTGATGTCTGCTGTTTACAAAACTCTCAGCACTGTCTGCGGCACACGTTGCAAAGCGCAAATTACCATAGAAAGACACTATGTTTGCTCTTCTCTTCAGCTTGTCATCTGTCTGTAATATGTGATGCACCAACAGTGAAATTCTGCAGCAGCAGTGGGGTTTAGAATAACAATGTGGCCTTTTTGCTGTCACGTGACCACTAACCTCCAGACTTGGTTTTAACTTGTCTGCCAATTTGCCCATTTTGTTAATCATGGTGACATTTTAGGGTCAAGTAGATAAGACTCCAGTAGCACAGGTGGTTGTTGACTGCCCCTCAAAAAGCAAGAAAAACTGTTTATTTCCCAGTGGACTGGCAAGTGGTTGACAGATGGGTCTAGCAACCTTGGCAACCACTGGTTGCAAAGAGTCTCAATTTCCAGTTTGTGTGGCAAGTTTTGCCACTGCTCTACAGAACCCATCATTTCACTATCCCAACATACACATTTTCTCGCCCTAACAACATAGTTGTATCGAGCAACTAAAAATAATGTGTGTAAAACCCTTATTTTGAATAAATATCCAATGTTATTTAAATTATTTTTACACCTCAATTACACATTTTAATGTATATTTGTGCAAAACTTACATTACATAACAGATAAATATTGGCTGCTGCCAATGCCATAGGTCGATGTATCAGTGCATCTCTAGTAATTATAGATAAAGAATATGAGAATATTTTTACACCATAGTCTGCATGAACCACTAAAATGTGCAGTATCGGCGATACTCTACATAAAAATAAAATAATAAAATAATAAAAAACATATACTATATAATATATTTAACATAGTTTTAATTCAGTCCTTATCGTTTCTTGGGGTGAAACACCAAGTGTATAAAGCCATGAAAAAGGTCACGGTATCTGTGCAAACTGCACTTCCCTGAGCTTCACAAGAAAATACTTTGCAAGTCACGTCATATTTTCGAAATAGGGATTAATTCACACTATCGTTTCAAGTAGTAACGGGTTTCCGTTTACCTTTTTTGCAATATTTGCAGCTCCTTTGCATATCTAACATGAAATGTGAGAGGACAGCAGGACAAAAGTGATGACTAAGCATTAGTAATAATTTCATGGAATCGTATCAGCACTGTCAACACAAGGAATGTCCTGCATGTGTTACCGATACGGATTAACTCTTAAACCAGGAGTTTAACCAACTATTTGGATATCAAAGGAATTCTTAGATACGTGATGCAACACCTCGCTTGATTTATGGCTGTTGTTTTTTTCCCCCCACTTTCCTTTTGAGGAAAATAAAACTTTAAATCAACAGTGAAGAAGCTGTGCTTTTTGAGTAAGCAACACGTTCTTTGCATTTGCAAATACAGTCTAAACAAACGGCAACAGGTCCAACAAGGTGCTAAATCCTCCTCCATTGTGCTGTGAATTTGGTTTAAGCAGCGGGGCAACTTAAAAGTTCACTTACCTGATCTTCGTGATCACCTGTAGCGGAAGAAGCCATATTGAAGAAGGTGTGTAGCGCAGCTGATCCGGTTCACAGGTAAGTTTATTTACAACAAAATCACCCTGAATCCAAATAGTCGCTTAAAAAGAGGTGACATTTGCTTACAGATTCACTTTCTCACTAAACGTGCAGCCCCAAGGAGTCTCTAAAGTGGTCAGGGAGCAGGAAGGGGGCGGTGTAAGTTCTTCGGAAACGGTAAAAAGTCCAGGTGCGGCGGTGGAGCGGTATGCAGATGCAGCCTGCAGTTACGCTCAGACGACGCAGGAGTCCCGACACAAGGGGGCAGCATTACCACCATAATCATTTGTAGTATCTTAGCTTGCTGTATTATGTCTGGTAAAATATGGCGCAGGCGATAATATCAGTGAATACACGTTTGGAAAACTCGCATATATATTATTTTAGGACTAATATTCAGTATATGTATTCAGAGATGCCAGAAATTTGGAAATAAATGATTAAGTTAATGTGATTCCCCCCCCCAGATTTCCTATGTGGCAACTTGAAATCAAATAATGGATGATATTTATCAAATGTATTTGTATAAAACATAGGAAAGCCCATTCAAAGCCCATTGGGTTGTTCAATCATTCTATTTTATTTTAGTAGGTGCACATTGTTGTACATTATATTAATAAATTCTGGTGTTTTATGTTTAAAGTGTTCATTATTTTTCAATCAGCCAAATATTTTCTAAAGATCTATGAAGGAAATCACACAGCCACACACACAAAATAAGGAGCTAAATTACAAATAACTAAAGTCAATCTCCCTTTCTTATTGAAAAATAGAAATATGGAGCCAGTGATCAAGTTCTTTCATGGATAGGGAAAAAAAATAGGTGAATATGATGGGCCATCTTCTAAATTAGTGACCATTTCAAAATTTGTGTTGCTATAATAGAATTTTTCAAATTAATGGTTTTAAAAGGACAAACAAGCAAACTGCTGAAACAATTAAACATATGACTGCATAAAAATATAAAATATATTATAAAAACCTTAAAAGAACCAGACTCTTTGTCTCAACATAACTCCTTATGGGGAAGTTTCTTGCACCAGGAAGAGGAATTAGTGCAAATAAACTCCGGGCTTGAAAAGATAAGAGATCAGTATGATCCAAATTAATGCGATCATGTTTTTTCAGGAACTGAAACTTTCAGTCAGAATAGATTTGCTGGCATTTCTACCACCAAGGTTTGTAAAAGCACATCAGCACTCCTGACATACCAGTTTTATGTGAGAATTTCATAATGTGTTGAGACCCTGCTCATCAAAAAGTTCACATCATAAGCTAATGCATGGATCAAAGATTTAGACACAGAAGGATTAATAGTAGTGTGAATGCAAACATGTAACTGCTGCCAAGTCATTAGAATAAAAACAGAAGTTTTTACATAACGTGTGGAAGCTACATTAATACAGTTTCATCCTGATGGTTCTGCATAGTGTAACAGTTTGCTTAAAGAACAACAAAGAAAACTATTCAAGCTTTTTTGGACCTGCACACCTACATTAGCACTGCAAAGGCTGTTTTGAAAACAATGTGTCAATCACTGATTGAGACGTACGATAAATACCTGCAGACACACGCTGCGCTTTGTTTTCATTCTTTTATATTCGCCTGAGAAAGGATTAGTCTATTATTGCATTTCAGAATAAAATAAAAGCAAATGATTAAATTGACTTTGAACAAAAAGAAAAAAATATGCAAAGTAAATTCAATAATTCTTTATTTAAACATTGGTGCCCGTTGCCTCAAACCTCTCGACTGATGTTTAACAAAATTCATTTTTCAAGCCTCTCATTCCTTCTGTGTAATTTCCATATTCCTGCAGGTAAATACTTCCTCACAACATAACCTTTTTATATGGAGCAGACCAATAAAGGCATCTTGGGTCACAATTAGGTCAGTGTTTAACATTTGATCACATTAGAAATGTAATATTTCTGCTTTCAGGTTGAAACCCACCTACAACTTGAAAACACCTCTTTGGTGGTAGGTAGAGAGGGGTACATCCTCGCCCTTTGTCCTCAAGAGTAAAGAAACAGTCTGAAGTGAAAAAAAAAAAATGAAGGAAGACAAGAGGGAGATGGAGGTGAAATTTTTTTTTTTTTATTTTTTTATTTATTTATTTTTTTTAAACTAAGTATGAAAGAGGTACAGAATAGAAGGGCGTAGAAGAGGAGGGGGAAAATGAGAGAAGAGAAGGTAGGAGGGAGTCAATGAGGAAGAGAATTGTACACAAAGGAGAGAGTTAAAAGAGTGGAGAGGATGATAGTTTGGGTAGGAGAGTGTGGAAAGTATTACTGGAGCAGGAAAATATACTGTTTTTTAACTACTGAACATCTTAAAACAAATAAAGGGTTCCAAGAGCCTTCTTACTTCCTGTTCTCCCCTTTCTGTGCTAAGCTTTTCTGACAAGCATGTTTACAAGTCAGTCAAAATATACACAAATTCAGATTTTATCTTGGCATAAATCCACAAAGGGGTTCAATAAAAATTAATTGAAATGCAAAAGCACAGCTTCAACTCCTACAAGAAATTAGATCCAAGTTAGCTGTGAACTTAAAGTGTCAGTGTTCTGCCTACCTTACCTTTAAATGCTGAAATCAGTGTGTCTTAGTGCTGAACACTTGAAAGCTGTGATGTATAGACTGGAAATTATTCACTTGATTGCCCTTTAAGTTTTGTGCTAAAACAGCTCTATTGTTTGTTCCTGCTATGTTTGAAAGCAACACATGAGGGCGGTGTTGAGCCACAGCAGAAATGTTCATCTGTAATCAAACTTGATATGAAGTCCTGGGGACCACATACAAACAGGCCTCAGAGTCAGGCAGCAGCAGCAGCATCAAAATGTATACACTGCTTGTTTTGCTTTTGTTTTCAGTTCACTTTCCATAATGCATCCCTCCCCCCAGTTTATTCTTATTAGATTGTACCAAGTTCACCAAACCCATTTCCTCAACTTAGGTGACCTTTCAACCTTTAACTGGAACTCGATAATTCACTTGAGCTATAACGTAAGTGAATTGGTGCCAACAAAACCGCATCATTTCAGTGCTCTTCAATGTTATTAAAAAAAAAACAAAAAACAAAAAAAAACAAAAAAAAACCAGGGGAAAAAACCAACGCATTAAAACCAATGTTTAAGTCACCATTCTATAAAGTTTGACAGATGATGGAAAATAACTGCTTGTCTTTTGTCTTAAGTTGTTTATTCAGGTTACTGGATTTTAGCATAAAGTTGGTCAATCTGAAACTGGAAGAGGTTTTTGAGCTCAGCCCGCTTTGCTTTAAGGGTGGGGGTTAACAGGCCGTTCTCAATGGTGAATTGCTCAGGATGGAGGTGCACATCTTTAACCTGCATGAGTTAGTAAAATGGAAAATGTTAGCCATGATAGAAAGCAAATTAATGTTACATTTCTCAAGTTATGGCATATATTGTAAACTAAAGATTAACAGGCTAATAATTATTAAGAAAATTGACATTTTGGGGCACATGACAAGAATTAGCTGATTTTGCACATTTTAACCATTAGAGGGTGATAAAAGCCAGGTTACTGAGAAGTGCAGAAAACCTCCAAAAAGGTGTTGATAATGTGGATAACAGCCAACTTCCCAAGACATTACACAGCAGTTTCATTTTTGCAATAAAGGATGAGTCATCACCTGCTCAAAGGACTTGAGTCCTGCTTCTTTTCCTAGTTTGGTCAGGTCTGAAATAATTGCCCTCTTAACTTCCTGCAGACAAAGACAAATAATTTTTTTTTTTTTTTTTTTTCAGCAAGTCATTTCAAGTTTATACGATTGTGTTACAAAACTTGCAAGAGAAAAACATTACAGGGATCTTGCAGAGTTCTTCAATGGAACCATGAAAGCCAAGATTTTTAGCAAAACCTGGCAGGACTTCAGGATCAGGGACCACAACGGCAACCAGGCAAGACTAGAGACAAAGAAGACAGTGTAGTCTAGGTGAATTTTATCCACTGTGTATACATAGCAAAGGTGCCCAAAGATTTACCTGTAGACTGTCTCCATGCACAAACACTTGTGCCACTGGTGCACTGCGTACATACACATTCTCAATCTTCTCTGGTGCGATGTACTCTCCTTGAGCCAGCTTGAAGATGTTCTTCTTCCGGTCAATAATCTTGAGAACTCCATTCTGCCACAAACAAAAACCAGGCCAGATCAGAGAATGGGAGCGTGATTTGAACAGTTGTGTGTCCCTACATCTCATTAAAATAATGGTCCACATCTGGGAAAGCATTGTTCCTGAGCTTCAAGTAAACATTTTTAAATGGAAGTCATGTTGGTTTCTTGGTAAGAGTTCCTTGAAAACCAATAACACTCCAAAAGCTACAGCCTGCAGGAAAAGCAAAAACCCCCATTCTGTTCACCAGTACTTCTAAAGTGATGGAGCTTGTATGTTGTTATATTTAATTTTACCAAAAAAACAATTTCCCCCTCCCCATATTAAAACAGATCCAACTTTCCCCTTGAATCCCCAGTACTTTCAAGAGCCAGTCATCTCTTGCTGAAGATTTACATTTAGTTGACAGATAAATGAGTTGCTGATGTCTTCACTAAACTTAACATGCAAGAGAACAAGCACCTCAAGGTCAGTCTGATCCTTTTAAATGGCAGAACCTCAAGAAAGCCCCTACATTCTTGTCAGGCAGTGTAACCATCATGTCTTCCAGGGCAAGCAGTGAAAAGAAAAAAAAAAAAAACAAATTTAGTAGCTCACTTATAAGAGCCTTTGAGCTCTTAAACTCTGATTCCACCTCATTTTCTACTAAACTTTGTGTTCTATATGATGGGTACATGGAAGGAAAGCATGTGGTCGTACTTTTAGTCAGACTTAAAAATGGCTGGACTATTTACCGGAAGCCATTTCCCAACGTCTCCAGTATGGAGCCAACCCTCTTCATCCAAGGCCTCTGCAGTCCTCTCTGGATCTTTTAAGTACCCCTTGAACACATTGTTGCCCTTGATACAGACCTGGGAAGAAGAAGAAAAAAAGTAATGAAATTACAGGATGAGTAGAACATTCTTTTTTTTTTATTTAACCCATCCATGCATTTATCCACTTTTCCCTTTAAAAAAAACAAACAACCAGTCAAACCAGAAGTAAACTATTGCCCACCCACCTGTTTTAATTCATGGCGAAAACAGATGCAGAACTATACGGTTAACTATAGGCTACAACTTAGTCTATTTACTTTTGAGACAAGTGATGATGTTTAAAAACTTACTCTTATTTACTCTTTAAGAATATGCTTGGATAAATTACTGAACTTACCTCAGTACTTCAGATTAAACTGCTCTTGCTGCAGGTTTAAATATCCCAAAGCCTCACTGTCTGAATTGCAAAAAGCCTACCTCTCCTTCACCATTTGAAGCAAAGTAGTTCATATCTTCAACATCCACCAACTTCACAAAATTGCAAGGCAACGGCACCCCAACATGACCTATAGGAGGAGCAACAAAAAACAAAACCAAATGTTTAAGATGAAAATAACATTAAACACAAAATGTCAGTGAGAAGTGGGAAGTGATGATAAACTCAGCATGCTTCTGTGCCATGTACCTGCAGTGGCATCACATGGCATGGTGATCGTGCAGCTGGCTGTGCACTCGGTCTGACCATACCCCTCAAAGATCTAAGGGGACCAATAAAACAAGTGAACATTGTGATTACAATCTTAAATCTGTAAGATACCATTGTGGAACCTCCTGTTCTTGGACCTAATTCACTTTTAATGTTGTTATTTTAACAAGATGTGCATGTTTACAGGAAAACAACATGTACCAAAGCCCTTGAAAGTCTACCACCATCTTATAGTACATTTCAATATCAAGAGACTACCTGAGTCATAGAAATCTGAACTACACACACACACACACACACACACACACACAGGATTAAAGTGTTTATTACCTGGCAACCCAGAGCAGCTCTGAGAAATTTGAGAACAGAGGGAGATATGGGTGCTGCGCCAGTCACCATGACCCTCACACGCCCCCCTAGAGACTCCTAAAAGAAAGGTTGAGCACATATACTTTTAGTGAATGCATTGCAGCTTTTGAATATTTAAGGGGAAGGTTACATTAACTAGAAGATCAGGGGGTCCTCCCTGTGAATGCAAAGTCCCAAAACGTCTCCATTTCCTCATGAACCGTGTACCCTTTTTGCACAGTCAATTACCCACTGACAATTCAACATGCAGTCAGTGACTTGACCTTGCTAGTGCTGGGTTGGATCCCCTTCTGCTTAATTCTTTTTGCCATACAGTCTAGTCAAGATTATGGTCAATATTGGCATAACTGTCACAGGCTTGCTGCAGATTCAGTCGCACATCCATGATATCCTCTTCCACATCCCAAAGGTGTATGGATTGGGATCTAATGACTGGAGGATATTTGACATCAGTGAATCCACTGTCATGTTCAGTTTGAGATGATTTGTGCTTTATGACATTGTGTGTTATTCTGCTGGAAAATGTGTACAATGGGGTGGCTGTAGCTCAGGTAGCAGAGCAGGTCAGCCACTAATCTGTGGGCAGGGCAGCTGTGGCTACAAGGTAGCTTGCCATCACCAGTGTGTGTGTGTCTGAATGTACTGTAAAGCGCTTTGGGGTCATTTACATCCCAAAGATGGCAGTGTGTGGGGAGGGGGGAAAAAAAAAGCCCCCAGCATTTCTGCAGTTTCTGAAATACTAAGCAGTCTTGTCTGACACTAAGAATTATGCCACGTTCATAGAATTTTTAAAAACACCTTCCTTCCCTTTAAAGATCATCAGTTTGAACTCTGAACATAAATGCATGGCTGCTGCCATGTGACTGGCTCACCAGATGCTTGACTTAAATTAAGTGCAGCTGTTCAGCTGTACTTAATTAAGTGGCCATGAGTGCACACAATTTACTCTGATGCTTGTGTTTTTATTAGGTGTGTGTCCCTTGAGAACTACAGCTATTCAAACAGAAGCAGTACCTGGACTTTGTTGAAGATGAGCTTGTCCCATACGCTGTTCTTCCTGATGATGCCATCCTTCACCTCTGCATATTTCCTCTCCACTGCAAAGTTCAATAACCATTTCTTGAAAGGTGTAGTGGCTCCGCTCTGAACCTAAGAGTCAAAGAAAATTTGTGCACTTGATATCAATGAAACTGGAGTTGTGTTGTGTTAATTCTTTGTAGTATATTTAAAAGGAATGTGAGCTGTTTAGCTTACACACACATACACCCACCTTGTCATAGATACGGTTGAGAAGTCGAGGCACAACTGGAAAGAGGGTGGGCTGCAGTGTCTTCATGTCATCTGGCAGCAGTCTGATGTCACCCTGGAAGAATCCCACCTTAGCTCCAGCACCAAACATCACCGTCTGCAAAATACAAAATAAAGTTAGCACACCTAAAGAGAACTTTGAAGGATGATCAAGTATGGACCTTACCTGCACGACTCTCTCAAACATGTGTGCCAATGGCAGGAATGAAATTGTGACATCCTGGGTGTTTGGAATCATCGATACCTGCATTTACACAGAAGCTCTGTTAGCACAAATTTTCGCTCATTACACGAGTTTTTTTTCCACCCCAACATTTAGAATGGGGAAAGAAAAAAAAAAAAAAAAAAAAAAAAAAAAAAAAAAAAACATCAAAAACCACTCCACTTTTCATGTACCTCAATGGTTTTGAGTACACCTGCAGCATCGGCGACCACGTTCTCATGGGTCAGCATTGCTCCCTTGGGATTTCCTGACAAATGAGTACAATGATTTACCCTTAAAAGCCTAAACATCAAACGTAGTGCTATCCACTTCTCCCAAAATGTTTTCACACCATTTCCTTCACAACTGCTTTGAATAATAGGCCAGGAAGAACATATTTTCCTTACATGCTTCCATCATGATACCAAGACACATTTCCTAAAGACAGTTTGACAAAACATTTCTAAGGATTTGATTCATTTTAATGGGCAATTCATTAGGTGCAGGTCCCCCTGAAAAAAAAAAAAAAAAAAAAAAAAAAAAAAAAAAAAAAACCAACAACCCCCCCCCCCCCCCCAGCAAACTGCATTTCGTTGCCATGTACCTGTGCATGTGCAATGACAATAAAGTTGAATTCTATTCCAAATAATTATGTGTCAAATATACAGGTTGGCTGCAGGCTAAGGAGATATGTACATTTAAAAAACATTTGTTGCAAATTGTTGATCAGTCAGGATAATAAACACCTCATTTCTTCCTGGTAAAGACATAATATTCATAAAAAGGGGTTAAAAGGTTCCATCTGTCAACATATTTTGCTTCAAACCACAAGTGTTAACTTCGTGTTTGTACTCACGGGGAAGTCCAGTGAGTCACCAAAATTAGTGCAAAATAATTTTATAGCAATCCTTCCAAAGGGTTCCCACCCTCACTGAGACCAAGTTTGCCATCCTTTCCATATTGTGGTTAATTATCACCTTCATCATTGCCACTTTGTCTTGTTATATTAAATTTGGATTTAACTTTCATCAAGTTCAAGTTTCCTAAATGATTTAATTCCTGCAGGAAATGACTTTGATATTCTTAAGTAAAACCATTACCTGTTGTGCCGCTGGTGAAACAAACAATGCTGAGGTCCTCTGGCTTTGGTGGCTGTTGGAACATGAAATCAGTTCATCAGAACAGTGTGCAGTGTTTTTAAGACTCAAATGAATTTCATTACATGGCTGTATCAGAAACTTACGATTGGCTTTTGAGGATTACTTTTCCCCAGTGCCTGGAGAATAAAAACAAAGCATGTTTTCAATAATGCTGAATGTCTTCTAGCAGTTTTAGTACAGATCTTAAATGTTAGTTCCCAAGCGAGGAGAAAACAAAAGCAATGACTCATCTGTAAACCACTATTTGTGCTCAGCGTGCATTACCTCCATTTCCTCCAAGGATGCAATGTTCACACCACACTTTGCTCCTCGCTCGACCAACTCGGAGTTGAAAGAGTCCATAATGATGATGGTTTTGAGGACTGGAGTCTGGCCTTTCTCCCGATTCTGCAGGAGTGTTTCTGCTTTCTTTTGATTGTCACAAAGCACTGTGGAAAGCTCAGCTGAAACAGAGCAAAACATCAGCTGGACTCTTATTAAATTAGAAGGCTATTGTTCAAATTGAAACCAGTACAATTTGAGACAAATGCCTCAATCTAATGCCACTTATAAATTTTCCAGAGCTAAATCAGAAAATCAAAAGCAAAATATGTTTGAAGGAGCACATTGGAAAAGAAAAGATTAATGGAAAGTCACAGATCCCTGTAGGGATCAGGGAGATACCGGACTTCCACCCAGCTCTAATTAGCAGAATTGGATTCAAAGAGAAACTCAATTACCTCGGTCGATAATAAACACAAGAGCCTCCGGACCCAGCGTGTCGTACAGGGGAACAACTACCATTGAATAGGTGTAACATGCCAGTTCACCAATAACCCACTGCAAGTGACCAATGAAACAGTAAGACATTTGCAGCATGTTGATCACATTGAAAAGACAATAAATAAATAAATAAATAAATAAATCTAAACTTCACTGACCTCAGGTCTGTTCTGGGCAAAGATACCAACAAAGGTGTTAGAGTTTGGCTTCAAACCCCTATGAATAAGCCCAGATCCCAGGTGCTCTGCTCTGTCAGTCACCTTTTGGAGAGAGCGAGAGGGGGGGGGGGTGGGGGGGGGGGGGGGGGGTGGTGAGTATGAACTGAAATTCACAGCTGGTGTTAATGTTTTCCCCCAGATGCTGATCCTTTTACCTGTCGGTACTTCAGCCACTGGTATGGTCTTCCTGGTTTTCTGTAGCCTAAACATGGTCCATTACCTGGAACAACAAGAGATTTAACGTGAGCTTCACAACACTGTCAAGGTGCTTAAAGGAATGCAATCAATATGAGAGTTAACTAGTTTATGTATATACTCAAGTTTTTCCATTTCTCAGCTGGGAGAAGCAGCATCTAGTTTCTGAGTTTTCCCTTTAGAAGCATTTTCCTGCCTGGAAAAACTGTCTTGTTAAACAGAGCATAAATGCTTTATGCTACATATTTTATGCCGTGTTCAGCACAAGAGTTATCCCACTTATGAGCCCGACTAGTAATTTGGTTTATTGTGATTTCTTCTTTAGCAAGGCCTCGCTCTACGTCATTCTTGCGCAATTAAGACGCCTGTCAGCGTTGAGAAGAGGGCGTGGCCAAAAGCATAGGGCTGCCGACCCCTTTTATTCCAGTGAACTTCACATGAACGCTTAAATTTACATGCACCTTTTACATACCTTTTTGTTTTTAGGTACCAATTTTTGACTTTTATTTTATTTATTTATTTATAGTTGTACACATTTTAAACAGTTATGCCTATTAATGTTTATAAAGGGTATCGGTGTTTGAAATTAACATGTTTGGATTTATACAGTTGAAGTATGAACAGCAAAGCCTATACAACTGTTTGTTACATTTATTCCTTATAAATGGCACATTTTCACCATCCACACACATCACTACATCACACATACTCTGCATATTCATTACTACCAGAAGAGTGTTTAGCTTAAACCTGCAGCATACATATGGAAGTTAAGTCAGATCGAGGTTTGATCTTTTTTATTTTTTTAAAGAACTTTGAGTTCTTTTTGGATTTGGACTAAGACCACACCCACAAAAGGGTCACGCCCAAGTGGAATTACTGTTCCTATCTGAAGAAATTGTACAGAGGAGTTAAATTCAGAATAAACTAACCACCAAGTATAAGGGACAGGTAGATGCCAACTTTAAGACTGGAGAACTTTCTTAGGTCTTCGGTTAATTAAATCATTTTGTATGTTATCAGGTTTTAATCCATATCCAAAATAAGATAACCAGAACCGTGGATAACATGAACTGATAACATTGTAACCTTTGCCATTTCTACCACCCAGCTTTATCAAGGCAGACTGAAAACATGCTCATTAAACCTCAAAAGAAAGCTAGGCAACATTGGGATTTGTTTTGTAAAAGATGCATATAACAAATTCAGTGATATTACCTGAAACCTTCAGACCCCTCTGAAAAACCTCATAGAGTGTCTTTGCATCTTTGCAGTAATATGATATCAGGTTGTTGTTATCCTCCAACAAAGCAGACTTTCTTGCACCATCCTAAGGATTTCAAACAGAGACACTGTGACATTCTGTAGCAGATTATGCACCAATTTAACAGTCATATTTGACAAGATCTGACAGTTTTCTGACTTTTACCTTGATACCCATAGTTTGGCAGCTGAGGTCAGTGGGGGACCGGATGGGACTTGGTCGAGTGTTCAGGTAAAATAGGGTGGCAGCGGCCAAAGCGAACAAGGAGACAATTATAGGGGTTGGGAGTGGAGAGAACAGGAAGTGGAAGATGAAGTCCATGGTGGAGAGTCTGCAGGGATACAGAACAATGTTGTGGATTTATAAAGATTTAGACCTCCAGGTCTTTACTATTTGATCAAATGTAAGTCAAGTTTCTTTAAAAGCTAAGCTAAACTATACATCATTGTGATGCATCTGGGCTCCTTCACACTGCTCTCGATATTGTGCCCATAAATAAAGTTCAAAGTCAACATGAATTGTGCAAGTTATTCTAGTCACTCAAGTTAGAGCCCAACCCATAAAAAGGTCAAGAGAGAATTACAGCCCGTACAGTGTAAAGACAGTAAGTGCTGCAGAATATTTATAAACACCTAAAATGAGAAGAACATAAATCCATGCTTTAATGGCCATTTTACTTTAAGCATAGGAAGGTTTCTTGACCGTTGTGACAAACTGCTGAACTGCACTTAGGTAAAGATGTTAATTAAGACAACTGAACAGTCAAGCAGGTGCATTTAAAAATATTTTACCTTTTGTGCAACAAATCTATTGACACATTTATAATGAGATTTTTAAGAACAGGTCCTAAAATTAATGATAGTTTAGAAATTAACCAACACAATTAGAAATAGCGACAGGTTCTCCTACCTGCTGCTGGTCCTTAGAGGTGCGTGGCATGTGCTCACAGCAGATCTTCTTCCTCTGCTCTGAAGGGCAACACAGAATAAGAACCCATAAAAATGAATGAGCATGAGACTTCAAAACCTTTGAACCTTGACCACCATCACCTCCGCTGATAAAAAAAAGAACATGATCACAGAGATCAAAACCTGTCTTGTATTAAAGTGTACATTGTGCAATTTATTAAACTACCTTTCAACCATCAGCTCTTACAACCACAAAATTTCTTTGATTTCTGTCCAAATCAATAAAACTTGTGTGTACACTGGGAAATCCAAGAGGTTGCACTTGGTGAAAAGGGCACTATTCTTATCTCCCGTTTATCAAGCTCAATTTTGATTCTTTCATGTGTTTAAATCCCATAAGTTAACCATGGATATTGTCAGACAGTGCAAGGTGTATTGCATTGTGTTGAAATCACTGGAAAGAGATTAGATAAAAGGAAACGCCACCTCACATTTGCTCATCTTATCATCAGGTTACAGTCAGTAATGGTGAAATGAAACATCAAACAGCAATACTGAAGGATACCAATGAATTCACTGAATTATCTGTGCATTTTCTCACTTGTGAAACTTTTATCTGTATGTACAGAACACATGTCTGACAAACAATCACCACACCTAGCTTTGTCAATTCACTTAAAGCAAGGAACACAGTGCTGATCTTCTAACAGGTTTTCTTGTGCGAATGAGTTAATTTTGTCAGGCAGTGAGATGAAGGGAATAGGTTCATTAAAAGTTACCTGGTGGGATTAGCGGCAGTAGTTGGGGACCAGGCTGAGCCGACTCATCCCCTGGAGAAAAAACAGCTGAAGCAAGCAACACCACTAATGTACAGCCTGCCCACCTGCAGTCATTAGCACCTTAAACTGCACACAGGTGTGAGAACTCCTCTGCACAGAGCAAGGCTCGACCTGCCTTATCTGGCTCTTGCAGCCCTGCATAAGCAGACAACACACCCGGGAGAGTTACAACAGTTTTCACTTTTCATTTCTCCCCTAAAAAATCTTTATGAATTTAGCCCACATTCTTTAAATAAACCTGTCCTCTTTTCCTCTCCCTCTTTCCTCTCTTCTATGTGTTTGTTTGAAGTGGACGCATGACACTGTTAAAGGTAAAACAGATCGGGTTGAACTTTGACACTGGATTTATGATTGCAAGCAGTGACTACATGTGCACATAAATGTGACACAAGTTGGATTTATTGGTCTATTGTAGTTGAATCCTAATCAAGATCTTATTTTGTTAATCAATAAAATCAAAAGTTAATCTTTGGATAATTATTAATTCTTATTTGGATTGCTGAATGTTTTCTGGATAAAAATATGAGCTACACAGAAGAAAAGTAAAGTAAAGAGCACAAATTCTACTATTTGATTTGTGTATCAACTAAAAGTTATTTTGAATAGAGGATCAAACCACAAAAACAATAATAAACTTTCCCTCTCTATACCACCTCCCTCCTCCTACATTTTCCCCTCCCTAACCAAATGTCCAGCATCACCAGTGAAGTTGCGTATTTAAGCTCTGTAACACGAAGCCACTAACAGGATGAGAGTGATGCTGAGGGGGGTATATTGCCGTGGCACGAGTCCCATGCTGGTGCTTCACTTCACACTTCTGTTAACTGCTGCTGCTAGCATCAGCAATGGCACCAATGGATCTCAGCCTCACAAGCTGCTCATTGCCTTCCAGGCTCCCTGGAACATAACCTTCCCTTTCAGCGCCCTGCGACTGGGCTCAGCCATACAGATAGCTGTGGAGAAGGTGAACGCTAACCCCGCCTTACTGGGAAACATTAATCTGGATTTTGTGTTCAAGGACACTGAGTGTAGTCCCAAAGAGTCCCTAGGAGCATTTATTCACCAGGTGTGGAAAGAAAATGTGTCTGCGCTCTTCGGTCCAGCATGTCCTGAAGAAGCTGAGGTATAATTCATGTGAAATTAATGTTTTTGTTTATGTGAAATACATATCCTGCATAAGCAGAAAGTATGGTTCTTTTTGATGTATTGTAAATCATCCTAAAAGTTTATAAAAGTCTGTAAATAAAGAGCATTTGATGGATTTTAAATGACTTTACTTGTATTTACTCTAACTTTTTGTTATTGTATGCTAGACTCATTTATTGCAGGAGCATCAAACATATGGCTAATGGGCCAAATTGGCTCCTCAAGTGGTCCAGAATCGGCTATGGGAAGTCTCTGCAAAGACTGAAAATGACAATAGAGGAGAGGATAAGATTCTGAGTTTTAGATTTATTTTGCAGCTCGAAGTTTGGATCAAACCATCAAAACAATTTGTTGAATTGATTGAAGTCCAAGGTCTAATTATAGTCAGTTTTAAAGCCTTCTTAATACAACAATAACCTGCCATATCACACAATAGTAAACTAATCAGGACAAATTTACATTACTGACAAGATATTGACTGAACATGGAAAACTGGAGAAATATTGCTTATATTATATTTCCTAAAACAAATCAGGCAATTCATCAGTTTAGTATAAGGATGGGTCATGAAATTTGACCATTTTTAGAAATTAATTGTGCATCCATACACCCAAAGAAGGTGGTTGATTTTACAGGTTATTAAGTTGTTGTTCCCCTCATCAAGGATGAGTTTATGTTATAAATCTCTCGGTGTTTCTAAAAAAAGACATTTTAGTTAAATAAAAACAGTCTGTTGTTGTAAGGCTTTGATGTTTTCCTTTTGAAGTTAATATTAATTCAAAACTTGCTTTCCCATTTTCTGATAAGCCTTTTTGTCTTTTAAAAGAGTGTTTGTAAAAAAAATAATCTTACCCTTTAAATTTTACTTACTAAAACTGCTTTCCAGGTGACTGGTCTCATTGCGTCAAAATGGAACATCCCAATGTTTGGCTTTGTGGGACAATCAACCAAAATGGACGACAGTGACAACTACGATTCCTACATCACTGTAATGCCCCCTCTTAAAAGAAGCGCCGAGGTCCTGGTGAAGACCTTGGAGTTCTTTGGGTGGAGTCATGTAGCTTTGATCGGTGGGGGATTGGACTCGAATACTTGGGACAAGGTTGATGCTTTGTGGAAAACGATTGAGGATCCTCTGCGAGCCAAATTCAAGCTCACTGCAGTGGTTAAATTTGACACCAGCAATCCCCAGTTAGTTCAACAGAATGTTAGGTACATTTCCAAGGTTGCTAGAGGTAAGAGAAATGTCTATGAGCACTTTGTAGCAAACTATGAAACCACTTTTTTGTCTGTCATTTGTTCCTGTTTTAATTTTTCCCTTTTTTTAGTCTCTGCAATAGTTTGTCCTCTGTCTGCTTTTTGTTTGGCTGTTCTTTTCTGTTGTCTTGTTCTCTTCATCCCATAATCTGAGATTGGTTTTTGCTCAAGGTCTCTTTCGCTTAAACGCTTAAAAGGGAGCTCTTCCTCCCCACTGTCGCCTTGAGGACCTCTGTGATTCTACCTCTATTATTGAAGGGGTTTTACCTTACAATAGAAGCACCTTGTTTTTATGAACTTCTTATGTGTTGTATAAATAAAATTTAATTGAATTCTAATTTCTTCATCCACCCTTCTTCAGTTATTGTGGTGCTATCGAACAAAGAGGATACTATGGCTCTGTTGTTGGAGGCTGAGAGTCAGGGTCTGATGAATGGCGACTACATTTTCTTACTGGTACAACATTTTGAGGTCAGTGGCACTGTGGTGAGTAAAACTTTCACAACACAGTAAGACAAATATTCAGCTGTGTAAATCACCAACAAACGGGGACACCAAGACAACAAAGCCTGAAAAGACACAGGAGAGGTAAGCTTCAATTAAATTCGTTATATCCTGAGGCTATTCTTATCAAACAAAATTCAACAACATTAATAACGTACAGCCTCCTGATTTTTTTTTTTAAAATTAGACCCAGAAAGTCCAATATTTTACTTTTCGATTGACTCTTGAGTTGGATATGTTGTCTTTTAGAACCGTGCTCATCAGGAAACTAAATAAAACTTTAAGGCACACATTATCTAAAATTAAAGGCTCAAATACAGTTTTAGTGCCTACATGCTGGATATAACTTAATTCATGGATTTGAATATTTGCTCCTTTGTGTCAATAATCTGCATGTAAAGCATGTAGTGTTGCATGAGCTGTGCTATAAAAGAAAACTTTGTTACTGCTGTGTTATATCTGCAGAGTGGTTCAGGGTTAGTGAGCTTATACATGATTTCATGTATGATTAGGAATATGACTGTTTGTTTTTAAATAAAATAGCATCATAGCATCCGTCTTCCAGACTGAGTTAAATCTTTATGAGCCATCAAAATTGATCAAAGCTGTTTGTGGTAAATAGTAAATGGACTGATTTTTATATAGCGCTTTTCTACTCTCCTGGAGTACTCAAAGTGCTGTTGCATCTACTGACTCGTGTATTATTCATGTTAAACTTTCTTTTTTCCTGAGCAGGATAACTTGTGGAAAAATGCCCTGAACAGCACGATAGACGAGGTTGCCGTAAGAGCTTTTGACATGGCGTTCATTATTGCTCAGAAATCCTACGAAGGCTACGAGTATTATGATTTCTTTGAACAAGTTTTTGAAAGACTGAGCGGACATCCATTTCGGAGCAACCTAACATCTGAAAAACAGGCAAGTAGGCACAGGGAACAGAAAGCATGAATTTGAATCATGGAAAATACTGAACTTTCACATATTTATTTTACTGATTTAATGTATTTCAGGTTAGCCCATACTCTGCCTATCTGCATGACGCTGTGCTTTTGTACGCCATGGCACTGAAGGAAGTCCTGAAAGGTGGCAAAGACCCTCATGATGGTCGGGAGTTATTACAGATCCTGAAAAAAAGAAACAACTTTCAATTTTATGGTAGCTACACAATTCAATACCTGTATTTTGATTTTGCCTCAGTGTAAAGTGCAAATATTGTTTTTTTTACTTGGTTCTTGAAAGGCTTCTATATTCTTTAGTGAAGGAAATAATCAGTTTAGTGCTAACAGTTTGTTTTGTTGATATAAATTTGGATAATGCTTATGGTCTGCTGAGGTCAGCTGACCATCAGCTCTTAAAGCATGAGTAACTTTTATGTTATTATTATTTTTTTAACCATGCCAACTACCTCAACACGCCACATTCACTCTCTGTAACGCGGTCACGGCACAGCTGCATTAGGTAAACATGTAAACTGAACCAATTCAGCCCATGAATGGGAAATCTAATAAACTGTCCCAGGTGCCAAGCCTGTCCAAACCATTCATCAGTATAGTCAAGGCACCAAAACTTTGACAAGGAAGAGGAATGGCAGCAATAATAAAGAGGATATTTCTGGGCCTGTTACAGTAAATCAACATGTCTACAAAGCATAATCACAAAATAATAATCACAATAAAGTTTGACTTTGAAAAAACCTTTTAAAAAATGAATTAAATTTACCTTAATTGTATTTTTATCAGATACCTCGTGTTATAGAGTTTGGCATCCAAGTTCAAATTTTACATCTAGAAATTGGGGAATTCCTCATCTTTACAAAAGTTAGACAATCTAGCTGCTGGTATTTTTAAACCTGCTGTAGTTAAAAGTAGTTTCATCTGTGGATGTAACACAGATTGATACTGAAATCAGATCCATGGGCAGAGGGTAGGTGATACTGTATGTTTTGGGTGAACTGACTTTTAATCGGTTGTAGTTACACCCACAAACACTTTGCTAAAACAATCAAACTCAAGGGTGACACATAATGTTCTATGACACTTTGATTCACTAACAGATTGTCATTGCAGGAGCCTCTGGACTGGTCCATTTTGATAGAGAGGGAGAGCGAAATCTAGACTACTCAATTTATGACCTCCAGCACACAGGTGACATCACCAAGTTTGTCCCAATCCTCCATTTTGACAGTCACACCAAAAATATCAGGTACCAAATTGTTTTGTATCACATCTGTATGACAACAATCTTCAGTCACATCTCAATGATAACACAAAAAACACAACAGAGACATGATAGTTATCAGAAAATGTTTTATTTCAGACAAACTTCAATGTTTGCGTCTGTGGTGTGGCCGAAAGGAAGACCTCCACCCGATGTGCCAGTATGTGGCTTCAACAATGAAATATGTGAATGGGTGACTAATGGTAAAACCTATTCCTTATGGAATTAGATTTCAGTTTTTGTTTTTCGTATGCCTATTGGGACTTCCACACCCATGTCAGGAAAGGCACAGGTAGAGAAAGCAGCAGCAACGTCCAAGCACAGAGCAGAGCTGATACAAAATACAGAGTGGACTTACTAGGTTGCAAAGTGGCTTGCAGATGTGAAGCAGATGTGGAGATTCAATTCAATTCAATTTTACTTATATAGCGCCAAATCACAACAACAGTTGCCTCAAGGCGCTTTATATTGCACATTAGATCGTACAATAATAGATACAGAGAAAAACCCAACAATCATATGACCCCCTATGAGCAAGCACTTTGGCGACAGTGGGAAGGAAAAACTCCCTTTTAACAGGAAGAAACCTCCGGCAGAACCAGGCTCAGGGAGGGACGACCGGTTGGGGTGAGAGCAGGAGTTGGGGTGAGAGAAGCAGCTTAAAAGCACAGCTTAAAAACACAAATTATTTAGGTCTGCCACAGTATCAACCAGTCTGCTAGATTGCAGCTCAGCTTGACTTCATGCCTTACCTACATTTTTTGTTTCAAAACACTAAACCTTTATTTTGTGTGTATTCTTTTTGAAGAAACTTTGATGTCTAACTGTCATAATAACTTACTGCTCTCTCTGGACACAGACATTGCCCTGCTGGCTCTTCTTGCGACCTTCCCTGTTATTGGGGTACTGGCAGTTCTGAGCATTGGGGTGCTGGTGCTGCAGAAGTTAAGACTCCAGACGAGGCTGGATGACTCCTACTGGTGGATGATCAACTACAATGACATCACCATCATCAGGGAACCTACAGTATGAGCATTCGACAGGTGTTGTGAAGTCGAACAATGATAAGTGTACAAGGTTTCACATGTGTTTTTTTTTCCTTCAGGGAAATCAGGGTATGTCTCTAAGCAATTCAGGTACTCATACTTGGAGTGGTAGCTCTCAGGCCAGTTTATCCACCAACAGCTACGACCTGATGGACAAAGCAGGCAAAGAACATATCTACACCACCATAGGTCTCTACCAGGTACTAGTTTTATTTCGAGTTTACAGTGAGCCTGTGTAACTTTTGGGACTATATTAAGGTTAAAGGTAGAGAAGGATGGTATCTCTTTTTTCCAACACAAAACTTAAAGCCACAAAACCGAAGCTAAAGCAGTCTTTTTGGCTTCTGCTCTTTATTTTGTTTCTGGCAGTCTCAGTTCACCTATATTGAGGACAGAATACCTGATCCATTACATGAACATGTTAAACATAATAATAACATAGGGCAGGTTTTAGACAAACACAGAATATATGTGTAATTCAAATTACATTCAATTCAATTCAAATTCAACATTCAATTCAAAATTGACTTGAATTAATGTGAATTGCAGTGACTCCAGTCAAAGTTTGAGTATCATATGGGCTTTTATGAATTCAGTAAACAAGCTTATTGTCTGAATGGCTAGTTTCAAATATTATTTAATGTAAATGCAAAAGAAAATGTATCAACACATATACAAATATGAATTATTGTTTATCTAAGAATTATAAAGAAAGCTTTTAATGCTTATGTAATATAAAGAGGTGTTTTTTTCTTTACATAGTACTTTACATACTCTTCTTTACTATGACTTTAAGAGATGTATATTTTGTTATTTTAATTTTTCACATAGGGAAATCAAGTGGCTATCAAGTACACTGAGAACCCTGTTAGCTGTAATTTCCAGAAGCCTTCGATCACTGCAGAGTTCAATATGGTAAAGTTCCTCATTTTTTTCAAGATAAAACATAATTTACTTTTTATTTACTCTGAAAACTCTAACAGCCAAAAATCCAGGTGGACTGTATCTAATACAACGTATTATTATGTTTTACTTCACTTTTTATTTATGTTGTACCTAACCTTCTTAAACTCTTCAAGACAGATGAAAGAGATGAAACATGAGAACTTGGTGCAAATTTTTGGCGCATGCATCGAACCACCAAACATTTGCTTGGTCTTCCAGTACTGCAAGAAAGGTAGTTTGAAGGTCAGTGAAGTCTGAAGGTTCTTTTTTCAAAATGGATTGCATTAACCATAAATAAACCTTTAACTTAAAAGTGAACCATGTTGGCATATTTCTGCAGGATATTCTTAAGGCTTCAGACGTTGACTTAGATGGGATGTTCAAGCTGTCTTTTGCATATGACATTGTCAATGTAAGTCTATTTATTTAATGAGTAAATTTCTTATTCTAATAACAATTTAAAAAAATGTACTCAGGTCCATAGCAGGAACTTAAGTCATAAAGTGACTAAAAAATTGTAAAAATAAATAAATAAAATAATTAAAACATATCTACAAAAAGAAACAGATTGAAAAGAAAGAATGAATGAATTTTTTAATTAATCTAATTAATTCCAATTAAAAAATCAATTGGAAATGTATTTTCACATTTTTAAAATAGACATCAAACTGTACGTATACCTTTTTTTTTTTTTTTTAACTTTTATATGTTAAAATTCTGAATATGTATTTTGTACTCTGAAATGTTTTACTATTTAAATCTTAAAATAATTAAATTGTTGTCCAGGGAATGGAGTTTATTCACAAAAGTAGCCTAAAATTTCATGGGAACCTGAAACCTAGCACATGTTTGGTGGATAGCCGACTACAAATCAAACTCTCTGGCTTTGGATTGTGGGAGTTTAAATATGGAAACAAAGGCAAGATGAACTCACTGGAAAACCCCAATTACAAAGGTCAGTGAAATCAGAATTTGTTGTAATAATCACTGTTATCCTAAATAAATTCACATGATGGAGAAGTAACACACGAGAACATGTTGTAGAGATGTACTGGATTGCCCCTGAGCTTCTCAGACAGGTCGGTTCCCCGATCAATGGAACACCCAAAGGTGATGTCTACAGCTTTGCCATCATAATGTGGGAACTAATGTACAACTCCAAAGCTGGTCCGTATCAGGACATCAATCTGGACCCTAAAGGTTGGCATGATTTCTTAACTGTCTTAACCTACAAATTTTTTGTCAACGCCCAAAATCAGTTACTGTTAGTTAGCTACAATCTCCAGCTTTATTTACCTTCTGGCAATTTGGCACCATTAGAAGCATTTCTACTTCCATTTTCTTTTGCGCTGTAATTATCAGTCTATCCCAGTTTTGTAATAACTTTAAAATGTGATGGTTTCAACCAAGTTCTTAAGTATCTTTGTGGATTACTGAGTATATGTGAAATAATGTAGCATTGGATTGAAGTACAAAATTTTATGGCAATTTTTCCGGTATTATATTTTAGTCTGAACCAAAGTTGAAAGATATAGCCCATTAAATTCTAATGCTAGATGTTCTTACAGAGATTATTATGCAGTTGAGGACACCTTTTCAAGGGGAACCCCTCCGACCAGTGCTGTCTGAACAGCTGGTTGAAGAGAACATCAATGCACTGCTAAAAGCCTGCTGGAGTGAAAACCCTGACCACCGACCGCCATTTGGTTCTATACGGAGGCGGCTGAAAGACATTAGTCCAGACAGGTAATATCATACCCCTAAATTTTTATTTTATAAAGTTTTTGTGTAAAGTCATATTCCACATTTTTATTTAAGTGAGACACAAATTTACCATAATGCCCATAAATGTTAAAGTTCACAAGCTAAAACTTCCAACTGTCTTCAGTCTTACTCAAATCTAAGTAAGATTTAACCTAACTAAATCCTCATTGCAAAAGAGTTAATGATGAATTTCTATCTTGTAGCCATGCAAACATTCTAGATAATATGGTGGACAAGTTGGAAAAGTATGCAAATCACCTGGAGGACGTGGTGGAGGAGAGGACCAATCAGCTTACAGTGGAGAAAACTCGTGCAGACAAGCTCCTCGCCAGCATGTTGCCAAGGTACTTGATAACAAAGGAACTATATATTTTGTATTGCTATACTCAGTCAACCTTATCTTGTGTTGTTGTTGTTTTTTGCAATGATTTTAGATATATTGCTGAACAGCTGATGTCAGGGAAGTCAGTGGAGCCACAAAGCTATGACTTGGTCACCATCTTCTTTTCTGACATTGTCGGCTTCACTTCCATGTGCTCAGTCAGCTCTGCGATGGAAGTGGTAACATTCCTCAACGACCTCTACAGTCTCTTTGATGACATCATCAAGATGTACGATGTCTACAAAGTAAGTGACAGTGAACATACTGTGATCATAAAAAGCAAAATATCTATCATACGATAGATATTTTGATAAATATTGACTTTCTTACCAAGACATGAGAATAGCTTTACCATTTCCTTCCATATTTACTAACTCAGCATCCAGTTACATTATCTTATTAAGAAAAAAACAATTAAAGAAATTTAACCAGCAATGCAGAGAAAACATATCTGATTAAAAGCAAAATCTTAACAGTTAAAACTTTAGAAAATTTATTTGCTATTACACGAAATAAAAAAAAAAACAATTTACAATTGTTTAATGAAAATTTTAATTTCCTTGAAATTTCAGGGATCTTTTTTTTTTGTTTGTGCTATGTTTTATTTTCTTCCAGCTTTATTTTATTTTAAAAATGTAATTTACATCTCTACATTACAAGGTGGAAACAATTGGTGATGCATACATGGTGGCAAGTGGTCTGCCTATCAGCAATGGAAACTTGCATGCTTTGGAGATATCCACAATGGCGCTACATTTCTTGAGAGGCATAAAGGTGTTCAGAATCCGTCACATGCCAAATGAGAGCCTTGCAATTCGCACTGGGATACACTCTGGTAAGATACAGTAGCAATGGAGACCATGGCATTACAGAATTTGAAGGTCTTGAAAAGTACCCCAACTGGTTAGTGAGTGATTGCTGGAGGTTGGTGGCTGTTGCTGGGTAAAATTAGTCACAAAGAGAATGCTGCACAAAGAAAAATCCTTCTGATTATTTTGGTCACTAGCAGATTGTCAAGGTTACCCATAGTAACCTTGACAAAACTGGAAATTGACATTATTTGCCTTCAGTGTAAAAGTTGCATCTTTTAAAATGTGTTGGTTTCACCAATAAGACACAACTTTTACGCTGAAGGCAAAACTTCTCTTTTTGGCTTGTGTTGCACTTCTCAGTTATTTGCAAATATTTAAGTTACAAACTATTGGCAACCATGGAAATCGTGACCAAAGCCATTGGACGGGGGCTTTTGGTCCAGGACTATATACTTTTTGGACCAATTTCACACTAGTCACTACCCTGCAATTTCCAGCAAACACGGTCATGGAATACACATTTTTCCTTTGTCACCACTTGGCTAGCATATGGTCACTGACAAGCTCCTAGAGCTCTATTACTGAGACCTAAGTACAAGTGACAAGAAGTATGAACGACTTTGTAGTGGGAAAAATAGTTTGTGCACTGAACATTTGAGCAATTTAAACAAAATCCATTCTGACTTTTAAAAATGTTGTAGGTCCAGTAGTTGCTGGAGTGGTAGGGACCACCATGCCTCGATACTGCCTATTTGGTGACACGGTGAACACAGCTTCTCGCATGGAAAGCAACAGCTTACGTGAGTAAGCAGTTGAAATTTCAAAATTTAAACTCTGAATAACCCTAAAAAAATAAGATTTATGTAGTTGTGGTATGATTTGAAGTGACTATTGTCACTTTCATTTTTTAATAGGGCAGAAATGACAGTGCATTTTTCAGATAAATCAAAACATTCATGACTATTGATTTCTTGCTTCACTATAAGTTTGACAATTTTAGATTTCAGTCAGTTTGGCTACTTTTGAATGAATCATTGTGGCATTGTTTATAAATGATAGATGCACTCTCTGGGTCTGAAGGCCTGAAAGTAAAGTCAGTGTCCAAGTTCCACAAGACTGCATTCTTTCACATGACCAGCCAGAGCTGACCCCATTGGCAACAGAGAGACCAGTGGCTAGCATGCAGTGTCCTTGGTTTGTTAGATATATCCATCACTCATACGAGTTTATGTTGGGTACAGTGTATGAGAATGAAATGAAATTTTCTCTAGATGCTAATGGTGCCTTGAGGATGAATTCTAATTATGTTGACAATCCCTTAATTTTTCATAATTTCATAATATCCATTTCATTTAGTCCAGTTCTTGGTTGGTTTATACCTACAAATATTTATGGCATTCTCCTTCTGTATTTTGTGCTTCTTCAGGCTAACAGTCTACAGTAGTTGTATTATGCCTTAAAAATTAACTTGATGTGATGGTCTATATTAACATGTTTGCATGATTAAACATGCAGAGCTGTTGAACTCACATGCAAACCTAGGAGTTTGTCTTGCTTAAAATCTCTCTTTAGAAGTATATGTGTATGTCACATACAGCCTTGAAGATTCATGTATCTCAGTCCACGGCAGACATTCTTTTCCAGGCTGGATCATTTGAACTGGAAGAAAGAGGAGAAATTCAAATGAAGGTGAACAGTCTGTAATATTTTTTCCCTCGAAATGAAATAACAAAGATGTTAGGTTGACCAGAATGTCTTTCTCTTTGTGACAGGGTAAAGGGACTCAAAAGACGTACTGGCTGCTGAACAGAGCTGGATTTAATCCTGTCTTCACTGACCGTGGTTCTTCACCAGTAAAAACAGAGGTATACTCACAAATATTTATTTATATGTATATATGTTGTATTGTATAATGACTTGTATTTTTTATTGTTTTACTGTATTTTCTCCCATTGAAGAAACCAGGAGTGACCAGAGGTGAAGACAAAAGAGCCCCAAAAAACCTGACTGTACCTCCTATAACTGAACCCACGATGCCTCCAGTACACATCTAAAGAGAAAAGACGCATATTAATTAGCAGGGAATACTGCAGAAATTTATTTTAAGATATCAGTTTTTAACAGCTTTTAAAAAATTCCATGCAAGATGAGTTTGAGTCATCCATGTATAAAAAGAAGGACTAGAGACAAAATGTGGATGGAGGCCAAAGTGAAAATGCAGAACACAATGCATGAACAGAGACTGCAGTTTGGATTGCAACTAATTGCAGTTCTAATTCTTTATTCTTTGGGATTTAAGTATTTAGTGGATCCACTTTTGCACACAAGGCTGTAAATTATTTCAAAATGCTTAGCGTTCCATTCAAACTGTTTGTTGTGGCACATGTAGTCAGCTCTGACGTGCCTAAAGTTATCTCATAAGAAAATATTTTGTAAGCTAATCAAGCATTTCTAATTTATTCTTACAGCTGCAGAGCTGGTTGTTGTATCAACATCTGTCATTCAGCTGTGCACAGTTTGGTCACTGAGACCTGGAGAGAATAAATAAATCAGTAATTGAGTATTTTTCTATTATTCTCATATGACTATTTCACAAATAACTAAACTCAATCACTGTGGGGTTTGGTTAGATCATGTAAATCAGAAGTTTGATAATGCTTATTATAATAATAATCAAATACCTGTGATTGAGCTGTGATTGATCACTGAGAAAAACACCTCTTCCCATTATAAAACACTCCATAAAAACATGACAAGCAAACAACGAGATTTAAAATCTGTTTTCATTTTTCCTCTGAATAAATAAATCCCATATCAGAGTTTTTATTTTCAGTGTAACATGAAATGAAGAAGACATTTTATAGTTGTTCTAGATTGTGTCATGGAAATAGAAAAAATGTAATATTATGTTTAGTCATGTGCTCTGTTTGTTGTAGTGCTGTCAGACCGAAAATTTGGTTTTAATTTAAGGACTGAATGAAATTTTTTTGTTTTTTTTGTTTTTTATGGTTTGGAACAAATGGAAAAAAATTCCTTTTCTTTCAAAATGTAATGAATCTTTATTGGAGGAAGGAGTGAAATATCACACAAGGTTCAAAGCATCAATAAACATGCTAAATAAAAATCATATTGTGAGATAATGATCGCGTGGGGAGGAATGTATTCATACGCTCCCTGAGTCCTGGGTGGCACTCCCCTCTGTGTTTGTGTGTTAATGGAAACTGATGATTTTGTTTTATAAAATTCTTGATCCATTGATGAAATCATAACATGTGTTTATCAGGACCACAAGCAGGATGAGCACTGAGACGCCTGTTAAAGGAGGGAGAAAAAAATTAACAGATCAAACCTCAGTGAATGAGAACCAAGTTTGAACACGATTAGCTGAGCGTAAGCCTTGAGAGGATGAGTTCATGTTAAACTTGAGTGGTTTTGCAGCTCATGTACAAAGCAATACACAGATTTAAACATTTCAGTTAAACTCTACTTATTTAAAGCATAAAAGACTTTAGTTATCAAAAAATTTTAATTGTTCAGATTATTTTTGTTTCGATTATGATTTCAATCAACCAAAATTATCATCGCATTGTTTTTTACCTGTTATGTGTCCATTATTAGAAGACTGATTACCTGTTAAAAAAAAACCAGTACTGTTCATACTATACAATCGACTGCATGAGTTACTCTTTATTGATCTCAGTCATAAATATGCCACGGTTTACTCTACCTTTAATGTGAAATTCAGCAGTAAGGATCCCCCCATTTGGGTCTACGTCTGATGGCAAACTCCTCACAGAGCAGGGGCTCTTCAAGAAAAAGCAACCATGGTCTCCTGTTTAGTATGTTTGTCTGTTTTTTACACTGTACTCAACTTTGATGTTAAAGGCCAGTAGAAGAACTTGAAAAACAACCAGTCAGAATGTGAAATTAGCTTTTTTGTTAATAGAGGAAAATCACTAATTTGTAAATGTTATTGCAGAAAAAGTACCTAACTGTATAAAGACACAGAATTCAATGTTATAGTGATCTGTTATTCAGTTTATAATTGCATGGTGTCAAAGGCCAAAACATGGACTGGCCAGTAAAGGCAACTTACCAGCTATGTGGAAGCTAGACTTAAAATGTATTGGTTAATGCTGCTAGCCTTGCAGTCTGCATCAGTCCATTGATAGTGAGTTTAATGAGTTTAATCTAAAATGGTTTGGTCAGCCCAGATTAACCTGCAGGATTGTAAATGCATCTATTAAGTGATCTGCTGCCAGGGAAGAAATCAGGTAAGCCTGGAAGAAAATCAGCTCTCAGAGATGATGAGCTAAAGAAGATTGACTAAGAGACCTAAACTCTGAGAAAACTGTAATAGCCGAATTCCATTTAGATGTTTCAGGTTTTGTATCTAGTGCATGTCAAACTTTGGAAATTAACAACAGAGCCACAGTTAATGTTATTAGTAACATCTGTGCTTTTTCTACTATGACATTTAAAAAGAGCAGTTGCAAAACAGCAACATGTAGATGGGAACGACTGCTATAATGTTTTTGGTATCATTAAATAACAAAACACTCACTGGCTGACAGGTGATCCTTTCCCCATCACAGACCTGGACCTCACAGTGAAGCCAAACAGTGGACACCTTCTCCTGCCGCTGGAAGCGGAAAGAGTTGAACTTGAACATGGAGCGGCTGTCTTTGGCGTTCTCAAAAATAGTCACAGTGTTGTCAGAGGAGCAGCTGTTGGAAAACAGCAATTAAACATCCTATAAAACATAAAGAAGTGGGAACAAAATGTTCCTTAAGTTGTTTTAGCCTTTTGTGTTTTAGTACCTCTTAATGATGAGGCTCCACCTTTTCCTGTCTGTGGAGTAAGGTGAAGGAGTTGCCCAGCAGTTGTTTATCACAACTTTGAATCTTTGAGATGTAAAGGACAAATGCGCTTTAGAAGTCTGGGAGAATCTTACCTTTAAAACTACAAAAATAAACATACAAACATCTAAAGTCTACCTGTTACTTAGACCTTTTGCCTCGATGCCAATGAATACTTCAGAGCCGATCTCAGAGGTATCAATCACATAGGGAGCGTCCTTGGCATACAGGAACTTTGAATTCTATGAAATATGGGACATTTTGTGTTTTTCAAGATGTCTGCAGTTCTCGTTTGCATTCAATGATCGTGGTGTGTACACGATAATACCTTCATTTATTAAAGACAGTATTTATAACAAAAACACACTGATAAAAAGCATTTATTACGTTAAACATGTCGATTCCACCGGGCGAATCTTTGAGCAGCTACTCACCGTGAACACATTCATAGACAACTGTGATCTAAAAGTGCCTAAACTCCCATTGTTGACATAAACTGTAGCCACTCTGGAAAAAGCAGAGGGTTTAGTAAAAACGCTGCAAGTCATTGGGTCAGAAGGCACATATCATCCAGACAGCAGCTGTGGTCATCTCGTATCCTGAACTGGTGCTTACCTTTGGCTAAAGACTGCATTATTAACCAGATAGGCTGCTCGGTACGTGCAGCTGAAGGTGTAGTTCACAGGCTGGTTTCTGACTGTCAGTGAAGTATCGTTGGACACAATGGAGTTGTAGAAGATGTATTTGGGGTCTTTGCCGGGAATGTACTGTGGCATGAAAAGTATAAAATAATGTTATTAATACTTTTAAATAAACTGAGAGAGACTTCTCTGTATTTAAATAGTACTATCCTCAAGGGACAGTAAGACCAAATTGCAAAAAATAATGCAGTAGTGTTCATACCTACATAGATCATTTTAATTTTATATGCCAAGACCTTGGGATAACCTCAGCATGATTGCATTTTAGTGACCCTGTATTTTGTTGATTGTCTGTTATTCTCAATGCAATGCACTGCAATGCAATGCCTTCATTACATTTCCAGCCCCTGTCCTATGTCTGCAAAATAAAAAGTCAGTATTTCACCTTTCAATTCAGTTTTATTTATATGGTGCCAAACCACAACAACAGCTGCCTCAAGGTGCTTTGTATTGTAAGGTAAAGAGGCAACAATAATCTCAGGTATTGTCTCAATAAAAACTGACAAAATTAATCTCTAAGCATGGCGGCACAGTACCAGTTATTATGGCCTACTTGGCTTCTCACCTCAGACTGAGTCCCACAGTATGAGTGATTTTTGGGTGTGAGATCTGGGATGATGAAGCGGTAGTAACCTGGGCTGTGTATTCCATTGTAACAGACTCCACCGAGAGACAAGTGTTCAATCTCCCAGCCGTAAGGACATTCTGGGACGTTGGCAATTATGGCATTAGGGAAACATGACACCATAACGTAATCTGAAGTAAAAATTAAAATAAAAAGGGAATATTATACACTGTACCTTACAGTTTATTTAATCATACTGTGACAGTAGTGGTTATCAATTCCTTCTTTGTTTTTCCTCTTGAGCTTTATTCACATTTAGGGATAATTTTCATATATGTATAAAAATAACTCATATAAGTCATAGTTTTAGGATGCATGGTGATTTTTGCATTAAAAAGCAATGACCAAAAAAATCTACATATAAATGCTATACAGGTCATGAGGCAGAAGCATGTTAAATACATACTCATCTTTGTGTCAAAGTGTTTTTACCTGCTTTTTGGGGAATGCATGACCATGCAACAGGCAGCAGCATTAACAGTGCACTGACAAAAGCCATAGTGTGGTGCTGCAGAGAAATTCAAGAATTATCAATAACAGGATAATGTGTAAAATAAGTCTGAGAAAATATAACACATATGACACTTACCTGACAGAAGTAATGTCTTCAACCACCTTGAGGTCAGAGGTTCCTCATGGCTCTTTAGCAGTTTACCTGGAGTGGTGATTCAAGAGCTAACAACTCTTGATAACTTAGGGAGGGATTTTATACTATCACAGGTAAGGCTAATCGACTTTCACCCATTCTCCTATCTCCACTTTTTCCCTTGGCAGGATGGGTTTAAGAGCTCTATTGTCAGCTTCTCACAAAAGCTCTCTGTACTGCTCAGACATTGACTTTCAAATGACCAAAGTCTCTCAAAGGATTAGCTCTCAGGGTTGTAGAGTGTGTTCAAGACAGCTAACAGAGAATTCTTAAATTTATACAATTAAAACTATTAGTTTTTGACTAGTACAAAATTTAAAGCGAGTCTCTCTATGTGTGATCTCTTTATGTGTGATCAGTGTTGCTATTGTTGCAAAACTAATATTAATATCATGCACATAGATCCGTGTTAGCAAGAAAGCTAATGTTAGCCAGAAGGATGCAAGTTTTATCAAATTAAGCCCATCTGACCAAAACAACATGATAAGCAGTAGAGTCGTCATTGGGTTATTTGATTTTTGGTTTGACCTTCATGTGGTTTTGAGGGCTAAAACTATACACTGCTTGAAGACCACTGGTTGTGGACACTACTTTTTGGAGTTTATTGAGGTTTTCTTTAGCCAAAAGATATCACCTGTAGGGGGGAGGGTAAATCTTAGCTAAGCTAGACTAGCAAGCTGCATTCTTAAAATGTTAGGACTCAAGAAACACATATCTACTAATTAGCACTAAGTAACTTATAAAATGCTAAAATTTCACTTGCTTGGTTGGTTGTACTTTGCAGGAAGCCTTATCTTTGTCGCATAATTTGTTTTTAAATAAAGTTGTCCGAAAACACCAATCTTGAGCCTGCAAATAGGACTTCACAAACCAATGGGTGACATCACAGTGGCTACATCCACCTTTTGTACGATCTATGATTGGTACCTCTGTTAATAATGGTGGCCACGCCCTTAACTCCATACCTGGTAACATAATATATTGCAGCTTACATGGGCAGGTAACTATTGTAAAAAGGATTTTATATTTCACTGAGGCTTTTATAGTTAAATAAAGGGTATAAAAATAGATAAATATGAAATAATAGAATAAAAACTAACTTCACAAAAAACAATCACTTTTTATAGTTATAGATAGATCGGTTTTGTATATATACATCAGGCGAATATTTACAGAAATCTGGAGTAAAAAGAGAAATAGGCAGCTTCTTAAAATGTCTTCAAATTCTACACTGGTTTTATTTCCTTTTATGCTAGAGGACAAAGCATTCAGGAATAGAAAACCGTTTAAGAAGCTAAATAGTGCAAACAGACATGTATAGATACCTCCAAAATGCGATTGTTGACTGTGATACGTGCTGCCTACAATGGTAACTTCTGTTCTTAAGTGGAGATGATAGGCCACTGTTTTGCAGCATTCGGCAATATAAGGTTTCTCAAAGTCTTGTGCTATTAGATATCGCTTTTGTCTCGTTTGCCTTTCTTATGTGTGTGAAACGTGTGTTCTCGCTGGCAGGTTTAGAACAGTCACACTGGCTTCTCCTGAAGCCTTAATAACTCTAGTTGTGATTAGTTACTGTGCATTATTTCTGGCATAAATTCTTCTTTGCCTTTTACATCCTGTTTGTTCATAAAATCAAAAGGTTTGTCAGAAAAAACACATCAATACCTTAATAAAACATCCTAAGACTTTCCAATCTTTCTTGTCATGAGGCTCTATTCACAGCACCAAATACCTCCTTGCAAAGACTTAATGATAAGCTCTGTAACACGATAGCAAAGAGGTTAGACACTAATGTCCTTCACAGAACAATTCAAGTCACCGTGAAATTGAAGGGGCAAACTGGACGATTAGCATGTGAATGGCCCTCAGACTATGCCCGACGTAGTCCGAGGAAGATACTGATCTAAGAATGGGTCAGGGGACAGCTAGCATTACAGCATCTGGTGATGCTAACAATTAGGAGTTGCAAGATTCCTTTATATTATGTAACTCCTTCCTGTAGTCCAAGAAACGTGCTCAGAGGGAGACAGACTCTGTTTTCATAAGATTGCACAGTCGACTTGGTGCTTTAAAGGAATACAGCACCTAAAATCATTTCAGTTTCATCATATTTGAAACATGGGTTTTCTGAGAATTCTACATAATCAAATCTAAACAAAATTGCACAATACAGTTTTAATCAATGAATTGCAAAAAAAACCAAAAAACCAAAAAAAACCCAGATGTAGCAAATGTAAAACAAATTAAAACTCCTATATTTCCAATTAATATTTCATTTAGGGTTTTTTTTAACAACTTGTCAGAAGGTTTAATAAAGAATTTTTGGCAATTATTTCATAATTCAGTCTTTAAACAGTTAACTATATAAACATGTAATTTGAAATTTACTATAAGGTGAGCTTTGTGGTAAGGAAGACAACAAAACATCCAAGAAGATGAACTTTTCTCAAAATGTCTCTACATTTTAATTGATTGTATGCTAAATGAATATATACAAATTATCTAAAAAAAAACAAAAAAACCTTAAAATCTAAAATAATTTTATTTTAAAGAATAATAGTGACTTTACTGTCATTACTTTTAAAAATGTATAATTCTGATTCTACTTCTTATTTTTGCTATATTTAATTACCTTTGTTATCTTGATGTTATTTGGCAAAATTCTCCAAAAAACATATTTTGATTTCAAAACATTCTTTGTCTGTAAAGTCTGGATTATATAAATGTTTTACATTTGTGTGTGTATATAATGTTTCTGTATGCACAGGTACTTTACTCATTACCCAAATGTTTTGATTAGTAATTGGGAATGATCTTGGAAGCTTTAAAATTAAGAAACTGTAATACATTTTTTGTGAAACACAAATTATACTCATTAGTTTTGGAAAACCTTTTCTTTAATTTATGCTTAAAACTTGAAGCATTTCAGACATTTAGAGAAAGAAAGATCAGCAAATGATCATGATGAAGATTTTGGATAAGACACTAGCTTTGTTGAGCCCAGCTACATACAGTAGTGCTTTTTGTCAAAATTTACAAAATGAAATATTAAAAACAACTTTTCTTTAAGCCTCTAATAAGAGCAAATAACAATACAGCATATTTAGAAACATATACATTTAAATATATACAGTATAGTTACACAGAAAATAGAACTTCTGTTGATAATGTATCAAAGGTTGGGCACTTGACAGGTCCAGCTTGTTCGTTCTGGCTGGTATATAAACTCCCTCCTGAAAGACAAACAAACCCAAGTTAGTCTTTGCAAGAAGCAATTATTTTAGATAAACTGAACCATGTTTAAAACATATTACTTGCTTTCAGTTACTGTCATATTGAATGAAAGAAAAAAGCTCTTAAAGCTTGCTGTTACTAAGGCTGTAGATTAGTAGACAATCATAGTACATAGTGCAAACATACAAATTTGCATTGCAATGTAGAGCAACTTTTCTGAGCTGTTTCTTTTACTGTCTTAGCTAAAGGCTTTTTCATTTTTCCATCTTGGAACACTTCTTAAATTTCATCTGTAAATTGTATTGTGGAACCTGTTTTATGCCAAAAGACATGTACATTTCCAGTATAAATTAAAAACGACTCTAAACCTACTTAGTTTGTAAAAGTCTTAAAAATACACAATACAACATAAAAATTAAAAAGTAACATAAAAAGATAAACTTTTCTAACAGTTGTACAAACAGAGAGGCTTAAAAGCTTTAAAGGTTTTCTGGGAAGTTAGTCCTCGACCTGCCCTTTCAAAGGGCCTAAAAGTCCAGAAAACCCAGTATGTCCGTTCAATTGTGTAGAAGTCCAGGAAGAATTTGAATTAACACCCACAAAATGGTATAAATGTGATTGTCATTTGCCTAATTTTTTGCAATAAAATCTAGATAACAAAGACCCCAGAACTGATTTGTCAATGAAACTAAAAGCTTTGGAGTGAATATTGATATCAGTCACTTTAGCAAACCCTTTGTTTGTTGAGTAAAATATCTGATGATGAAAACCAGTGTTTGTAGTACTTACTCTCTCTGTAGCTTTCCACTGCTTTCACGACAAAGTAAACCCTCATCACACGGACAAATCTGGTTGATGCTGAATGCCAGGCCACCATCAGGCACATAACAGCTCTCATCTAACGTCAGTCTTCTTTTGCACACCTGCTCACCATGATGCCGGGCACAACACATCGATGCTCCACAGTCTCTGTCAACTTTACACCTGGCACCTGGATTAAGGAAACAGTGGTCACTTCTGGTTTCGTATGAAGAAAAATTTGGAAATTTAAAAGATTTGGTTACATTTGTTGGTCCACCCTTACCCTCTTGTCCATCGGGGATACTGCGGTGGCACTTCCCGAACATGCAGCTAAGTCCACGAACACATTGTGCATCTCTCCGACAGTAATGACCCTCCCCTCTTAGAGGCACACAAAGGCCAAAGTGGCGATCACATGAGAAACCCCTTCCACAAGCTCTGTCGTGGTCACATGCAGCCTGAAGAAAAGAAGGAAATCATTGCAAACTTTGCCTGAAATTCTAAGCCCAGTTTAAGACAGAAGGGCCATGTTGCTCTCATACCTTTTCTACAGATGTCAAATGATTTCGTTAATTCAAACAAAATAATCATGGCCACTTTCAAGCATCTTACCGTGACTGGTTTGGCAACAGGAGTGCTCTGTCGAAGTGCTTTTGCTCCTTCTTTGGGAGGACTGTGGGGCATGTTCAGCATCCAGGCCCATATACGTGCTTCTGTCCCATAAAAGGACAGACACAAACAAACCAACCACAGATTTCCAAACATTTCCAAAATGCACAAAAAAGGATGAATAAAAAATGAACAATGATTAACTTAAAAAGAGGTGAGTCAAAGAGAAAGCAAGAAAAGCTCGAAACAAAAATCCAGCGCTTAAAAGTGCAAGTCAAAGTGTAAACAGTCAGTACTGAAGGTATCCATGCAGTGACACTGGCTCACTGCTCTTCTGGTTTGACTTTTATAGGTCAGAAGGACTTGACCTCCCCCCACCAGGCTGTTTGTCCAAACAACAGAGTAGGAGGAGACAATTAGTTGTTAATGGATTAACTAAATTGTTGGGGTCACCCCCTGCAGTCAGAAAATAGTGGCAAAATGGCCATTCATGAAGTGGGGAGAAAGGGAATGGGGAGAGATGGGGCACTGAGGGTGGTGATGGACTGACAACAGTTTCACACAATAGAGCCAAGACAAGCACCACCTTCACGTGATTATCTCTACCAGAAAAACAAACAAGCAGGACAAAAGCAGACAAATTAATGACATGTTTCACTGCTCTCTGACAAGTAGAGCCACTGCAAGTCTTGACCCCAAACACTGGGTAAACACTCCTGGCCCCGACCTCGACTGTCCTGATACCCCCTACCCTATCCCACTTCAGACCCCATGCTGTGAGCAATTTGGAGAAGTGCACCCTGCGGATGAACCCTGAACTCATTAAATGTAATTACCATCAGGAGGAGAAGGGAGACAAGGTGCTGTAGGGGAACAAAAAGAAATTTTTTTTCACATTTTTGTCCTGGAATCTTTACACATGACAAGCAGGACAAGCAATTCTCTATAAATACAGTTATGATAATAACTGAAATGTCCAACAATCAGCTAGTTTTAAGTTTTTAATATACACAAAGTGTGTGTTTGAAATCATTTCGTTATGCTTTATTTATCCAGGTAAAAGTCTCCCATATGATTTAGTCATATAACAGATCATTACAAAAGTAAAATTAAAAGCAGTCACACTGACTAAAAGAGTTTAAACTCCCCCACAATGACCAGTTATGACAATTTCAGCTCCTTCCGTACTGCTCTGACTTCAGGAATAAACATTTGTGAGACATAGACTATACTGGTTGTGGTTTTTACACATATAGATATAGATAATTCTAGGTAGTTATTAAAATTCAGATGATATTGAGTCTCCTTTATGGCGTCAGCAATCATGCAGAAATGTGGTCATTCTTGCAGAAATGAGCAAGGCCTTCCCTTAAAAATATAGCAATATCTTCAGTAGTGTCCTCACAGATGTAAAGGTTTCCCATGTACATAAATACAGGCCATACCATCAGCAATGGTGACTTCTGATTCAAATGACCACGTGTCCATGATTTCAAATGACACTCCACATCTACAGCATGGTTTACTGAAGTGTTTTTGAGTCCATGCGGTGATGTCCAAGACAGTCTGTTTTTAATGAAAAGCTGACTGAGAGCTTCAAAGACTACTCAGTAATGATTGAGGGCTTTGTCCCATGCATCCAGAGTTTTCTCCAGTTCCTTTAAATCTTAATTATATGAACCATCCATGATGGAATGTAATTTTAGATTCAGAAACAGTCATCTTCTTCTTTCTGGGATTCTCTTTTATTTCCATTTGGATTCCACAAGATGTTTTATAGGCATTTTAAAGCTTTTTCAGTCTTTGTTTCCCCTGTGCAGACCTTTGTAAAACATTTTCTTGTATCAAAAACAAAATAAGCATGTATATATTTTCAAAAACATACAATTTCATATTTTTAACATTTGTTATAAAGGTTTCACGCTTTTTAAAATTTGCAATGTACACAGCATCCAATCTTCTTTTTTTTTGGGAAATTGGATTTGGTTCTTTGTTTTGCTTGGATGAATGTAGTCATAGCTTACACCTCGCTAAACCCACACAGACCCTCTGTCTCACTCACGAGCCTCCAGGCCACTATAAAACCCACCACTTAATGTCTCTCCAACTAAGACAACATCTTGTCTTGTCTATAATTGTAATTAATGCACCTTGTATGGAGAGCTTTATCTAACATTACCAGGTATTTCTTACTCAGCCTGAGGTGCCTGAATAATTGTCACTAATTTACATTTTCTAAGTGGCAGACAGCCCAGATCAGATACACAGATATTGCAGTCTGGGACTGTCTTAGCTCCTTATCCTTATCAGAACAGAGTAACACAGACTAATGGCACAGTTAGTGGGCACAATAGTAGCAATTAGCAATGTGTAAATAAGTACTGTGTCAGTGTTATGCAGCCTTTGGAGCAGTCTAATCATTTTGACTGGATTATTGAGTTATAAGAAGTAATGCAAGGGATGCATTAATGAGAGAAAGAAAATATAATCTATTCCAATCCATTCAAATAAATGACAGATAGTTTTATCGTACTCATCAGTTTTCTATTCATTATTGGTAAAAATATTACAATGTTTCTAAATTGTAGGCTACATCAAAGCTAAAATTGGGTTATATTTGGTTAAGTTTAGTGGATATCTAGGTGATGCCTAGCTGTTGTTTCAAAAATGATAACGTGTTATGTATGTGGTTTTTTTTTTTTTTTAAAATACACCCAACTCACTTATTATTTTGCTGTGACTTGATTGCAACCACAAAGCTACACAATGTCCATTCCATGTATGCATTTATGTTAAACAGCATTTGACCTTAAATTCTGTTTCTCGTGGGGTTACGTCTCGATATGTGTTTCATGGTAAGGATATTTATATGGACCTCTGGATAATGAAAACGTATTATTCCCACAGAGGCAGGGGAACTGGGAAGCAGTGTTGCCTCTTGGGATGAAGGTGCTGGGTCAGATGGTAAAGAAGGGGCAAGTACGTTTTGGAACATTAAAATCATGTCAAAGGATGCAAGGGTACAACTTCTTGCATCCATTATTTTTGTCACCACGGTGATTGTGTAGACTTGGGTGAAAAGATATACCAACTTGTTGCCGATAAAAACATGAGAAGGGTGATACTTAGAGGAGGGGCAATTCATTTCTTCCAGGGACCACATGAGAAACTAGGATTCTTGTGATGGGCTGCACCAATAAGCTTACAAAGAGACACAATTAATATTGAGCAGAACTGAGGTAAGCGTAATGGTTATTATTAGTCTTTAAGCTGATTTGTTTCTCTGTTTGCTTTGGTTTTAAGCAGAAATGAAAATTGTTAATAATAAAAAAGGGGTTAGATTTGAATGAGTTTTCAGAAGTAATGATGTTGTTTTGCCTTACAAATAAAACCTGTGGTAAAAGGATACATTTTCACTAAATATGCTATTAACGTAATATATTTTCTTGTTTCTTTTTTTTTTTTACTTTTTAGCCGAATCTGAATATTAGGTACGTGTCTGGCACAGTCATCTTTTCAATGTCTTTTTTGGAAAAGTTTTAGAGCTTGCAGACTCATCATTGCATCATCAATTTTTCTGTTCTGTAACTCATAAACAGAACTTTTAAAGCGAGTCACACATACACATATTCATCATTCCTAATAAGATTTACAGCACTGCATTTTGCATCATAGGGATTACAGTTTAAACTACACCCACTCCCTCCCCTTATCATTCTTTTACAAAAACGCTATTGTTATACATCTGTACTTACAGTAAGATATCACCCTGACTATTTACCCAATGCAGTGACAGATAACTGTGTCTCTACGGTCCTCAACATGTTTTCCCTGTGTTAATGACTCTGCTAATGACGCTTGTAATGCATGTAAAGAATCAACATCGCTGATGGTCGTGCAATTAGGGATTAAGAGAGACAATAGACAAGCTGATGTCTGCCCATTGTAATGGACCTTGACCCCCCACCCCACCCCCCAAGACCACCACCTCCACCACCACCATGGGGAGCTGTGAATGGTGGAGGTTATGACGAGTCCTCATTCCCACTTCCAAGAAAACACTCAGTGCAAGACGGATGGAAAATTTGGAAAAGTCCCTTAGAGTGTATGTTTATTCAGGTCAGTGGAAAAGAATTCGTTTCAGCATTACTGAAATTACAGTGTGCAGTGTCAGATGATACCAGGCCATGGTAATAAATATTTATAGTCCGGGAAAGGCAAAAGCAAGTTGTGCTACATCAGCTGTGTTGTTTGTTCTTCTGTTAGCTGCTTGAATGTTTCATGACAACTGGAGAGTGGAAACTTTATGGACAATAAAATCAGTTAGTGGTTGGTGTACGATTGAAAACTGTCAGCATTGATTTTGCGTTGTTCACCAGTAGTTATGATTTTTTTAAAAAGGGTTTAGATGTTTTGGGAAAGATTTGTAAATCGAAAGTAATGTAGATGTGCTTTAGTAATGACACAATGACAAAAACAGGCACATGTTGCACATTCATACATTATTGCCACAGGCTAAAGACAGAAAAGCCCAATTCAACTGGCTGAATGGCCAGTGAATGGCTATGCTAAGTGGGAGTTTCACCTCATAGATCAGATGTTTGCTGCACAAGTATCTGCGAAAGATAGCGCATCGTTTATTTGCAGTTTATGCATCAGAAAATATTCAATGACTACATTATTCAGACCTAATTTTAAAAGATCTGCAGACGGTAAAGTTAAGGCAAAATTGGAAATATTGAAAAATGATTTTGTCATTGCATTTGCACGTTTGTCTTTGGGATTCTCTCTCTGTTTTTATGGTTAGCTTTTCCTTTGCTATGTCACTTATGTGTAACACTTTGATCCGCTAGCATGGATCAAATCTTGTATCCACTCTAGAAGGAGGCAGTGGTAACAGTGAACCCAGTATTGGCAAACTTGTTTTCTTAAAGCTCATTTTGATACAACGGGAAACAACTTAGCTGTGCACTGAATAAAAATTAGCACATAGCCACTAAACACAGGAAAAATTAGCCATTAAAGAGACAAATGTTTTTCTTTCGGTGATCGTTGGAGACCAGATTTAAATTGACTTCCATTTATCAAAATTAACACTCAAATGAATATCAGCAGTACTCTGTTTGCTGTGGAAGTTTCAAGATGTTAGAAGCTAAAGCTGCAAGCCATGCAGCAAACCTGCGTGTTGAGTGGTTGCTGATGTTCGTTATGTTTGTTTAAACCAGCATGCTGTTGCAGCTCTGTTTACCCCCCCCCCCCCCCCCCCCCCCCCCCACACACACACACACACACACACACACTTTGTCTTTCTTACTCATTGTCAGAAGTGGTTTCTATAACTAGATTTGATGAGTTTAAGAGCTTCGTAGGGGTTCGCTGCCATTCTTTTTTACTTACTTAATTTCCCTGTTTTGTGTAGAGTTACAAAGCTTAACATTGTTCTTTTTGTTGGACTGTTGGGGGGGAAAGGGGCATCCATGTTTTTCTTATCAGCTTCACTATTTTGTAATTTTAAAGCTACAGACATGTTTTTTCTGTATTTGGCCAACATCCTGTAACCCTTAAAGGATAAATTGACTTTTTGGACTTTGATTTCCAAATAATCAACTTCCATCCAAGTGTCTGAACACATTGATAAATGCAATGATATTCATACAATTTGTCCTCCGAGAACAATTCAAGAAGTGTGAGCAGAATTTGTACAGGTGTCACCCCCATGCTGTGAATCTGGCTGTATCCCTGTAGCACGATGTGTTCGTATCATAGTGTTCTTCCAAATTGAGGTTACAATTTAAAATGAGGTGCTAGAAATGCCTTAAAGCCTTTTCTCTGTGTTTGTGGGCAGGCAATTCACACCTTGAGCAAGCAGGGCAGAGGTTTTATGGTGCTTTGCATGAAGTGAAGTGAGCAGTGAAATGAAGCCAGTAGATGTTAGCAGGTAGAAGACTGCTGCTGGGACTAAGATAGGATTAAAGCTGTACTCACATCAGTACACAAATACAAATACACGTACATGTTAAAAAAAATCTAAAGTAAAGTTACAGTAATACAAAAGTAGTTGATAGACAATTAATTAAATAATGTCCAGTCATTAACTGTATTCTTTAAAAAATGAGGTAACTTTATTATTGGTAAAACAGATGTTATTTCTAAGGGAATGGCTCCTATGTTTAGTGTCAGGTTTTCTGTAAATAAGATGACTTGTTCTTGAATTGAACTGAACTTTTATGCTTTAATTTAATACAGAAAAAAGAACTTAAAAGGGTGACGTGAGAAAATATAAGTCTTGAATTTGACTCATCTTGAAATCGACTAACACAATATATGGCGAGCTGAAGGATTCACAAAAACACCATATGTCTGCCTCTGTGACTCAACCAGTTCCACATCTGTCCGTTATGATTACTAATATAGGGTGACAGTAATCCTGCAAAGACACATATTTGACAGGGACATGTTGTTCTAAACCTCATGATAGTATTATGTCAGCTGTGTTTTGTATCCATAAAACAAAATAAACCCCCATCTTAACACTAAAAATAACCTCAAATGAACCAAACGTGTGTTTATTTTGTCGTTAGATCTTTGAGTACACTCCTATCCAGGTTTAAATAATGGTCTCTATAACCTGTTTTCAATTGGAACAAGACCTAAGAGTGTGATTCCTTCTATAATGGGAAACAGGCATGCTTTCTTTGTGCCAGGTTTAGGGGTTTTTATCATTAAGATGGGAAAAGAAGCAAAGGACAAGAATGTAGAACAAGGGTCATTGGTGCCCAATAGTTAAAACTGTTATTAATATTAGTTTAAAGCATATAACTGGACCCCACAAAAAAACTGGTGTAAATTGTGTCAAAATAGGCACCTTTGGAACATCTTCAGTGTATTTTGGTATATATTTTTAAGTGTCTTAAACTTTGCTGGTCTATCTTGTAAAAAACGTTCCCCTAATTTGGTGTAGAGCTGCCTAACACATCACTTTAAAAGAATTAAGATCTTAAAACTCTGTGTCATTGCTCTCCTTGTCTGCCAGGTGTGGCGCCTGCCTTTTCTTCTAGAAGCGCAGTTGTGAGGTCAGACAGTGATTTTGTACGAGAAGGCCTCGCAGTCTCAGTTCTAATTAATCCCAAAGGTGTTCTCTCAGGTTAAGGTCGGGACTCTATGCAGGTCAGTCAAGTTCTTCCACACCAAACTCTCTCATCTATGTCTTTATGGACCTTGTTTTTTGCACTGGTGTGCAGTCACGTTGGAACTGGAAGGCGACATCTCTAAACTGTTCCCATGAAGGTGGGAGCCTGAAATTGTTGTGACTGCACAATGCAGTCAGACAAGTACTGTTCTCATGGCAATCACCAAACCAAGACGGAGAAGCATGATTTGTTACTCCAGATAACACGTGGCTCAACCCTTTAGAGTCCAGTTAGGGTTAGAGGGGGTTAGGGTTAGCTGCTTTACACACTGCTGTGGCGCGACTCTTGGCAGGATATTAGCCGTAGCGCAATGTGGAAATAGACCGCGTTACCTTGGTTGATCAGTCGGGCCGACATACTCCCACTGCTGTCAGACTCCACAACAAAGACTTTAACTGAACAAACACACACATCCACACATGTGCAATAACACTAAGTGCAATAATCTTTTCTGGCATCGTTGTATTTTTACTCAGTTGTATATAGCATTCGTATTCTATTTTTATCTTATTGTATATTTTTATTCTATTTTATTCTACTGTATATAGTATATTATTTTATTCTATTCTGTACAGCTGTGTACTGTATTTATTCTTATTGTATTCTAATTTTTGCGTCATAACTTTTGCACTGTCCACTTCCTGCTGTGACAAAACAAATTTCCCACATGTGGGACTAATAAGGGTTATCTTATCTTATCTTATCTTTAATGAACTTCTCACATCAATCGGCAAAATAAACAGTCTCCTAAATAATCATGTGGTACAAATTTACCGGCTTACTGGATCTATAAAAACAGTAAAACCTTCTGCTCTACAGTCACTGTGTTTGCGTATTAAAACAGGGGAAGATAAAACATTGTGTAAGTTTATGGGGAATCACAAGGCAGGTCATATTTTAAGCATAATTCTCCCCGCTAAAGGATCAGAGTGTGTTGGATCATTTTCAGCCAGATCTAGCAGCTCATCTCCATCCAACATCTTGTTCCAATTGATGACAAATGCGCTCATTTAACATTTTGACAGGCGTGAAACACATTTTGAGTTGGCCTTTTTGGTTTAGTCAAGTTAAACCTCTTTCACGTTTCATCCAGAGTTTTGCCCTAATTATGGTACCTTGTGAACAAGCAAGAAGTCACATGAGGAGAAACCCAAGGTAGACACATAGAAAAGATAAAAGAAAAAAAATGAAAATATCCTATACAATACAAAAAGAAGAATATGCTTAAAGTAAGCCGACCACACTGCCTGTTTAATTTAGGACTAGTTTTGTGTACATCTGCTCTGTTTGGTTTATGCACCAAAATATAATGTGCATATTCTGGGAATTTGCACGTTTCAACATTTATAATATAAATGCAAGAATTTAACAAGGCCTACTCTACACAGAACCACATGATGTCCTCCTACCAGTTCATAAAAACACAGGAGGATATAGGAGAAAAATATTGGGGGGCATTAACTGATCATTTCAGAAGAACTATGAATATCTTAATACACCTACTAACATTTCGTCATCCCACTACACTGGGACATTCATCGCTGAAAGTAGAGCAGCACCAATTGCAAATATATGCTGGTGGTTTCCTTATTGTTAACAAATCCTACGAAAAGACCAAAACAATAAAGAGATTCATATAAAAAAAAAATATTGTTATGCAGCTACAACCTACACACAGTCACACACAGTCACACACACACACACACACAAACATGTCACAAATTCAGTGTGTGACATGTTCCCTTATTACAACAAGCACACACACCTTGACTTCCAATCCTGTTAACAGAAATGCTCATTGGAGCACCAAATGTGTATTAATCTTCCATAAATTTGCTGTGCGTTTTAGAAAAGGTGAGGACGATGATTTAGGGTTTTTTTTAATTGATATATAAAATAAGGCCAGCCACAAAACCTGTTATTTCAGTTTAATTATTCTTTAGTTTTATACTTGTGTGATCTTTATATAAGACCAATAATAAAAACAAACTAAAAAGAAAAAGATGTAAGCTCTCTAAAAGCAAAAAACTTCAGTTTTAGAGATTTTTTTTATGTGGACAGCTGTCTGTAACATGCTATTGGGACAGATGGAGAAACTTGTGAGGTGCGTTCAGATGATGTTTCTTGTGCCTAAACATAATTACTTTGTGTGAGTAAGGGCAGGGGTGGGCAATTACCAATTTACCAATGGGCCAAAACGGGCTATTGTTCAGAGCCTCGTGAATAAGATGAATATAGTTCAGTTTATAAAGAGATAATCTTAATTTTATGTCTTTATAAACTGCTAGTGGTCAGAGTAGATGATTTAATTATTGTTTTTCTTATTTAATTAACCAGGAAAAGTAAGACAACAAAGATTAAAGTTCCTTTTATGTTCGCGAAGGACAGCAGTCCAAAATTAGTAGCACATACACACATACACATCCAAATCCATGCACCAGTTAGATTCAAAATCCAAAATTTTAGGACAGCCCAACCCTAGGTTTGAGTCATATCATCAATTCTCCGTGCCTGACTCTGTGCAGCACGTATCATAACAGCAATTCTTCTACAAATAAAGAAGTTACTAAACTACACACAAGGCTAACACCGAAGTTTTGTGCTTGTTAGTTTTTATTTGCAATATTTGCTTAATTAATTACTTACTTAAAGCACCGACACCAGTCTTTCCCTCCTGAAGTGGCCCATAGTTCTGAGAGGGTTTTCTGAGAGACATATCAGGCATCTAGTGTGAACACAGGAAAAGCTCTGATAAAATCCAGCAATCCAATAGATAAGATGGGAGTTTTCATCATGGAGCTGTAGCCAAGAAGTCTACAGCAACTGTGTGATGCTATCATGGACCAAAATGTCTGAGGAATTTTTCCAGCTCCTTGTTTAATTCTTTCCACGAAAAATTCATATAGTCCTGAAGACCAAACTACCAATCTGTACCTAATGAAATTGTCAGAGACTTATATAGCACTCCTAGAGGGAAAAGAAACTGGGAAATAAAAATGGTCACCATAGCGCCACTATCAACAGCACCTAAATAATTCCAGGTTCTTCTTTTTCAAGTGTTGGACACAAAACATATTTACCTCATCAAATAATCTTCTACTACCAAGAGTAGAAAAACAGTTCTTTTCAAACCTTTCAATTAAAAATGTGCATTATCTCTGTAACAGACTACAGAGGAAGTTCTTCTCAAAACGCCAACCATTTAACTACCACATTTGTTTTGGTTCAGCTTGCTTCCACATGGGGGAGACATGCTCCTCCCATCTTCAACACCCCCTTTTTTTCTACTGTGTAAGGAAAGGAAAAAAAATGTAGAAATACATAAATATTTCCTCATTTTGGGAAGTCTTCTAAAAATCCAGAGCTCTGTTTTGGAGAAAACAGAAAAACACAAGCGAGACAGACAGACATCCAGAGGGGAGGAGGTGAGACAACCGAGTGAAGAGCTAATTCAAAGATAGAAATGTGACTGAAGCAAAGGAAGAGCACAGAGAAAACACATCTCTTCACTTCAGCTGTTTATCATCTCTCCTGCGTTATGGACCGATCATCTGAGACAGTATTCTGAGGGCCAAACAAGGGCAAAAAAGGAGGAGGGAGAAAAGCAGTAAAACTTGGCTGAAGTGAGGAAACAGCAATTGTGTGGGTGAGCAGAGGCGAAGAGACAGAGACGAAAGGTGGGGGAGTGGTGGAGTGAGGTGCCCTATTCCTTTACACAAAGTGAGAGGGGAAACTGGGGAAAAGAAGAAGAAGAAGACAAGGAGTGATCAAGAGAAGGGGAAGGAGGGAGAAGAGTCAGCCGGACATGGGGCTTTATGCTGTTCTCCTCATCTGTCTCTCCCAGGCTGAGCTAGGCAGAGTCTGGGCTCAAGAGCATGAAGGTAAGCCCCCTTTCTTTAACGTCAACACCCAATACAGATCTACAAACAACAGCACCATTACGACTACCTTTTTGCACAACAGACTGTCAAGTGCCACACAAAACAGCTTCTAAAAATCTCAGTTAAAGTTAATATCACACACACACACACCTGAATTTGTTGTCACTAACTATGGAAGGCTTAAAATGCTTTTTGGCACTTTTTATGGCATGTCTATGGATACGTGCATGCGTGAAGTTAACTGGTCTCGTGGTAGTTCTCACTGTCAGTCACAGGAAGCACATAAAAGATGGTGTGCGAGTCTGGATTTTTATTTTCTCTCTCTTTTCATGATGCTATTCCAAAACTTCTGTATTTCCAGTTTGGAGGGGGGAAAATAAATGTCTGGGGTTCATTTGCTTTAATAATACTGATCCTGTGAATGAGAATTTTGGATTTTAACAAATAAATATTTGAGGGTTTAAGATTCATTTCCAAAGTAAAAGATGAAAGTCAGTCAGTGAGAACAGCATCTGAGCTAGGATTTCTTAAATTTGGAAAGTTTCACAGTCTCAGACTGTGTCTCATCACCTGCTCTGTGCATTTCCTGTATATGGATCCTCTGCCATCCTATCTGTAGGTGTGTGTTGGTGCGTGTGTGCATGTATGTATTTTTGTTCTCCTTGGAGATATATTATTTTTAGCCAGCCCCCGTTCTTCCGCTGTTCCTCCTCCTCCTCCGACAATCAGCAGTGCTCTAGTTTCTCTGGCCTCTCCTGTGGTCCCAGTTCCTCTGATCAGGGGCCTAGCTCTGCAGAGGACAACCAGACATACAGAGAGACAGATCTCCTCAAATATACGGTCACACGAAGTCCAGCATAATGTCCAGGCTCATCTTTCCTACTAGCACTCCAAAACCAGTGATCCAGATCAATTTATTAGAGTCTCCCTCGTAAAGATGGATTCATATTTGGGCCCTGTAAACTCAGACGTTTTTAGATTAGTGTTCTGTTTCAACAGAAAGTAGAACAGCTCTATACTAAAAAGGAAGTGCTGGAAGCTTGGTAATTAAATGACTACACGCTCAATGACTTATCCAAAGGAACGCCTGACTGCAGATGATGCCAAATCTTTATTGATCCCCCAGGGATCAATAAAGTATTCTGATTCTGATTCTGATCTCTTTTACAGAGCAGATAATAATACAGCAGAGTTAGGTAAAAAGACTACATGGCTGTCCCAACTTTCTCAAAGGTCAGGACCATCAAGACTGTTTACACATCTGCAAATTTCAGTGTAAATTTCACAGAAGTTAAACACCACATAAAAGATATGTGTGGATTTTATTAATGCTGATATATCCATGTACGTGTTGCTTTTATAAGCAGGATATCATCATATTATATCAAATCTGTCTGAAAAATACCAGGAAAATACCTGTGCTAATGAGTTTGTGCAAAAGCAGGCAACACTGTAACTATGAGTCTATAAAGATGCTAGTTGCTAACGTGCAGTAACAGTGCTAACAGTATTTAGCAGTCAGTATCCTTAGCATGTTAGCATGCTAACTTTTGCCATTTAATCTTAAATACAAACAACATGTGGCCCAGGTATCTGGGCTAAAAGCACTAGATGAGAAGCCCAAGTTTATTCACTAATCATCTTCATGTTAGCTGAACCAAATTTCCACAACAACCAATCCAACTAGAACCTAATGGAAGAAGCACAGTATAGGTTTCTGGCACAACCACCTACGTTCAAGGTGGAGAGGAAAAGGTCTGACTTTATGGTCTTGATGGCTTTGATGATGCTGATAAAGGTCAAAAGCTAAAACACGTCAGTCAAACAATAATGCAGTGTCAGAGCTTAAAAGTCTTAAGGCAACAGGGAGTTTTTTGCTTAAAAATGCCTTTGCTGCAAGACCTCTGTTGGTCAACAAATGACAGCAACCTATGTTTCGTATGCACAGTCGTGCACTTCTAAAGTTGTGCGATAACCACCTTGGCTTGAAATCTAAACTATAATCACAAGGATCTTTAATGACAAAGTAGCTTTAATTTATATGTATGTACAAGTAACCACTATAAGGGACTGGATCTGTGTTACCTCTATAGTTTCCATTTGTAGTCCAAGTTCCTAATGACCAATCATGTTTGAGCAGATTCTGGTTGTGTACAGGCAGACAATCTGCACGAAGAGCCAAACAGACATTAGCCAAAGGGTAGTTTTTTTAAACCTGACGATTTTTTAGCTTTTTCTTAGCTGAAAAAGCTTTTCTGCATAACAAACAGTGAATAGAAGACGGAGGACAAAGTCTTGGCCTGGACATCGCCTGAACACTCCGGAAACCTCCAAAAATTGGCAATGGACTCCAGAAGCGAGGGTTACCAGATGTTCCACTTTATATGGGAATGCACAGCATATTTGTCCCTTGTTCCGCCGTTCCACATACTGAGATGATGTCTCGCATTTTGATTGGAACTAGTTTACAAAAGTGAACACATGTGGGTCTCACAAGAAACACATGGTTCAAAAAGAGATTCGCTGACCTACTGCAACCCAAAGATCAGTAGGCGGGAGAAGAGCAGCTGAAATAATATTTAAAGTTTTTAACAGTATTTACAACAGAAAAAGGGAATGCACAGATATATAAAGACTATAAATATACATTGTGGCTTTCATTTATATTAATAATAAGTTGTGGAAAATTGCTTTCAAATACAAAACAGCATTTTCCAATAGATGGTCATTGCTAAATCATTAATTTAAACTTTTGTGTATTTATTAAGTTAGACGTTAAAACGTGAGACTACCTCTAGCCCCATGTGGTTAACATTTGCCTCATGTAGATGGATTTGCACTATTAAGAGTTTTTTAAACAATGTGGCATCTATACAAGACTATTTTGATTTTAATCTGATCGGCTGCACTTATCATTTCAAGGGGCAGAACATTATTTTCCTCTGAAGTCATTTCTTGGTTGCTACTGCACATTTCTTACTAAGGTAATCTCAGATTTATGACAATAAATATTAAAGCACTAAATAAACAGTTAACTACAACTGGCCAAGCACATCTGCAAACTCAAATCATATGTCATCTGGACTGAAAATGAAAGATCTGTTCAAAAACATAAACAACTGATCCTTGTCAATTTGTGCACATTAATCTAAACACCACATTTTTCTATTTATTTTCAGGTCTTTATCATTCCAGCTGCTAGTGTTTGCGATTGTGTGTTATGGTTACTGCTGTTCTGAGGATAAGGTGCCAAATAGGTCCTCCCACGCTACTAGCTCCAGGCTGGTTTTAACACAGATCACCCTTTTAAAATCCAAAATAATAAAACCACTGCACTGAACTATACTGAGTCGACAAGCGATGACCTCGTCTTGTGATTATTGTTCCCTAATCCCTGTCCTGACAAAGCACGTAATACTGTGTCTCATTTCCACCACTAGAAAAGAGTGATAGGGTCAAGACTTTGATTGTATCTTGAGATTTAATCTGCTCTCGTGTGCTGTGTTTGGACAGTGCACAATAGTTCACTCTCTTCAGTGTGTCTGCCTCTGGAGCAAAGATGTTGGCCTTTTGTTCTCTGTTGATGGGCCTGCAGATAATTCTCTTTCCCCTTCATTGACCAAGTACATGCCCTCGATGTATTCCCGCCTGTACTCAAACTTCAAAGTGTTGCACATTTACCCAGGAAAATATTGTTTTCAGAAGAAATGTATTTTTCGCCCATGGACTTGATCCATCTGAGCAGACTGAAAGGCCATTTAGCTTTTGTCTCAGTTTAGGAACGTGGCTCTGGTTTTTGTAGAGCCTTCAAAAAATACTTTCATACAGAAGAAAATATACCCTGTTGTGTTTCTTAGATATCTGTCTTTGACAACAGATAATGAGGTAAATTATAAGGATAAGTAAAAGGTTTGTGTGTTTATATTGTTATTATATTACAGCTTTGCATTTTCATACTTATAAAGGAAAAAAATAGAGCAAAAAATGAGAGAAATGGAAATAGGAGTGTGTAACATGGTACTGGCATGAATGAATACAATCCATGTATCAACAGAGCAATGTATATGGTTCATCAGGCTGTGTCCTAGTTTGACAACACCCACTAGATTTGTGGTGGTTGCTGCAATGCAGACACATGTGAAGGTACAGTGGACACCGCTGCCATGCAGGTGCCATCTCCTCAAAATAGCGAGCATTTGTTAAGGGATTTAATGTTTCTTAATCAAGTCAACAGACTTGGCACAGAAATAAGGATTTTCTGCTGTTGGATATGTGAGGTTGGCTAAAAAAAAGCAGAAAATCTGACATCCTGCAGATGCATAGATGTAAATTCAAAGGACTGTCAGAATGTGTTTCATGCCTTTGATTTTATTTAGCAGCAACATCAGAGGGCATTTTTGCAGTGAAGCCACTGACTATTCACCCGTACATCTGTCACACATCATATCTGTCGCGTCAACAATTAGACCATTCATCAGCATAGGTTTTGGGTTTTTTTTTTTGCACCAGTTTGCACATTCCCAGTGCAGGGTCCACACGCACATGTGTCTGCCAGACATGATGCTACTGAGGCCTGTCTTAAGTCCAGGTCCTTATGCAAAGCCCAGCACACTTTTGATGTTGAAGTTCATCCAGCCCCACATGCAGACAGTTAGATAAGGTTAATGATGTTTCAGGAAAGAAAATGTGAACACTTGGAAGATCTGTAAAGCAAATCTCAAAGTGACCTATTGTAAGGGTGGCAGGAAAAATCTAAGTATAGTCATGGTCTATTAGACTGTAGCCTAAACTGCGCTAACTTGTGTGCAGCCCCTGAACTCCCCTTTTCAGTTTTCCTGCTCCTCAAAGCTCCTCCTCATTGTTTAACTCTGCTGTTTGAAGCCTCCTCCGCTGTTTAGTGATGATGATGATAAGTGCCAATCTGACCCAGTTAGAAGCTTTTTGTTCTGCAGCAGTGAAATTAGCTTCCACCGCACCATAATCAAACAAGATTCCTCATTAGCACAATCTCCCCCGAGTGTGTAATAACCTCTCTTTTTCACTTGTCCTATTTTGTCCCTTAAGACTTTTTAATTTAATATCATTCTTACTTTAGAAAAATTAACATTTTATATATATTTATTTTATGCACTCTCTGTTTGTGTGGTATCAGGTATAACTTTGCGGAGTGCATGTTTTTTGAATCAGCGAAACAATCAAAATACAGGCAGTTAATGTTGGGCTTTAAAACCGGACAGGAACCTTTTGATGTTGAAGCCACAAATTTCTAATTTTATTTTATTTTTATAAAACTAAGTTTAACTATATTAGGTGCACAAAAACTATAAGGTCATAGCCACCGTGACACGTTGGCTTGTGAAGTCCCATTATGAAGCCTCAACCTGAGTTGTACGCCAAGGCGCTAGATAATCCTTCTTTCTGACAAATTTTATTTTATTTTATTTTATTTTATTTTATTTTATTTTATTTTATTTTATTCAGTATGACACAAAATGAGCGACTGAGCCCATAAACTCATCAGCAAAGTGTTTACAGAGGCCTGGGACGAGGGCCACTTTCTCTTCTTTTGCAACCACATGTATTTCCCCCTGGTGATCGTTAAAAAGAATGCAGTTTTAAGATACATTAAGACCCAGGAACTACATCCATCTTTTTCAGTCTTTATGATTAGGTGTGAGTTAGTCATAAATATTCATTGTAGTTTTTGTATTAATATATAGTCTATATGTCTATATAAAAGATGGAAAGCAATGTCAACGCAGAAGTGCCTTAAAGCAGCTCCCCTCTCCCCCAGCAGAGATTGACTCCACTGGTCACAACACGAAGTCTGATTGTATAGATGACTGTGAAAAAATTACTAGTAAAACTACTAATAGTTAATTTACCGCCTGTGTTAAGAAACTGGAAGGTTACAAAGCTATGCCTATGCAGCAGCGATTTGCTTTCCTGCCAATCTCACTTTCAAGCACGTTAGCAAGTCCAGCCTTTGATCTTAGGTCATCTTAGGATCACAGTCAAAGTTTTCAGTTCATACCAGAGCTGCAGGATGGGGTCATGGTTGGGGGTTTGTGCAGTTCTTCAACAACAAACGGTGAAAAACATTTTCTACAGGCCTATTTTTTTGTACACAGGCCTTTCATGTTAGATGAGACAGGGGAGGAATACAAACTACTGCTAAATTTATAATCTGGCATTAACATTTTAATCATAACAAACTGTCAATCCAATAAAACAGCTCCAGACTGAAGGGGGGGGGGGGGGGGTTATCCACATAATTTTGGCCATAACTTCGAGACGGGGTTCATCTTTCTCACACTGAAGGGAATGTTCATAACATGCTGTTAATTAATAGCTCAGTTCAGTGAACTAACAGCTCAGAACCAGACAGCAAAGGGAATTTAATCCCTCTGTTTCAGAGGGAATAATGAGCTCTTAACCCTGTTGAACTATCAGTGAGTTCTGCTGATTTTGCAACTGCCAACTAAAAATGTGGACAGTGAGTCATAGATCGGTTGAAAAAAACATAAACAGCCATCTATGATCTGTTAAGCAGATGTCACGAAAGCCCACACAAATGTAGGTGGTCAGTAGAGATGTGAGTGCTCTAAAAAGATGCACACACAGACAAACCCCCACAATCCTTTTGTACATACACAGGGATTATTTGAACAAAGAACAATGTTGGCACCACATGATTAAAAAGGAATCATGCCCCTATTTCTGCATGACAGATGTATACAAAATCTACGGTGTTGTTTGTGCTGATCTTATTTCTGTCTCTGTGTGAGTTATTGCTCCGTGACCTCTAAACATGGATTTAATTTTCTTTAGATATGTATGCCTGTTAATGATCCAGATTATGGTAACCAATAAAGAACAGATGTGACCACAGAGTTTAAAGTCAAAGTCATTATAATGTCTATAAAAACTACATTTTACAAGACAGTTTTCACACATTTTGAGAGATAATTACATTATCTTGTTTTTCCTCAAAGTAATTGTGATTTAGTAAGCAAGTCTGTGGCTTTTTGTTTGTTGAACTCTTATGTCTCAAATTGATGGTTAACAACAGGTGAGAGATTATGTGGTGAGAGTATTTATTCATGGATTAAATCCTCAAGAAGTACATCATCGTGAATGAATCTGCATGTATGTGTGTGCTGCTGCTTGTGTTGTTCTAGATGCATGGAGTGGAACTGCTTTGGAAGATCTGTCCAGTTTTCACAGAACCAGGAGAGACCAGCAGACCCCACACAAACACAGGGAAGCCCGCAGCTCACAGGCTGAAGGAGGAGGAGGAGTTGATATCAGTCCCCTGCCTGACAACATGACTCGCATAGTGGTGAGATGCAATGACTGATTCATGGCTAAGACCTTAGATTACAATAGTGACAGTAGGAAAATCAACTATTTTAATATGGCCTAAATTCTGTTCATAGAAATGACGCTCCCATTGCTCTTTTACTTACAACACATACAGTAAATATCAAGTTTAATGTAAGCTCTAAAATAATGACATCATGCCTATGCTTGAAGCTAAAGCTACACAGTGTATAGCTGTTCCTTAAGCTTTCAATCTCTCTAATGGCCAGCAGGGGGCATCTGCTCTGGTTGTGGTCCAGCTAGATGGCCATGAGAAAGTGAGCTTCATATCAGTCGATTTCATACCAAAGTAAACACTTTCCTAATGTCTTTACTGTCTTAATTGTTTATCTTATTCTTATTGTATTCCAGTGTTCTCTAACTTTGCACTGTCCACTTTCTGCTGTAACAAAACAAATTTCCCCCGTCTGGGACTAATAAAGGTTATCTTATCTTTTCTTAGATGGCCAACTCTTTTTCAATTGAGAATAATGTTCATTTAGAAAATTATGGTCCTATTTAGAATAAAACAGATGTTTTTGTGTTGGCAAACCTTTTGTAAGACTGCGATGGCCAAAACCGCCAACAGTTTCTTATAGAGCCACTTTCAGCTGTCATAACTCTAAGTTGGTATGAGGTTTCCTGTTGAGCAGATATGCTGTGTTTGGTTTTTTGCAAACATGGCACTGTGCATAATAACCAAACATCTTCAATTTGGTTTTATGTTTCCAACGGGCACTTAGGATTGCAACTGTGCAAACCTTAGCATGCTGTTATGTTCTTTCTAGAGAGAAGAGCAGTCCAAACAACCCATATTATTCAGCCATTTTCTAACTGTACTGTCTTGAACTTTAAAAGTTCTACAGAGGAACTGTCTACAGAGTCAGTTTTGTTGCTAAGTTTGTATGTTGAGACTGCATGTGGCTTCAGAATGTGCTGTTTGTATTGTATTATCTAACTCTGCTAAAATTATGCTAAAATTAGCCTAAACTGCATAATACTTCCTTATGGAGGGCTCATTGTTGTAGAAAACTGTACAGCCACAGAGCTACAACCAGTAAGAGCATGAGAAAAACTGCCCCAAAAACTGTGACCAGTGAGAATGAGGTCAACACAGCTGTGCAAGTCATTGTCAGCTGAATTACAGAAATGAGAATTCTTATATTTATTGGTTCTGCAAGAAAAAGGGCATTAATAGCTGCCAACTTAAAATGACATTAGCCTGAGGGATAAATATCCCCTACTTATTTTAGGAAAACTAAACCATCCATTACACCAAAGCCAAAGAATCTTTAGTGTCAATCAATATAGTGATGTTTACATGGTTATTATAATCTTTAAACCAAGAAACAAGTTACTTTCACGAACGCTGCAGAATTAACCTAACCATAGGCTGGGGTATCACAGGTTGGTATGCTGACCCCTAACAACATTTTAACCTTTAATATAGCTCATTGTTATCTGTGTATGACAATATGAAGAGATAAATGTGAGGCAAACTCTAACTGTAAATGGCTTTGGTAATGATATTGTGCTGACAAGTCAAGTAGCTACTGCCAAGCCAGAAAAAATAAAGTTTAGTCAAAGGTAAAGCCTGTAGCACATCACTGTCCTGTGCCATTTTCCAGTCATTATTTTAGAAGTGTGTGTCTGCGTGTGTGTGTTTTTAGTGCATGGGATGAGGTTTTATGAGTGTCTTACCTCCTAGACTCATCTTTCACTTCAATCAGCCTCAGTAAAAATTAGCCCAAATAAATTGTGTTCTACGTTTTTTTCTTCCTCTCCCTACAATTCAAATTGAAAACAGACCACATACTTGTGTTGCCAGCTTACAGTGTTTGTTTAAGCATGGCTGCGCACGAGTATGTGCATGTGTGTGTGACTCACTTGGATTGGATCACAAGTAACCTTGTTATAATGCTGTTGCTGCTGCTGCTGCTTTTTTAGGGGGAGGCCTGATCCCAATTTCCAAAACCCTCCATCTCCTGTCCAATCAGAGTCACTTCAATAAGTCAGTCAGCTGTGAGGGAAAATAAATGATTATTCTCCTCACCTAGAATCCCCCTAGAAAATACAGGCTGGTGTCAGGCAGTGGAGATGGAAGAAAAAAGTGGGTCACTTGCTGTAAGTGGAGCAGCCGGAGCTGCATTTAACTGCTCCACTTTCTGAGCCCATACTAAACCCCAGAACCATTGCTCTCTGTCACCTTCAACTATGCTATACATTAATAATGCCATCAAGACTGGAGATCTGTATGAAGACACAAGTGCTTGTTGTCAAAGCCAATGTGTAAACAGCTCCATCAAGTGGCACTATGTGAGAAGGACTGAAGGGAAAAATCCCTGCATGACTCACTGAGTTTTATCCCAGTTGTTTTTTCAAAATAAGACATTTTTGCTTTTTTCACATTATTTTTGAGCTGATCGACTAAATAGTGTTTTTTTTTTCACTTCACACTTACACTAACCTAAATATTTTTCACAAAAAAGAGGAAAAAAGGTAAGACTGTACTTTCATCTAATACCAGTAATAATACCTGTAATACCTGTACTACAATATGGTGCAGCGAATAATTATAAGCTTTATTTAACTAAGTAAGCCATTAAGAGCAGAGGAAATAGAGTAGCTTAAAACATATATATCAAAATGTAAACACTGGAAAATCTCAACAAACCAACTCACAAAATGCTGCCTCCTGTTGGTGAAAGTCAAGTTCTGAAGAAGGTAATTTAAAAAAAAGTACCTTGTACAAACACAAATGTAAGAAATCTGTTTAGAACGATGATAAATGTTTTGATTAGCTATTAGAAACTGGTACAATAGGATGCAAAAATCCCCCAAATGTTCATAAAGATGAGTTCTCTTTGATAAGATTTCTTCTCAGAGATATGTAAAAGGGTAAGATGTTCTATTTTTTTCATTTGTTATTATTATATGGAAATGCACGTAGCAATCCTTTAGACTACTAGTTTAAGATGTACATAAAACAAGATTGAAAACTATGCATCTTTATTTTGGAGTGGCTAGAGCTACCCAAAATGTATACATTTTGAATTATCCAGTCCTGTAGTAAGTCATTGATTTCAATATAAATCAGTCTATTTCATACAGAGACCTACTCTAAACTACCTCACCATGATTAATGTATTCAGGAAACTTGTCTAATGAGTGACCTCTTTCTCTCAGGAGGACTCCCAGAAGTACTACAGATGGCAGAGTTTTGGTCCAACAGACACACAGACTGCAAGCTTGTGGGTGGATATGGACAACCTGCACAAAAACCAAGTCAGAATTCACGGCATACTGTCCAACGCGCATCGACAGGCAGCGGTGAGATGAGCGTTCGCACATTCAAGCACTAATGTCTGATTTACAGACAGATTTAACCACATCTGACATGTCTTCTTATTCACAGAGAGTGGCACTCTCCTTTGATTTCCCCTTCTATGGGCACTACTTGAGACAAATTATTATAGCAACTGGAGGTAGGTCACATGCTTCAGTTTAAAGATGTGCTGTTCGACCATGAGGTAGAGGTGTTTTTAAAATCTTTAACAGTTCACTTCTCTTAATGTTTCTCTTCAGGTTTCATCTACATGGGTGAAATAACTCACAGAATGCTAACCGCCACCCAGTATGTCGCTCCCCTCATGGCCAATTTTGACCCTAGCTTTACTAAAAATTCAACAGTGAGGTACTCGGATAATGGTAGGTAAAGGTTCCTCTATGAAGTCTCTAGAGTTTGGGAGCTCCTGGGTATCTCTGACTGGCCTTTGTATACTGCTTTGCCCAGGAAATTTATTTGTCGTGCAGTGGGACAAAGTGCGGTTAAAGGACCGAGAGGCAGCGGGGCCTTTTACTTTCCAGGCAGCGCTCCACAAAAATGGAACAATTGTTTTCAACTACAAAGATGTAAGTTATGTATTTTTAATCAGATGTAGCAAAAAATATAATTCCACCACTTCAATATTTTGTAAAAAACACAGCTCAGCTTGAATGTCAGGTTTACCAGTGTCAAAACAAACTTCTGTTCTTTTTTGAGATCCCATTGCCAGTGGAGGAAATAAATTCTACTGAGCATCCGCTGAAAGTTGGACTATCTGACGCTTTCATGGGACACCTCCCTACATCACTGCTGTCAGGTCAGCTCCTTTAAAATAAAAAAGAGATGCTTCCTCTACTGTTAATTTAAAGTAATTATTCATATTTTAGTAAATTATTAAGCCAGTTAAGGCAGAGGAGTAAAAGCAGAAATTAAATACTTTCCATTACAAGTAGTTCAATTTGAACAGGAGTTAGTCCCCTCTCAGAAACATGGAGAACAGACTTCATTTTAAGTTTTCACATGAGACTTAATACAGAAGAAAGGCTGACATTCAATTTTTGTCTTGATAGAAGCAAAGCGGCGTACTATCTATGAGTATCATCGTGTTGCCATTGACACCACAAAGATTGTGAGCGGATCAGCTTTTGAGTTCACACCTCTGCCCAGTAAGTTCTGTTTCAAACTAGTTTTTGTTCGACAGCCTAGCCTCATTACTCACCCCGTAACTGCGTAATGATGCGATTCCCGTTCCCCAGCTTGTCTTCAACACACATCCTGTGATCTCTGCCTAACATCCAACTTGACAAGCAGCTGTGGCTGGTGCAACACACTTCAACGGTAAGACAAAGTTCAATTCGTGATGTTATGAGACTCTCGCCTTTTCTCACTTTGCTTTTCATTTCTAGATGTTCTGATGGTATAGACCGACATAGACAAGAGTGGCTGGATTACAACTGCCCTGAAGAGGTGAGACTCATTACCATATTACACAAGAGAGAGATGAGCAGCTTTGTTACTGATTCCTGAGTCATTCTTTTCGGCATTCACTCAGGCTAAAGGCATGTGTGAGGACTACAACACAGTTCTACCTGAAGCAACTATGAGCTCCTTTAATCACTCCTCTCCAGGTCCAACCGTTTCAGTGCTTGAAGAACAGCCTGTTACTAGGGGTGAGTTGGAAAATACAGTGCTGGTATTTCAGCAAAAACTCAGTCCCACAACTGGTGAAGGATTAATGAAGGAATATTTAATTGTTTATTTTTTGGGGGATCATGCAAAATGTGACCCTTTGTGAATAGATTAAGGAGAAGCAGAATTACTAGTAGCTCTCTGACTTCTGAGCATTACAGAATTAAAGCTGAATTTCCATAGAGAGCATAAGCATTCAGGTACCAGCTGCACGACTCAATATAAACAGTAGATAGCCCCTAAATCTGTGTCAGATTTAAACTTGTACATCTTTGCAAACATTTTCAGAATGTAAAAAATAACAATAACAGAAAGCTTATCATAAAGCTAGTCTCACTATAAAATTATGACTAATAATTGCTGAACTTATCTATGTATTTATATATGAGATTTTGTGTAGATCTTTTCAAAGACATGTTTATGTAAAATCAAATGTACCTAAGCAAATAGGAGTGCCTTCTGTTGCATTGGCAGGGACACTTTTTATGAATAACTAAATTTTCACTTTTGACAGTAATAATCAGAAGAAACCATTAGAAGTGTGTGAGCAGAAGCTATGATTTCCAAAGCTTGTAATCTAACCAGGGGTAGGCCCCAGGGATCAATCCTAGGTCCACAATTTATTCATTCAATATGTTCAAAAATTTTAAGTTCATCTATATGTTTCTACTTATTTATTTGTATAAATTCTGCTAATTAAGAACCCACTGATTTTAAATCTCATGTGTTCTATTATCATAGTTAAATAAAGATTATGTAAGTGTCAAACTCAACTTTAATAAAGTCCAACAGTAAAGTAGTCAAATATTTGTTTTTCCATGTGGACTTTGGGAAGAGACTGATGATTGTTTTTTAATGTTTTTCTGTTGATTTTCTGTGTATACAGATTTTGGGGAGATTTACTGTAAATACAAACAAGTGAACATGAATTTCTTTTTTTTTTTTTTTAATTTGAAAACGAAAATTGTCCCCACTTAGTTTTAGGAAGTTGGCCACAGAGTTTTCCAAAGTAAAGTCCATAGTTAGCTACCTAGGCATTTCTATATTTAGAAATGCTTTAACAGGAGCAACAATCTTCCTTCCTTTCAGATATACAGACGAGCCCTCCAAACAACGGGATGACAGAGAACACGGCCATCATCGCAGGCGTTGTGGCTGCTCTAGTTCTGCTTGTAGCTCTCACCTTACTGGCTGTTTACTACATCAACACACATCCCACAGTGGCTCCACCATTCTACCTCATGCAGGTCAGAAAAACAACATCCAGCTCTCATTCCCTCTGCAGTAGGGATGGTCACAGACTTTAATTTTCTTTTAAAATATAGAGGACCTTTTCTTGTCTTAAAATATATGTTTTCCCTTAATTTCACTTTGACCTGGTGGGCTGTAATATACTGCTATGGTCAGATGGTGGTGGTAAAGTTGTTTTAAGCCACTGTTGAAATACATCATTGATGCTGGTATTAAAAGGAATGTAGATTTAAGGCACTTCTGCATTGGCTTCCCTTTTAAACCTGGAAGTTATGTCCATCTTTTATAATGTCTACATAACTACCAGACTTCAGACAGGTGAAACGTGTAAGCATGCATACTCTGTCACTGGGTGACCAGTTTATTTCACAGGTCAATGAAATGACAGATTCACCTGATGAATGAGAAGTGGGTGATGTTCATGTGTCTGCAAAAAGACTTGCAGAAGTCTGTGACAAAACAGCCCTGAACACTGGAAACACTCTCCTGATGATCTTTAAGCTCCAATGGGCCAATGAGCTTGTGGCTTCACAGTAAAACGTAACTTGTAATCGGAAGGTTGCCGGTTCGAGCCCCGGCTTGGACAGTCTCGGTCGTTGTGTCCTTGGGCAAGACACTTCACCCGTTGCCTACTGGTGGTGGTCAGAGGGCCCGGTGGCGCCAGTGTCCGGCAGCCTCGCCTCTGTCAGTGCGCCCCAGGGTGGCTGTGGCTACAATGTAGCTTGCCATCACCAGTGTGTGAATGGGTGGATGACTGGATATGTAAAGCGTTTTGGGGTCCTTAGGGACTAGTAAAGCGCTATATAAATACAGGCCATTTACCATATATTTACCATTTAAAACCCACTCTTGACTTGAAAACACTCACCTTTAAAATTCATAAAAGCACTTGCAGTAAAGTTTAGGGGATTTATGGATGTGCAATAGGCACATCCCAGTGGCTACATTCATCTTTTATGCCGTCTATGGTTGAAGCCTGCATCTTCCCATTTGCCTGCTAGGTGGTCTTTACCTACTACTGTTTCTCTGTCTGCAGCGACGCACCAATAACTACTGGCCCTCTATGAAGTTCCGCAATCAGGGCTGTCACTCCAGTTATGCTGAAGTCGAGCTCGGGGGCCATGAAAAGGAAGGCTTCATTGAAGCTGAGCACTGCTGCTAAGGGTCTAGGACTTGCAGGACTCAATCAGTGGAAGAGAGGACACCATCTTGAGGAAAACTGCGGTACTACAGGAGGATGAATATGGACATTCAGGCTGACCATCAACACAAGATGTCCTTACTCCAACCTTTGAGGCTGGACAGTGTTTACTGTAACTGCTCTTGTAGCTCTTGCCAGCTTTCTCTGTGTCTTTTGCTGTTTGCCATCACACAGAGGATTAGCCATATTATCTAAGGGTTGGAGGGTTTGAGAGGAAGATGGCAGTACAGAAATGATGAGATGCAAATGTCCAAAAGCCAATGATGCAAGGGCCTGTCAGGGAATGAATTAAACTAGCCTTCATACTGCAAATCAATGTACCACTCAACTTTACTCTGTGTTTTTTGTTTTTATCCATTTTATGGAGTCACTTTTGTTTCATGAAACTTCTACGCGAGCAACGATGAGTTCATAAAATGTTATATCTATGTGGATATTTAGCTTTATAGCTGATAGTGATTATAAGGACGTATGTTGTTTGGATGAATTTTAGAGACGTGTTATGAGGGTTTTCTTTGAACCTTTCTGTTTAAATGTCTTCTAATAAAAGCTGGTGACGAGTCTGGATTTTGATCTCAAGGTCATAGTCTGGTGAGTGACTAACATCTATTTAGATGGTTTTCAATTTTTATAACTAAATGAATGAGCCTTAAAATATAAGGAAACAGCATTAAAGATACTATTAGAGAAATACCTTATGTGGGCATTAATACTTCATGTGCATCTAATTTTTAAAAATAAATTTACATTATAGCTTAAGCACTGCTGTGATAACAACTCAAAATGACTGCATGTATGGAATTCATTTTTTATGCAAATTTATTTGACAGCAAATGCATCTGTCTCGCCCTGAGACAGCTAGGATGGATGGAAATTTATCTCCTTCCTTGCTGAAGTCCCATGATAGGTTAAAAATTGCAAAAATGTAAGGTATTTAGGGCTGTGCACAGCATTGCCACAGGATGGCGCCATAACACAACACGAAATTCCACATGACAAGCGCAGCCACGGTGATCATTTGTTATATTGAGCTTAAAGATCAAGGTGTGTACCGAGCAGAGACAGATATTCCGATAGTTTTGCTAACATACAGGCATATTAACCGCTTGCAACGTCTATAAATACTTGTAAACTTTGCAGATTAATAAGAAAAGAGATTTTCCACACAACTAATGGTGACAAAATCAAAAAGTAAAGTAAAAGTACACATTGGGACATGTAATTAATTTAGTGGTAAAACCCTCTGAAGAATTTCTTTTAGATAAGGTGGAATATAGTATTTTAAGACGCGGTGGGAAACATAAAAGCGACAAAAAGACATACGGCTACTCGTAGAGATTATGTTCGTTAAGTAAGGAATAAACTTCATATATCGCTAGGCAATCGGTGAAGTTTTCTATTACATTTATTTATACGAACGCAACGACAAAAAGTCACCAAGGAAAGAAAAGAGGGGGCACCCGGATTTGAACCGGGGACCTCTTGATCTGCAGTCAAATGCTCTACCACTGAGCTATACCCCCGATGCACGAAATAGGCCAGTTTTGGCTATATGAATATACCACATGTTCAGTACTGACACGCTGAATATACTATATAGTTGTTTCTTGCATTTACTCATAAATCCCAACATATATTATAATACACAGGTTTGTTTAGTCCGAAGCTTTCCGCTAACTTAACAATGTAAACAAAATGGCAGACCTGGTTGTAATCGAGCTTGTTTCCAGCAGAGGGCGTCAAATAAACAAAGTCGAACCGCAGTACAGTATATTATCATGTCCCCACGTAGCAGTTGGTGATATCTATTTATCATTCACGTCATCAATAGCATGGAAAATTCTTTGTTTTCTTTACTGGTTAAATTTTTGTGTTAGTGCTGTGTATGGGTTTTTTTTTTTAAATAAAAAGTTGTAACCCTGTTGTTGTATAAATGTAGATATTTAGAGCTTACCGCGATAAATTTATGTTTAGAGTCGACCTTATTTATTTAAAAGCGTTATTACAGTACATTTGGATTAGTCTATGTTGTTACTCCTTTTAAGGTTATCAACCTCACTTCTCCTCAACGCTGCTGATGCTGCCTTCAAGGCATGCGAAAACCCTGTAATTTACAAAACATATTTGGACAAGCTAAAGAGGCCGCTGAATGATGCGCAATGGTTTCGTTTGTTTTGTTGTTAATTCATTTTAAGTTACTAAAAATATCATATAGAATCACATTTGACGACCATCTCGTATTAATTACTTAAACACCAGAAGTAAAATTGCTATGTCCGACGACCCGTAAAGGCAACATGAGGTCTCCGTGCTGCACAGTTGACTCCTCCTCGCCTTGGGGTCATATTAACTGAAATGCCTGCGAGAAAGCGGGAGGACGGTTCGAGTACCAGCTGCCCATTACAGGTCCTTTACTCCTGAACTTTTGGACTAGTAAACTTGTTTTTGTTTTTTCTGCAATCATGAATCCGCCCTGTGGGAGATGCAATAAACCAGTTTACCCAACAGAAAAAATAAACTGCCTTGATAAGGTAAGGTGAAACAAGTTTAAGCCCATCCACTGACCTTAATGTGATTTACTCTAATGTATGCAAAGATTTATCAGGTGAGTTTCAAGACTAACTTATACTTTCAATTTTATTATAGATATTTTAAATTTAAAATAGTTTTGTCCACTTGCAAAAGTTCTTTTTTATTCTACAGTTTTAAAAATATTTTTATGCAGTCATATCTCATGTGATGCTTTAACTGGGTGCATATTTTGTACAGTCACAACCAAGCCAAAAAAAACATGCAAAATGGAAGTCTAGATAATACACATAAAAATCAACTAGAAATTGATCCAAATGTTAAAAAATTTATATCTTACATAATCAATAATAATCTATGTATCTGTGGTTTCTCAAATAGATGTACTCTGATCATTTTAGTGGAATCAGATGAATATTATTTATAATCAAGATGATCTAATCAATTTAAGGACTTAATCAAAGCAAAGTGACCTGAGTTACAGAGATGTTATCAATTCCTGATTTCTTTTGGGAAAAATGGCTTCCTGCAGGACTTTTATTTAATAATGCAAAAAATATATTTATGGGAAAGTTTATATGCATAGTGCATAGGTTTAAAAATGCACCTAATTTCACAGCATTATTTCTCACAGTCATTTTCCATTTGAACCATTTCTTATTGGAAATCTTTTAGTGAAGCGATGGGAGAAATAGAAACAGATTAGTAGGACAGCTGTGGCCTTATGTAGAGGAGTCAAGGGATTTCCCCGCTCAGAGAGAGAAAGAGAGAGAAAAAAGTTTTATTTTTTCAAATGAAAAACCATTTAATTCAATCAGCCAGTAAGAGTGAACAAGATTTCCACAGTGTTCTGTCAAAAAAGGTTAATACAGATCTAAATTTGTGTCGATGGAAATGCATTTTCTTCTAAGTTTAATACTTCAGACTTTATTTCTTCTCTTTTTTCCTAGTATTGGCACAAAGGTTGTTTCAGCTGTGAGGTCTGCAAGATGGCCTTGAGCATGACGAACTACAAAGGCTTTGAGAAGAAACCTTACTGCACTATGTGAGCGTTCACAGCATGCACCACCATGATGACTAAAACAAACACTTAAAATAGCTGGATAGCATCTGACTCTTTGTTAAGAGCTTGCAGTATATTTGAAAGAAACAAAACCATATCTAAAATATAAAAGATGTGGTTACCTTTCCTCTGAAGCCTCAGCATTAGCATTTCAGACGTAGACGTGGTGGTTTTTTTGTTTGTTTGCTTGCTTTTTTTTGAGCCAGCCTTATTTGGATGAAAGAGTCAAGTGCTAAGTTATGAGGAAACGCTAGCAAGCTTGTTCAGAAAGCTGCATCCTTTTTTTTTTTTTTTGCGCCTGTCCCGTTTGGCTCTTTTGCCATCAGAATTGTTGTCTAAAGGCAAAGAAAGATGCCCAACGGATTTACTTTACCAAATTGACCATCCCAGCCTTGCCGTAATGGTCCATTTGATTCACCTTTTATTGTTCATTTTATTTTCACTTACTGAATACGGGACAGACTTGACTGGGGGAAAGAAGGGGAGAAAGAAAGAGGGAAAGAGAAACAGCTGAGAAGAGGGACGGGGGAGAAGGGCAAAAGACAAAAACCAACAGAACGGGCAGAGAAAGAAAATGCATATATCAATCACCTGGATCACCTGCTGAGAAAGAAAAAAGAAAACAAGCAGAAGAGAACAAGAGTAATAGAATAAACAACATCACAATGATATATGGGAATATGACAGTAAATACTAAATATTAAACATTATTGTGCAGCACATAAGATCAACAGAACACAGTGTGCTTTGAGGTAGGAGCCAAAAAGAGTGTAGTTTGTGGGTGTGATCACCCGTGTGTACACCTGTGAGCATGGACGCGCTTGTTTTTTTAAAAGGTTCCTTCATGTAATGATCTGCTAGAGGGTGTGGGGGGGGCACAGCCCCGTCCTCCAGGGCATGAAGCAGGTGTGGAGGAGATCAAAACTCCAGACATCCAGAGGCCCCCAGAACACAAGAGACCAAGGAAGAAAGCTGCATCCTTACACTGTAGAGGTGATCCACACAGACACTGTGTGTGCTAACTAGTGCCAAGTAACTGACTAATAAATTATAGAATTTCATTCACTGAATTTGAAGCACAGATTTCTTGGACAGGCTGTGCTTTGCAGCATGCCATATTATAAGTCAGATATTATGAGTTTGCATTAACACACGAGGTCCAGAAGTACAGTTCAGTAATGCCGATTACTGGAGGTGAGGCCTACAGTATCAGCTATGGGCTAGGTGTTGGCACACCTGTCAGTCAAAGGGCTCAACTACTTTAGGCCTCAACAAAATCCAAATGAGTGATTTCTTGGGGAAAAAAATCCACTGTACAGTAATCATAAAAGGCGAATATTGTAAGTTTATTGCTGAATTTGGACATTTTAACATGGGAGTCACTTTTGGAGCCAGAATAAAATGGCCTTTAGAGACACTAGTTTTTGACGTTTCACTTTTTCAGCTCCTTTAGGTTACTGCTTGTTATTAAGTAACATTAGCGTCAATCAAAATCAGTTCATTACGCAACTATAGCCACAAAATTATAATACGTAGCATTATAGGAATTATTTACTACGGCCTTTTTTTCTATTATCTGTGCAAGGTGATTGAACAGGTTTGGTTGTTTCATCATTAACAAATCTACCACATGAGCAGAAGTTAAATTCTGAAGCAGTTGAGCAGGAGAAGCTGCAGGCAGCATGTGGAAGTGATGGAAAAGAGAAGTGTGAGCAGACAGATTGAATCATGTGATTCCAGTCATTCCTAAAGATTGACGTGAGATTAGAAATTTGCTGTCCGACTGTTATTAAACAGCAACCCGGGTTCATCTATTGTGCTCTTTACATAATATTATAAGGCACAAATTATTTGCAGAATGAACAAATTAATCAGTTCATTCAATTCAGTTTGACAACAGTTTGCTTCTCCTGAAAATCAAATATTGCAAAAAACAAAGCAGCCAAGCATAAAGCCATTGAACATCCATAGGAAGAAGACATTCAGCAAAACCTGAACTAAAATGTACGGAAAAACTCTATCAGCCAATCATATTGTTGGGCTGGATTTCATAGAAGATTGCTGTTATGTTGTAGGACTTTGGTTAACACCAATCAATCTAATCATGGTCTTGCTGCTTAACTGGATAGATGGGTGGATGAATGCATGATGTGAATCTTCATTTATCTAATTTCTTCCCTTCTGGTTTTTTTTTTTCAGGCATTACCCCAAAACCTCCTTCACCATAGTGACCGACACCCCCGAGAATCTGCGTCTCAAACAACAGAGCATGCTTAATAGTCAGGTGAGACTTTAGCAGTTCAGGCCTATCTCTGCCATCATTTACATCTTGGTCTTGACCAGCAGAGAAAGGAGATACTGTTTGCAAGCTCACTGCAGCAACATCGCTTGGTGTTACATATCTGTCAGTCCTGATTGCCTCTTTTCCGTCATCACAGTGTTGAAGGTGGTGCGAGAAATAACAGTTCTGCTTTGGTGTCTTTGATAACCAGATATGCCAGGGAACTAAATGTTACACTGTAAAAGCTGGGCATTTTAACAGAAGTTGCTTTGGCTCATGTTTTATTAAAATTAGCCCTGAATTTTCCGCCATGGCCCTCACACTGTCACTGAGAGCAGTGATTCCAACTTTGGTGGCAGCAATTGTTTGGAGCTGTGCTGATGTCAGCTTTTTTGGCACCAGCATCAGTCTTTTTAAAGGTGGAAATAAGTGGAGCTTTTTCTAGGTTAAGCACTGGCAACAGCAACCCATTGGTGGAAAAGTTCTATATATATATCTCCTTCACTCAGCTCGGTATCAGAGCAGGAGATCAGGACGCAGATCTTGGCTCTGCTCTCATGACAATTGGATTCCTTTGATTAAATCAAAGGTACCCTTTGATGAGTTACTTAAGTAAGGACATGGTAGCTTCATTTTGAGACTCTACTTTTACAACATGAGCCAATCTGACATTCGTGAAGTTCAAATGCGTTTCGTCAGGAACTCTTGTAAATGATCAGAGGTTTGAGAGCATTTTTAAAAATACTCTCAGATCCAGTCTCCTTTTAGCCTCTGATGTGGTACCGGCCTCCTTTTCCCTGCCATCCCTGTTCTTAAGCTCTAATCTAATCACACTGTTCATGCCAACATGTTCTAACCTGATCAAAGAGATAAGTCCTGCAAGTCACGCAAAATTAAAGAGATTCCTTCACAGATTAAACTTTAGGGATCATCTTGCCACTCAGCATTTTGAGGTGAAGCTTCTCTTCCCTTTTAAAAGGATGAAAAAAAGTTAGGCAATCCACTCACGACTGCATTTCTGCAAGACCCGTGCAGACCTGTATTTGTTAGACAGAATATCGAAATTTGCAGAGAATAGTTAAATTTAGTTAACTGAACACAGCATAACCTTTTATCAGTTCACGTTTCCTGTTTATCAGGAAATGGTTTCTATAGCAAAGTATTCATGCACACTTGCACATTTGTTTTGAAATTTTCAAGTACTTTAAAAAAAAATGCATAAGCTGGTGAATGGTATTTTTTCAGTTCTTAAGAAAAGTGAGGGGTACTTGTCAAAGTCTGACTTGCATAGGCCCATATGCTCCAAAATCAGTGTCCTCCTTGGTCATACTAAAGTGTTTACTGCAGATGCACTAAGGTGCTATTCACAGAATCATTAACATGAGCTTGGTTGTTATTACAATAAATTAACAGCAATGTGGGTGTTTCACTTCTTAATTACCGAACTGTATGACTGGATTTTACATATAAATATGTAAAATGAATATAGCTGAGGGGGCACAGTTAGCTTTTTGGATGGTCCTCGACCCCTACCCCCATTCATAATGTCAGCAGTTAAGCTAAACCAATTGCGTAGGTATGCAGAACGCTAATCTGCATTGCCAAGAAAAATCATCCAAGTGAAAAATGTGAATTTTGTGAATTATTTAATACATAAACTGTTTCTGAAAAGAGAGGACACAGTTTTAAATGTAACTTTTACAATGCAATAAACAATGCAAAGGTCTTATAATGGCTGAAAAAATCTTAAAGGTTGCAGTAACACAGCAGAAACCATTACACGTGTATTAAGGTACATGAAACCATTTGATATTTTTGTAGCTTCATTGATGTCATCTATAAATGCATCAAACAGTATTGACTTTCAGTGCTGCTATTCTGTTTCCTTTGTCATCGCCTTGCTATTTTCAAGTGTTTCTGTGTCAACATGTGGTAATAAATCAAAAACATTCATGGTAAATATTAGCACATCTGTTTGATGAGAGGCACTGTGACCTACATCTGCCCAGTTCACTGAGGTTTGTGAGCATTCACTTATGCACAGCTCTTTTAAGGTCCCCATCACAACAATTCACCTGGGCTGAAGTGTAACCTTGACTGGGTCATTCCCTTCTTTTGTAGATTTGCTGCTGTGCTTGCAATCATTGTCCTATTGCATGACCAAATGTTGACTAAGCTTTAGCTGTCAGCCACATGGCCTCACTTTTGACTCTAGAATACTCTGGTATACAGAGTTCATGGTCGACTCAGTGACTGCCCAGGTCCTGTGGTTGCAAAACCTCATGATGTGTAAGGTATATGTGGTGCTTGTTTGGTTTGCTGTTCTTTATGGCTCCATTTCCACTTTGTTCTCCTCTGTCAAAAGCACATTGTTACAAAAGTCTTGCAGTTCGTTCAGATGCAGCTTTGCAAACCTAAACCATAATGCCAAGTAGGGCTGAGTGATAAGAGGAAATGTACCTGTTGGGAGGGGAGATTAATGATGCAGTCGCAGCGTGTGGGAGAAAAAACTGAATTACGTGCAGACAGCTTAATATTGCCATGGCTGTTTATACTGGATGGTTGTGATAAAGCCATTTTAACCATCATAGTGGGAAAAATTTGCGATACATTAAGTTTATTTGGTATATCGTCTACTGCCATGTAGAGGCTTTGTCTAACCAACTCTTCCAAACAAGCAAAAAAATGTTTCACCTTTTTTCTAATTTTGCTGTTATGAATTTTATTATTTAACATGTTTACTGAGGTGTGTAGGCTCTGATATATAACTCTTGTTTTCTTTTTTTATTTCTCTGAGCACAGTCTAATTTGGGGGGAATTTGCTGGGAAATCCACCCCCGGGAAGTGCTGAAACTTTTTGACGATCAGTTAATTAAGTGTATTTGATTAGCAGCACTTGGCTGCAACTTACACTCTTAATTCATATGGACACAGTAAGGCTGTACTGAGTTTTTCTGGTTTTCTATTTTTTCAAAGGATTGAGTCCTATAAAAAATGTGACTGTCTTTTATTTTTTATTCCACTAGATTCCTTTTAAGCTGTCTCTTTGAACAGTTAGTCTCTAAATAAACAAGCACCTGATGAAACAGGACAAACACGCCAAGAGCGGCTGTATTTTTGGTTAGCAATTTAATCTGTCGTTTCATTTCAACACGGCTGTTATAACAGCATGATCAAATTTACACCACCACCCCTCCCGTTCTGCGCTTTACTCATCAAACCAGCCCAGTTCATTGTTTATAACCATAAAAGTCTCTGCAGTCAAGCTCTCTTACCGAGGAGGCATATTCCTCATAGCAACATCATGACTCACTTATGTTTGCATGTCTGCGTGAGTTCGCGGGGATCTCAGATTTACTTTCAAATAAACATGCAGGCATGGAATAAGTTTGCAAGTGTTTCCTTGAGGTTTTAAGCTTCAAAAACTCTCACCAAAAGGCCATTTAAAGCCCTGCATGAATCAGTTTTTGTATATTTTTGATTAAAATGCAGTAAAAGTGTTTAACATGATCATTTTAGCAAGTATAACCCTTTAGAATTGAGAATTTAAGCCAAAGCATTGCCCTAAGCTCCTTTGTCTAAGTTAAAAACATTAAAATGAACAATAAAGACTGATGAATGAAAATTTACAGGCGCTCTATAAGGAGGAGTTTGAAAAGAACAAGGGGAAAGGTTTCAGCGCCGTGGCTGACACTCCAGAGATGCAGAGAGTGAAGAAGACACAGGACCAGATCAGTAACGTATGCTCGGTCCACCTTAAAGACCACCAAGAATCGAATTCTCCGATTACCTCTCCAATTATAACAAATGATCTTCCTTCTTTTTTTCCCTCCTTCTTTAAAACATTATTGAAGGTTGTGATGCGGCTTTGCTATCTGCATGTCTGCATGTCTGCATGGGCTTCCATACCATCTTATTCTTTACATGTAAAAGTCTTTGTTAATCATCCTTTGTTGGCTTTGATTCAGTGCTGCATTCAGGTTGTGCTACATTTGAGATGAAATGAAAAATAATAATAATCCCAGGAAGTTAGGCAGGTGTGCCTTGCAAAATAATAAAAGCATAGATGAAAAGTTCTAAAGAGATATCTGCTTAGTTTACAAGCTTCACTAAAATGTAAGCATTTGCAAAATGTCTTAGATTTTCCACTTCAGGCTGCAAAGAAGCCATGAAAAGAACTATTTTCTTTTAGTGTGCATGGTAGACGGGCTGCAGGATTGGATTTTTTGTTGCTGTAATAACAGATCGTTGTAACAGTAAAACGATGCACAGTGTAACTGAATGCGGCTTCATTTTAAAACTCGACTTCCGTGGCTTTAGCTGATGTCAAAGATAAAACAATGCATGCATTCGATATGTAACAAAGCTAACTGTTTCCTTCCACTTGTGTCATTTAACTTGTTTAATGTTTAAAGAAATATTGGATCATTGTTGGGAATGTGACCATTCACTTTCTTGGTCAGAGGCAGATAAAAAGATTGACAACACTCTCATGTCCGTATGCTAATAATGAACCACCAGCCAGTTGGCTTAGTTTAACCATTAGGCCTCTTAATATCAATAACATTACCCCCTAAGAGCTGCAGATTCGTTTTTCCACTGTTTTCACAGAGAAAGTGTTCACTAGTCAACCTTATACATGCTTGAAGAGGAATTTGGGGGACAGACCCAACAGTTAACGACTGTTAGCGGCTTCATATTAACTGCTTTAAACCGTCCTCATAAAATCTAGTCAATAACAGCTCTAAGTCTGTAAGGCCAAAAGGAAAGATATAGACCTTTGCAGTTAAACCTTATAGCAATAAGGAAAGTCAGTACACACAGATGTTATTGTACCTGGGCTACAATGCAACCAAGATTGATGCAAAAGAAAGGAAGCACAGCATTGCTACATATTTTTTAGTCATAGTAATTTCAAGTGGTATCTCCATCTTTTCAAAAAAAAAAAAAAAAGGCATTCGGTTGGATTTTAATAACAGATACAGCTCAGTCCTGATACACAAAGAGAGTGGAGTTAATTTTTTTAGAATAATTTTTACCAAGAAAGCAGTTTTTTCTTTAAACTTCAAGTTATTCTTCTAAAATAACTCTGAAATTTGCAGGCCCTTTACAAGGAGGAGTTTGAGAAGAACAAGGGGAAAGGTTTCAGTGTGGTGGTCGATACTCCAGAGATGCAGAGAGTGAAGAAGACACAGGATCAGATCAGTAACGTAAGTGCAGTCATGTTGTCAGACTCCTTCAATATCTTCTAATAGAACTTTTGTATCTTCAGTTTGCTCTTCACTTGCAAAAATAAGGGAAAACTGCTGGATGTTTGGCCTTGACTGTCAAACATCTGGTATGCATCTCACTATGGCAACATTTTTCAGTTCCAGAAGGATGTCATAGACAGATGCAAGCAGCAAGTCTGCAGATGTTAAAAAAGGCATTTTAGTTTTCAAAGAAGAAAAGGAGAAAGTCCAGATCAGGATTGTAGATTTGCTGATGGCTTCATACAAAGCAGAGAACATGTTGCTGCAAAGAGCAGCAAAAGATGTCAAGAGTACAACCCTGCAGAGACACACAGGCACATTTCAGGCATTTCTCTCCATCCACTGAGGAACAGCTGCCCTATATGGTCAAAGTCTCTCAGCTGTGGACACAAAGGGAACTGCTATCCACACACACATACACACAAACTTTCTCTTCCTCTCTCATGAGAGCACTAGTTGTAGAAAGGAATCATGGGTGATAAGCTGTGTGTCAAAGGGGCAATCTATTATTTTTGTCCACTGGTATTAGTATGAGTCTTTTTCTCATTTCTCCACCCTCACTTCCCACTTTAAAAACAATCCCTTTCCTCCAGTTTTATTCCCACAAATTCCTGTTTCTGTTTACTCCTCTCGAGGTTTCTTGAGGTCACAGGAGGCTGCTCCTTCTCTTCCTTAAGCAACATCCAGTTTCCTCTAAGTACTAGACCCAGAGTTGTTTTTATTCTTGGGGGACATACTGTATGTTGCACAAGCAACATACCAAACTAACAACAGAATAAGTTCAACACATATAAAGTTCAAGAATCTTTGAGTTGCTTTGTGTCACTGAATACCCCATCACCAGCAGCTTCTGTTGGAAAACGCTGAAAAAAGCAGTTTTTAAAAATAAGTTGCTTTCAGACAGTTAGACCAAAAAAGGCAAATACAATTTACTGCATATAAAAGCTCAGCCAGTGATGTCACTAGGTCATTAGTGAAATTCTGTTTTAAAGCCTCAACTTGAATATTTTTGGCGTAGCTATGTTGGTTTATTTATTTTTTTAATCAGTGAGGGGTAGATCTCCATGACATATGACAGTGATCTGTCATCAGTATTAGTCTGAATGCCAACATAATTGACAGCGTAAACACATTGTTTTATTAAATAATATGTTAAATTAGCGATTGAGACTATAAACATATTAGACAAGTGTCACAACTTGGCTCATAAGGCCATGGCAAAAAGGTTGACACACCGCTTGCCAATATAAACATTATTTATTAAACCTAATTAAACAACTGAAATAGAAACTATTGACATTTGCAAATCAATGGCCTCAGTGACGTAGGGTGTAGATGAGTGAGGACATGTAAGCAAGTGAATGTATGTGTGTGTGCAAAAACAAGTGCTATCTAGGGTGTGATGGTCACAAGGAGCAGGAGGGAAAAAGAGATTGCCAGCTCTAGATTTATAGCCTGGGAACAGCTGGCACTAACAAACCCTCCTCTGCCCACCAGCGACATCAAAACAAATGAGAAAACCTAAAATAGTTGATTCTGTTCATCTAAAACGTTTCTCCCACTGAAAACGCTACATCCAGATGAACATAATCAACATTTTTTGAGATTTCCTTAACTAGATGATTGAACGTGCATCAAGACAAATGTGAAAAGGTTGAAAACAAGAGTCAGGGGTCGTCACACGTCTTTACTAACCACAAAGATAAACTGAAGTGTACGACTGCATTTGCAACTTCCTTTTGCAACCAGTGGAGAGAAACATAATTATTGATAAGTGTAAGACGCACCAAAAGAAGCTTCTAGGACATGCTGTTAGTACAGGTAACTGCGCAGCAAGTTTGATAATGCCATTAAAAAAAGCTTCAAAACGCACAAACATGGCAAAGCGGTCCAGTTCAGAGGACCCTAACTATAACCCTAACCCTGTTATTGGAAGTGAAACCTTGAAGACAGCTTTTGGCTACAAGCACACCTGCACATCAAAGTGATTCCCTGTTATATCCAAATGAATGAATTAAAAATAATTTGCTGTTTATTTAATGAAGGAAAAAACAGTTCTCTGTATTGGGCTATAAACATGGTATTTAATGATATAAAGGTCAGCATTTTTAACATGGGAGCCTGTGGGGGCTTTTTGAGCCACTCTCAAGTGAAACTAATGTGACAGTGGTTGACCTTCAGAAAGGAGCAAGTGGGCTGCAACTACTGAAAATAGACAAATAAAAGCAGACACTAAATAGATGTGGGTCTTTCTCTCTCTGCGTCTGTGGCTGCAATATCCACTCGTCATCTCTCAGCACCTCCTAAAATGGTGAGCTGCTTCTCACAGTGGGAGGGTTTGCTGAGGCTGAACCGTCAAATGTGAAAGCTTAGCACCCCCGTGTGGATTTAACATGTGTGCATGTGTGTGCAGATAAAGTACCATGAAGAATTTGAGAAGAGCAAGATTCGAAGTGACGCGCCTCCTCCGGAAAATAGGCAAGGTGAGACAGATCCTTACACAGGGACTTTATAACAGTTTTCCCTTTAAATGTGTGTATGAACTGTGTGTGTGTTTAGACTATGAGGACCAGCCATCCAACCCTGTCAGTGACTTTGGTCAGTCTGCTGGACAAATGCGTACTGCTGCTGTAGCACCACACAGTGGAGGGGTAAGAACAATACATAAGCAAACGTATGCCCAAAAGTATGTGGACACATACATTACACCTGTGTGCATGCTCTCTTTTAAGATGGGCCTCATTCTGTGGGTACATCAATCATCTGGAGAGATTCCTCCAGAGGTTGAATCTGCAGGGATTCACTATGAATGTTGATTGATAAGGCCTGGCTTCCAGTTCAACCAAATCTATTTTATACCAGAATAGAAAACCAGGTTTTTATGGACGTGACTGTGTAGACTGGGTAATATGTTGACCAAAAAAGCCACAAGAAGAAACACAAGCTGTTGCACAAAATTATATTTTCTATACACGTCATTTCAAGTGTGCTCCCACATTTTAATAGTAAAGAAAGGTGTCTACACACTTTGGCTCATACCCTGTATTTGTGTGAAATGTTTTTCAAGCTTTTTTAAATTTTCTCTTGTCTCCTGCAGCAATAACACAGATCCCGGATACTATCAATTCATAAAACACAGCTGTAGTTTTTAATCTTTCACCATAGGTGTGAATGCTCACAGTTTTAGACTTTAGATTTGATTAACTATAAACACAGCAAGCTCTAGTGAATTAATATTAAAACTTCTTGCCATGTATTACATTTGCTTCTGTTTATTTTTCCTGTAGGGAAATTAAATTCAAATGTATCCTGGTAGACTGTGTGCTCTTTATGTTCTTATCTGCTATATCAGTGTGTCTGCATGTCTGACTGGTTCTGTTCATTCATCTCTTCTCTGTGTGTGTTTCCGCTCATTCAGAAGCGCTACCAGGCCATGTACAGCTACATGGCAGCTGAAGCGGATGAGCTTTCTCTGCAGGAAGGTGATCTGATCTTAGATGTGGAGCCGATAGATGAGGGATGGGTGTTCGGCTTTAACCAGCGCACTGGGCAGCGGGGCATGCTTCCTGCTAACTATGTACGACCTGTGTGAAACAAACAGTTCTGCCCAGCAGATATTCAGAGATCCACCTCCTGCCCTGTGGATCTGCTGCCCGCACCTGCAATCAGGCTTTAAAAATCACCTTTTTGCAAATGAAATATTGCATTTAAAAAGCATCCCTGCCTGGTTCTGCTTTGCATTTTTTCCATAAATGTAATTTTCAAATCGTATGATGGGGCTCTGCTTATGGTTTCTTTGACTTCCATGAAGAATAAATATTGATAATAAAGCTTTTATGTTTGTAAGGTCAAAGGAGAAAGGAGGAAAGGAAACAAATTCACAATAAAACCCATTCATCTTCAGATTTACTAATTATTTATATTTTTGAAGGGTAACATTTACTAGCACAGAACCCACTCTTAGAGTAGAATGTTATCCAGTGTATTTTTAAAGCTACAATTACTTATATTTTTACAATTGCTTATGCTTTTATTTTGCAACATTTTCCACTCTTAAAGTGATAAAAAAAAAGCTACACTAATATGTTACATCAATACCTTTTATTACTATTTCACAGACAATTTTTAAACGTTAAACAGACAGCACAACATGAAACCACAAAACGGAATAATTTTACCCAAAATTAAAAAGGCTTCATTTACAAATTAAGTTAAAAAGTATCTTATCTAGCACCATTTTTCAAAGTATAAATACATATTCCCAACTTATAAATGAAGACATTTCAGTGAAGACTTGCTCAGAATCTTGGTGTCTAGTCTAAACATAGTCCTCTCTAAGTTTTAAGAACTGGCAGAAAAAAAGCTCATTCTCTTCTCAAGTGTCCTCTGTAGCTTCGATGGCAGCCAGCTGAGCTGCAACCTGAGCAGCTCTGAGTTTTGTCCAATGACATCCTCACATAACCTGAAGAAGAGCAGAACACAGGAAAATACCTCAGCGTGCAGTTTTATTTATTCAAGGGAACCATTATGTTTTCTGTCACCTACACTCTCACCAACCACTTTATTAGGTAGACCTTGCTAGTACCAGCTTGGGGCCCTCTTTTGCCTTGAAAACTGCCTTAATTATTTATGATACAGACAAAGTGTTGAAAGCATCTCTATTCCTGCTGCTCACGGGATGTTTTGTATTTTTCAGAGAATTCTCTCTAAAAACTACAGATGGTTGTGCAGGAAAATCCTAGAAGATCAGCAGTTTCTAAAATACTCAGCTCGGTTTGAAGTTTAGCAGGTTGTCTTGGTCATGAGCTGAGTTTGTCATGTAACCAGACGATTAGATATTTGTGTTAATAAGCCGTTAAACATGTGTACCTAATAAAGTGACCTGTGTTCGTATAATACCAAGATAAAGCTTATTAATCTAACGCCTTGCTGCATGTGAGGCAGCACAACTACAAGGAGTTGCACAGCTGTGTTTGCAGACTTTATTAAAACTGATTAATTCTGTGTAAATGGAGGTTGTGAATGGAGGTTTCAGTGATGACAAGAAATACATGTGTTAAAGTATGAAATGATTAACACAACAGAAAGTATGAAACCCATGCTGCATCTTTGTTAAATGAATCCTAAAATTTTAGTTAGGCATACCTGGAGAGGGAGTAAGGCTGAGTCTGAAAGATGAGTACGTCTCTGCAGTGATGTGGTGATGGAAGCCTCAAAATAACCATCTGATGACAGGATTCAAAATAATCCCATGAGGATGGATGATACATGCAAGAATCATTATACCTTTTTTCCCTACTTGAACGTTTTTGGGCACAAAAATTGAATCGGTTTATGGTTGCCACACTTAGTGAACACTCTGTATGTCCTACTGTACGGTCATATCAACGTTTGCACGGACTTCTTGCAGATAATAAATCATAAAGACTTTCTTCAAATCCCTGATATTTTCTAAAGTACTGCTACATTTAACATTAAGAATGAAATGTCAAAATGCTTTTTTTCCCATCTTTAAAGCTCATGATTTCTCTCCCACAAACGGTCCTAGGTTCATTTTTTCTGTGCAACATCAGCACCGGTGATCCCAGTCATCTTATTTGAGTTAGTTTTCTGTTTGTGAATGAAGCATAATGCTAAACGTTCTACATCTGAGTCTGAGATGTGGCTTTTAGGGTTGTTGTTGTTTTTTTTTTTGCAGTTTCTTTGAGCATTACATGATCTGAACTTGAGGGAAACACATTGGGAGACATCGTCAGCTTCCCTCTCGTAAATAAACTTTCTGACTGTAGAATGATGGACTTCAAATAAAATGGAAATGACCCAATAACCCTTCCCAGATCAATTAGCAGCAATAATGGCTTCTCTGAGATCATTGCTGGTGTCTCTCCTCCTTCACACTGTGCTAACACATAGCTGGAGGCTCCAGACCAGCAAACTGCCAAAATGTATGTTTTTATAGAGCTCTCCACACTTGCTGATGATCTGATAAACAGATAATAAACTTCACTTTGGCTTAGTATTTGTTAAATAAATAATGGCAATTTGTAAAGAGCCATGTTGTTGTGGTTCATCTGAGGCCCATTTACCTCATTTTAAGACCCGTTAAGGAACAAATTACTGTTTCTGTTGCCTTGATATGTAAAGCCTTAGAACTGAAAGAGGTTATTTTTCACATGACTCTGCAACACATTGCAGGTGCATTTAATACTTTGAGCCCTTAAACTACTTATGCTTCATTTATGTAACACTCCTGGTTAAAGACGACGCTGTAATTGGTTGACTCAACAAGTTACCTTAAGAGTAATGGGGTTTAAAAGTATTTAAGGAAAGTTGCTGTTTAATGCAGCAGCCTTTTGATGATGTCTGCAACGGGAAAGGATTATACCACAATGGATTTATTCAGTAAGACCTTACAGTGTAACAAAACAATATGACCGATGTTAATCACATACCGAATCCATGACGATGCGGAGGTTCCTGCTTCCCCCAAACACCACAACGTCACTATCCCTCCCCAGGCACGCCGTATGGAAAACTCTGACAAGTAAATAAAGGTTTACTGCAGCAAGGCTTAAATTTTGTGCATTTTGAAGTGTTCTGAGGAATAAATAACAAGATTTTATGGATAAAATAGACATTTCTGTGAGAACAAATTATGATAAAACTATGAAGCTGAAACACTTAATTTTAACATTTACAGAATGATTTTAATTACCTGGGCTTGTCTTTGTGGGGGTTTATCATCTTGGTCCACTCTCTTGTTTGTGTGTTAAACTGCCAGGCATCATCTAAAAGAAAGAGGCTCATGATAAAATAACGAAGCTTCACTTTCACAAACCATTCACTTCCTTGAACCAAAAGAATGATTATATGCAATCAGAATGGTTATCTGTTTTATAAATGGCATCAGGAAAAACAAGTGGGGATTTGCTTAAATATTTGGGAGTTTTTTTGGAAATCGGACCACAAAGAACCACTTCATTTTCTGCCTCTTTATAATTACTTTCATTCTTGGAGTATTTTGTCTCATCCCATAACAGATCGGTGCTTATTCTGGGTTCTTAGACTTACTTAAAGTATCTCCATTTGTGCCAAAACCTCCGTACATGAACAGCGTGTGATCTGACGTGGGCGTCATGGTATGCCAAGAGCGACCAAGAGGTGCAAAAGCTGAGGAGATGTCACTGTTCAAAAAAGATAAATAAAAAAATAAAATAAAATACAGAGCAGTGGTCAGTAAGCCACTAAGGACAAATCCTGTTAGGTCATTGCTTTTGTATGTGTGCAAGAGTGAAAGAAAATTTACAGTTTGGTCCAGGTCCAGGTGTCCAGGTCTAAGCAGAACATGTCCAACTCTGCTGCTTCCTGCAAATGTAAACTCAGATGTTAGGCATTGCTCTTGCCTGAGGCACTACACTTGGCTGTAAATGACTGCAGCACTCAGCATTAAAAGAAAAATATGAAGTACAACAACTTTATAAATTTGTGCACATCTGGACCGGTTATTTTGCAGCTGCTATTTTTAGACTGTATGTAAAAGAGGGCCCGACATAATCACCCCCTGATGGCCATTTAAGGAAAGTTCAAAGCACTTCCATATTTGCTGCACTTTTCAGACCTGGAAGCTATGTCCATCTTTTATGTACAGTCTGGAAATCCTGTTTGACTACTTACTGGCTCTTCCACCAGTCTGTCAAAACAACAACACATTTTTATTTTGAGGAGAAGGAGGACAAAGTTACAGGAAGTTACAGTCTGCCAAGTAGGGCAGGTGGTGAGTTAGTAATATGCTCTTGTTTTCACAAAAATCTACAACCCCTCAGCCTCCTAGTAGACACACCTATGGTATCAATTTCAAAATCACCCTGTTCTCAAGCTATTGCATTCACAAACTTAGGTCTCCACGCCGCCCGATCAGTGGCGTGACAACAACACCCCATCACCCTTTTGCAGGTGAGGGGTAAAAAACAGATAATTTCAGGTTCAGCTCCACACAATCTTGTGAATGCTGCAGTGTCGATCCTCAATATTAAAGTCGAATTAAAAGGAAGATGATGAAACAAAATTGGAATATGTCTGTGAAGGTTCTCAGTCATCCAGGTCATCGTAGTCAAAGGAGCTTGCAAAGAAAAGCGTCTGGACTTCTTTGAGTTACTTGAAGACGTTTCACCTCTCATCTGAGAAGCTTCTTCAGTTCTAAGGTCAAATGGTGGAGAGTCCCAGATATAAACCTAGTGGGAGTAACCCCCCACAGAGGGACAAAAGGACCCCCTGATGATCCTCCAATCGCCTGAGCCAAGGTGTGAAACTGGGTGTGGGTCCCAATCAGCCAGAGTTTCGGGTGAGCTCATTGTGAAACCTGGCCCCACCTTATCATGCAAATTCCTGAGGTCAGATGGCCCAGGATGTGAGTGGGCGTTAAGGCGTCTGGGGAGGGATCTCAAAACTGGATTATAGATGGCAGACAGTTGGTGTCATAAAACACCGTCTCTGTTCAAAGATGGTCGCTCACAATGGACATAGATGGCTTCTTTCACTCCTCTTTCAAACCATCTGTCCTCTCTGTCCAAAATGTGAACAACAAAATCGGAAGCTTCACACAAAGATAAAGGCATACATTTAATATGCCTTTAAGGCCACCAGTTATGCTGGTCTCAATGCCTACTTTGCTCTCTCATCTTTCTTACAGGACTAGTTACATGCAAAGTTATTTTTTTCTTCTTTGTCTACACCATTCTGGGCAAGAAAGGTGTTATCAGCCTTTTAGAGCGCCTTGAGGTTTATGTTCATTGTGTGATCCCATGGGTGCTTACGTTACACTTTCACTCACACCTGTGGTGAGTGAAAATATATTTGCCTCTTTGTGTCTCCATATAGAGAAGCTGCAAGCTGATATGAGTTGGTGTATTTTTTCAGTGTGTGTAGAGCTCAGAAATATAGGCGTTTTATTACGACCTTTAGCATTTGAACATGGACTTTGTCATATTTTTTACTGTATGACAGTCGAGTCAGTCTGAGGTCAGAACAGAATTTTTATGGAGCAAACTAATAATATTGGCATGCTGGGAGAGGACTGGAGGTGTGGAAGGAGATAAACCTAAAAGGGGCAGCTGGGAAACTTAACGTGATTTATAAATCCTGGAACTTTTTGGCATTTAAAATCATATTTTTGGAGAAATAAAGTTTTAAGAGAGTGACTGTTAATCTGCCATACACTACATGGCCCACAGAATATATATTATTGTTGAGCATCTCAATATAAAGCTATGTCCATTAATCTGCCGTATTTCTGCTCCACTTTTCTGAGATTTTCCCACCAGACTGTAGCTGCATTTGTAAGGTGGAACACTGTTTTTAGGTGATAAGCCTTGACTTCCACCTCATCCCAGAGAGGGTGGATGGGATTGAAGTCGTGACTCTGTGCAGGTCAGTCAAATTCTTTCACACCAAAAAAGAAAACCATTTTTATAAAGGATCTGGCTTTGTGCATGAGAGCGGCTTCACGTCACAACAGGAAAGGGATGTTGAAACAGGAAAGGGCCTTCCCCAAACTGTTACCACAAAGTTGGAGGAAGAGTATTGTCCAAAATAGTTGCAGTATACTTCAGCATTAAAGTTTCCCTTTGAGGACGACAAAAATGCAGATCAACCGATACAAAATAGGTTGCGTGCAAGAGTGTCTGCATATTTTTGGCTGTTTATGGTGTCGTTAAGCAGCTCAGAAAAGTGAACTCACCACACCACCACTGATGTAACCTTTGTTCCCCAGCAAGGCACTGGCATGGCAGCCTCTGGGGGATGGAGCAGAACCCTGAACAAAAGAAAACACACCATTTTATTATAAAAATCAGCAAAACACAAATTATAGTTTTGTGACATCATCCTTCTCCTTTTTTTAAATGTTTTTTTATTTATTATAGGCCCACCCAGAGCATCATCCTTGCTGGTCTGATAAGCTTGACAAGAACTGATGAGGCTGGTGATCTTTCCCCACAACCATCAAACCCATTCCCCACAAAATGGTCCTCAGATGATGAAGCTTAGACCCACAGCTTTTCCTGGAGCACCACCAGCATTTCAATACAGTGATTTTACCACTGCAACCATCTCTTCGCTTTCAGTTAGACCCTAATTTTTCTACATACATGAAAAACCTATTATATACCCACCATGCTGTCATATGGTATTCTATTATATGAGCATTGTAAACACAATTTAGGATGTAGCTAAAACCTTAATTCCTTCTAATGGCCAGCAGGGGGCGACTCCTCTAGTTGCAAAAAGGTGTCTAATTGTGTACAAGTCTGTGGAAAAACAGCCCTCAGCTCCCTTAATTATGATCTCAGTAAACACTTTATTTGTGAGTGTATTATCTCAGTTGCTATTTTAATGATTTATTAATTATTTCAAGGTATTAATTTAGTAAATTACAGAATTGTTTAAAAGTGTGGAATTTTTCAGCTGGGATCAACTTCTGCTCCAGTCATTTGGTTAAAGATAATAAAAAATACCATTTTAGTGTGTAATGCTTCAAGGTCATAGTTCAAAGGTCAGACATCAGCGTGTTGTTAGAAAGCAGGCTGATGTCAGCACGTTGTAATAAAAAAAAAAATCATAAAACATCAAAGTTTTAGTGTAGCTTCTGGTACAGCTGTGTCTGAATACAGCCTCTGAGAACTGCTAGCATGGATAGCCTAATAGTTCAAAAGTAAGACCATCTTATCGTTTTACTCACTTGAGTCTCTGGCATGCTCCATGTAGCTGTGAGTGTGTCAAACACATTCACCTCACTGTTCCATCCCTTGCACAGAGTTACTTCATTTACAGCTCTTGACTAAAAAGAAAAACATATCGATCATCATTAGTAAAACAACGATTAACCAATAAATTGGCAACCAAAGTTCTATATCAGAGTAATATCTACCCAGGACATCTCTTCTAAAGTGAAGTTTGATGACGATGTGTTTCGTAACTCCCTCAAGGTCTTGCATCCATATCCACCAAAGTAGATCAATCTGCACAGAGACAACATAGGAGAGAATACTGCTCTTTTAACTTTCATTTACAAATGAAATTACTGAAACCTGGAAGAATTTGTGAAAAAAAGAAAAAAAAAAAAAAACCAATACAAACAAACATCCTTCAATTAAACAAAAAAAATGAGGTAAAGGTGCAACATAAACCCCTGCTATTTGTATTTGTAAAACTGGGGCTGCTATTCATTGACAGCTTGTGTATTGTAGTAACTGACCTGCCTCTGTGTACCCAGCAGGAGTGTTTGTTACGAGGTGAGGGGGTCGTTCCCTTCGTGTCAGTCACTCTCTTCCATGAGCAGCACGGCTCAGAGAGGTCAACGCTGAACATCTACAAACACCGTTCAATTTATTAGACAAAATAAGAAAAATACACTCGCTGGCTACTTTGGTAGGTACACCTGATCAGTTGCTCCTTAATGCAAATATCAAATTAGCCAATCATATGGTCAAATGCATTTAGGCATGTTAGACATGGCCAAGATCAAACTGTGGATCAGAATGAGGAGGAAAGGTGATTTAAGACTTTTAATGTGGCATGATTATGGTGGCAGATGGGTTGATCCGAGTACTTCACAAATTGCCGATCTACTGATTTTTTCCGCACAACCATGACTTGGGTTTAGAGAGAATGGTCAGAAAAAAGAGAAAATATCAAGCGAGTGTCAGTTCTCTGGGGGAAAAAATGCCTTGTTGATGTCACACATCAGAGGAGAAACCAAACTGGTAGGAGCAAATTTGCCATAAACAGCATGAAAGCAAGGATCCATGCTACCTTGTATCCATGGTTCAGGTGGTAATGGTGCAGGGGACATTTTTTCAGCACACAGTCTAGCCATCTAGCCAATTTTTAATTCAAACCTTTTTTTAAAGGAGCTCCTGGCTGCTTGTGTTTGTATTTTATTGTCAAAAATGAACCACAAATTCTTGACTCTTAATTTTGCATATTATATGGATGGTAAATCCACACTGCTTATGCACCTTTTCATTTTAAAAGCCATTCTTTGTGAACTTCTAGTCTGCCTCTACAGAGAGCTTTCACACGCTTCAAATAGCTATCAGAACAGATGATCGAGCTGGATAATCTCCATCCAGTCTCTACAGAGTCTGGTATGAGCCTGACAAAACAGCATTTGTGAAACACACACACACACACACACACACACACACACACACACACACACACACACACACACACACACACACACCATTTGGAGACCGTCTTCATACCCTGAATCAAAACATGAAATAGATGAATCTCCTTTATGCCTCTCTAAACACTGATGTGCAGACAAGCCCCTGCGACTATCTTTATGCACGTCCGATCACATTGTCCAATCTTCCATATCAGTGATAGCCACCAGAAAGCATAAAGAACAGGTCAGGCTCTGAGTGACTTCTAATTAAACATTATCACAACAATGACGTCACACAGCTGAGCCCGTTTTCAGAAGAGACAAATATTTGATGACCTCTGAAAAAGTCAAACAACTTTTACAGCTTTCTTTAAAAAAAAAAAAAAAAAAAAAAAGCTCAGAAGACTTACTCAAATAGTACATCTGAAACATGATGAACAATATTACACTTTAAAAAAAAAAAAATACATAACTTCAAATGTGTTGCTCCTGGGGAAGGAGGCATGCATACATGTACATACATGTAAAGTGTCAAGCAGTTATGCAAGGAATTTTGTTTTGTCTGTTGTTTTTTAGAAACCCCTAGAAAGAGAGCCTTATCTGCTTTCTTACTATCGTGCATCTTAGTAATATTGTGCTGAAACTGACTTTAAAAAAAAAAAAACATGTTTGCTTTTTTGCAAGTTACCAAAAAATGTAAAGTCTGATATCAAAAGTTGACGGGCGGGTAGCTGGGTGTAGTTTTCCAAATATATTCAACTATCCTTCAAACAGTTCTGCTGAAGTATGTACTCCCACTGTGAGCAAGTCTAGCAAAGTTCAGAACGATAACTTGATCTTCACAAGAACAAAAGTGCCAAGATGCTGATGCCTCTCAGGTCTAACATGTACACCAGCTCAAGTCACTAGCTAACTTTTTGACTTTGTGTATGCTAATATTTGCTCATTATATCAAAGACAAAGAACAGCCAGTGTATAAATGCAATTTTCCAATGTGAATGAGACATTTTAATATATATATCCAGCAGATCTCTGTCCAGAAGAGCTACCTTGTATCCATGGTTCAGGTGGTAATGGTGCAGGGGATATTTATTTATTTATATATATATATATATATATATATATATATTTATATATATATATATATATATATATATATATATATATATATATATATATATATATATATATATATATATATATATATATATAAATAAAAGAGCTGCCATGGTGACAGTTTGGAGGAGAGGATGGGGGTAGGTGGGAAGGTACACTTTCTTGTCCATTCTTCTAAACCACGATTACATGTTTGTACAGCTCATTTACCAAATTTCACAGTAAACTATCTGACAGGAGCAAACTGGTAGGCAAATTGTCACTGATACATCTACACCCAGTCAAATAGAAAGGCTAAAATAATTTTCCAACAGTTTCACATGTTACCATGAAGTTAGTTAAGTGAAATAGTGAACTTATACTGGTCATATGTGTGAATGTGAGTGTGAATGATTGCCCTGCAACAGACTAGCGACCCATTTTGGATATACCCCCACCTCTTGTTCTATAACAGTTGGGATAGTCTCCACCCCCTTAACGACCCTAAATTGGATAAGCTGAAGAAAATGGATGGATGGAAGTAGCTGGAGTGCTGTTAACAGCATGCTCTGAGAAACTGCAAAAAACCCAAGAGCTCAAACTCTATAGGCCTCTGTTAACATGTTAAATGTAGAAGTTCATGGCAGTACAGTTGTCAAGTACAGTGGTGGATGGGTAATGATTATGGGGCTTAGTTTGCAGCCACAGGAGCATGACCTCCTCTAGATGTGAGGACATCTCTGCGACAAGTTAAAACTTCCTTGAAATTGAGCCATACAAGAGGGCATTTACCTTAAGTACTAATATCTGCATGGAAAAGTTCTTACCCTGCAGAAAATTGTACAATTAGTGTCTCATTAGTGAAACATGTACGTACACTGGCCCATTTTTAACTTACCACCGTGCATTTGTTGGTAGAGCTGAATTATTCTGAACCAACAGGGCTATGCAATCTGCTGTCAGACACTCACTACAGCTTGAGTGAAAGCTCAATAAATAAAAAAAGACTACAAGAAAAGGAACCAAGCAAGTGAACGCCATGGAGCGCATGATTTGCAAGTCCAAGATAAGAAAATCAACGTAAAGAAGAAAATGAAAATCCAGATTCTCCAGCATCCATAGAATAGTGCCAAGATGTCTAAGTGTCAACATCTGGCAATACCAGAAGTATTTTAATGAAAGATATGATCATTTAAAATAAGATGAGTTGAGATAATGAATACTGGAATATGTGGAATATGTTTACACTAAAAAGTTTAGTGTTATGTTTTCAAGAGGAAGTAATGGCTGTATTCAGGTTAAAGACTATTTAAATTGGCTGAACAAGACAAAAAATATATATATCAAGGTCCACACCTCAACCAAGCTGAAACGCTGTCACACAACCTTCTGCATAATTATTTCCTCTGCTGAAGTTTTTCAGACACTACCTTTGCATTTTGATGGATGAACGTGGTAAGTACCAGCTGATTTATTTTATTATGTCCTGATACATAAAACCATAAAATTGATAGAAAGTTTTTGTATGACTGTAGAAGTTTGTTTAAGCATTTATCTTTATCAAACGTGACGCTCAGGTCTGAGTTGGAACAGAATGTGTGGCCCAGCATCTCACCTGGCTGGAGTACCCAGCTGTTTCATATCCTCCAAAGATGTAGAGTTTAGTGTTAATATTAGCACCGCAGAAGCCCGACAGGTCTGGTGGGATGTCTCCAGTCATCTCTCTCCGCTCCCTGCAAAGACAAAAACGTTAAAAAACGCCTGTAAAAGATAAGAAGGTAAAGCCTTAGAAATCTTAAACACACATATAAAGTAAACACTAAGAAAGGTTGGCTTTGGTTTTAGTTGACCTGACTCAAATAACCATAAAAGAAAAGGCTGTTTTTTGAATGCTAAGTCACTTTTATCTAGTTTGTCCTATCCTCTGATACATGTCAGTGTGACACACCGTTTATCTCAGCTGATAAACAGCCCTCATTTGATCTTACCACATCCCACTGTCTAAATCACAGAGCCATATCTCATCACTGGGCAACACGACATCCTGTCCGGCAACTACCTGTGAAGGAACAAAGACAAGATAAAGCTGTGAATGTCCTCTTTTGTTCACTAAAGCTGCACATTGCTGAAAAGCTGTGGTGACCTTAGATGGCTGATGGACATAGCAACAACCTGGATGCAGCAAGATGCAGTTTAAAAAAAATGTTTCTTGTTGAAACATGCTAGAAGGATTTCCTAGAAGGATATTTGAAATCTCCAGTTCATTTGCCAAGTTGGTTTCCGCAGTGTTTTTTTTTTAAGTCTACATATACATATACAGTCACAAACGCATTGAACCAAAACAACTGTTCACTTTTAATTAAAGTGAACAGTTAAAGTGAACAGTTACACAAAGGTGCTTAGTTCAGTAGCAGCTCAAGCTGTAATACCTTTCAACGACACATGCTGGATGCGTGTTATTTGTCGTACTCATAAATACGAACACTGATATACTCCGGTGATTTATTCCTTTAGGATTCAATTTCCTCAAAGTAAACACAGCGAGGACGCACTGAGTTACCATAGAAGCAGTCACCAGTGACTTTTTCTTTAAATTTATTGTCATGACTTGGCTCCGCGTAGAAACACCTGCACCTAATCATCCAGGTAAAGAAAGGAAATTCTAGAAAGTTCATTCTCTTCATCGAAACGTTTTCCCCCACTGATGACGTTCAGATAAACAGAATCAAGTTTTGGGGACCTGCACAGGTAGCGAGGTTATAATTACACCTCGGCTCTTCTTACCTGGTAACCTCCCCACACATACAGCGTATTGTTGTGTATGAACGCGGTGTGGCTGCTCCTCTCCAGCGGGCTGACCGGCGCGTCTCTCTGAGCAGCATCCATCCCAGCTCTGCGCTCTGACTCTCCTGCCTGATGAGCAGCGCCACGTCGCCCAAATAAAAACCGCCGAAAAGTGCTTAACAAAGCTTAAGGTGAATGCTGTGGCGGCTCAGAGGACCTGATCGTGTCGCTCTGGCTCAGAGAAAAGTGCCATCTGAATTGGAGGCTTTGCGGAACGTGTTTTTCAGGCTTGCTGCCTTTGTTTACTCCTCCCATAAGCATGAGCCCTTCATGCAAGTTCGGCACACCAGGTATTGCGTGTTTAGAATACCTAAGTGATTAAGAATCATTTGTTTAGAATGGGCCGCATGAAAATTTAACACATTGCGCGTAATTTCTCTGTGATAGAGTGAAATATAATCATGCTAGTATACTCAACAATAAACAGGCAGGTTAGAAGCAGTGAAGTGGATATTTTAACACCCCAAACACAGATGAAATCAGAACATAGAAGTGCCAAGTATGGCAGGTAGGTTTGGTATTAAGGAATCTGCTCCGAGTGATACATCTGTTCCTTTTCTTGTCAACCTGTTATACAGCCAAGACTTCTCCCTCCTCCCCTCTTCAGGAGCTTCCAAAATTCTAGTTGAATTCTAGTGAAATGAAGGTCAAAACATTAGTTTCATTGATCCTGTTTTTTCCCATAATACTGTAAATCACATTTAATCTGTGTATTTTCACTACATATTAATGGTCATCCACTTCCTTCTGCAGGAGCTCTTTGTCTCTAAAAGCACATTTCAAGGTTCATGTTAAACTTGGACTCAAGTAGAGTAGCTTTGCATTATTCACTTTAAAATAATACTTGTTTTTCTCATACTGGTCTTTGTTACAGCCCCATAGACTGTTTTAGGGCCTCTCGCTTTAAGCCATCCTTCTTCTGATTGGTAAACATAAGGTCTGTGGGACTGCCATGTGCCACATGTGACCATATAAGGGATATCCACACTCAATGAACTAAAACAGAGTCCAGAGTGAGGATCAAACTATCTGTTTAGAACACTTTGAAGCATCAGCTTTCGTCATTTATAAATATTGATTTCACTATTCGCAATTTTGGTATGTTTTTATCTTAATATAAGGATCCCCTGATGTATCCGTATAAATATGACAGAAAATGAAGAAAAGCACAAAATGTCCATCTTAAAAGATGTTGAAAACAGGAATTTCCCTTCTATCTTTTCTACATGTAAAGACACACCCAAATTCCTACAATGATTTCAGTGTGACAGATGGCGATGAAACTAACTTCCTGACTTCCTTATTTCACAGAGGAACTTTTTAAACACAGTGTTATTGTTTTTAACATGACTGCACAAAAACAAAGTTTCCACAGGACTTGATGGAGTCCCATTGCATGACCAAATTTGGACCAAGCTTTAGCGTTGGACAATATGGCCTCACATTTGACAGGGTCATGTGACATGAGCCCAAGGCTGTTAAAAACATGTTCTGCAGAAATATGTGGTCCTCCAGCACACCTGCATTTGCAAAAGGTCCTAAGCCTGTGAAACACCTCTTGCTTAGTCCCTGTTGCAAAGGAGAGTCATCACACCAAATACCAAGACTATAAGACCCGTAGTGCTCACCACATGTCATTATGACGCTTGAGGGGCTGGTCCTCTCGTATATCAGAGTTTTTGTGTCAAATCAAACCTTATTACAGCTTGCTTCCTTAGACCACAGTATGTGCATTAGCAAACATCATCTCTATATGGTAGGCACTGCACGGCCTGTTTTTTGTGTGTCCACAATGGAGACAAACATATCAAGAAGACTAGCTCTGTGTTACAGTCTCAAAACGGAGGTAGTCCATCAGGTGGTGGAAGAATAATCCTCTTGAAAGTGAAGTCAATTATGATCAACCCTGCACACCCACGCCATGCCCTGGAGGTTATCAACAGTAGCATCTTCAGCCAAAGACTCAGTGCACCACAGTGCAAGCTGCTATAAGACTGTAATGCACAATAATATTCGATCCAGGTTTGCATGTTATTGGCAGTTGTATTTAATTGTTTATATATTATTGACTTTATTAGGAATTAATATTGTTTTACTGAGGAGATAACTGACTGTGAGGTGCCGGGGTGTGTGTACTGCAAAATAAGCATCTGGTCTTCATCAGCCTTCCAGGGACTGATGATGAAAATTAGCCCGTATGTCTGTGTGTGACATGGCTACGGAAGAAGATTAGGGCCACTGGGAAAAAAAAATCTGAATTCTGAGATTAAAGTCAGAATTCTGACTTTTTTCTCAGAATTCAGGAAAAGAAGAAAAAAAGACGTGTCCACTTTTTTTCCCCAGTGGCCCTAATCCTCTTCCATACATGGCTTTGTGAGTAAAATGAACATTATCTGGTGTGAAAGGCTTAAAATAAAAGACAACCGAATCAAATACACTGACATTTATTTCAATACAGTCATTCATACATAATGAGACAAAATAAATACAAATCCGGAAATAACAGTACTGCAGTATATGCAATTTTCCCTTTGCATATGATATGTTCTGCATATCACAAAATGGAGTTCAGTACATCTTCAACTTATTTTTGTTCTTTGCAGACCCCAGAGAAGTCTGATGATTCTCAGTTCAAAGTCAAAAATGAAAGAAAAGGGAAAAAAAAAAAAGCTCATAAACACAGCTGGGTTTTTAGTTTAGGGATAATTTAATGTGGCTGAAGATATCAGAGCTCAAATAACTCAGCTGAAATATCCATTTAACAGTCATTTCCGAGTGCAAATATGCAAATTACGTTTTAAACTTTATAAACACTCATCTCAAATCTTCATTTTTAATGTTTTTGCCACACAGTTATTATTAAATTATTTCATTAAATGCATGAATAAGCAGCATAAACAAATCTCCTCTGTGAGCCTTAACAATTGCCTGTTTAATCACACATATATATATATAGAGAAACATTCCACAAAGCGCTCATATTTACACTAAATTTTTTTATTGATCAATCTAATTTTTTTATTGCATGATTATGGGTATAAAAAAAAAAAAGTTTTGGCCCCGTAATAGTGAGATATCATGGGAAAACTGTAACGCTTAAATTAAAAAAAAGAAGGCACAATCAAGATCTGTTAATCAAAACATTTCTCATTATTCTACAAGTACAGTACTAAATATTAATGCTGGAAATCATGTCTGAATAATTTGTGCATTGAGAGAAACAGAAAACATACTGTGGATCACTTTTGTGTAAACATGATGGTTAAGAAGACATTGACAAGCAAAGTAAAGAGCGTGAATGGTCACTTTTCCACTGCACAAACTTGTAGCAGGAACCAAGTTTACAGGAAGCCCCCATGATCAGCTCTTACAATCTGTGGAGATCCTGAATGCACCAAAAAAAAAAAAGGCGAAGGGTAAGACAACGCTATGATTTCTGCTCATACCTTGGTTTTTCTCTACTGATCGGTGCATTACAGCTTTTACCAGACTAGTATGTTTTGGTTCAGGAAACTGAAATAAGTCTTTGACGCAGTCTCCGAGACTTTCCATCTTGATTTCGGTCTCAGTTTCAAAATTATTAAACCACTAGTTAAACTATGAATCTGTGAAACCAGATGATGATGGTTGTCATTCGTTTTATCCACTTAAATTTTACAATTTGAAAGACTCCTAAACTTCTTTGTTCGAATAGGTTTGGGGGTTTTTCAAAGATTTTCTTGTTCTGAAACTAAAGAAGAAGAAAAAAAAAAAAAAAAAAAAAAGTAGTGTTTGATAGTAGTTAAGAACCTCTAAGTACAGGCTCTTATTCTGGAGTAGATTCTGATCCAGAAGCAGTCCTACAAGAGGTTTTACAGGAGTGGGTGTGGGGATTCCTGAGTTTAGAATAGGTAATGGTGCAAGCTACTTATTAGTTCCTGCAGTGGAAAACGGCCAACTGTAAAAAATGTTTGGATACAATAGATTGGCAGCACCCTCGACGTCTGACCAGGCCTTTTTTGATGTCGTGGCTGAATCAGAAATCAGAGAGGTATTTAAATCACTGGTCAGTAACATTTGGCTGCATCATGTGAGCAGCACGAGGCTCTGAATGCCTCTACATTAGTGCAAGAGAGTCTAGCTACTGTAGCACTGTGACTTCAAAACCTTCATCTTCATGCTTGCTTTAAGTCAGTTAGGGCAGGCAAACTCATAATTGCACTTGAGGTTACATCATGTGAAAGCTAAATTTTGTTTTCTTTACTCTCCACCAGCTTACGTTTAACAGTCTGGCCCCGTGGCTCACAGCTCAGCACTGTCCCTACTGACCGTGCTCAGTCCTGCAGATCCCTCTCCATGTATTTCCTCATCCGCTGACAGCGAGGACAGGACTGCTCATCAGCCTTGCAGCTTATATGAAACAAAGCTTTGCAATCTTCACACCTGGGCAAGAGAAAAAACAAACCAAATTAAAGGCACTGTGGACACAATTTCCACACCACTTCTAGTAAAAATACTAATGACCAAATTTAGCATATGTTAAAGGTTTTGTTTTGCTTTTCCACAAACTTAAAGTATGATTTTCACAAAAGAATTTCTCAGTCAGTTGACGGTGTCAGCCTTAAATCCTCCGATAGAGAAAATGTGTTTCCCCAATAATTTCCACACATATAGGTGTTATTTTTATAGCTTTGGAGACACAGATTTTAAGATCTTATCAATATTTTAAAATGAGGTACAGGACAAGACAGTCATTTATATTAGAACAGTTTGAATTCACGTTCTATAAAGCGCTTCTTTGGTAAAGCTGAGCGAGTGGTTGCAGTTGTCACACTATACCTTAGGCTCCTTCCGCCTCACACCCACTCTCACTCAGAAGCTCAAAGCCCCCTTGGACTTTCTCCACACTAATGAGTACACTGTAATTTTCAAAGCCACCAGACAGCAGTTGCTAATCTAAATCTAAAGTGTGTTCTCAGGTATAATTACTATTTTTGTTAGTGGAATCTGGCTGGTTTGACAAGAGTGCAAAGACTTCAGTTCCACTTCAAAAACAGCACATGAAAACAGGGCATTGAGGGATTTGTAGATGAGAAGATGGATCTCGTAAGTAATGCGTTACTTGACTGGGAGCCAGTGGAGATTTATGAGGGTGAGTGTGATATATTCCCCGAGCTTAGTGCATGTTAGAAGCCTGGCAGATGAGTTCTGGACATACTGGATTCTGTCCAGGGCTTTGCAGGAATTTCCGAACAGGACCCCACTGCAGGAAGCCAGCCGGGTGGTGACAAAGACACGGATGATCATCTGTTACAGATTTTGTGTGACTGATGTCAAGAGATGTTCATTAGGTTGGTGACAAATCCCATATGAGCCTGGAAGTAGTGATTGTAGTGAGACCTACTAAGATGGATGGTTTGGAGATGGTGGCACTGGCAGAGTTGCAGGTAGACAAGTTAAAATGCTAAGAGTTTCAGTGCGAGTGAGCAGGACAGACAAGTTTATTGTAACAGAAGGACTGTTCAGGATGAGCGTTTTGAATACAAAGTTAGAGAGGCAAAGCCGAGATGGTTTGGACATGGAGCTGCCAGACAGGAGGAAAAGCGGAAAACCACAGAGAAGAGAAGGAGGACATGCAGCGGGTTGGAGTGACAGAGGAGGGTGCTAGATATAGGGTGAGATGAAGGCAGGTGATCCACTGTGGCGACCCCTAAAAGTAGCAGCCAAAATAAGATCATTTTGGTCTGTGTGCTTTATTAAAAGTGTTTTCTACGTCTCTCTGGTAGATTGTGTCTTGCTATTCATATTAACAAGAGGGCTTCAGTTAATTTTTGTCCTGTTTACACTTTATATAGCCCACGTTAAAAAGCGACAGACAGTGGCGACTAAAAAGAACACTGAAAACACAAACAAGGGAAAGGAAGTCACACAGAAGAACAGGATGTTTAAAAAGTTGGAGCTGGTGTTTAGCATTTAATTTAGAATATTTGGACAAAAGGCTGGCCTCATTGTGGAGACTTTTTCCTCTTTCTTTTTAAAACTATTTTGTTTTAGGGCTCAAATAAATAAAAAGAATGAGGAATGAAGAGAGATGCCTTTGGAAAACATACCTTGTGGTTGTCTCAAACTGGAAGGGGAAGATGGTGTCATCAGAGTGGCATATCTGACAAATGTAGCCACGCTGGGTGCAAAGGTCGCAGCTGAACACGTGATTAGAGGCATGTTGCACCAGCCTGCGCAGAAAGTTTACATACTGGCCCTCTGCTACCTGACAAAAAAGAAATAAAAAAAATACAGATGCCTATATGTAGGTATTTTAAGGTGGCGGATCCTATATGCAATAAAAGCGGGCCAGAAGGTTACCTGTCGCAAGTCCTTGACACTGTACAGGTGGTTTGACTCCAACAGGTAAGTTCGCTGCCCCATTCTAGAGAGAGAAATGGAAGGAGATGAAAAAAAGAAAAGAAAGGTGTTTAACATGTTTTATAGCATTTAAATTGATTGTTCCTATTAAAAAGAAATTCAATAGGAACAATGTAGCCTAGAGTAATTTATTGTTATTGCCAAGGCATTCTGCCAAACACCTCGCTTTGAGTTTCTTGCAGGCTCCACTGCGGCAGGTATGCAGATATTCACCCAGAAGGCATAGCTTCTGCCTCTGCTCGTGGGCCTGACCCATGGACTCTGTGTGCGCAACCAACTCAGGGTTCAGCTGCTCCAGGTTGAGCAGAGGCTCTTGTTCTACCTGCTTCAGAAGCCACAGGGCTTTCTTAGACACCTGTGCAGACAAACAAGTGTAAGCAGTCTCATGAGGCTGACATGTTGCTTCAAAATGTTCAGCAATTTAAAAAAAAAAAAAAAAAAAAAAAAAGACAAACTAGAATATTTAGTTATGAGTGGGTTAGAATACATAAAACAAACCCGCACAGAAAAACTGTAAGAGGACTGTACTGTCAGTTAGCCTGGAGGAAATGCAAATAGTCTGTACTGCCATTTAACTCTATTTCAGCAGATGGCGCTGTATGAACAGTTTCTGTGACAAACAGCAACAACCAGACTTTTTGGTCTTAGAAAGAGGTGACCTCCTCAAAATATAAACACTGTTAGCACATTTAGTACATATTAGCCTAATCCATTCTTCAATTCCTGATTCAGGTTTGCACTGTAATAAATCAATGTTTGAATCAAACCTCAAAACTTGCAAGAAATAAAAAAGAAAAAAAGGTTACTCATTCATATTCATGACAGTGATCACATTTATGCTCATAATTAGTGTATGTGAACATAAATATTTCCTTAATTAAATTTGAGATATTAAATACTGAAATGGCATTTACTTTTTGACTTGATTGTTTTAGCAAAGCCGTCTTTTTATTTAACCTCAGAGGTCACAAAACAGTTAAGTTGCAAAAAAACAAACAAAAAACAAACAAACAAACAAAAATATTAGAAAATATTTCAAATGAGACTCAGACCTTTAAGATGCAAGTTCATAGAGTTTGGTGTAACACATTACACAGTGTGCTTCATGCTTCCAGTCTGCAGCACTCGTGTTAATACCCAAGGCCAGTTTCTTCAAATGACACTAAGCTTTCATCTAAATTAGCAGGTAGGAAGTCATATATGTTTGTTTTTTCTAATTGCTGTAACAAATTTTTTTATAGAAGTTTGTTTGCAGATAGTTACGTGTTGCACCTACCTCTCTTTGGGCAACATCCCAGTTGTGTACCATGCGTGAGGGGATGATGGAGGTGTCACCTTTGTGGCATGACTCACAGTAGTACAGCCCAGAGAACTCACATAACCTGGCTCTGCCCAGTGACAGTCCAATCTTCTGAGGACAGCCTGCAAGACACAGCAAAGCACAACTCAGTCTGAGTCACATCCACTCTAACAATGAGTCGGATTCCTCTTCCCGTAGACTCAATCAGTGATACATTATGATTTACAAGGCTATGCTTGATCTGCTCCACGTGTCAGAAGTTGATGTCTTTCATCCCAAGATTTATCCCCCCCCCACAAAAAAACCAAACCCCAAAACAGATCTGTCAGCGGGATTACGCAAAGAAACACCTGACCGAGTTTTAAGATACTTGCTAGAAAAGTGGGACAAAAGCAAAGGAATAATACTTTAAATTTCTTTTGGGAAAATAGGTGGATCTTAAAGATGGGTTTTATTGGTTTTGGGGTAAAAGGATCGTAAAAAATACAACTGAACACAAGATCAGGTCTTAGACTCCTAGGCAACATGCTGATTTTTATCATCACACTCAAAACCAAACTAAACAACAGGAAATGAACAGACTGAACAGACAAGTGCAAATCTTCCATAATCTCCAGTTTTCTTAATGTAAAAGTTTCTTCTTTTTTTTTAGTACATAAAATGACATTATCTACTGGTTTATGGATCCTGGATTTTAAAGTTTCAGCATTATTGTTTTGGCTGTCAATATATTAGTTTTGCAGAGCCAGAAGTGAACAATATTTGAACAAGAGATTGAAGTGCAAAGTTATTAGCTAACACAAGCAAGCTCAAGCCATAGGCTCACACACACACAGACGCATCTGCAATGATCAGTACCACACAGCAAGTCAGGTCCATTAAAATGTTCCAAAATGCACATTATAAACATTAGGCCATACCCTTAACTTCAAGTTTTAGTCAAATGCAAACAAATGCATTATTAAAGCATTCATTTACTGTAAAGGTTATTAATGAAGGACGAAACTATCCAAGAGTCCAAAACATGCTTTTTAATGCTGTTAAGCTGATAATTTTAAAACAAGGTTGATTTTGTCCGTCTCAGACTGCTGAAGTCTTAAATTTAAAAAAATGGTGTGCTCAAACCCAGTAAAGGGTTTTGACCCAATCACTTACACTAGAAGTGCAATGAAAAGCTTCAACTTTTGATACTGCAGACAGGATGGATTACCACAACAAGCAAAATCTGCTTGATTTTACATCAAACAGGCTTCAAAAGGTTTAAAGATATTTTTTAAATTCTAACATTACCTGCACATTTGAAGCCCTGAGTGTCCAGGCCCTTCTCTGAGGGAACTTTGAAAAGGTGAACAAGAAGTGCTCCATCTTCTTTTAGCCTATGCTGCACCAGTCTGTACAGATTTCCAGTCGCTTCCAAAGGTACCTCAGAGCCTTCACACTCCCCATTCTCCAGGTATGAGTCAAGAGCCTCTCGGATAAACTTCCTCCAAAAGCGAGCCTCCTTGTCATTCTCCGCTCTAAATCTAAGCGTTTCTCGAATTGTCAGGAGCTTGAAAAAGGCTGGTCCCCCCTGAGAAACATCGGGTACCACATCCCGGATTTCCTCAACAGGGTAATTTAGCCGCTGTAGCTTCCTTCCTTCTTTTACGAGAAATCCTTTCAAGGTCTCCAAGGAGAGAGAGAAAACCATACGTTCCCACGTCCGGGCCTCAGGATCTGTGGAGAAGTACAAAACAGCTTCTTTGATGGAATCTGTTTCTAAATTTGTAGTCGATGTCCAGTCAAATTCCTGCTGAGGAGGAGATGGAGAATCCTGCCCTCCACAAGCATCAGAACCAGACGGGCCTTGCTCAGGGCTGGAAGGGGACAAGGGTGGCGAAGAAACTGCACGTTCATCCACACCATTCTCACACCCGGTGTGCAGCACCTCCCACTGCTCGCCATGCGGTACTGGTCGGCTTTTGTTGACAGCCTCAATAATCCGGTCCACCCAGTCCTCAGCTTCGTCACGATTGGCCGCCCGGAGGTAAAGCCGTTTTCCAGGAAAGGTCAAGTCAAAGCGGCCCTCAGTTGAGGTGATGTGAACGTCTTCACATCGCACCAGGGAGCAGTTTTCGCAGCATGTCCGTTCATCTGCATTCCCATATAGGCGGAACTCAAAGGGTGACAGCTCGCAGTAGTAGTCGCGCCATAATCCTACGGCGCTGCGTCGTTCTAGGTGACCGAGCTTCAGCAACCCTCGAAAGGGGTTTGACAGCCCTGGGAAAAACACATACATAGATGACATTGTCGTGTTTTCACACTGAGAAGGCCTCTTTTATATCCATGTTTACTAGCTGAGCAATACATACAGAAAATTAAGCCACAATTGAACCTTTTGCATTATTTTGAGCAAAGTTGCAGGGTTGTCATAAATAAAAATAAATAAATAAAAGCTGGACTGGTTTTCAATGTAGCTGTCAACTGTGTGTTAAAACTTAAAGACTAAAAGAAAAATCCTTATTAGGACAGGGATTTGTGTCTATGTAAGAAACTATATTATTGTTTGTTAATGTGTTATTACATTAACGTCTGGTAATTCTATGACATTTAGGCCACGTTATATGGTAATGCAAATGTAACATAAGTAATCTAACAAATTACTTTCCCCAGAAAGTAATTCTTCCCTGGCAAGTCCTCTCAACTTGCTACAACACAGTGATGCATTGTAGAGAAAAAAAATGGAGAAGGAAACGGGGTTACAAGAAAAAGAACAGGCCGATATGTGAACTGACATTGGATTTCCAATCAACTATTACATGACTTCAGAGTTCCTGTTAGCAGCGCGAAAACAAAATGAAAAGAAGGCTTGGAATTCAAGTTGACATCCCCAGTGGGATAATTTCACCAGCCAACATTCCCCATTATTTGCTTCAATAGATAAGTTAACATTGACTCACAACACGGTTAAATAATCTAATCTGTTCATGTGAATGACTGAGATTAGCTACTCGTGAACAGTCCCATTATTGACAAAATGATTTTAAAAATAAATAATAACCATAGTCCATATGCTTTGTCACAAAATGTCCCATGACATGCTTCACTATCTGCGCTGTTAACGTTACTGTGTTACACTCTTTCACATTATTTCTATTTTTAAAACAGGCCATGGGACTCATCCAGGTGACGTCCTGCAAATGTAGTAAAATCACATTCCACAGTGATGTGGCCACACGCCAAGCATTATGTAACAGCAGGCGTTTTCTCTTTTGAGACCTGAAGGAAATTACCTGCTGGGAAAATCTGGGGGCGTGGCTTTAATCTCATTCCACGCTTTCTAGTGCTCCTGGACTTTAGTGCAGTATGTTACTTCATTTGTAATCCCTCAGTGGCTACCTGTATTGACCAGGTGTGCGCACACTGCAGGTACCACTAGAAGTGCTGTGGAGCAACGATTTTATATGTGGGCTTCTGTTTAGTTTGTTAACAGCTCTGTCTCTTTCACTTGAATGCAATGATCTATTTGTGATAGAAACTGTTTGTTCAGAGAAACTCAGTTGGCAGGATTCTGAAACTCAGATTTCTTTCCTCGGGCAGTGAGATTGCTGAGATTCCCCATAATTACTTATTCCTTCATTTATGCATTTTTCTTATATTGCATAAAATTCTTACATCTTTTTTTTTTTCCCCATGCACAAGCTTGTAGTGCTCAATTACAAAATAAAAAGAAAGAAAGAAACTTTATTATGTTCTCACATTGAGCACTGACTGCTGTGAATTATGCCCAGCGCCCAAAACTCTTTTCATACAACCGTTTATCATAAGTTTTACACTCAAAGCTTGGGGGACAGGGGATGGTACCTATTTGTCTGCGATGGACGACACTTGGACGTGACGGCGAGATGCTGGGCTCAGGTGCGGGAGGAGAGACAGGTGTGTCATCGCTGTCCGGCAAATTGTCCAGGTGGGGCTTATAAATGTCATCGTCTGAGATCCAAGAATAAGAATGCTGCAAAAAGCAGGAAAGGATGTTTTATTTAGCATTGGGAACTAAAGGGTTTCATTTGTATGTTAATGGTAAGTAGCAGAGTGCAGTTTGCAAAAAAAGGGTTCCCCTTTTATCATGTGTCATTGGTGTTAGTGGTGTAGAAGCTATAAACAGTGGTCTCTAAACGGTCACGTGAATTTAAGCACAAATGTGTCTGTCTTGACTAATGTTAAGAGATTTTCCTATATTTATGTAAAACACTAAGAAATATCTTTAGTTTTTCCCCATTCAGAGATCACAATTAAGAGTTGTTTTCACTCTAGGCATTTGCTGGTATAGTATGGCTACTTTCTGTACTCCATTTTATTAACATTTCGCCACAGGACTGGTTTCATATCACTACTAATTTGCCTTCCGGCAGTATTCTCACAGTCTATTAACACTGAACACTAGAACAGCAGGTTGGTGTGTTTTTGCTGTGCCCATGTGGGTTTCTGCTGCGTGCTTAAGCTACTTCCCACAGATCAGAGAGGTGTTTTTCAGGTAAAATGTCGCTGTGGATGTGAGTACTATAGTAAGACTCAGTACTCAGTCGATAAAAGTTAGCCCTAATTAGTAGGGGTGCAACGATATTCGTATCGATATTGAACCGTTCGATACAGTGCTTTCGGTTCGGTACGCATATGTATCGAACAATACAACATTTGTAATTTATTTTATCAATTTTCCTTTTGACGATGCTGTCTGTGTTGAGCGCTCAGTGAATCTGTGTTCGACTACTCCGCCTAGGCTGCACTGTCCAGCGCAGATCCACTGAGCGCTCAACACAGACAGCATAGTCAGAAGGAAGAGCGCAGGGCAAGCTAGCGAGACAGAAGTTAAGCTCTACTTGCAACAGGCAAATTGAACCTCATTCAGATCTGGCGTTTGGAATTATTTTGGTTTTCATGTGACGTATGACCCTGAAGGTAAGCGAGTCATGGACTAAAGTAAAACAGTATGTTGGATGTGCCATGCAATGCTCAATTACATTGGTGTGAACTAGTGTGTTAGCGCAGTTAGCTCGTTAACGTGTTGGCCGTCTAGCCCCATGCACGGAGCGATCGGCGGTAGCTCGTTAACGGAGATTTGCCGTGTTGTGGCGTTAAGGTCATTTCAACGAGATTAACCTGAAAGCACTAGTGGGAACACAACGAATATGACTGCACATTTACGCCGACATCATCCTAGTGCAAAGACAAAAACAACAAGCATGCTACTAACTTTAGCCGAGTCATTTAGACAGCTGTTAGCACATGATTCTCCTTATGCTGCTGAGAATATAGCCCAGAAGAAGCGGATAGTATAGCTTTTATTTTGGAAAGAGCCATTTCTCTGTAATAAACTCTCTTTTCCAAAGATGAGTGATTCCTCAATCAGATACAGGGCTCGCAATATCGCTAGCCCGACGTCCCGGAGCTAGCGATTTTTTTCAGTCGGGCTACCAAAATCTATCTCTGCCCTGCCCGTCGGGCTATTGTAGGAAAAATATATGTCAATGCTTTTGCATTCTTTCAGAAATGTAGCTGGGTAATTATGTCATTGGCATCGGTGAGCCACTGTCAATATGTGACATATTGAAGTCGCGTTTGAATTTGCGCTTGTTTTTTTGCTTTCACTTTGCAATCGTGCGAACTGTGTATAGAGAGCGACAGCACTGATCTGTGAGTGATGATAATTTGTGCACCAATTCCTCTGACATCGTCTTATTAATCGTTAGCTTACTATGCAAACATGACAAGTGAAATCTCCCGCAGCAAGCTTAAACATGTGAGAGGTTGATCGCGCAGAGAATCGCTGAGCTTATGTGAGTCGGTGTGTAAAAGCAGCAGGATATATATTTGAGTTCTGCTGAGCCAAATAAGACAGGTCGGGGTGAAGAAGTGACAGCCAAAGAAAAGCTTACCACAAAACGGAAAAGTTATGACAAATCAGACTATAAGGCAAAAAGAAAGTGCAGCTTTATGGTTTCATGGACAAAAGAATTTCTGTGGCTGCAATATGATGAGCTAAATAACCAGGACTGCACATAAGTGGTCCGCAGGTGCGCATTCGCTGTCAAAATAAAAAACACACACAAGGGTTAGGGTTAAATTTAAAAACTGTACTTTTGAGTTAAAATATATATTTATAATTTTAATAAATGACAAATTAAAAATGCATGAACATTTTTTTGTATCGAAAAAATATTGAACCGTGACACCAAAGTATCGAACCGAACCGAACCGTGAATTTTGTGTATCGTTGCACCCCTACTAATTAGACAAGGAGTTAGACGATGGATGGACGATGGATGGACGATGGATGGATGGACAGACTAAGTTAGTAAAACTAATGCGACTACTCACCATTTTTGTGAGGGGTTTTAAAATGGAAAACAATAAACACAAAATAACATTTTTCCATTATTTATTACAGATATTGTGTTGTTTTTTTCTCTATGCATTATTCAAGATTCAAGAATAAGAGTTGAACATCCTACTTGACATTTCATGCAACAAATATCAAATAGTTTTTTTGCATTCTACGTAATCAGCAACCACAGTATTTATGAACTGATATGAGTGCATTTGACAAATTTGCATTAAGGCCAGATAAAGTTTGTGGTTTTGCTCAAATAACGGCTACCCTCTACAGAGATGTTACACTTACTGATAGTGAATCTGAAGATGGCTTTCTGCTCAAGATGCTTGTAGAGCGACGTGGGCACTGATGAACTGCAGAGTCTGCGTTGGTTTTTTCAGAGCTTTCTGTTGGCTTCTCTTCCTGGACAGGCTCAACAGTGACACTTACTTCCTCCACAGGTTCTGCAGGTTCACTGACTGCTGAGACAAGACATATGTCCGAGTGCAATTCTGAAGAGGCACTTTTGCAGACTTCAGCGGGACACTTATCATCATCAGATGACGGCAGCTCAGTGGTTGTTTCTGGTTGCTCTAAATCAAGCTGTCCAAAGTTTGGAGGCTGGTACTCAGAAGCCTGGGGCTCACTGTCACTGATAATACCCTTCTCAGAGAACTGAGAAGGACCCATGCTGGAGACAAATGAGTCTTCCTGTGTCGAGTCCTGACTGCAGTGTCCGCTCTCCCGGAAATCAGTCAGCGAGCTGCAGAGATACAGATAACTCAAAACATGTATTCTACTTCAAGTTAAATAAAAGAAAAGCTTTTGTTGACGAAAGACCAAAAAAAACAAAAAACAAAAAAACCTCTGCATCCAAGCTGCTAATTTTATATACTGGTTATTGGCTGCTTTTCAGTCCCGTGCCAGAGCCCATATTGGGGTGGATGTTTTATTGGAGGCTATTTCCTGCCAATGATTAACACATATCTGGTGCTCTATTGATTATTAGAACAACAGGATGGTGTATGAGGGACTGACTAAAAATATACTACAAGATGGGGCTCATTCAGGTGCTAAGAACAGTTATTTAACTCCTATTTGCTCCAGAATGATTAAAAACTGTTTAAAATGTATACATACTCTTTCTGTGGCCTCTTGGTGCAGATGTTGGGATTAATGGCTGCTTCCAAGTCACATGAAGACCAATGCTCTCCTGTCGGGCTGCGGGGGTCCTGTCCCTGCAGAAGGCTGTCAGAGCTCAAGCTGGAGGACAGCTGAGAGGAGCCTGTGGTATCCAGGCTTAAATTAGAAGAACGAAGAGCAGTCTGACTCCCTTGTAAAAGATCTGATCCCCTCCCCACTAAAACTGGGCAGCCTCTCTGTACATCCAGTGCGTCCGAAGAACCCGATGACTGAGACACTGTATCCCAAATTTCCTTCCATATCGGTTTGGAGGTGGGAGGGTCTCCACCATTGAGGGGCAGGTCGAGTAAGTCTGCCTGGGACAAAGGGCAGAGTCCGGCAAGAGCCAGAGGCGTGGTGGTCCACTCATTGAGGACAGATGACTTGTAAGACAGGCTGAATGTGAGGGAGGCCAGACCCTGGAGGTAGCTGAGCAGAACCTCTCGCTCCTCCGGGTTCAGGAGCAAGGCACTGGGCTGATAATGGGCCTGCAGCTTGGAGTCTTCACGGAACAGCGATACGAGGTAGCACTCCAGGAGGCCGTGGTTGAGGGCCAGCCGTAGCCACGCTCGGCAGCGACCCACATCAGTGCCCACAAAGCTTATCTTCTCCAGCTCTGTGATCACATCACTAGGTAAAAAAAAAAAGAAAAAAAAAAAAAAAAGAGTGTGATAAACATATTGCATTTTCACAGAATAATACCTTAAATCAGTCATACTTAAACTTAAGAACAGCATCACTCAATATGAACTCTGAAAATCTTCAGGGACACTTCAATTCAATTCGATTAAATTTCTTTATTGTCCCACAAGGGGAAATTAGTTTAGCAGCAGGATATAAATAAACAGAACAATACTATAAAATAATAATGAAAATAATAGTGATAGAAAGTCCAAGGACAGTTATTTGCCATTGAGGAGACAAGATGCAGTGGGGATAAAAGAGACCTGGAGTCTTTTAGTCTTCCTCACAGGTACTCTAAAACGGCAGCCCTAACCCTTTACTAAAAACTCTGATTTAAACACAAGACTCGGATTAATGACCTCCTGACGTTTCTGTTCTTCATTTCATTTGATCAATCATCTCTCTTATTCTGTGTAATTCTCTATTAACAGCCTTCTTTTTTGCCATGTGATAATGATCAGTCAATTTTTAAAATCTTTTGTCTTGTACTTGTTTTGTAAATGGAAATATTAAAGCTTGAAAATGTTACTCAGGGAACTCAGAACATTTTAACTTCAAGCTTAACAATTGTAAATTTTTCACTGACCACACAGACAACCTGCATACCTTCAATACCCAAAAGGAAGCTGAGGGCCACACTTTGGGAATCACTGATTTGAATTTCTCAATAACATTGTTATTGAGAAGATTGAACATTGTATGTTCACTTTTCTTCTTTGCAGCCACCACATGCTGCTTTAAAGAGACACACACACATACACATGAACACACACCAAAACCCCCTCATCCAGGAGACACAATACTGTCAGAATTCTTTTTGCCTCCTGGAAGATAGTCTTAGCCCAAAAAAGTAGTTGTCATCAGATTACTCGATTAATCAGTGGAATAATTGTTAGAATACTTGATTATTCAAGTTGCCTCAAGGCACTTTGCATAAGGTAAAGACACTACAATAAAATGAACCTGAAGTCTAAGATAAAATCTACAAATGTATTTTTTCCAAAGGGAAAAAGTCCAAAACCCCCCAAATTTAGGAATAATTGTGCCTTGGTTCTGACTTACCGGTGGGTGACACTCTTGAGGAGGCTCCAGAAAAAAGGCTGAGGGAGGGGTCCACGGTCCCCTTTCCTACTGCTGCTTCGAGACTCTGAGCGGATGTACTTGCTCTTGATACCGTGGATGAAGATGGCCTCCAGGGCACAGCAGAGGAGGTTAGCATCGGAATCATCACTGGTGACTACCGAGTCTGACGCTACATATCGTTTCTGCAGGGCCTTGAGCGACTGCGCCAACTTCTCTTTGATCTAAGAAACAATACATGGAAGAGGAAAAGGATTTTAATAAAACACATGATAGGTTCAAGCTACAAACCTATTCGCTGGAACGTTGAAGGCAATATAATTACACAGCAAGCAAGACACGAAGTAGGCAAAGTTCTTCATGTTTCTCGTGCACAGGAGAGAACGGGACAAACGCCGTTCCTTCGCTTGACCCCAGTTGCTCTTGTCCGTTCTCCCGTAACACTGCTCTTTTATTGAGGTTACATGAATATGCATAGGTTCATTAACATATGACATCTACACACACACAAAGAGTACCTTGCCTTTGTGTGTGTGTGTGTGTATGTGATTTGTGTGAGGTCAAGATGTGACCCTGTGAAGACTCCCCAAAAGCTGGTGCCAGGAGTCTAGCGGGTCCATCTGAACAAAAGGCTCTTATACTTAAAGAGATATACGTGTGTTTGCTATATCAACAAAGAGAAGACAGGACCTCTCTTATGCTCCTAGGATGTGGGTGTGCATTCCACTCTAGAATGCACACCAAGCCTTTGCAGCCTGCTAAAGATCACAGTCCTATCACTACACAATTGATTATACACCTCTAAGCATATATGGTTAAACATTTCTAAGCATAAATGACAATCAACAATACAAAACCTAACAACACATTCCTCAACTGGTTCTGATGGGAAGCAGCTGTCAAACAAGAAAAAAAATTCCTGTTCAACCACATACATAGAAAACATCTTCAAGCATTAACTGGCACTTTTTTCTGCATTTCATTCCACAGTGTGATGACAAACAAGCAGTTTGAGATCAGCTGTGATGTTATGACACTCAACCTGTATATAACCTCCTGTCACATGTCACCCACTGTCAGCTGATGGGGAAAAAATAACAAACACATTACAAACAGACCTACATTATGTAAAAGGTTAGAGGACAAAGGCAGCTTCTTTCGCAACACACAAGAAACTTAGTGCTCTTGAGCACTGAAGAACTCTTCCTTTGCAGTGCTTGACTTGTTAAAAGAAAAACATCTACAGGTCCAGTTCCAAGCACCTGGACATATACGGTACATTAATGCAGCGGGGTTATTTTCTGCAAAACTAGAATTACAGGGTTTTTCCACGGTCCACGATGGGCCAGACAAGCACAGTTTGTCCAACTATACTCAAAGCAATGACTTTGTTTCACCTTACCTAATGATCTGAGGTCTCAAAGCCTTGTTAACAAAACATAAAAATTATTTATGTTTTTTTAACTCATTTTTTTCCTTTCATTGAAACATCTGAAAAACACATTTGAGAAAAAAAAAAAAAAAGCCATAACCCTGGGGTTTTCCTGGCGTCTGGAGGATGACTACGCACGACTGGTCCATAGTGACGGAAAATAAGATTTGGCATCTAAGCTAACAGAAGTTTCTCCCTGTTATTTTTAGCTATTTTATAAACAAATTTAAAAAAAAAAAAAAAAAAAGGTATTTTAAACTTGGGTAAAATAAGCCTCACTTTAAAAAAAAAAATACTGGTTACAAATATTTGTAATCATAGTTCTGGTTACTTTTCTTTGGTGAAAGGTCAAAAACCTCTTTAGTGGGTAGCTCCACCTATGACTCAGGCTTCCTACTTTTAAAGGATAATTTACGTCTTCATTTTTATGATCCTAGGAAAGCCTAGTTGGAACACTTCTCCATCTTCTTTAATTGAACCCTCTGGACATTGTGGAGGAATATAAATACCTTGGAGTACACAAAGACAATAAACTGAACTGGGTTAAGAACACCACTGCACTCTACAGTAAGGGCCAGAGTTGTCTCTATTTTCTGAGGCGGCTGAGGTCTTTCAACATCTGTCGGACAATGCTCAGGATTTTCTGTTAGTCTGTTGTGGTCAGTGCTATCCTCTATGCTGTTGCATGCTGGGGCAGCAGGTTGAGGGTTGCAGATGCCAACAGACTCAAACTGATCCGCAAGTTCCTGTTGCAGGAAGGGTCGTGTCTAGGGATGGGTATCGTTTAGGTTTTATCCGATACCAGTGCCAAACCGGTACTTTTGAAACGGTGCCGGTGCTCAAACTGGTGCTTAAAGAATGGAGAACACAAAATTGGTCCAAAAACCTCTCATGTTTAGCTGTTTTTTTGTAAAAAGATAACAATGTTACCTTTTCTGCAGCTATGGGGCATATATGGTATCACTCTTGGCTGGAAGCAGTGCTTAAACAACCGCAGTAGATGCGCTTGGTGTGAGGTCTCGCAGCAAGCTATCAAATACGGCGCATTTTTCGGCTTTTAAAAAAATTTGAGGTGTTACTTCCTTTGACAGTATCACAGTATCAGCTTAAAGCACTTGTTGCAGGCTGCTGAGTTTGCATATTTTGCTGTGAAGTACAGCCAGACTTTTGACCGCTTCGCCTTGGGCATTTTTAATCTGTAGTTCTGCTCTAAAAGAACGTACGTACCTGGACCCGCCTACTATCCTCGGAAACGTAAAATGATTGAATTCAAAGTGTATCACATCTCAGGAAAAACAAGCACCGAAATGTGCGCTGCTTTTCGGTCTGGTCGTTTATGTCAGAACCGGTGCCATGATACCGGTACCCATCCCTAGTCGTGTCTGAGAGGTGGATGGTGTCCAAGATAAGGACAATGCTGAATAATACCACTCCATTACATGCAGGCTAGTCACAGGAGCACGTTCAATGAGAGACCGAGATTACCAAAAATCACACTGCACCACACAGGAAATCATTCCTGTCTGTGGCCATCTCCCTGTACAACTCCGCCATCTAATATACTGTAAACACTGCAATAGTTACACCCTTTAACACACTCTCTACAGTAAAATAACAAATGACAAAGTTCACAGGTTAGAGTTAAATGTCAATCATATATATTTACCTCTGTAATATTCTTGATATTTATAATTGAGCAATTTGTATATGTTAGCACTGTTTCTTAAATTTGTAACCTTTGTAGCATATTGCATTATTTATTTAGTTTGGTCTGTTACTGTCTTGGAGCAACTTTAACACACATAATTTACTTAGGGATTATAAAGGTATTCTGGTTCTGAAGTCTACCATTCAGGCTAGAGTTAGACTCTCAAAGAGTAGCCCACAGACTGGTGGCAGCCCTTGGCAGTTAAGAACACAGTTTAAGTTATACAATCATATACAGTGCACAACAAATCTCTGCAAGCCATCATAACAGATTGAATATGAATGATGTTGAGGGGTTTAATTGTTGTTAGTGGTTAAAAAAAAAACCAAACACGTTTGAAGCAATAACATGTTTAACATAACAGCGTTGATGGTGAGAGGTGACCGTCTCACTTGTTGTCATTATTTAGATTCAAGAAACACGGGGTGATTCATTAAAATCTCAGAGTTATAATCAATTCTCAAAAATAGTCACACTGAAAATAAACTAATGTCGCATGTATCAAGTATAAGAAAGCCAATGTGTGAGTTAAAATATTAAAAGTAAACAGCAAATATTAGCCAGATCTATTCTTTGTTAAGTAATTCAGCTTTGTACTTCAGTGGTTTTATATTACAGTTCACCATAGACACACAAGCACAAAAAGTACTAACAGCAAGTTCCTGATTCCTGACACGATCACCCAGGACTGATGCGTCAGTTATGTCTATGAAAAAAATCTTGAAATACTTCTGAAATATGTGAAACTATTTCACATTAATTGTTCAATATTTGACTCTTGGGTTAATTTATCAAAGTAAGTAAGACCCTCTGAGACAAAACATGTCCACCACTGATCTAAAAGGATAGAACTTGTTACAAGTTTCTTAGGTTAACCTTCATTCAGTCTTTCAATGCAGGTCCCCTGAAGTGTGCACAACAGCAGCAGAGCGGTCCATTTGGGCTTTTTCCCCCTTCCTGTCTGTACCAGAAGACCTCCTGTAGCCCTGGGACTACACCTATGCAAGACCAGCTTCACCATTAAACATAATGAAAATCCTCTGTTGATGAGCTTAGTACCGGGATTATGATGCATTTCCTCTGCTGCATCCACTATTAGTGGCGTATTGAAAACAGGCTGTGCTGTTGTCGTTTTGTTTTTGTTTTTCTTTTGGAGCACCCCATGTCCCCCACAACCTAAACATCAAGGGGGTACTTTGCATTACAATACTACTTAAATCTCACAAGTCAACTCTCACGCTGTCTCACCAGCAGAGGAAGGAGCCAGACAGAAGTGAAATCCGCAACGTGAAACGAGCTGATTCTTACCTTTTTAACATCCTTAGTCTCGTGGTGAGCTTCAGTCTGCGTGGCGAGCATGGCACCTCCTGGAATAAGTTACTCCAACATGGCACACTGAAACACACACAAAAAGACCTGCCCTTTTTGCACTTGCAGGCTTGACTAACAGCGACCAAACGAGTCATGCGAGTTTGTATCCTGAATATGGCCACGCCTTCGAGCCAGACATGTGACGAGAAGGAAACGAGTTTCCCTCCTCACATCGAGTTTCCAGAATTTCCTATCACGAGGCTGTGCTCTGTGACATTATTTGCCATTTCATCCTTTCTGTGAGTAGCCCTCCAAGTCACGTGAAGCACAGATTAAAGAAGACGTCTGCAGGGAAGTAGCTTCTTACTTCCCCAATAAAAACTGAGAGGCACTCTGAGAACTAATTAGGATGTAATCCAACCACCCTGACATCATCACATCCAAATAAGATTGCGTTAAATACATCAAGTGCTGGGCTATCAGCAAACAAAGTACTGTTTACCAAACAGTGGCTGGTTAATAGTTTCGTTTTAAACACCCAAAGCGACATTTAGAAGCATTTGTTTTCTCTGCAGACGCTTTGCAGTGACGAGCACTGGGCGTATGTGCATTAATGACAGAAATGCACGACCGAAACACTGTAAATTAAACAAATAAAATAAAAAAGCTGTGTAAATAACGAAATGTCTATCAGCTATGTAATAATATTAAACCCAGACGTTGTCGGCGGCTTTTACTAGCTAAGTTTTGCTTACCGAAACAAACAGCCTGGCTAACAGGTCGAAAAACAAGCGCGTGTCCTCCTTAAACTAACGTAAACACGGGAGCTGCACGTTAGAGGCACAAAAATCCGTGCAGTCACTCTCCATCGCTTCCAAAACACCTAAAAATAGAGCAGAAGTCAGCTCGACTTTAGACGCTCGACTGTCACCATCCAACTGAAAACGAAGTGCATCATGGGAACTCAGACTAGTGATGCGTTCAGGCTCCATCACAAATGCTGTGAAACTGAGCTTGTTCTCATGGATTCTCTTCTTGTCGATCTTTTTCTTCTTCGTGAGCTTCTTTATGATTTTCTTGATCTTCTTCTCATTCTCATCCTCTTCAAGGACACAGTGGATCATCTATCTCACCCTATCTTAAGCATCCTCTTCTGACACACCAACCCTCTGCATGTTCTTCTTCGCTACACCCAAGAACGTCCTCCGTGGTCTTCCCTTTTTCCACGGAGCTCCATCTTAAACATCCTCTGCCCAGTATATGCAGTATCTCTTGTCCAAACCATCTCAGCCTTACCTCTCTAACTTTATCTCTAATGTACTTGATCTGAGCTTTGTCTCTGACATGCTCATTTCCAGTCTGATTATTTGCACAGAAAACCTTAACATCTCCAGCTCAATTTCCTGTCTTTTTGTCGATGTCACCACCTCCAAACCATAAATCATAGCAGGTCTCTTTCCTGTCTTGTAAACCTTCCCTCATGGCTCGTACCTCTAGGTCCTTTTCCACCTGCTACCTACTCTCACTGCAGATGACCTTGCGATCTGCAGATCGCAAGGTCATCTGCGAGCATCACAGCCAATGGAAACTCTTGCCTGAACTTATTCCTCAGTCTACATGACAAAAACAAAACAAACAAACAAAAAACATAATTTATTGACATTATTTGTGTCACTTGCATGCCTACCCTGCCACTGACATTAAAATTATTCTTCATGAATTGTAAAAGTGACCTCCTATGTTATTTAATCTGACTTAGAAGTGACAAATTATAGCTATTAGCTTTATGACTTTTACATTAAAACAAAAAACAAAAGACAAAAATGGCTATTTTGCCCTTCTGGATGATAAAATGGTTTATCACCCAGAAGATAAACCATTCTATCATGGTATTTGTAAAGGGTTAAACCCAAATAGCTTAATAACATGAAAATAACAAAAATACACGAAAGTAAAAAGCTCAATTAAATAGAAAAAAGTAAATAGAATAAAATTGTTTTATCTGTTATGTATGCTTTTAGCTTATTTATATAAGGATTTAATGTGGCAGGAGTTACATAGAGCGTGTTTGCATTTCACCATCTAAACGAGCTCCAACTCAAGTTGATTTCCAATCCTCTGGCGGGATTTCATTTTTACTGTCGACATATTTTTTGTGTCTTATGGTTTCCGGGTTATTTTTTTATTTAAGACAACACATTAAAAACGAACAAAATCAACATGCAGAAAGTAGGTTAACTACTAACCTTAACTAAAGGTAAACAGAAGCGGTAATAAAAACAAAACAAACAAAAAAACAAACCCAAAGTAGAAGCTGTAGTTTACGAGTAACACTTAAAGACGACATAGTGGTTCCATTGTTGTTGACACCACAGACTTTCTGTTCTCCGTTCTCAGCTCCTGCTCTGCTAAAGACTTTTCATAACACACTCTGCAACTTATAAACTACTCCACCGCATAGCCTCACCACCGAAACAATATATTTCCAGTATAGTTGGCTTTTTATTGGTTTCAGAAACTCAAAAAACATAAACTTCAATCACTCTATACTCCTTTCTTATCCTCTGTAATCGTAGCATACTTGAAAATGAAAGCAAACGTGCGTACGGAAGTTTCGTACTTTCATTTTCCTTTGTGTCTACAGTCAAGACACAGCACTGATGTGTGTGTGTCTACAGACACAACACTGATGTGTGTGTGTGTCTACAGACACAACACTGATGTGTGTGTGTCCAAACTGGATTTTAACTGGCTGTTTGATCTTTTTTTTTTTTTTACTTTTTTTTTTTTAAATTACCTACCTTAATGTCTTGCAAACTGCCAAAAAGGTAAAGACTCCCTGAAAAACATTGCTGTAAATCTCCGCTCTTCAATTTTCCAAGATTAAAATCAAGAAGTAAAAACAGATTTCGGATAAATAAACTTTTTCTTGACGGTAATTAAATTACATTTAAATCAACTGAACTAATTAAACGACTATGACGATGACATAAATCTGCCATGTTTTTACTTTTGAGACGTGTGCCTGTGAGGATTTTCCAGCTGATTAGAAAGTGAAATAGGTGTGTCCTTGGGCTCTGCTATAAATGAAGCGCTGGAGGTTTGCTCCATCAGAACACCAGGACACATGAGCGTTTGCTTCACATAAAAGAAATTTCTACATTTTTCAAAAATGATCAGCAGGATTTTCTTCGCTAGCCTGTTTCTCGGGATGTACAGTACGGGCTCCTCGTTAAGTTGCAAATGGATTGTAAAAGATCCAGGCGACAAAATGTGTCAATTCAGTCTGCACAACAAACAAGCTTTAGGTCTACTTGATATGATGGTGAGTGCACTTCTTTGCATAATGTTTAACATGGTATTGATTTAAATAGTTTGATTAGTTCCATGGATATGATGTGTGTGCGTGTTTTGTGTGTGATGCAGATTACTAACACCACTAAGGTTGCTGAAATTGAGCACAACGTGGCTTTCCCTAATCGACTGTATCGCAAGACGTCCAAAGCAACAGTAAGTCACCCCCAACTTTTTACATAAAGTTGTTTCTTTTTTTAATGGAAGAATGGAAAGTGTCAGGATGGCAAATCTACAAAAGTTTGTCTTTACCTATATATAGACTGTTCGGCTATTAAAGGGTCGTAAGGATTCTCTCCCACGGAGCCAAGGGAGTTGTCTCTTATCACGACTCTGTCATAACTGTGCATAATTCAAGGACGAAATACAAAGAACTCATTTTCAACCATTTATTCCTGTGCAATCTAAGATATATCTGGGAAAATTTTCATTGCTGTGTGAATTCTTGTTCTTTGACTTTCTAAGCCGTCCATCTTCAAGTGTCACAGAAGTATTCCTATAGTAATTATTTCTTCTTCTTCTTCTTTGTCAATGGAAAATTGTACTTAGTAGTCAGTATAATCTTTTAATGATATAAGTTTGCATATGGTAGAATGCTGCATGTAATTATTTGTGTGTAGAAGTATATAGTTGGTGGCATATTGAAAGAATGTCTCATCCTAGGAGGTCTGTAACATTCTAGGGTATTCACCCCCACATCCTAGGAGCATGAGAGAGGTCGTACCTTGTCTTATTGTTTTACGGTAGGATTAACGTAGCTATGTCAGTTTTAGTTTAAGTGCTTCTTTACATATAGATGAACTGTTGGATTTTCCAGACCAGCAGGTTAAGGGAAGTTGTTTATGGGGCCACACTCTGACCACACACACACACACACACACACACACACACACACACACACACACACACACACACACACACACACACACACACACACCTCCACATTGCAATGTAAGGAACAAACGCTCACTGAAGTATAAATAAAGACCGGGGCAGTTTCTCAGCGCGAGTCTCAGTTTCTGGAGACTGCCCTTGCTAGCAAGAAGTTCTGTGTGTTTCTCTTCTCTGAGTCTTTACTGAAGAAGTGTTTTAGAATATATTTCTTAACATTCTTCTTCTTCTTCTTCTTCTTCTTCTTCTTCTTCTTCTTCTTCTTCTTCTTCGAGGATAAACTGGCTTTCATAGTTCAGATTCTGGAGAAGCTGTTTGCCCTGTTTGAGGAGGATCACAGCTCTGCCTCATGGGAGGAGAACACAGTGGAGAACTTTCTCAATATTGTCAACAAACAGGCTGAAGAGCTTCGCTCCTGTGTAAGCTCACTTTCATTTGTTTTTGTAATTTTACAATGAATTCAGTCTCTCTTGTGTAAAAGACCTGACAACTGTGAATAAGTTAAAGTGGTGAATGATTTATTTAAATATATTTTGTTTTATTTCTCTTGATTTATTTAGATTGGAAGCCACAGTTACACGACACAGAAGGTGCAACGGCGGACAGAAATTCATTTCAAGCGACTCTTAAATAAAATCCTAAAGAAAAATGTAAGCCTGCATTATTTTTTTTTACTGAGCCTGTATTTAGTATTTAGCTATGACAGATTTTACACCGCTGGTATTTTAATAATGATAATATTGTTTTGTCTGTAGGGTTACAGTGCTGAAGCCTGGGAGACGATCAGGAACATAACAAAAGATCATCTGAGTCAATGCGGATTCCTGGTTAACTCTCTGGGAAATGCCCACTAAAACTTATCTCTTGGATACATTTTTTTTAAAATATGTTAGTTAATTTATTTTTTAAATTATATCTTAGTTGGTTTCATTTATTTATTGTATTTATGATATTTGCACTATTTTTAATATTTATATATTATTTATTTATTTATTTATTTTGTAATTTTTATTAAAATAAACTATTTCATATTATTCTACATGTCAAAGTCAATAAATATTTTCTTATCACACAGATTGAAATATGTTGACTTTTCTGTTCCTGAAATATCAAGAATAATGGTTATGCACTTATTTTTAATGAGTGCAATCAAACATTAGACACATTGTCCAGATTTATATAGAAAGATTGTTTTGATTCTTCACAAAAGCTCTTATAACATAGAAAGTAGAAGTACTGATACCTCATGTGGAGTGAGTATGAGCACCAAGACCACTTTAGAGACTTTCTTTGGTTTGGTTTCTTTTGATTTATAAAGTATGACGAGTAAACTGAGAGCTTTGCCTTTACACTCAGCGCTCTCTTCACCCTGATGGACCAGTACAGCAGCCGCAGCACTGATCTGTCTGTCAATGTCCTTCTCCCTTCTCCCATCACTCGTGAACAGGACCCCAAGATACTTAAACTCCTCCACTTGGGGCAGGAACTCATCCCTGATCACGAGTGGACAGTCCACCCTTTTCTGGCTGAGCACCATGGCCTTAGATTTGGAGGTGCTATTCTCATTCACTTCATTACATTTGGCTGTGCAGCATTCCAGTGCGAGCTGGAGGGCATCAGCCGATGAAGGCAATATTGAGAGCATCCTGAGCGGCTGCATCACTGTCTGGTTTGGGAGCTGTGCCATATCAGACCGCAAGACCCTACAGCGGATAGTGGGAACAGCAGAGAAGATCATCGGGGTCTCTCTACCCTCTATTGAGGACATCTACACCACACGCTGCATTCGCAAAGCCACCAGCATTGTGGCTGATCGGACACACCCCTCTCACACACTCTTTACACTCCTGCCATCTGGAAAAAGGTACCGAAGCATTCGGGCACGCACATCCAGACTGTGCAACAGCTTTTTTCCACAAGCCATCCGTCTCCTCAGCAAAAAGGGACTGACTGATAAACACGCACACACACACATACACTAACATTATCACTCAGCTTAACTCAAATACCTCAAAACATTGAGACTGGACTGACTAACCAACACAAGCGCAAACACACTGACCTACACCACCAACCCATCGCACACACCAACCTGTAAATGCTCTTTTGCACAATATTATTACTAGATATATTATATATATATTTTTTTTTTTTGCACTAACTTGTCTTGTAGCACCTTGGTTCCTGGAGGAACGTTGTTTCGCCTCACTGTGTATTTTTAAACTGTATATGGTTGAAGTGACAATAAAGTTGAACTTGAACTTGAACTTGAACTTGAACAACATCATATACGAAATGCAGAGCTGAGATTCAGAGAACACCTAAGTAAAAGCTTTCTGCCACAGATACAAGAGGACTTGTTTTGCAGCCATAAGATGTGAACAACTTGTAGTCCCTGAGTAGACCATGAACTCCTCTCTATGTCAAAATATTCCAAATGTGAGGCCATCAGTTAAAATTTGGCCCAAACTGGATCAATGTAAAACAGAAAGGCTGGAAAAACATTATCCACGTTTTTGTTTATTTCATCATGAAATAACTGTCTTAATCGTGTCAATTTATTGATTAAGTGACAGAAGAGTTACATCTTATATTATGGGCTTTCCTTTTAACCCATTAAAGAACACTTTCATTCCACTTTCGTGAACTTCCAAGCACTGTGGAGTTTTGTTTTTCATTTTTTAGTTTAATTGCAATCGAAATCTGGTTAAAGGAACTTACAAGTTCACCATTTTGATATTAAAAAGTAATATAAACAATAAATTCACTTTGTAAGAAGATAGACTCTTTTATTTGGTAAAATATATTTTACAAAATGTTCATTTTGCTCATTATAAAGATAAAAAATATTCCTAAATCTTCATCAGCACAGAAAAACAATCAAAACAAAACAAAAATAAATATACAAACAACCAAGTGAATAAATAAATAAATAAAATAAATAGACAAGCAATTAAATTAACACAGCCGTCATTACAGACATGACAAGAGACAGGTTTTATTGGGCCGTGTGCAGAGATGAAGCCAGCTGTTCTGCTCTCATTAGATGGGCTTTGGTTTCTTTCCTGATCACCTCCCAGGCTTCAGCACTGTGACCCTACAGAAATACCAATATTAGTATTCTTATTGTTATTGAAACAAGTTATTATATCTATTTATCTTAAGGATGATCTAAACCCCAAATTAATGAGAATGATGTGATCTTACCATTTCCTTTAGGATATGATGTGAGAGTCTCTTAAAGTACATGTGCAGCTTTGTGGTTTTCTTCTTGTGACTGTGGCTCCCAATCTAATTTAATTACAAGCAAAATGACAATTAAGAATATGTCATGTCATGTAAAGTATCATATTCAAATGTAATAAAAACCTAACTGAAAGTGAACTTACACAGGAGTGAAGCTCTTCAGCCTGTTTGTTGACAATATTGAGCAAGTTCCTCACTGCGCTGTCCTCCCATGATGCAGAGCTGTGATCCTCCTCAAACAGGGCAGCCACCTCCTCCAGAATCTGAACTGTGAAAGCCAGTTTATCCTCAGCCTGGAAGAAGAAGAAGATCAAATACAGACCACTTTAGAAATGCTTCAATAATAATAAGAGTGGATTTAAAAGACAAAATTAATCTGTCCTAAGGGAAAATTATGTTTTTTTCTATAAATAGGCAAAAGCTGAGGTTCACTTACTGATGATTTGGACACCTGGTGGTACAGGTGATTAGGGAAGGCCACAGTGACCTCCACTTCAGTGGTGTTACTGGCGTTTTTAGCCTGCAACACATTGAATGTTTTAGTCATCAGATGCTCAAGTGAAATAATTCTAAAACTATTTAAATAACGAATCAACTAATATTAAAACATTAAAACACTCACCATGGTATCAAGCAGATTCAGAGTTTCTTCGTTGTGCTGTCTGAATTTATGATCCATCCATCTGCAGCTTAGCGAGGAGCTTTCAGTGGACAGAGTGAGAAACAGGCAAGCAAAGAGAATCCTGTTCATCATTTTTTTAAAGGTATAAACTTCCTTTGTATGAAGCAAACTCGGATGTCTCCCGGTGTTCTGATGGAGCAGACCTGCAGCGCCGCATTTATAGCAGAGCGAAAATATTTCATTTTCTATATACCTGGGAAACCCGCAGGTACAACAAGCTGTAATGTCATACACGTGGGATTTAAATTTCCGTCTATAGAAAAAAAAATCCCACACTTAACAATATATCTTAAAGAAGATAAGATATCATGATGTATGAGGGTTTGACCTCATTATGAGGATTCGTGGACATACACATCCATTTGAACACCTAAGAAACATGACGACAAACTCAACTCACGACTGATGATTTCATTTGTAACCAAATCGTGTATAGGCTTACGTTTTGATACTAAACAGGTAACGTGTTACAGGGATATTAATGCTGCTTTGAGGACATTTTCATCTATTATTGTCAAGAAACGGGCATGTGGCAGGCAGACGGTGGACCCACATGCATGAACAGGTGATGAAACAAAAGTGATCAGATCACAGGTCAGATATATGTTAACGATAACGTCATTGCAAGTACTACATGTGCTGGATTGCTTTTCTTGTTTGTTTGTTTTGTTTTGCTGAGGGGGGC